>NC_056034.1:27950141-28580289 GCF_004379255.2 Salvia splendens
GGAAAGGCGTCTCTTTCTCAATGAGATAGATGAATTTCGAATGGAAGCCTATGATAGCTCATCTACTTACAAAGAAAGAATGAAGGGTTACCATGATAGGATGATTAGTCAACGAGAGCTCACCTTGGGGGATGTAGTTTTGTTGCACAATTCGAGACTCTCTCTTTTCCTAGGAAAGTTGAAGTCCAAATGGACCGGTCCGTACATGATCAAGAAAATATATGATAGTGGGATGGTCGAGTTGCTAGCTCCGGATGAGACGTTGTTTAAAGCCAATGGCCACCGTGTGAAGAAATACTATAGTTTGGACAATGTGGTAGAAGATGAAGTAGCACTAGAAGAACCACCTAAGGAGTAAAAAGGGGGTAAAGTCAAGCTAATGACTATAAAAGAGCGCCTGTTGGGAGGTAACCCAGCCATTTATTTCAATTTTTGCTTAAGTTTTTTAGTACCTTTTTTGTTTAATTTTTGTTTTTGTGTTGTTAAAAAAATTTCGCAGGTTTCTGGACTTCCACCAGCAACCGCTGCAGTGTCTGCATCGGCCTGGTGGTCACTCTCAGGAACGATTCTGATCCGTCGCAGTGACCGCTGGAGGGCACCCTGCGACCGCTGCCCAATTGCAGTTTCCAGCGCGATTTTTCGAATTTTTTGAATTTTCGCCCCATCCAGCCACTACGCGAAATTTTTCAAGGTACATTTTCTTTTTTAGTAGTTTACTCACGTCTCTACCGACTTTACAAACTTATTTTACACTTTGTTGTAAATAAGTTTGGGGGGATGAAGTAGTGGACCGTGAGTTTAGGTTATTTGTTTTTAGGGTTTTAGTTTAAGTTTTTGTTTTAAAAACCCGAAGGTGAATCCATGTCATGAACTTAGCATGAAGAACTTAGAAACACACATGCTTAGGGACACATTAAACCGAGTTGCCAATGATATTTAATTTCATCTATGTTTAAGTATCGCTTGACGTCTTGATTTGATGGTTTAGTGAAAAGATGCATAATTAGTAAATTGCTTGTTCGCCTTGAATCATGCTTATACCTTGTGAGATTTGAGCCTAAATTCTTTCTTGTGCGATTTATCTGCATTCATGTATATGTTTCTAGAACTTGCTCCTAGTTTGCCTAAGTTTACATAGTGTTTAAGTTGATTTAGGAGGATGTTAGGTCATCTTTTCTAAGCTACTTTTATACCCAAAAATTTTCGACCCTCTAAAAAATTTTCCCTTTGGAGCCAACTTTTGAGCCTTTAATCCTATTCTTTGGAATCCAAATAAATGGGGACAATTCCTTTGGTTAGTTAGCTTTTGATATCTTTTGTAAAGGAATTGGAGAGATAAGGAGGAAGGTATAAAAAGTAGTGTGCTTATTGTAGAAAAGTGCAAGTTGTGAAATAGAAAAATTCAAAATATGTGTTTGATCTAGAAAAGATGTTTATGAGAAGAAAAGAAAGAGAAAAAAAAAGAAAAAAAGAAAGGTTGTGAAGAAAAGAAAAGAAAAAATTAAAGGATTGGAAAAGTGAGTTGAAGGAGAAAAATAAAGTGTTAAAAGTGTCTTGGGTTTTAGAAAAGTGGAGATAAATCACTTCTCATCTTTGGAAGTTTGTCACATGTGAGTGCATGAATTAAAGGTGTTCTACGAGTTAGTAATGAAAATGCACTAATAAGTCTTGCTTGATTTGATTGCGTTAATACATGCTTGATCTATATATTCCATACTTTGAGGCAATTATGATGTCTAGTCTTTATGCAATCCGTGCGTCTATTTATGTTTCTTTCTTATTTTTTTGAGGACAAACAAATATTCAAGTTTAGGGGTATGATACGCTCGGGTTTTGCACTATTTTAAGGCCATTTCGTGGTTCGTTTTGAGTGTCAAATTGCATTACATGTCCATTATTTGCATATTTTATCTATTTTGGTATTTTTACGTGTTTTGTGAAAATGTGCAACATAGAGCTAAAAAATGGCATAAAAATGTCAAAGTTCTGAACCTGGAGTAGAAGGCAACCCAGCGGACCTCTAGCGCACGCCAGCGGTCGCTGAAAATCAATCCAGAACGTTCTGACTCTCTCCAGCGCCCGCTGGGCATGTTTGCGCACGACGGCTTCAGTTCAAACTCAGTTTTCCAGTGATTCTGAAGTCCTATCAGGGCTTCCTATATACCATTCTCTTTATCTTTCAAAGATCTTCGCGTTGGTACCTTTATCATCTCAATTGGAGTTCTGTGGAGAATGTTATGGCCGTTCTACCAAAGTCGCACAAAGCTATCAAGTGCAGAATTTTAGGCGGAAATTCAAAGAATGAAAGAAGACATTACCTTGTGAAGCTAAATCTTTTCCTTAACCTATGGGGCACGAAAATTCCTTATTTACTATTGCTTGGAGGAAACTTTTTACCAAACTTAAATCTTTTTAAGCCTATATATACCCCATAACCTAATTCATAATATTCACCCTTCCATAGCCCCAAAAGGGAAGCCTCCAAGGCTCCTCCCTCTCCACTCCATATTTTAATTATTCCATCATTCTTGGAGATTGAAGCAAGGCAAGAGGAGCATGAAGACTTTAAGATTCAACCTTGGGTTTTGTTTGTGTATTTCATGTCTATGGATTGCTAAATAATAGAATTTTGAGGTTTGATAGTAATTGATTTTTTGTGTAGTTGTTTTTATGTTTAATGTTCAGAACTCGTTCCACTTGATTTTTCTTGAGCTTTTGTTCGACTAATTGGCCATTACCTTGATTATTGTCAATCTTTGATCGGTGATAGCTTTGATTGGTTTATCTTTGATCGGTGATAGCTTTAGAATTTTGAGGTTTAATACTAATTGGCCGTTAGGCCAGTTAGATTGCCCTCCAAATGGATTTGTATTCTGCGGTTGAGGAGGTGGATTCTGGTTCCCATCAGCCCACCTGAAATTAGGATGGTCTCTCCATGGAGCATCCTTGATTTTCCAAGGGTTCCCATTACTGTTCTGGTTGTTTTGGTTCCAGTTACCCACTGCACTTACTTGGGCTTGGCATTCCATCTCTCCTTGTGGACCATAATTCTGACATCCCTCCTCTGGACAAGGTAATTGCTTGTCGTTTTCTACTGGGGTCGGTGGATTGTTCTTTCCTATAGCACTCAGAATCGCCTTCTCCAATTTGTCCATTCTAGCGTCCATCCTATCGTCAGTGTAGCACCCCGAAAATTGCGACTTTTGTTTTCTTTAATGTGGTTGTCGATTTAGAATTTCATTCGTGGAATTTAATTTCTATGTGTTTGAGTTAACGATGTGAGTTTTAATTGTTGTGAGTTATGTGGAATAATGTACTATATTTTCTAATGTGGGAAATTAATTAAATGGGATCATGCATTTTGTTCTAGCCATTTTATGTGGAATTTTCGCCCCCTTCAAATTATTGGAATTAATATTTTCTTTTTTAGATTTAATTAATTATTTTGGGATATTTATCCAAATTAAATCCAAACCAAATTATCCCTAATTTATTCTACATGCTTTTCGACCCTTAGCCTATTCGTTGGAGATTTTCGAAAATCCCCTATTAATTAGGAGAATGAATTATTTTTGTAGATTTAAATGGTACCTTGTTTAATTTCCTTCTTGAATTTAAAATCCAATTAAATCTAACCATATTTTGTCAAATCCCTCCATATCCTATTTTAATTAGGATTTGACTCTTTCATTCTTTAAGACCTATAATTTTCGCCCCATATACCTATAAATTCCCTTGGGGAATTAATTTATTTGTTACCTATTTTGTGGGAGTCTTTTTCTATAAAAAAATTACCAAATTTAAATCCTATTCCTATTTTATTGGAGGATTTAAATAATTTTCTTGCTACTCCCTAAAGTACACGCCCCCTTTTCTACACGCCTATTTTTAAATTGTGGGATTTATTCATTGACCTCTATTTTATTCCTCCACAATTATAATTATTTTATTTAAGTGTGGGATTAATCCTAGAATAAAAAAAGGGAGGAACCCTAACCATAGCCCATATTCACACGTTTTTCCTCCCTCTCCCTCTCTCCCACACGCCTCTCTCCCTCTCTTCACCCTCTCCACAAATCCTTCACCAATTCCTTGTTCTTGCATCATTTTGGAGTTGGAAACTCAAGATTCATCGAAGAATCGCATCATTCGTCATTCCTACCGATTGTTTTTGCAAGAGAAAGGTATAATTGAATCATCTTTCTCATTCTTACCATTGAATCCATGTGTCTTGGTCCCCTCATGCATATAGTGAGTGTAGAAATCGTAGACCTAAAAATTAATCGGTTGGGAAGGATGTTTGCATGAGGAAGTATGTGTATGTGCGTGTATGTATGTATGTATGTGCGTGTGAGTTTGTGGATGATTCATTGGTGAATGTTATGTGTAAATATGAGGTCATGGTTGTGAGGTCATTTTTGAAGCATGAATATGTGTTGAAAGTATGAATAGGTAAGTGTGGATGAATGATAGACAAACCCTAGTTTGTAAATGTTGAGCATGAAAACTGTGGTGTTCGGACAGTAGGTTCCGACGAGTGTTTGACCGACCAAACGATCTTATGTTGGCACAAATTTTTAACTGAGTGAAGTTTTAGGTGTCTTCTGTGTTGTATCAAAATTTCAGCCTCAATTGATGAAAGATAGATGTTTAACAAATTTTTCAATTGAACTGCGCAGTCCTGCCAGAATTTATGTTCTCGTCCAGTGAGTTTCGTTTTTGATTTGACCGACCTAAAGATGTGATTGTGGTGTGAAATTTTAACTGGATAAACATTGATGTATCTACTTTTTGGTGACCAAAGTTTAGGGTCATATGAAGTCGGATGGATGTTTAATGATTTTTACAAAAAGACTGCGTTATTCTGCTAGATTCTGGTTTTGTTGAAATGAACTTTGTTGACAAGTTTGAGTGAATTACATGATACATATGTGAATAAGGAACGTATCCTATGATGTGGTTATGTGTTGCACGTTGAGGTATGCTTGAGTGTTCGTTTCGTTTAAATTGATGAACGTTGGGATGGACAATATAAGAAAACGATGGAAGGAACGATAGGGCATGCATGACAAATGTATTGATTGAAACACTGATTGTGTTATGGTGTTGACAAGGATTGTGGTGCGTACGTGGGTACAAAGAGCAAGTTGTGAATTTTGTATAAGCAAGTGTGGTGGGCTTTCGTTTACTAAACTCTTTTACTTTTTCAAAAGTATGATTACGGAGTTATAAGGGTGGTTTAAAGTGTTATGTCATGCCATGGTTGTTTTGATGTTGAGATTGTTGCCTGATGCCTAGTTCGTTTGAGCTTGCTCCGTTAGGCTATAGGGCTATGTGTGAAACGAATTCGGGTTTGAGAAGGGCCGTAAACCCTATCAGGCTGTGTACACTAGTGGGATAGGGAGCCGTCCTTGCTAGTCGGCCGGTCTCGTGGGCAAATAGTGTGGCCACACTTTCGTCGCACTGTGGAAAGATGATGTGGTTGTTGGATTGTTGAGAAAGTGGGGAGATTGATTTTCTGGCCAGACTATGAAACTGTTTTTGTGATACTCGATGATATTTCTTATTTAAATGTAAAACTTGAGTTCACTGTGGTATGGATGACATAACTGTTATAAATGTTTTCGGCATGAGCCCACTGAGTAAACCAAGTTCTCAGCCCTGCATATGTTTTACCTATGTGCAGGTTGAGCGGGATGTTGCGGTGGATGTTGAGTCGAGCTTTAGGAATTCCCGGATGCTTCGTGTCTTCATACATGGGCGTCATCCTATGACTCTCCTTTGATACTTGTTTTCCACTGCCTTATTTGAAACTATTTTTTTTCAGTCTTTCGCATTACTCTATACAGTTTTATGTCACTAAGTATTTGAGACATTTATCCGCTGCTTAACCATTTTATAGACTAAAACACTTTCTCTTGAAGTTAATTGAGTTTTCATATTAAATGTTGTTCTTTATCGTTTCCCTATAGTCACGAGTTCCCCATCTTTACTATCCTTAGTAAGGGCGGTCGTGACAGTCAACTTGCACCATCACTGCATCCGCATTTCCCCTTCTAAGAATAGTGGTACGAGAGGAACCATACGCTTTCTTGGCTCCAATAAGTCTCTCTAAGATATCCTTGGCTTCACTCACACGCCTCCTACCAAAATCTCCTCCGCTTGATGTGTTTACAAGATCCTTGCACTCTGGAGTCATCCCACTATAAAAATTGTTGTGTATCTCTACTTCAGCCATACGGTTATTTGGGCATGAGTCTAGCAATCATTTGAAGCACAACCAGTATTGGCTAAGAGTCTCATCGTAGTCATGCCTAGCCCCCTAAATCTCTTCCTTAATCGCATTGGTCTTGGTGGAAGGAAAGAAGTAGTCTAAGAACATCAATCGGAAATCCGCCCAAGTACGGATGGAGTTTGGTGGAAGCCTTAGTAGCCATGGGTCTGCCTCCCCCTGAGAGCGAAAGGGAGAGCACGCAACCTATAATCTTCTTCAGTTGACCCAGCGGGTCTCTTCAGGATTCCGCAGAGTTGGCATGGACACTTAATCGGCCGCCCATAATAGTGTGGCATCACCGGCTTTGCTGGTGTGACCACTATTGCCTGGGCTGGCTCACCATTGAGGTGGGCATTCAGCGATCCTATCTCTGGATCATTATCAACTATCTCTGCCATAACTTCTGGCTGCTCGTCTTCAAACTCCGGAGGTAATTCCGGTCCTAGTTTTACGGGCGAGGCTGGCTCTGCCTCATTCTCTGAACTCGAAGGTATTGTTTGTTGTGGTTAATCCGGACCTAGAAGTAACAGGGGCTATTGTTTCCTTGGCCCGCCAACTAGTCTGGTTATCCCTCCAATTTGATGTATCGTTCCGGTACCCGTACCTCGAGCCTCCGCTCATAAACTGAAAACGAAAAAGAAGAAAATAAAAACATATCAAAAACTATATACACCAAATCACTCTAAACACAAACATAAAATACGCCATCCATCCTCGGCAACGGTGCCATTTGAAGTGACTGGATCTCTGGGTGTGTGCAGGTGCAGATCACATAGGTCCAGAGAATTCACTCAACCGCTAGGCCTAAGAAATCCCTAAACTATCTGACCGTTCGTTGGGGTACTCTCAATCACTATCAAAACCCTAACCCATTTACTATTGGCTAGTATAGGATAGTAAGGATCAATCCCACAGAGATGGAAGGGATTAGCAAGTGTTCAGAGGATTTGGAAGGGGTTGGTTGCTGACACGCAACTCATGGGTTAAGACTTGTTTAACTACTAGACTCATGGGAATTGAAATGTGACTAATCTATCTATTAGACCAGGGAAACAGGTAAAAGTACGTACGCATGCATTATTGACGAAAATGAAGTAACCAAAGGAATGAGGTAACTACACTACTGGGTCAAGCAAACGGGTTTCCAAAAACAGCTAAACAATACGTAAACATGCAGTGGGGACCATTTTCCTTTTTTTAGCTACTGTGACAGAAAAGCTGCAGAAAGTAAACAACAGCCAATGACAGAACGGACTTCTAACTAACTTCTACATTCATCTTCTCCAACGAGCTAAGTAAACAGAAACGAAAACAGAGCATCAAACACATGAAAACTGAGCAATCTCAAATCCGGCTTCAAACATTACGATTAAACACAAAACTACTAGATCTAAACTACTAGGCCGAGCAAAACAGGGAAACAATTGTAAACATCCATAACCATGCAGATCAGAATACCACGTCTCAGATCCACAACTCCAAACTTCAATCCAACTCAGATCAACAAAAACTAACTCTGATACTTCAGATCCATACTCCTCAATTCAGATTTAACCGATTCAACAATAAATCAACTCCAATCAACCTGATCTCAACTCCAAATCAAACATCAATTGTGAAAAGCATCCAAATCAGTAAAAACCAACAATCAAACATCAGAATCAACTGAATAGAAAACAGAAACATTCCATAGCCATGAAATTAAGGTTCAACACAGAAATATTAAACGCCGAGCTTCCAAAACGATGAAGTCTCAGCTCAAAACAACAGAAAATAAATAATTGTATCTTCGCCCTTCGTAAGGACGGTGTTACACCATGGAACTGAACTAGACTACCACGAATTCCCAGAATTTACCCCATATATGCTAAGTGCGTAGAGAGAATGTGTGTGAAGTGAGCTAAGAGCAAAGCTAGGATGATTGATGAATGATGCCTCTCTTCATGTTGTGTCTCTATTTATAGGTGAGGCTCAGATTTCTAGGGTATCTTCTTTGCTGATTTGTCAATTAGGCCCCTCCTAGAAAATCCTTTAAAAGATGCTTTGCTTTGCTGCTACTTCTGCCATCGCTCCCTCCATCTCCCCGGTCAGTTTGCGAACTAGCATTCTTCACTTTGATTTCCCTTGACTTCTTCTACCTGGTAGATTTTTCATCTGTTTTCTTGGCCTGGCAGATTCTCTACGCACCTAAGCTTAAAAACGTGTGCTAGCTCATGGAATTCACAGAATGTAACCCCATAACCGATGCATGAAATGGGCCTTATCAAGGACGGTTCAAGAGATAGTACATGAAAATATTTTCAGGTAAGACTATCAAGCCTTTTGTAGATAGAAAAAAGTTTTTCTTCTAGGATGTTTGAAAAGTTTAATTGGTATTCATTTTTTATGGTTGCCTAGGTGCACTTGATGGCTCATACATCCAATTACTAGTCCCGACAGTAGATAAGCCTAGATATCGCTCAAGAAAAGGTCATATTGCAATAAATGTTTTGGCCGTATGTTATAGGAATGAGCGGTTTGTGCACGGATTAACTGGACGGGAAGGGTCTGCATCTAATGGGCGTGTGTTGACAGATGCAATTTGTAGAGAGAATGGTTTAAAAAGTCCCAACTAGTAAATAGGTTAGACTATAACATAGTTATCTGTCCTATACATAGCTACAAGTTAAGATAGTAGTTTCAATCATTGTTGGCTTTATTTAGATTCTTATTATTTGTGTGACGCTAGTTACACAAATTGTGAAGGATTTCGTGGATTTAGATACCATATTTGAGAATGGGAGGCCGGTCGAAGAGTAGCTCAACATTACCAAGAGTATTTCAACATGAAACATGCTAAGGCGATGATTGTTATTGAGCGTATGTTTGGACAACTAAAAGGCTTATGGGCCATTTTACGTAGTAATTCATATTATCCAGTTGAGACCCACGACATGGTAATGATGGCTTGCACATACTTGCATAATTTTATCAAGGTTAACATGGAGTATGATCCTGTTTTGGGTGATGAGGAATATATCATTCAGCTTGAGCAAATAATGGTAGCTAATGATGGTGAATGTGAAGAATACATTGAAGTTGTTGAATCATCACAAGCTTGGAGTGCTATAAGGGAACAACTCGCTCAACAAATGTGGCCAGAAAGCTAGAATGGGAGTTTTCATATGCCTTGAGAATGAAGATAGTGAGTTGGTCGGTTTTGTTGTATGCCTGTAATTTTGAAAGTCGAATACAAGATGGGCTAAACGGGTTAGCCCGAATGGGTTGGCGTTAAACAAGTTGCCCCGAACAAGTTGTGGGTCGGCCCGACGGGTTGCAACTTTAATTAAAAATATTAAATTTTAGAGGTTTTTTTTAATTTTCGAATTTTATGTGGCACAATTATTGCCTTCTTCAATCTTCATTCTACATTTTTCCACTCAATCCCACATTATCAACTTTCAAGTTCCACCTGGACTTATTATTCCATCGTTCCATCATCTGCCACTACTTTCAAATTAAGAACTAACTCATCAAAATCTCAATATACTATTTATCATTTTAATAACGATTCATGTAAAATATGATTTTTAATTTTCATAAAGAATTAATTATGAACATGCCAAAATAATGACACGACAATCTTTATTTCAAATTGATTGATTTGATTTTTATTTATCTTTGTTTATGTTGTAGTTGATCGAGATGAAAGACTTCTCTCCAACTATTATTGAAGAACACAATGAAAATTTGAAGATTTTATAGGAAAAAATATCTAAAATTTAAAATCATTTTATAGAGGAAAATTTTGATATAATAGATTATTTTCGAAAGTTTTTTGACCCGAATAGCTCGAAACCCGGTGGGTGGGGTTATGGTTGAAAATTTTTTACTCGAAAAATTCATAACCCGAATAGTCTGCACCCAAATAGCCCTGCAACCCGAGTGGGTTAGCCCAACTGACATCCCTATATATATTAATAAGAACTGTATTTACATAAATGCTTATGCTAAAAAGCACTCCCTGGTATGTGTATTAACTTATATGCAGATTATTTATGAAGTTGGTTGAAGAGCTCAAGTACCTGGGATTGATTCTTCGTTTAGAATTGAATTGTTAATATCCTCCATTTAATTGGCTAGCGTGATACATTTAGATCAGTGGCGAAGCTAAAGAGGGGCAGGGGGGCCATGGTCCCCCCATGAATTTGTAAAATATCTAGGGGAATTTTAGTAATTTCATTTCATATAAATATAAATATGACATACACCACATGTATATTTCTATTAAATTAATTTTACCTCTCCCTAATCTGGTGCAGCGCCGTTCTCTACGGAGTACTATTTTTCTCAATTCAAGGAAGAAGCCATCTCATTCTGTAAGTCTTAGGGAAAGATCATTAAATTAAGTTTTGCCTATTATATGTAATTGTTTAGATTTTTGGAATTTGTGTTATGAAAAAGACTACAATAAATAACAAAGAATTTGATTTACTGACTTTTGTAACTTGTGCTGTGATATTAACTTCATCAAACAGCATTAGTTTTTGAATTATTGAATATGATCATACGAAATATAGATTATATTAGATTTGATACTTTATGCGTTTTAGTTTGATACTTTAATTTATCGAGAACATCAACTGCTAACTGCAGTAACTTATTTGATAATTTATCTATTGTTTTGGATTACTAAAATTAATATATGTTGAATTATAATTAGGTATACTGAACATTATTTCAAGAAAGTTTCCTCTAGTCTTGCATCTTCGCTAGTTAGTAGACCTTTACTTATTGAACCACAATTATTGATTGAAAAGAAAAACGAAGTCGATTTAGACAATCTTCAAAGTGATCCAGGGCAACGACCGGATATAATGAGTTATTAACCAAACATGATAGAACAAGTCCGTAAAGCTTACTTACTTAAAGGACCATGCCAACCACGAGAGAATGATTTTCGTCCTACAATGGATAGAAATCGAAAAAGTAAATTTGTGTCATGTTGGTTTGATGAACTTAAGGGTTGGTTGGAGTATAGTACTACAGAAAAAGTGGCATTTTGCTTGTATTGCTATATATTTTTTAGAGTATATGGAAATGGGCAAGATGCTTTTGTGTCTGGAGGATTTAGAACATGGCGAAGGAAAGAAAGATTAAGAGATCATGTTGGAAATCATACAAGTGCTCATAATAGGTGCATATTAGCATGTCAGGATTTGATAAATCAAGCCCGCTTTTATTCTTACCTTTTTACGCTAAGTTTTTGTTTTGAGATTGAGCGAATGTTAGACGTTGAGTAAAATACCGCCCTTGATTTTGTTTGGTATGCCAAGAGAAGTGGAATTTTGTGAATGTTCGGTTGATATTGTCGAATTGTGTTGGTTAAGAAATTGATGTGTGCGATGAGTATCGTTAATGGGAAAATAGAAATTACGTTTACAAGTATTTGGAATTAAATCCAATAATTGGGCCTACTATATCCAGCCCAATTGTTCAAATTAAATGATGTCATTTGTGAAGCCCAAAACCTATTCTTCCTAATTCTATTTTGCAACCCAATTTTACTTCAAATCGTTTCACCTCCCAACATCACACGGTTTCACCAACATCCCTACATCCCTGAAAAATCTCCAACCAAAATATGTCAACTACGTATATTTGCTTCAACTGCACAATGTAGTTTCCTCATTCCTCCAAAACAAAAGAAAAAGAAGAGGCACACTGTGAATTCAACATCCATTCTGCCGTATTTTCTTTCTTCTACAAATGTAATTTCTCTTCAATTACATGAATAGGAACCTCCATATTTTGATTCCATAATATAAATTCTTGAAATCACAGTTGAGAAGAAATAGTTAGAGTAAGAGAGCCGAGAGTCCTTCAAATTGTTTTCCTGCAACTCTTTGCAACAAAGGTATATTTCTTTTCCTAAATTCCACTGCATATCACCGCGGTAGTACACCCATGGGAATTTAGTTCATCCTTGAATGTTCTTGAAACTGTTGAATGATGTGTTTTGATAAAGATTTAATCTTTAATACATTTAGTAGCCTTCTATTTACCTTCGAGCTCAATTCTTAAAGTTCCAATGTCTGCCCAAAAATGTTTGAATCGAACATATTAGAAAAACTTAATAAAAGATTTAGATTTGGGGAAAGGGAGAGAGAGATCTCACCTGCCGTGAACGGACAGTGGCTGCGGCGACGGAGGCCGAGCGTAACAGGGGCAGCGGCGGTGAGGTCCAGTCGCACGCCGGGGAGCAGGGGCGGCTGGAGCAGTGTCATCCAGCTCTTACTGGCGAAACCGAGAGAGAGAGAGAGTTGTGACTGGAGTGGGATTTTTTTTGTTCCTGTGAATTGAGATTTAGAGAGATCTATGGTGGGAACCGAGATTTTTGCTCTATGGAGTGTGTTAGGAGATGAAGGAAGAAGAGATGGGAACTTTGCTTTTAATTTTTGGGTATAAGATTTTGAGAGAGAAGGCGTGAGTTACAGAGAAAGGATTTTTTGTTTGAAAGATGAAAGAGAGAAACGGATCTTGACGGATGGGAGTATGCATCTACATTTGTTTAATTTTGTTTACTCTTATTTTTTCTCTTTTGTACACTAAATGTGTTGGGTTGGGAGCATATAGTTTAAATTCTTTTAATTAGTAGTTTTAAAGTGGGGATTGATATATGTGTATTTTGGGGTTGAAAATATGTATATACACGTATGGTGTAGTGACAGGGAGTATAATTATTTTTCTTATCTTTTGTGAGTATCATGATTCAGACCACTTTATTTCTTTTAGTTGGGCTACTTTAATTATTTGGTTTGGGCCGGTTCAGAATTTGCCCAGTTTGGGTCAAATTAAATAGTGTTGGGCGCTTTCCTTGGCGATGAGTTAAATTAGAAAAGTACGAGAACTTTATATTATTTTGGTTAAAAAGTTAGAGGATGTTTTGAGCATACACAAGTAGGATGCATGCATTATTTTAAATTAAATTATTTTGCAATGTCTAATTTTTGCATATCATATTATTTTCAAAAGGGTGACCTATTGAGGTTGGGATAGAAAGTTTGTTGAGGAGCTAAGCTTGTGAGGTGGGCTTTCTTTTTAAATAAGGAGGTGGAAAATGTTTGTCTTGCCATGTTTTCTGTTTTGATGACCCTATCTGAAGTGGCTATGTCATGTATGTTTAATCGAATTCGGGTCCCAGTAGGGCCGCAAACTCTGCTCGGACTAGTGTACACCCTGTAGATCGTGTGCTATCTCTTTGGAGTTGGCCGGTCTAGTGACTTGGTTCGTGGCCACGTTCCTTGTCATGTATGTTCAGATATGGTGATGGTGGATGTGGATGGAAAATGGTTGCGCAACCGACTTTTTAGGTGAAATGCTTTTTGTGTACTTGGGTGTTCTTTTAATCAAAACCCCCAATGTCACTTGATTATGGCTTGACAAACTGTGTTTTGGCATGTGTCCACTGAGTGCATCAAGTACTCAGCCCTGCATATTATTTCTCTTAATGTGCAGATTGAGCGGCGATGGATGTGGAGGATGTTGAGCAGAGTTCATGGATTGTTTTGTCATGTTTGGTATTGTTGGAGATGTCGTGTCTTCATACTCGATATTTTCCATGTCTTGAACGCTTCCGCTAAGAACCTTTTTCCTTATAATGTCTTATCGTTGATAGTCTAACTCGTTTCAAGATTGTTTGCCGTCCATTCCTTATTTACTTAGAGTTGGTATTTTTGTTAGGATAACGTTATGACGTTTTCCCAAGTAATTTCAGTTATTAAATTTTTGGTCATATGTGTATGTTTTCCCCTTTCTTCCCCGTTTCTTTAACCCTCCCCTAGTCGTGATCAACCGTGCTTTCTATCCTTAGAAAATGCGGGCATGACAAAGTGGTATCAGAGCAATGTTCTTTCCGCTCTGGACCCAAGAGTCTTCTTTCCGTCTTGATCTAGATTCGTATCCCTAGATCAAAATAAATAAATAAATAAATAAAATTTTTAAAGTGTCACTGGCTCAACATCCGACCGTCGCGCTCAACCTGAAAAGAGGTAACAATTTTTTTTTTGAAATAGGAAGTCAAGGAAGTTGGTATAGAAAAGGAAGAATTATTTTGTTGTATGGAGAAAAGAACGAGTTATGAGTTTTGAAAGATTTGCATGGTGTTTGATTCCGTAGAAAAAAAATGGAAAGAATTTTGAGGTTGATGTTTTGCAATGGTAATGACTAGTTGTTCATGGTGGAATTTGATTGACAAAAATATAATATGCTATGGGAAATTGTTGAAAATTTCAGAAAATCTTTGAACTTTAAACGAAAGCATGTTAGTTATTTTCTTTTGGGAAAATTGAGATGTGAATGAGAAATATGACGTGGTTATGTATGGCGATATACGTTTATGCATGTTTAATTATTTGGTATGTGAATCATGTTTTAAGTGATGATTTATGGACGTTGAAATGTGAGGCATTTTATGAAAGTGTTGATAGAAGAAGGTATGATGCTATGAACTTTGTATGCAAACATATAATGCTCAAGATGTTTGTTTGATCGAACGATATCGAACTTAGTTGTTACAACTGCAATATCACTTTTCCGAATGATAAGATAAATGGAAATATGTGGTGTGAATTCGAACTTCATTGGATAATTACAAATTCACTATTGTCTTCCTGAACAATAAGAATAAGGAGAATACGAAGAGAAATTACGTACGATAAAGAGTTCAAGAAGAGAAGGTGTGCAAATTAAAGAGAAGTTCTGAACGAGAAAATGTACGGGACAAGAGGAGATGCTACTTGCGATCTAATAAGTTAAACCCATTCTTTTGTCAAAACTGGTGATGCGACGAAAACGATTGTTAAAGCATGTTGAGAGCGCGAGTATAATTACAATGTGTTAAGAAAATGATTGTTACGACGTGGAAAGAATATTATGAAGATACGAATATGGATTTTGACTATCGTTATTAGTTATAACGGCATGAAGAACGATACCATGTTTCGGGTCGTGAAAGATGAACGAGGGTGTGCGTCCTTAATAGCTAGAACGAATGATTTTTAATCAACAACACTTACTTGGATTCTAAGACGTTCTTTTTTTTAACCTTTCGAATAATCATGGGCCCTTGTCTATTTAACACCTTGTTTAACTCATACCCTGCAAGTAATGCTCATTAATTCTTTTTCTCCATTGAGTCATAACTCATTTTCAGTTCATGGAAATTGGTGTTTGCCCTTATAACTTTGGACACTTGGATTGATTGGAGTGTTCATTGAATCATTATTCATAAGTACAATATTTTGACTTTGTGAGCCTTCACCATTGAACTTTATTCCTAAAGTTGCTTGTAATTATGACCTTCACTATGACCACATCTCCCATACATGTTTTCTATGGGATATTATTCTTCGAACTTTTATTCAGCTTTTCATTTTGTAGCCATGTATGTGGCAAGTTCTTTCTTATGGAAGTGAAATTCTTTTTGGTCCAGTCGCACTACATGCATCGTTACCATATTAGAACTTTTCTTTCTCCAAAACGAAGTTAAGGCCTACTTTTTGTACTTTCCCTTAATAGATTTAATCCACCTGATTTTTTTTAAGAAAAAAGAAGTCCCTTTGATTTTGGCTGCCTTTCACAAACTTATGAACCCATTGATGTGATACCATTATTCTATATTTTGATCTTCGTTGAACCATGATTAGTGCTGCTTCGTGGAAACTGCCTACATTTCTAAATCCTCATGCAACTGATCATTTCTGGCCATGACATGTTTGGGACATTATCCATTGATGTATGGACCTTTCGAATTTGATCGGACAATTGAATTATCATTTTCTGGTAGCCTACTACGGGAGTTGAGATCTATTTCAATTCCATCCTATTTTCATGACCTATCATATGTTCTTTCAAGCTTTGTTGGGATAATCCAACCCAATTGTTGCAAGTTAGTGTGGAGATTCAAAGAAAAGAGCTGAAATTGTAATTCTTGTTTCCTAGAGTGATTTCTAAACTCTTCCAGTTTAAAGACGTTTTAGTAGTGTTGTTATAATTTGAAATCGGTCCATATCCAAGTTAAGACTGTTTGATTAAATTTTGAGTTCTTGATACATATTCTGAGTTCTTGATGTAACATTGTAAGGAAAGGCAAAAAGCTTGATCTTTTAAGATACACGTGGGAAATAAGTTTTTATAGACAGACACACGCTGAAATGATAAACCAACCAGAAGTGTAGACATAACCAATAGAACGACACGAGGAATATTTCACATTTACAAATCACTTGTAGCGAGCTGCTAAGAAATTGAATGCCGTGTTATATACATAGGTAATGATATTGGAGAAAAGAATGTTAAGAAAAATTTTAGGCACATAGGCTTAATTGTCTTTTACGTTGTAGAGATCTATGTGAAAGTAGTTGATCGATCGATGCGAGGATGATGTATAAAACTAGGTGAACCACAAGGAATGGATTATTTAAATATCACTGCTACAATACAACAATCGTGGAGAAAATACGAAGGTGTTAACACGGTAAATACCATCAACAAAGAGAGAAACGTCCGAGACGAGATATGTCGAGTAGGAAAAGCAATCGAAAGAAAGAACGCGTGGTAGCTTCACCACCCCCTCAACCAAAGTAGAGATTTAGGAACTTCATTATACGAATTTTCGCATACGAAGAAATGGAAGGACTAGTGGAAGAAATATTCAATGATATGTTGGAAAGTCATGTTGCATTATTTTTTCTTAACAGATAGACAGTCGTAGTTTACAATTGACTTGGAGCTAAGATCAACCCTAATATGTAAGACAACATACAAAATGACGACTAAGGAAAGGAAGAAGATGCAAGAGCAAGAACTGTACGACCTGGGTTTCATCAAACTCAGTGGGTCACCATTGGGTGCACCAATTTTATTTCTGAAAAAAGAATGATGGAACGCTGAGAATATGCATAAATTATCGAGAGCTGGACAAGATTACACTTTAGAACATGTATCCACTGCCGAGAATATATATTTTTTTATTTGATTAACTTCGAGGAGCTGGTGTCTTTTTGAAAATGGATTTGACATTTGAATACCATCAACTGAGAGTCTGAAGATGTAACAAAGACGGCTTTTCGAACTAGATATGGTTATTATGAGTTTATAGTGATGCCTTTTTGGATTGACAAATACCCCGACTATGTTTATGGACCTTATGAATTGTGTTTTCCAGCTATAGTTGGACAAGTTCGTCTAAATTTTCATAGCGATGTACTTATCTACTCAAAGAACGAGGAGGAACATGCAGAACACTTGAGAACCACTTTGGAGACGTTAAGGGCCGAGAAGCTTTATGCTAAGTTCAGTAAATGTAAGTTCTGGCTTAAGGAAGTAAATTTTCTTGGACACATTGTGACCGCGGATGGAATTTGAGTGGACCCTGCAAAGGTGGAAGCTGTACAAAAATGGAAGTCACCGACCACACCAAATGAAATTCGGAGTTTCTTAGGACTAGCGGGATACTTTCACAGATTTATCAAAGGATTTCCTAAGATAGCAAGACCAATGACTCGGTAACTAAAGAAGGGAGTCAAAGTGAATTGGACACCGGAATGCGAGGTGAGTTTTAAGTTGTTGAAATCTCAACCCCTTTGCGTGGCAGCAGCCGTTTGTTTCCATAGTCTCTTAGCACTACTTTGCGAATCCATCTCTGTGGGATCGACCCCACTTCCCTATACTAATTCATAGTATTCGGGTTGAGGGATTTATTTTTGAAGGGGAGTCGAGTGTGTCCAACGACAAAAACACTGTAGTTCTCTTGAGTTCCTGGACCCAGTGATCCAGTGGATTTAAGGAGCGTTGTGTCTGGACCGAGCTTTGCATTAATTCTCATATGTGCACACTTGCTTACTCCTAAGTCCAGTCATTCGACATTAGAGTCGAGTGAGAGGACCACCGCTTCAAATGGCGCCGTTGCCGGGGATGGATGGCGTTCTTAGTGTTAGTGTTCAGAGTCTGTGGTGTAAATAGTTTTGATTTGTTTTCCTTCTCTTTTGTTTGCAGTTTATGAGCAGAGGCTCAAGATCTACCTACTGGAGCAACTCATCTGGGTGGAAACACGGCCAGTTTGATTGGCGGGTTAAGGATACAGTCTCTACTGTGACCACCAGATCAGGGTTCACCACGGGAGATCCGTTTCCGAGTGAATTTACTAGCGACGAATCTTGGACGTCATCAGGACGCGAAAATCCAGAATCACCACCCGAATCAGAAACAAAGTCAGAAACAGGGGAAGCAGAGGAAGTAGTCATGGCGCAGGTGGTAGACCCAGATCCAGAAATCGGCTCTCTCACTGCCCATTTAGATGGAGAACCAGCTCAAGCTATAGTGATGAATCCACGCCAGAGAACTATCGAGATCAAGACAAACGTACTCGGCATCTTGCCGACGTTCTCTGGGTGTAGAAATGAGTGTCCGTATGAGTTCTTAAATGAATTCAGTAAGTTATGTGGTATTCAGAAGAGGCCGAATGATGCAACAGGGGAGGATTATCGCCTGCGAGCGATTCCGTTTACCTTGAAGGGGGAAGCTAATACGTGGCTATTGAGGTTGCCTCCGGATTCTATCCGCACGTGGAGGGACTTCAAGTTAGAATTCTTAGATTATTTCTTACCATCCAACAAGACGAATGCACTTAAGAAAGAAATACTAGAGTGGAAGCAAGATTACGATGAATCGTTGAGTCAGTATTGGTCGAGATTTAAGGGGTTGTTGGATGCATGCCCGAATCACCGAATGATAGAGGCAGAGACCTACTCTCTGTTTTACGAAGGAGCAACTCCCGAGTCAAAGGACTTAATGAACTCCTCGAGTGGGGGAAATTTCACAAGAAAAAGGGGAAGTGAGGCAAGAGAGATCCTAGGGAAGTTGATTGACGCTAAGAAGGCGTACGATAACCCTAGGAATGCAGTGAAAAGAGGATCGGTGCATGCTGTGAGAGAACAAGAAGATGACAAAGTCGAAGCAAGGATTGATAGGCTCGAGAAGGCTCTTTTGAACGCGATTGAAAAGACGTTTCCACTGGCTTCACAAGGGAAGGAGAAATCTCCTGGTCCAGGAGATAATCAAATGCAACAATATTACGGGACCCAGGAAGGAGATTATCAGGCCCAGGTCAATGCAATGGGAAGTTGGAATCCCGATGGGAGCTGGAATCCAGGGAGACAGAGAGATGCGCCTTGGAGAAACCATCCAAATTTCAGATGGACTGACAATGAACAGAATCAGCCGGCACCACAACAAAGTCAGCAGTTTGCACCTCAGCCCGAAAGACAAGGTAACTGGTCAGGAAGGAATCAAGAGGGGGCAGGGCAACTGGATTAATCGGAACCAAGGAGACCACTCGAGCTGGGGAAACAGGAATCAGAGCAATCAGGGGAACTCTTATGTATCCCCACACCAAAGGAATTTTCAGAACAATTACCAGGGCCAAGGAAATCAATACAATAACTCTTCAGGCGGTCAAGGAAACGCTCGTCAGAATCAAGCAAGTGGACCAACTCTGAGTATAGGGCCAGGGCCCAGTCAACCCCCGAAACCACCAAAGAGTATCGATGATATGGTGCACGACCTCGTCAGTTCTCAGCAACATATGCAAAACAACCTGCAATTGAACAATGACGTAGTGCACAAGCTTCAAGATGCTCAACAGGAACAGAAGGCAGCGATGGATATGCTGGCAAAGCAACTGTCACAAATAGCTACTTCCTTGAGTGATATGCGGGGAAACGAGGGAAAAATTCCTGCCTCAGTAAGGCCACCTGATAGAGCTAATATAAGTTAGATTACCTTGAGATCCGGGAAAGGGTATGATGGGCCAGTGGTAAGAACAAAGGAGGTGACAGATCCCAAAGAAGACAGGGAAGAAGAGGATATAATTCCTAGGCCAAGACACTTGGGGGGGAGTATTCCCTTGGTCAAGGATGACCTTAAGACAGGAGATTTAGAGAAACCTTTGCCTAGATCAACTGAATCATTCTTCCTCGATCCAGAGCCGGAGTTGGAAGATGAGGCAGGAAAGCGACCGAAACCCTTTCCAAGCCGAGGGGAAGCCAAGAAGCAAAAGGAAGAGCCAGTGGACTTCATGGACATTTTTGGGAAGTTGGAGATCAATCTACCATTCTTACAGGCCCTGAAGATGCCAGTCTTTAGCAAGTTCATCAAGGAATTTATAGCTGGGAAGGCTAGACCCAGTGGGAAAATTCTGATAGGCGAGAACGTCTCCGCAGTGATTCAGAAGAGGAAGATGCCTTCAAAATGCAATGACCCAGGTATGTTCACCTTACCCATCTCTATTGGTGACGTGAAAATCGAGCATGCTATGTGTGATTTGGGTGCGTCGATAAATGTGTTACCACTTTCCATATACAAGAAATTAGTGGGGGTAGGCATGGTAGACACGAAGGTAGTGATTCAACTGGCGGACAGGTCATGCATCTGTCCTGAAGGGGTGCTTGAGAATGTGGTAGTCAAGGTACATGACTTCTTGTACCCTGCTGATTTCCATGTGATTAAGATGAGTGATAATGAGTCTGCAGAGTCGGGCGGAGTACTTTTAGGGAGACCCTTCCTACGTACCGCTAAGACTATCATTGATGTTTTTGATGGAACAATTTGCCTTGATTATAATGGGGAGAAATACACATTCAGCATTGATGAGGCAATGAAGAAACCTCTTGACCTTGAAAATTTGCATGCTATAGATGTTATTAACCCTTTGGTCCAAGAATACCTTGAGACGGAATTAATGCATGAACAGATTGAGAACTCCGAGATGAGTCATGCCATTGATAGAGAAGTGGCCAGTTGGTGTCAAGCAATGAACACAAGTGAGTTATCTGATGAGGAGTTAGCTGAAGCAATTCTGGAATTCTGTGCAAATCCGGAGCTAGCTAGGTCAAGGAATACACCTTATGTGGCGAGTGTGGAAGGTTCTGCTGGGTCGAGGAAGGGAATGACAACCGAAACAACAGAGAAAAATCCCTTGCCCCAGGAAAAAGACGTTCCCAAGAAAGAGTTGAAAACACTTCCACCAGGCCTAAAGTATGCTTATTTAGAGGAAAATGAAACTTTCCCTGTGATTATCAACAGCAGCTTGACCAAGGGACAGGAAGAGGAACTGCTGAAGGTAATCCGAAGAAACAAGAAGGCTATTGGGTGGACACTCTCTGACCTGGTAGGAATTAGTCCAGATTTGTGCATGCATCACATCCTCTTGGAGGAAGGAGCAAAAGCCTGCAGAGATCCTCAACGCAAATTGAATCCTAACATGAGGGAGGAAGTGCTGAAGGAAGTATTGAAACTACTCTCCCTAGGAATCATTTATTCCATACCAGACAGTGAATGGGTGAGTCCAGTCCATATGGTACCCAAGAAGTCAGGAATACAGGTGGTCAAGAACGACAAGAATGAATTGGTGCCCACCAGACTAGTCATTGGGTGGAGGATGTGCATCGATTATAGGAAGTTAAATGAAGCGACCAAGAAAGACCATTTCCCTCTACCTTTCATTGACCAGATGCTGGAGAGGCTAGCGGGCAATCAATACTTCTGTTTCCTAGACGGGTATAGTGGGTATTTTCAAATCTATGTGGATCCCGAGGACCAGGAGAAGACAACTTTCACGTGTTCTTTCGGCACGTATGCTTACAGGAGGATGCCGTTTGGCCTGTGCAATGCGACAGGCACTTTTCAGCGGTGTATGATGAGTATCTTCTCGGATCTCTTGGAGGACTGCATCGAGATTTTTATGGACGACTTCACTGTGTACGGGAATTCATTTGACTCATGTTTGGCTAGTTTGGATATAGTATTGAGAAGGTGCCAGGAAAAACATTTGGTTTTAAACTTCGAGAAATGCCACTTTATGGTCCCTGAGGGAATTGTCCTAGGGCACGTAGTCTCGGAAAGAGGTATACAGGTAGACCAGGCAAAGATTGAGGTGATCTCAAAACTGCCTTACCCGACGAATCAGAAGGAGGTGAGAGTATTCCTAGGGCATGCCGGATTCTATAGGAGGTTCATACAAGATTTTGCAAAAATTGCTCAGCCACTCACCCACTTGTTGCATAACGATGTTGATTTTGTCTTTGATGAGGAATGCAAAAAGGCTTTTCAGTTGTTAAAAGACAGGCTAGTATCTGCGCCTATTATTAGAGCGCCCGACTGGAATCTACCCTTTGAGATTATGTGTGACGCAAGCGATTATGCGGTGGGAGCGGTGCTAGGTCAAAGAGTTGATGGGAAAAGCTATGTGATCTTTTATGCTTCAAAAACGCTGAATCAAGCTCAGAGAAATTATGACACTACTGAAAAAGAAATGTTGGCGGTAGTATACTCATTTGAGAAATTTCGCCCGTACTTGCTTGGGTCGAGGGTGATAGTCTTTACCGACCACGCGACTATAAAGTACCTGTTGGCAAAGAAAGAATCCAAGCCGAGATTAATCCGATGGGTGTTGCTTTTGCAGGAATTCGATTGGGAAGTCAGAGACAAAAAGGGAACAGAAAATAAAGTAGCCGATCATCTGAGCAGGATATTTCAAGGGGAGACCGAGGAAGCAATACCGGATGCATTCCCAGAGGAACATTTGTACTACGTGAAAAAATTTCCTCGACCTATCAGCTGGGAAGAGATTATGGTGTTAACAGGTCCAGGGGATGCCGAAAAAGGGAAATGTCATCAAAACGCTGAGCCATGGTTCGCTGACCTGGCAAATTACTTAGTCACTGGAGAGGTGCCCAGTTCGCAAGTAATTTCCCAGGCCCAGAAGATGAAATTGAAGAGCGAGGCCAAGTACTATTTTTGGGATGACCCGTATTTGTGGCGAATGGGAGCCGACCAAGTAATCCGGAGGTGTATTCCGGAGTGGGAACAGAGGGATGTGTTGAATCATTGCCATGCTCTAGCATGTGAAGGTCATTTTGGACCTAGGAAGACCGCAAGGAAGGTGTTAGATAGTGGTTTTTACTGGCCTACATTGCATAAGGATGCGTTCGAGTTTTGTCAGAATTGTGAGAGGTGTCAACAGACTGGGGGAATCTCCAGAAGAGATGAAATGCCGCAAGTCCCGGTGATCGTTTGTGAAATTTTCGATGTTTGGGGAATGGACTTCATGGGTCCATTTCCATCTTCATACGGGAATACATACATACTAGTGGCAGTGGATTATGTTTCGAAATGGATAGAAGCCAAGGCGACCACATCTTGCGAAGCTAAGGAGGTATCGAAGTTTCTTAGAGCTAATGTCTTCAATCGGTACGGAGTGCCCAGAGCTATAATATCTGACAATGGGATGCATTTCTGCAACCGGACTATTGAAGCTTTGATGAGAAAGTATGGCGTCCACCACTGATTGTCTACACCTTATCATCCTCAATCTAACGGCCAGGCAGAAATATCAAACAGAGAAATCAAAGCGATCCTGGAAAAAACGGTGAATCCGTCGAGGAAAGACTGGAACAAGAGAATTGATGATGCATTATGGGCATACAGAACAGCGTATAAAACGCCCATTGGAATGTCTCCTTACAGGTTAGTATTCGGTAAGATGTGTCACTTGCCAGTGGGAATTGAGCACAAGGCGTACTGGGCGGTCAAGGAGATTAATATGAATCCTCAAGCTTGTGAGGAAGAGAGGAAACTGCAACTCCAGGAGTTGGAAGAATTGCGACTTGAATCCTATGAGTCAGCAATGTGGTACAAGGAAAAGACCAAGTTGTGGCATGATAAGAATCTCCGGACCAAGGAACTGCAAGTGGGGCAGAAGGTTCTCCTGTTCTAGTCCCGACTCAAGTTAATGCCCGGTAAGCTGAAGTCCAAATGGACTGGACCATACACTATTGTGAGTCTGCGTGCGAACGGAGCGGTAGAAATCCAGGGAAGTTTTTCAAACTCTACTCCATTTCTTGTCAATGGCCATAGGGTAAAGGTATTTAGGGATAACTCGGAGATGTGTGTAGTGGACGAAGTTCCACTACGCGTACTCCCTAATATCGCCTGATCATTCTGGGAAGTGAGTGTTCTTGGAGATTTCCTTGGTCCAGTATCGAAGAAGTTTTATCATGGCCTGGTCTAGGGAATCTTGAGAACACTGGAACATAAATTGTAAATATTTAGTCGCTTTTAGTAAATCAAGAAAACCCAAACAAATCAGAAAACAAACAATCTTCCAAAAATATTTTTGAAATACCAGGCTCCTTTAGGAATGTTTTTGATACTGTCATACCCTAGACCCGGGGAGTCTGGCGTTTCAATTTTTAGTTTAATGTTTTTCTCTAAGTGTGATTTTGCAGAAGGAAGTTACTTGGGCAGGGAATTGAGGAGTAAAATTTTGGAGGGAGTAGGCACCGGCTCGGATTTCAAAAGACACTTTATGGGGAGGCGTACGGTCGCTAGCGTCATGCCTGCAAACCACCTGCAACAAAAACCGTCCTCGCCCATACCTATCGGATAATAACCGTGTTCTCCTTTTATTTTACTTATTCATTCTCTCTCTCTACATCCGAAATTCCCCAAATTCTCTCTAGGCTTTCTCTTTTCTAACCCTAATCAAAGTAATTTCCGTCCAAGTCTGTGTAAAAAAATTTTGCAGAGTTCTCCATGGATAACAAGCAAAGTGCCGGGAACACCTCAGGATCCGCTGATTCAAGTGCGGCAACGTTTATGGCTGAGCTATTCCAGAAATTCGGGGGTGCGGAGAAGGCGATGGAGGCATTCGCCATGTTTGCAACCGCAATGGGTAAATCCGTACAGGCTGCTCCGACTTCTAGTGTACCACAACCGGAGGCCGTTTCAGAACCCGTCGCCGAACCTGAAATTGTTCAAGAAGTCATCGCCATTCCAGAACCCACTCCCGTACTAGAGGAGACAGCTGTTCCACAGACCACCACACAACCGGAGGACGTTCCAGAATCCACGACCACCAGTTCGGAACCACCCACAACAGGGGATCGTGAAGACGACTCAGATCTGGTCACAGGGTTGGAATTGTTGGCTGTGAACGAACCAAGGTTAGACTCTGCAACTGAGGGGGAAACCCTTATTTCGATTAGTGTTTCCGAGGGGGTGAATCCCGTACTCGCCAGTGAGGAATATGTTGAGAGAAATATTCTGAAACCGTATGGGGAAGTCAAAGATTTTGTTGTTGATGTTAGTATTTCTGAGGGGGAAACCCCTGTTTTGAAAGAATCTGTGGGGGGGGAGGCCCCTATAGTTGGTAAAGATGAGGGCGACGAGGCCCTAAATTCTGAACAAAATGTGGAGGGGGATACCCCCGAGAAACCGGTGGGTACTGAGGCCCACGTCGGAGAAGGATTTGAGGGGGTAGAGACCCCTGTTTATATTTCGGGGGCAACCCCATTGTTGTCCACGGAGGGAGAAGCCCTCGATTCTGAAGTTGGCCAGGAACCCGCAGACGCTGGGGTAGATTTGATTGTGGATCTGACCGAGATCCCAGAGGAGACCGACTCACCGGTAAATCCCAGAGATGCTAGGAGGCGGGCTCGCCGGAGCCTCCTTGATGAGATTGATGAAACAGTGAAGCCGACGGAGGAAGAATTGCTAGGTCTAGAGACCGCAGCATCTGAACAAGAGAACTCTCCCAGACCTGGCAGGGGGGAGAGGCAGGGGGGAGAGTGATGAGGAGAAACGCCGCCAAGCGGCTGAGAAGAATAGGAAGGGGAAACAAATTGCTCCTTCCTCGACCAAGAAGACAAGAGGGAAGTCTACTGAATCCACACTTCCGCCGGCAGCTAAGGTGCCATATGCCGCAGAAACCGAGAGCCCCTCTGAGTCCAGTGACTCGGAAGAAGAACAAGAAGAGGAACTCAACTTTGAGCCAGCCGAAGTGTGGATAACAAACAGCTTGCTAGATGAAATTAGGAAGTTTGACGACCCAAAACGCAAGGCCATTTATAAAGAGAAGAGTACTGAGGGGAAGGTCGCTAAGTCTGGAAAGATGTATAGCTCATCGGAGCTCAAGAAGATTGCTTGCAACGGTGAATTCAGGACTTATATCGACGCCATAGGCTTCGATTGGTTGCTCAAGCACAGTACTGTCGAGGTTCCGATTGACCTGGCCCGAGAATTCTTTTCCACCTTCCGATTTAAGTCCACTACCGATTTGGATGCTGACTCAATTAATTTCAGACTTCTCAATGAGGAACATACGATGAGCATCCGGGAATGGACCTTGCGGATGGGTTTGCTGACACGAACGGAGGACGATGAGGGCCTGTGGAATGCAAGAATGGTGGGTCCGCCGAAAATGACGTCGGGATTCAAAGCGCAATGCGCATGGGAGTTTTTGACTCACCCGATGGTGGGTCAGTTTAAAACAAGCTGTTCGAAGGCACACCATATTGAGGACAGGGTCCTGTGATTTGCCCAGACTTTTATTAGTTACAATTTAATGGGCACAGCCAATAACGCTCTGACTACCGCCGATCTGTACTTCACATGGTGCATGGCTACGGGGGTAAGAGTTCACTTGGGCTACTGGTTAGCCCAAGCCTGCCATCAAGTGACTGCAAATCCTTCTCGGCACCTATACACATGCCACCTACTCGGGGCTTATCTGCAGAGGAATGTGATCATGAAGTTCCATAAGGCATGCCGAGAGGTAAAGACATGCTCGCCCCCTGAGGTTTTTAACATGGATTATTTTTTCAATAAAGGGTTGCTGATCGCACGCGGAAGGGAAATATGCTTTTACGAGGTTGGGCAGTCAGAGACTCAGGTGAAACAGGAACCCGATGTGGTGGAAGTGAAGGATACTGCTGACATGGAAGCAGGAGCCAGGATAGAAGTAGAGGAAGTGCGAAAGGAGGTTGGTTGGATGAGGTCAGAAATGAAAATGGTTTTGGAGGGGATTGTGGCCCTGCGGGGAGAAGGGAAGAATAGTGTTGAGGATGAGAGTGTCAGGAAAGAAGTCGATGGAGTACGAACGGAACTGGAAGAAATAAGGACGGAAGTTGGGAAGGTTCGGGAGGAAATGGTGGCCCTCAAGGGGCGCATTTCTGATCTAGTGGTATCATCGTCCAGATGTACTGAGCGGATGACGGAGGGCGTCGCACTGATGATGAAGATGACGAAGTGGCTTCAAGCGAAGTTCCCCGAGACACCGAAGGGACTTCCTGAACCTAGCGGCGGTTCCAAGACGCCGGGTCAAGGGAGTCTAGCTGTGCAGAAGCCGCCACAAGCCCAAAGGCCTCAGACCACCTCGTCTTCCTCCAGGCCCGTGATTTTGAAGAAAACCGTACCCCGACCCACAGAAGATCAGAAGGAGACGCCGGAGTCACCGGCACGAAAGAAAGCTAAGGTGACCCAGCAGACAGTGCCACCAAAGTCTGGCCCTCGCGGGGGCCAGACCCCGAATTAAAATCCCCCAAAACCAAGTAATTCTTATTTTTTTTTTCTATCTTTTACTTTTCGTTTTTCTTTCGTTTGTGTTTTTTATGTGCCAGCATACTTCGTTTGTATATATGTGTTATACCTTCCCACACTTAGCCCATTTTTTGGTCTAAGTGTGAGAAGGGGCTTTTGTTTTGCATGTCTTGGTTTGATATGTTGCGCCTTCTCCCACTTAGCCCGATGTTCGGTCTAAGTGTGAGAAGTTTGTTTTGTTCATATGTTTTGTTTGTTGTCTGCTGTTCTTACTTCCTTTTCCCCCCTTCACTAGGATAGCTTGGGGACAAGCTTGAGTGAAGTGGGAGGGGGGGAGTAAGTATGTGTCTGTTTTTTTTCTGTTTTAGAGTCTTTAGGATGTGTGTTTCGCATGAGCTAGTGAGATAATAAGGCAGGTTTCCCTTAGTAAGAGTGATTGAAGAAAGAAAGCAGATCAACTTTGACACTTTCTTCCTTAATAAGCCGAATGCGATCTGAATGAAGTTAGGACGATGGAAAATGCCTTAGATAACCTAGCTGTGCAGCCCTACTATAAAGTGAGTTATAAGCCTAAACACCTTTTGTGCTAACATGTAAATTGGGCTGCCACTCGATGCTTAGGGAGTAGAGTATGAAGGAGAAAATAAATGGGTTAAGAAGGTATAAGGTGGACAAAGTCCAGAAAACCAGAGGTATAAGCTGGACGAAGTCCAGAAAAAGGAGGTATAAGCTGGACGAAGTCCAGGGAAGGTTTGAAAAAAAAAAAAAATTCGGAGGTATAAGTTGGACGAAGTCCAGGGGAAAAGGGGTCATAATACAGAAAAATGAGGAAGAAAAAAAAAATTATAATCCTTAAGGGCAGAAAAATCGTAGCCTGACCCAGGGAAATTCATAGGAAAGGAGAAGTAAGAAGGGAAAAACTCTCATAACCCGACGCATCAGTGGTATAACCTTAACTGTGGAGCGTTTTGATCCTAGCATCCCTGGTGAGGAATGAGTGATCGAGCGAACCTAACAGATGGGAAATCGATAGGCTATCTTGACAAACTGACGGACCGTTTAGGCAGACGAAGGAAGGGGGAAGATTTGAAGACTGTAATCGATCAGATTGAACTTAAACTTGTGGGGATAGTAGCTTAAAATTCGAAACTAGTTCATGCTTGTTTGTTTTGTTGTGTTTCTGTTCTTTGTGTTGTTTTCTTTTCCAATTCCGTAGTTGCTTAGGTCTAGGAGTTTGTTTTCATTTTTAGGATTTTACTTGGTAACCATGCATTGAAATTCGCCTTATTCCTATTTTCTTGTCTTACATACTTGAGGACAAGCATGGTTTAAGTGTGAGCAGTTTGATAAGGCTAATTTCATGCATCAGTCTAGGGGTTTTATTTCGTGAAATTACTGGGTCTAACGCACGATTTAAGCCAGGTGTGTGAAGATTGTCGCTAGATCCAGGAAAAGAAGAGGACGCTTGCATGGTCCTAGGAAACTGGCGAAAAAGTGGACATTATGAAGGAAATTGCTTGACGGAGGAAGCCTCGGAGTTGAAGGGTAGAATAGGGATTTCTACGAAGACTCTAGAAGGCTATGTCCGCATCTATAAAAGGAAGAAGCATGCAAGCTGGAGGGATCTTCTCGGGGGAGACCTTGCTAACAGCCTGTAGCTTAGTCTGTTCTCTTCACACTCTTGGTTTCTTTCGGTGGGAAATTCAGGGCACACTAGGGG
This sequence comes from Salvia splendens, assembly GCF_004379255.2. NCBI lineage: Eukaryota > Viridiplantae > Streptophyta > Magnoliopsida > Lamiales > Lamiaceae > Salvia > Salvia splendens. The sequence continues at coordinate 27,979,553 of NC_056034.1, forward strand.
GTTCACCTCTAGCTTTCATACATTTTCGATCTGGTTGTAACACCGTCCTTCTTTAGGGCGAAGAAACAATTTATTTTCCACTTTAGTTTCTGCTGAATTCGCCGAGCTTCGTTGTTCGAAGCTCGGACCTCTTTTGTTTCTGGATATTTCTTACTTTTATGCAAGTTTCGTTTTCGTTTACGTCGATCGTGATGGTTCCTGTTGTTTGATTGTGTTTACTTGAATTCTGGAGTTGGATTGTTGGAGTTGGTTGATTTCTGGATTATTGCAGGTTAATGTTTGAATCTGGGAGAATGGAGCTGGTTTGTGAATGAATCGGGGTTTTGTCTGGTTAATGTTGTGGAGTTGTTCGTGATTGTTGGAATTTGGCGGTGATCGGAGCAGATCTGTTAGAATCGGAGTTATGGAGTTGATTTTGTTGATTGTTGAGTTTGGATTGCTTGGATCCGGAGTGGATTAAGCGTCCGACGTGATTCTGAGCAGGAGTGTTTAATTTTATGCCGCGTTTACGTGTTTTCATTTCATTTCGCTTAGTTTACGTAGATCTAGTGTATTTCCGATTCGTAGCAAGTTTCCGGCGTCCAAATTTCTATATTCTGTTCGAATCCAGGAGTATGCTCTGTTTTCTGCATTTACGCGTCTGAGTTGGTTAGGAAATTGCATGGGTTGGTTGTCTGCAGCTTTTACCGTACTTGCTATTTCTGGAAACATGGTCCCCACTGTTAGTTGCTTTCTGTTTAGCTAGATTAGGTAATTGTTTACTTAGTCTAGGGAGTAATTGTGTCTTTCGGATTTGATGTCTGATTCCAGTAAGTTTTCTGTGTCCTAGGTCTAGCGTTTACATTTCTTGCCTAGATCTAGTGATAGTTAAAATCTCAACCCCTTTGCGTGGCAGCAGCCGTTTGTTTCCATAGTCTCTTAGCATTACTTTGCGAATCCATCTCTGTGGGATCGACCCCACTTCCCTATACTAATTCATAGTATTCGGGTTGAGGGATTTATTTTTGAAGGGGAGTCGAGTGTGTCCAGCGACAAAAACACTGTAGTTCTCTTGAGTTCCTGGACCCAGTGATCCAGTGGATTTAAGGAGCGTTGTGTCTGGACCGAGCTTTGCATTAATTCTCATATGTGCACACTTGCTTACCCCTGAGTCCAGTCATTCGACATTAGAGTCGAGTGAGAGGACCACCACTTCAGAGACCACTCAAGCTGGGGGAACAGAAGTCAGAATAATCAAGGGAACTCTTATGTGCCACCGCACCAAAGGAATTTTCAGAACAATTACCAGGGCCAAGGAAATCAATACAACAACTCTTCAGGCGGTCAAGGGAACGATCGTCAGAATCAAGCCAGTGGACCGACTCTGAGTATAGGGCCAGGGTCCAGTCAACCACGAAAGTCACCAAAGAGTATCGATGATATGGTACACGACCTCGTCAGTTCTCAGCAACATATGCAAAGCAACCTGCAATCGAACAATGACATAGTGCACAAGCTTCAAGATGCTCAACAGGAGCAAAAGGCAGCCATGGATATGCTGGCTAAACAATTGTCCCAGATAGCCACTTCTTTGAGTGATATGAGGGGAAATGAGTGAAATATTCCCGCCTCCGTAAGGCCACCAGATAGGGCGAATATAAGTCAGGTTACCTTGAGATCCGGGAAGGCATATGATGGGCCAGTGGTAAGAACGAAGGAAGCGATAAGCCCCAAGGAAGGTAAGGAAGAGGATACAATTCCTAGATCTAGGGACTCGGAAGGAGAACGTTCCTTGGTCAAGGATGACCTTAAGATAGGAGACTTGGAGAAACCCTTGCCTAAGTCAACTGAACCATTCTTCCTCGATCCAGAGCCAGTGTTTGAGAACGAGGCAGTAAGGGAGGAGACTGGAGAATTCTCAGCCGAAGGCTCTCCAGGAGCAGGAAAACGACTGAAGCCTTTCCCAAGCCGGGGGGAAGCCAAGAAGAAGAAGGAAAAGCCGGTGGATTTCATGGACATTTTTGGGAAACTAGAAATTAATCTACCATTCCTGCAGGCCTTGAAATTGCCGGTGTTTAGCAAGTTCATCAAGGAATTTATAGCTGGAAAGGCTGACCCAGTGGGAAAATTTTGATAGGCGAGAATGTCTCGGCAGTGATTCAGAAGCGGAGGATGCCTTCGAAATGCAATGATCCAGGTATGTTTACCTTACCCATCTCTATTGGTAATGTGAAAATCGAGCATGCTATGTGTGATTTAGGTGCGTCGATAAATGTGTTACCACTGTCTATATACAAGAAGTTAGTAGGGGTAGGCATGGTGGACACGAAAGTTGTGATCCAATTGGCAGACAGGTCATGCATTTGTCCTGAAAGAGTGCTTGAGAATGTGATAGTGAAGGTACATGATTTCTTGTACCCAGCTGATTTCCATGTGATTAGGATGAGTGATAATGAGTCTGCAGAGTCTGGCGGAGTACTTCTAGGGAGACCTTTCCTGCGTACCGCTAAAACTATCATTGATGTTTTTGACGGTACTATCTGCCTTGATTACAATGGGGAGAAATATACATTCAGCATAGATGAGGCAATGAAAAGACCTCTTGACGTTGAAAATTTGCATGCTATAGATGTTATTAACCCCTTGGTCCAGGAATATCTTGAGACAGAGTTAATGCAGGAACAGATCGAGAATTCTGAGATGAGTCATGCCATTGATAGAGAAGTAGCCAGTTGGTGTCAAGCGATGAACACAAGTGAGTTATCGGATGAGGAACTAGCGGAAGCAATTCTGGAATTCTGTTCAAGTCCGGAGCTAGCTAGGTCAAGGAAGACACCTTATGTGGCGAGCATGGACAGTTCTACTGAGTCTAAGAAGGGAATGACAACAGAACAAAACCCCTTGCCCCAGGAAAAAGATGTCCCCAAGGAAGAATTGAAAACACTTCCACCTGGGCTCAAGTATGCGCATCTGGAGGAGAACGAAAACTTCCCGGTGATTATTAACAGCGGCTTGACCGAGGGACAAGAAGAGGAACTGTTGAATGTAATCAGGAGAAACAAGAAAGCCATTGGGTGGACGCTCTCTGACTTGGTTGGAATCAGTCCAGATATGTGCATGCATCACATTCGTTTAGAAGAAGGAGCAAAGGCCTGTAGGGATCCGCAACGCAAGTTGAATCCGAACATGAGGGAAGAAGTGTTGAAGGAAGTATTGAAGCTGCTATCCCTAGGAATCATATATTCCATACCAGACAGTGAATGGGTTAGTCCCGTACATATGGTACCCAAGAAGTCAAGTATACAGGTAGTTAAGAACGATAAAAATGAATTGGTTCCCACTCGACTTGTTACTGGGTGGAGGATGTGTATTGACTACCGGAAGCTGAACGAGGCTACTAAGAAGGATCACTTCCCGTTACCTTTCATTGACCAGATGTTGGAGAGGCTGGCGGGCAAGCAATATTTCTGTTTCCTGGACGGATATAGTGGGTATTTTCAAATCTATGTGGATCCCGAGGATCAAGAGAAGACAACTTTCACGTGTCCCTTTGGAACGTATGCTTATAGGAGGATGTCGTTTGATCTCTGCAATGCGCCAGGGACTTTTCAGCGGTGTATGATGAGTATTTTCTCGGATCTCCTAGAGGATTGCATTGAGATTTTTATGGATGACTTCACGGTGTACGGGAATTCATTTGACTCGTGTTTGGCAAGTTTGGATATGGTGCTGAGAAGGTGCCAGGAAAAGCATTTGGTTTTGAATTTCGAGAAATGCCACTTTATGGTCCCTGAAGGAATTGTCCTAGGGCATGTGGTATCGGAAAGAGGCATACAGGTAGATCAAGCAAAAATCGATGTCATCTCAAAACTGCCTTACCCGACGAATCAGAAAGAGGTGAGAGGATTCCTAGGGCATGCAGGATTTTATAGGAGGTTTATAAAGGATTTCGCGAGGATTGCTCAACCACTCACTCACTTATTGCATAACGATGTGGAGTTTGTGTTCGATGAGGAGTGCAAAAAGGCTTTTCAGTTGTTGAAAGATAGACTAATATCTGCCCCTATTATTAGAGCGCCCGACTGGAATCTACCCTTTGAAATTATGTGTGACGCAAGCAACTATGTCGTGGGAGCGGTGTTAGGTCAAAGAATTGATGGAAAAAGCTATGTGATCTTTTATGCATCCAAAACACTGAATCAAGCTCAGAAGAATTATGACACCACCGAAAAAGAAATGCTGGCGGTGGTATACTCATTTGAGAAGTTTTCCCCGTACTTGCTGTGGTCGAAGGTGATCGTTTTCACGGACCACGCAGCTATTAAGTACTTGCTGGCGAAGAAGGAGTCTAAACCAAGATTAATCCGTTGGGTATTACTTTTACAAGAATTTGATTGGGAAGTTAAGGACAAGAAAGGAACCGAGAACAAGGTGGCTGACCACCTAAGTCGTATTTTTCAAGGGGAGACCGAGGAAGCAATTCCAGATGCATTCCCCGATGAACATTTGTACTATCTGGAAGAATTTCCTAGACCCATCAATTGGGAAAAGCTCATGGCATTAATAGGTCCAGGGGATGCCGAGAAAGGGAAATGTCAGACAAATGCTGAGCTATGGTTCGCGGACCTGGCAAATTACTTAGTCACTGAAGAGGTGCCTAGTTCCCAAGTAATCTCCCGGTCCCAAAAGATGAAATTGAAGAGCGAGGCCAAGTACTATTTCTGGGATGACCCGTATTTGTGGCGAATGGGAGCCGACCAAGTAATCCGGAGGTGTATCCCGGAGTGGGAACAGAGGGATGTGCTGAATCATTGCCATGCCCTAGCGTGTGGAGGTCACTTTGGACCTAGGAAGACCGCAAGGAAGGTGTTGGACAATGGGTTTTACTAACCTACGTTGAATAAGGATGCTTTTGAATTTTGTCAGAACTGTGTGAGGTGTCAATAGACCGGGGGAATCTCCCGGAGGGACGAAATGCCACAAGTTCCCATAATTGTATGTGAGATCTTCGATGTCTGGGGGATGGACTTCATGGGTCCATTTCCGTCTTCATACGAGAACACATACATACTTGTGGCAGTGGATTATGTTTCGAAGTGGATAGAGGCAAAAGCAACCACATCGTGTGAAGCTAAAGAGGTAGCGAAGTTCCTTAGAGCTAACATTTTCAACATGTATGGAGTGCCCAGAGCTATAATATCTGACAATGGGACACATTTCCGCAACCGGACTATTGAAGCTCTAATGAGAAAGTACGGAGTTCACCATCGCCTTTCCACACCATACCATCCTCAGTCCAACGGCCAAGCAGAAATATCAAACAGAGAAATCAAAGCGATCCTGGAAAAGACGGTGAATCCGTCGAGGAAAGACTGGAGCAAGAGAATTGATGATGCATTATGGGCATACAGAACAGCATATAAAACGCCCATTGGAATGTCTCCTTACAGGTTAGTATTCGGCAAGATGTGTCACCTACCGGTGGAAATTGAGCACAGGGCGTACTGGGCGGTCAAAGAGATTAATATGAATCCTCGAGCTTGTGAGGGAGAGAGGAAACTGCAGCTCCAGGAGTTGGAAGAATTGCGACTTGAGTCTTACGAGTCAGCAATGTGGTACAAGGAAAACACCAAGTTGTGGCATGATAAAAATCTCCGGACCAAGGAACTACAAGTTGGGCACAAGGTTCTCCTGTTCCAGTCCCGACTCAAGTTAATGCCCGGTAAGTTAAAATCCAAATGGATTGGGCCGTACACTGTTGTGAGTTTGCGTGCAAATGGAGCAGTAGAGATCCAGGGAAGTTTTTCAAACTCTACTCCTTTTCTTATCAACGGTCATTGGGTAAAGGTATTTAGGGATAACTCGGAGATGTGTGTAGTGGACGAAATGCCATTACGCGCACTCCCTGAATTCGCCTAATCAGTCTGGGAAGTGAGTGTTCTTAAAAGCTCTCCTAGGTCCAGTATTCAAGGAAGTTTTACCATACCCTGACCCAGGAAATCTTGAGAACACTTGAACATAAATTGTAAATATTTAATCGCTTTCTTTAAATCAAGAAAAACCCAAACAAACTCAGGAAAAAAATAATAATAATCTTCTAAAAATATTTTCGAAATACCAGACTCCTTAGGAATGTTTTTGATACTGTCATATCCTAGAAACGGGGAGTCTAGCGTTTCAGTTTTTTGTTTAATGTTTTTCCTAAGTATGGTTTCGCAGAAGGAATTTGCTAGGGCAAGGAGTTGAGAAGTAAAATTTTGGAGGGAGTTGGCACCGGTTCGAATTTCAAAGGACACCTTTATGGGGAGGCGTACAGTCGCTAGAGTCATACCTGCAACCGCCTGCAAACCGTCCTTTCCCATACCTATCGGCTAATAACCGTGTTCTCCTTTTATTTTTCCTTACTCACTCTCTCTCTACATCCAAAATTCCCCAAATTTCTCTCTAGGTTTTCTTTCTCTAACCCTAATCAAAGAAATTTCTGTCCAAGTTTTTGTCAAAACTTCTACAGAATTCTTCATGGATAACAAGCAGAGTACCAGAAACAATTCAGGATCCGCCGATTCAAGTGCGGCGGCGTTTATGGCGGATATACTACAAAAATTTGAGGGGCCAGACAAGGCAATGGAGGCGTTTGCTATGTTCGCGGCGGTAATGGGGAAATCTATACCAGCCGTTTCGACATCTGTCGTATCACAACCGGAAACTTCAGGGGTTTCAACACCCAAACCGGTGGCTGCCGCAGAACCCACCCCCGCTGTACCAGAAGAAGCCGTCATTGTTCAAGAACCAACCGCCGCAGAAACTCGCGAAGAAGAAGCAGATCTGACCGCGGGGTTGGAGTTGTTGGCCGTAAGTGAACCCAGGTTAGGTTCTGTCACTGAGGAGGTAAATCCTGTTATTGCCACTGTGATATTTGCTGAGAAGGAAACCCTGAATGCATCTGTGGGTATAGATCTTTCTGCGGCTGTAGGAGTTACAGAGGGGGAAACCCCTGTTTTGGAAGAATTTGCTATGGGGGAAACCCTTGTTGTTGATAGTAATGTTTCAGAAGTGGTTGGGGGCGCCGAAGCCCAAATTGGTGAGAAAGATGTCAGAGAAGGGGAAACCCCTGAGAAGTCTGAGGGGACAGAAACCCCTGTTTACATTTCGGGGGCAACCCCATTGTTGAACAAGGAGGGAGAGGCCCTCGATGCTGAGAATGCTCAAGAACCCGTCGATGTCGGGTTGAATTTGCTCGTAGACCTGACGGGGGACACCAATTCGCCAGTAAATCCGAGGGAGGAGCGAAGACAGGCTCGTCGGAGTCTGCTTGATGAGATATATGAAACCGTTCCGCAGACAGAAGAAGGATCGCTGAGTCTAGAGACTGCGGCTCCTGAGCAGGTAAACTCTCCTAGACCTACTGATGGGGAGAGCGACGAGGAGGAGCGCAGACACGCGGTCGAGAGGAAGAGGAAGGGGAAGCAGATTGCTCCTTCCTCGACCAAGAAAGCAAAAGGGAAGTCCGCTGACCACTCTCCCTCTCCACCTGCTAAAGTACCGTCCGATGCCGAGTCGAAAAGCCCTAATGAGTCCAGTGACTCCGAGGAAGAACAAGAAGTGGAGCTCAATTTTGAGCCGAAAGAAATCTGGATCACTAAGGAACTGCTGAACGCGATGGGGAAGTTTGAGGACCCAAAACGTACAGCAATATATGCGGAGAAGAGTGCCGTGGGGAAATATGCCAAATATGGGAAGATGTACGATTCGGCCGAGCTTAAGGGGATCTCAAGCAATGACGATTTTCGGGGGTATATAGGGGCAATCGGCTTTGACTGGTTGCTAAAGCATAGCACCATTGAGGTTCCAATAGACGTGGCGCGGGAATTTTTCTCGACTTTCCGGTTTAAATCCACCACCGACTTGGATGCCGATTCCATTAACTTCAGGCTCTTCAATGAAGAGCATGTGATGAGCATCAGGGAGTGGACTCTACGGATGGGTCTGCTGACGCGTAGAGAAGATGACGAAGGATTATGGAATGAGAGAATGGTCGGCCCACCAAAGCTCACACCAGGTTTCAAAGCGCAGAGCGCATGGGAGTTCTTGACTCACCTGAGGGTGGGTCAATTTAAAACTAGTTGCTCGAAGGCTCACCATATCGAAGACAGGGTTCTGAGGTTCGCCCAAACCTTCATTAGCTACAATCTGATGGGCACAGCCAACACCGCCTTGACAACTGCCGACTTATACTTTACCTGGTGCATGGCCACGGGTGTACGTGTCCACTTGGGTTACTGGTTAGCTCAAGCCTGCCACCAAGTAACTGCCAACCCCTCCCGGCATCTATACACATGCCACCTTCTGGGGGCTTATTTGCAGCGCAATGTGATCATGAAGATCCACAAGGCTTGCCGGGAAGTGAAGATGTGTCTACCCCCCGAGGTTTTCAATATGGAGTACTTCTTCAACAAGGGGCTGCTAATCATGCACAAGAGGGATGTCTGTTTTAACGAAGTTGGTAAGTCGGAGGCCCAGATCAAATAGGAACAAGAGGTGGCGGGAGTGAAGGACGTTGCTGACGTGGGTGAAGCCAGGAAGCCAGTCGTGGAAGTGAACGCAATGAGGAAGGAAGTCAGCTGGATGAGATCCGAGATTCAAAAGGTGATGGAAGGGATAGTGGCCCTGCGGGGTAAAGGGAAGGACAGTGGTGAAGCTGACAGAGTAAGGAAGGAAGTTATCGGAGTACGAACGGAAATGGAAGAAATGAGAACGGAGGTTCAGAAGGTTAGGAAGGAAATGGTAGCCCTCAAGGGGCGCGTTTCTGATCTGGTGATAATGTCGTCCCGATGTACTGAGAAGATGACGGAGGGTGTCGCGTTAATAATGACAATGATGAAGTGGTTGCGCGAGAAATTCCCGGACGCACCAATGTTACTTCCTGGACCTAGTGGCTGACCCAAGGCGCCAAGTCCAGGAGATCTATCTTATCCGGAAGCAGCCACAAGTCACCAAGCCTCTAATCACCCCGTCCTCTACTAGACCCATGACCCTGAAGAAGACCGTACCCGGACAGACAGAAGAGATGAAAGAGAAGCCGGAGTCGCCGGCAAGAAAGAAAGCTAAGGTGACCCAACAGGCCGTGCCGCCCAAGTCTGGCTCCCGAGGGGGCCAGGCACCGAATTAATCCTCCCAGCCCAAGTAACTTTTACTTTTCTTCTTTCATTGCTTTCTGTTTTTGCTTTCTGTTTTAATTTTCTGTGCCAGCATGCTTGTTATGTACATATGCGTTACTACTTCCCGCACTTAGCCCAATTCCTGGTCTAAGTGTGAGAAGGGGTTAAACTATTTTGCATGTTTGGTTTTAGTTGTTGTGCTTTCTCCCACTTAGCCCGGTGTACGGTCTAAGTGTGAGAAGTTTGTTTGTTCTGGCATGTTGTTTGTCTGTTTTGTGTTCTGCTTTATGTGTTTGTACTTCCCTATTTTCCCCCTCCACTAGGATAGCTTGGGGACAAGCTTGAGTGAAGTGGGAGGGGGAGGGAATAGGTGCAGAATGTGAATGTGAGTCTTATAGTTTTTTTTAGTTTTGTCTGTGTGTTACGTGCTGCATGAGCTAGTGGATACAATAAGGCAGAAAAATTCCCTTAGTAAGAGCGATTGAAGATAGGATACACGTCAACTTTGATGCCCTTTTCCTTAACGGTTTGGATGAAGTGAGGACGATAGAGGATACCTTAGATAACCTATCTGTGCAGCCCTACTATAAAGTGAGTTATAAGCCTAAACACTTTGAGCTAACTTCTAACAAATGGGCAACCACTTGATGCTTAGGGAGTAGAGTATAAAGGAGAAAAAAAGGGTTTTTGGAGGTATAAGCTGGACGAAGCCCAGGAAAAGGAGGTATAAGCTGGACGAAGTCCAGGAAATGGAGGTATAAGCTGGACGAAGTCCAGGGGAGAAATAAACTAAAAATTCGGAGGTATAAGCTGGACGAAGTCCAGGGGGGAAAAAATATATATATAAAAGGGGGAATAGAAGAAAAAAAAAAGAAATCTAAGGGCAGGAAGCAATAGTAACCTAACCTAGGATTTAAAAGGAAAAAAGAGGAGATGATAAAAAGGAGAAACTCTCATAACCCAACGCATCAGTGGTGTAACTTTAACTCTGGAGCGTTTTTTATCCTAATATCCCTGGTGAGGAATGAGTGATCGAGCGAACCTAACCGCTAGGGAATCCATAGGTTTCTTGACAAACTGACGAACCGTTTGGGTTGACGAAGGAAGAAGGAGGATTTGGAGACTGTAGACGATCTGAGAGAACTTAAGCTTGTGGGGACAGTCGCCTAAAAGTTGAAACTAGTGCATGTTTATGTGTTGTGTTTTGTGTTCTTTGTGTGTTATTTTCTTTTCTGAGTCTGTAAGTTTCTAGGTCTAGGTTTTTGTTTTTGTTAGATCTTGTTTGCAGATTCGTTCTTGGGAACCGTGCATTGAAATTCGTCTTATTTCATTTTCTTGTCTTTCATACTTGAGGACAAGCATGGTTTAAGTGTGAGCAGTTTGATAAGGCTAATTTCATGCATAGGTCTATAGCTTTAATTCGTGAAATTTCTGGGTCTAACACACGTTTTAAGCCAGGTGTGTGAAGATTTTCGCCAGGTCCAGCAAAGGAGGGAGACAGTTGCGTGGACCTAGGAAGAAGGCGAAAGAGTGGACATTATGCGGAAAATTGCTCGACGGAGAAAGCCTCGGAGTTGAAGGGTAGAATAGAGATTTCTACGAAGACTCTAGAAGGTTATGTCCGCGTCTATAAAAGGGAGAAGCATGCACGCTGGAGGGATCTTCTCGGTTGGAGACCTCGAGAACAGCTTGTAGCTTATTTCACTTTTTCACACACTTGGGTTCTTTCGTGGGGAGATTCAGGGCGTACTTGGGGTTCACCTCTAGTTTTCATACATTTCGATCTGGTCGCAACACCGTCCTTCTTTAGGGCGAAGAAACAATTTATTTTCCATTTTCGTTTCTGCTGAATTCGCCGAGCTTCGCTGTTCGAAGCTCGGACCTCTTTGTTTTCTGGATATTTCTCTGTTTTTATACAAGTTTCGTTTTAGCTTATGCCGATTGTGTTGATCTTTGTTTGTTGATTATGTTTACTTGAATTCTGAGTTGGATTGTTGGAGTTGGTTGTTTTCGAGGTTGTTTTCTGGATTATTGCAGGTTCGTGGTTGGATCTGGGAGAATGGAGTTTGTTTGTGGATGAATCGGGGTTTTTAACTTGCTGATGTCGTAAGGCTGTCTGTGATTGTTGGGATTTGGAGTTGATCTGAGCAGATCTGTGAGAATCGGAGTTATGGAGTTGATTTTGGTGGGTGTTGAGTTCGGATGGCTTGGATCCGGAGTGGATTAAGCATTCGACGTGAATCTGAGCCGTGTTGATTTAATTTTATGCCTAGCCTACGTATTTTCATTTTATTTCGCCTAGTTTATGTAGATCTGACGTACGTCCGATTCGTAGCAAGTTTCCGGCATCCCGATTTCTATATTCTGTTCGAATCTAGGAGTATGCTCTGTTTTCTTCATTTACGCGTCTGAGTTGGTTAGGAAATTGCATGAGTTTGTTAGTTGCAACTTTTTCCGTACTTACCTTATTTGAATGTCATGGTCCCCATTTTTTAATTCTCTCTGCCTAGTCATGTTTAGTCAGTCATTTACACGGTCTAGTGAGTAATTGTTTCTTTCGGCGTTGATGTCTGATTTTATAAGTGTTCTGTGTCCTAGGTCTAGTGGTAGTTTAAATCTCAACCCTTTTGCGTGGCAGCAGCCGCTTGTTTCCAGAGTCTCTAAGCACTACTTCACGACTCCATCTTCGTGGGATTGACCCCACTTCCCTATACTAATCCATAGTATTCGGGTTGAGGGATTTAATTTTTGAAGGGGAGTCGAGTGTTTCCAAAGACAAAAACACTCTGTGTTCCTTGAGTTCCTGGACCTAGTGATCCAGCGGATTTAAGAAGCGCGGTGTCTTGACCAAGCACTTTCATAGTTTTCCCTGTAAGCACACGAAGACACGATCCGACTTGTTCCACTTCACCACTTTATTTCTTTTAGTTGGGCTACCTTAATTATTTGGTTTGGGCTGGTTCAGAATTTGCCCAGTTTGGGTCAAATTAAATAGTGTTGGGCGCTTTCCTTGGCGATGAGCTAAATCAGAAAAGTACGAGAACTTTATATTATTTTGGTAAAAAGTTAGAGGATGTTTTGAGCATACACAAGTAGGATGCATGCATTATTTTAAATTAAATTATTTTTGCAATGTCTAATTTTTGCATATCATATTATTTTCAAAAGGGTGAACTTTTGCACGCCACTTGAGGTTGGGACAGAAAGTTTGTTGAGGAGCTAAGCTTGCGAGGTGGGCTTTCTTTTTAAATAAGGACTATGTCCTAAATATATTTTTATGCGAAAGGAGGTGGAAAATGTTTGTCTTGCCATGTTTTGTGTTTTGATGAACCTATCTGAAGTGGGTATGCCATGTATGTTTAATCGAATTCGGGTCCCAGTAGGGCCGCAAACCCTGCTCGGACTAGTGTACACCCTGTAGATCGTGTGCTATCTCTTTGGAGTTGGCCGGTCTAGTGACTTGGTTCGTGGCCACGTTCCTTGTCATGTATGTTCAGATATGGTGATGGTGGATGTGGATGGAAAATGGTTGCGCAACCGACTTTTTAGGTGAAATGCTTTTTGTGTACTTGGGTTCTTTTAATCAAAACCCCCAAGGTCACTTGATTATGGCTTGCAAACTGTGTTTTGGCATGTGTCCACTGAGTGCATCAAGTACTCAGCCCTGCATATTATTTTTCTTAATGTGCAGATTGAGCGGCGATGGATGTGGAGGATGTTGAGCAGAGTTCATGGATTGTTTTGTCATGTTTGGTATTGTTGGAGATGTCGTGTCTTCATACTCGATATTTTCCATGTCTTGAACGCTTCCGCTAAGAACCTTTATCCTTACAATTGTCTTATCGTTGAGAGTCTAACTCGTTTCAAGATTGTTTGCCGTCCATTCCTTATTTACTTAGAGTTGGTATTTTTGTTAGGATAACGTTATGACGTTTTCCCAAGTAATTTCAGTTATTAAATTTTTGGTCATATGTGTATGTTTTCCCCTTTCTTCCCCGTTTCTTTAACCCTCCCCTAGTCGTGATCAACCGTGCTTTCTATCCTTAGAAAATGCGGGCGTGACACCTTAAATCAAAGCAACTTTCTTGAGCTTTTGAAAGTTATTGCTTCTTGCAACGAAGAAATATCTAATGATGTACTAAAAAAATGCTCCTGCAAACCTCAAACTAGCATCATCAGATATTCAGAAAGATATCGTAAATGCAATTGTTGTTGAAACAACAAAACTTATTATACATGATATGGGAAATGATTTCTTCTCCATGTTAGTTGATGAATGTTGAGATGTATCTGTTAAAGAGCAAATGGGTGTTGTCATACGATATATGGACAAGAGTGGATGTATTATAGAACGCTTTCTTGGTCTTGTGCATGTTAGTGACACAACAGTGACCTCACTTGAGAGGGCACTTGATTCCTTATTATCTACTTATGATTTAAGTATATTTAGTTTGAGAGGTCAAGGATACGATGGTGCAAGCAACATAAGAGGTGAACTCAGGGACTGAAAAGTTTGATACTCATGAGGAATACGAGTGCTTATTATGTACATTGTTTTTTGCTCACCGGCTTCAACTCACAATTGTTGTTGCTAAAAAAACATATAAGTATTGAGTCTTTTTTTAATACTATTGTTCATTTATGTAACATTGTTGGAGGTTCTGGTAAGCGCAGAGATGTACTTTGGGAGAGACAGAGAGAAAAGATTATCGAAGTGATTACATGTGATGAAGTTAACACTAGAAGAGGATTGAATCAAGAAATGTCATTGAAGCCGCTTGAAGATACTCTGTGGAGTTCACATTATGGTACTCTCATAAACTTGATACATGTATTTTCTTCTGTTGAAGTTATTGAGTATGTTGAGGAGAATGGTACTGAAGATTCAACAAAGGCTGAAGTTGTTGATGTGTCAGAAATTATAACACATTTTGAGTTTGTCTTTATGTTACATCTTATGAAGCAAATCTTGGAATCACATATGAATTGTCTCAAGTGCTACAAAAGAAAGATCAAGACATTGTTAATGCGATGAATCTTGTCAAGCTGACAAAAATACATTTGCAAATAATGAGAGAAAAAGGTTGGGAGCTTTTGCTTACTGAAGTTTCAAAATTCTATAGCAAACATAAAATACCTCTGTTGACATGGAAGACGAGTTTGTACCTCGAGGAAAAGTAAGATGGGAAGCTGAGAAAATGAAGAATCTCCACCATTATCGAGCCGAGCTATTTTGTTCAGTGATTGACATGCAATCTCAAGAGTTGAATCAATGTTTTGATGAAGTCAACACATACTTACTTTTACGTATGGCATGTTTCGATCCTAGATATTCATTTACAACATTTGATTCAGAGAAGCTGCTTCGCCTTGCAAGGTATTATCCATCAGAATTTTCAAAAGTTACTTTGTTTGAGCTTGAAAGACAACTTGAAATATTTATTCTCGATGTGCGCATAGATGAAATTTTTTCACAGAAGTCAAGGATAGAAGGTCTTTCACAGAAGATGGTTTCTACTAGGAAACATGAGGTTTTTCTATTGGTTTATTTGTTGATTAAGTTGTCATTGATCTTACCAGTTGCCACTGCCTCAATTGAAAGAACTTTTTCAGCAATGAAGTTCATCAAGACTTCTCTACGCATAGTATGGGAGACCAATTATTAAATGATTGCTTAGTTCCATATATTGAAAGTGATGTGTTTCTTAATGTTTCTAACGAAGCTATTACGCATCGATTTCAGAAAATGAAGAATAGAAGTCAAAATGTTATGATGCGGTTATTTTTTTAACATTGAATTTTTAATAATATTACTTATGTTTTATTTTTTTTTAAGTTCTTGGGCCTCCCAGTGCCGAATTCCGGGCTTCGCCACTGATTTAGATTTATGATAAATTATTTAGTCATTTATATTATATGAACTTTTATGCATCATACTATACTTTGTAACATTTGTAATAAATTGATTGCCTTGATACATGCATGAGTTATGAGTTCCTCACAAAACAACAAATTTCCAATACCCTCGGATCTTCTACTTATGCTCTCTCATGCCTCGAATAAGGAAAGAAGAATTTGGACGCATGATGAAGAAGCTTCACTAATTGCAATTATGAAAAAATTAATTGCAGGTTGTTATCGCTAGGAGAATGCATTCCGAACAGGTTATCTAGAACTTATTGAGAAAGAGTTGAAAGTTTAGTTTCCTAGAACTTATTTGAATTTGAATCGTCTAAGTTGACGTTATGGAAAAGGCAACACTCTCTCCTTATGAACATGATCAACACTAGTGGATTTGGTTGGAATGACTCTAACAACATGATTGCAGTTGAGGATGACGTATGTAGGGCTAGGGCTAGGGCTAGGGCTGGAAAAAAATACCAAAATACTGCACTTATCGTACCGAAAAAAATAACGAAAATACCGTTTTTTCGGTATACCGAAATTTTCGGTAAGGTATGATACCGTACTGAAATCTTTCGGTACGGTAACGGTATCAATTTTCCTATACCGCGGTATATCGTGATATGCCGAATATTAAGTATATAACGTCGAATCGGTATACTGCGGTATACCGAATCCTCGGTGCATACCAAAAAATCGGTACATGTTGAAATATTATATATATTACATTATATTTAATATATTTATATAATATAAAATAGAATTAAAAGGAAAAAATCTCCGAAAATCCTACTTTTAAAGAGATTTTTTTTGCATAAAGGTACTACGGTATACCGTACCATACTTTGATATACCGTAAAAGTACGGTATACCCAATAACGGTAAGGTAACGGTATCAAAAATTAAAGATACCGAAAGTATGGCGTTCCGTACCGATCCACTCCTAGATGTATGGAAGCAATATGTCAAGATAAAATTTAACATAATGCATTAATATATTTCTTTGGCTTGCAAGGATGTTAACTATGAGTTTCATATATCCTATTGAACAGACACACGCACAAGTTAAAACATTGTGATTCAAGTCATACCGGTATTTCCAAGACTGGATTGAGATCTTTGGAAAGGATCGTGCATCTGGAAAAAGTTCACAGGGCTCGATAGACCTTGATAAAGAGGCATGGCAACGCAGGCCTCGAAAGATTTTGCTAAAGTGGCAAGCCAACAACCATATCTACCTCAATGTGATGTGTATGAGTTCCCTACCGGCCTTAATGTACACACTCACTCAAGATGACTCTTTCTTCAATACTAATGAAAACGTCGACCATGAGTTCCCCCAAACTATGTACCTCTGGAGGAGGTGGTCGTGGATACTTCTTTTCCTGGTGAAAGCAACTCAGTCAATTCCACCAAAAGGGATGGTGATAACAAAACTCAATCCAAAAGAAAGCACAAGCAGCTTGAATCTGCAACCTCTAACTACTTGGTTATTGTTAATCTCATGGTTAAGTTCTTCAAACATCAAAATGAATCCATTAGTATTTTCGTCGACAAACTTGATAAACGGAGTGAACAGTTGACAAGCAGCAAATCTGAAGTTATTGACAAAACAATGCATATTCTTGAAGCTTTGAGAAAAATTGCTACACTTACTGAGGAAACTCGACTGAACTTTGCATACATAATTACAATTGATGAACGAGTCATATATTTATTCCTCAATCTCTCTGAAGGCAAACGTATTACATTCGTGAATATGATGATGACGAAGAAGGAATTGCCATTGAACTTACCAAACTTTTATGCCACTCATATCACCAAATATTGGGTGTTATTTTGATGACATGTTAACAGTTGTGATTCGCTGCTTTTAAACAATCTATGTAGGTAGTATTAGTTGGTGGTGTTGGCTATTTTTGATGAACATATATATGCATCTAGATATGACTTGATGATATTGGCAACTTTTGACATTTCATAAGCTCATATACTTTGTAATTTGATTGAATTTATTTGTGGCAAACTTCGATTTCTGTGTGCTATTTTGATAGGTCCCCTTCATAGTGAGGCAGAGAAGTGACAAAGAGTTAGGATTATGCATTTGGTCTAGCTGTTTGTTGGAGTGCTGCAAGTCTAAGCATCAAACTTTGTTACTTTTCTTGATGATGATGCTTGAGAGGCAGTAAGAATATTATTATATATATAGGGGGTGTATTAGGGTCACACCTCTTTAGTATCAAGCACAGCACCAATCACAGTCCTTGGATCTTTGAATTTGATGGTTGTATTGTTATACTAAGATGCTACATTATTAGACTAATAATCTACATTATCACACTAAAATGCAACATTACATTATTAGCTAAGTTACATTATTAGACCAATAATCTATATTATTAGATGACATGTGGCATTAATCTAACCGTTAGATCACAAGATCCAATGGACTACAAGTGTTTTGTTTTAGAACAATATTTAACATATGAATATGAATATATATCACTATGATCAATACCAAACCAATCCTAATATACAACCCTTTGCATCCCTATATATATAGGATTGTTCAATATACATCCCTATATATATATAGGGAGAGATGTGATCAAAAACAAACTCTAAATATTGTACAAACTTCAAACTAAGATCTGGACTGTTAGAAAATGTCAGCAGATGACAAAATAACAATAACAAAAAATGCTAACGGTTGATGCTTTGTTGAAATTGTGTTAACATTTTTTGTTGCTATTATTTTATCATCTGTTGACATTTTCTAACGATCCAGATCATAGTTTAGAGTTTTTACAATATATAAAGTTTGCATTTTACCATTACTCTATAGATATATACAGTGGCGGAGCCAGAGATTGCATAATGGGGGGTCCAAAATTAAACTTCAAAAAAAATTATATAAATTAAATTATAAGGTTCAAAATGTAAAAGTCAAATGCAATCACATCATAACATTTGTCTTCTATTCTTCATCTTCTGAAACCGCTGCATAATAGTTTCATTGGTAACTTTAACAAACACATCCTTTTCGATGTAAGGAACTAAGCAATCATTCAATAGTTGGTCTCCCATGCTATTACATAGAGAAGTCTTGATGATCTTCATTGCTGAAAAGGCTATTTCTACTGATGCAGTGGCAACTGGTAAGATCAATGACAACTTAACTAATGAATAAACCATTGGAAAAACTTCATGTTTCCTTGTAGAAACCATCTTTTGAGCAAGACCACTGATTCCTGATATTTGTGAAAACTTTTCATCTATGCGCACATCGAAAATAAAGTTCTCAAGTTGACTTTTAAGCTCGGACAAAGCAACTTCAGAAAATTCAGAAGGATAATATCGTGCAAGACGAAGCAGCTTCTCCAAATCAAATGCAGAAAATAAGTCCCTAGGATCAAAACATGACATGCATAAAACTAAGTCTGTGTTGACTTCGTCAAAACGTTGATTCAACTCTTGAGCTTGCAAGTCAATAACAGAACAAAAGAGCTCAACTCGATAATAGTGGAGATTCTTCATTTTCTCAGCTCTACGTCTTCCTTTTTTTCGAGCTACAAACTCATCTTCCATGTCAAGCACATCCAGTTCATATTTGCTACAAAACTTAGAAACATCAGCAAGCAATACATCCCAATCTTTTTCCCTCATTATTTGCAGACGTGATTTTGCTACCTTGACAAGATTCATCGCATTAACAATGTCTTGATCTTTCTTTTGTATCACTTGGGAGAGTTCATGTGTGATTCCCAAGATTTGCTTCATAAGATTTAACACAAAGACAAACTCAAAACTATTTATAATTTCTAGCACATCATCAGCTTCAGCCCTTATTGAATCGTCATGACCATTCTCCCCAACATACTCAAGAACATCAACAATAGAAGAATATAAATGTATCAAGTTGACAAGAGTACCGTAATGTGAACTCCAACGAGTATCTCCAGGTCGCTTCAATGACATTTCTTGATTTAGTCTTCTTCCTGTGCTTATTTCATCACTTGCAATCTCTTTAATAATATTCTCTCTCTGTTTCTCCCGAAGTATATCTCTGCGCTTACAAGAACCTCCAACAGTATTACACAAACGAGAGATAGAATTATAAAAAGATCCGACAATTTTATGTTTTTTAGCAACAGCAACAATCGTGAGCTGAAGCTGATGAGCAAAGCAATGTACATAATAAGCACTGGAATTTCTCTTGAGTATCAAACTCTTCAACCCATTGAATTCTCCTCTCATGTTGCTTGCGCCATCATATCCTTGACCTCTCAAACTAGATATACTTAAATCATAAGTAGATAACAAATAATCAAGTGCTTTCTCAAGTGAGGTTGCAGTTGTATCACTAACATGAACAACACCAAGAAAACGTTCTATAACACATCCATTCTTGTCCACATATCGCACCACAACACCCATTTGCTCTTTGACAGATACATCTCGACACTCGTCAACTAATATGGAGAAAAATTCACTTCTCATATCATGTACAATAGCTTTCGTTGTCTCAACAGCAAATGCATTTATAATATCTCTCTAAATATTTGGTGATGTAAGTTTGAGATTGTCTGGAGCATTTTTTAGCACAACACTAGCTATCTCTTCATTGCAAGAAGAAATAACTTTCAAGAACTCAAGAAAATTACCTTGATTTAATGATTCTTCTGACTCATCATGACCGCGGAAAGGCAATCCTTGCATTATAAGATAACGAAGAGAAATAATCGTTGCATTTAATTGCAGGCGGTAGTCAAGCTTAGACTGTGTTGACTGTTTTGCCAAAGAGACCTCAATGTGTTGGGCTTGATTCAACAAATCCTCACATGCTAATCTACACCTGTTATGAGCACTTTTATGGTTTTCAACATGATCTCTTAATCTTTCTTTCTTCCGCCAGACCGTAAATCCCCCTGATACAAAAGCATCTTGTCCATTTCCGTGGAGTCTTGAAAAAAGATAGCAATATAAACAAAAAGCTGCTTCCTTTGTAACACTATATTCCAACCAATCCTTAAATTCATCAAACCAATGTGAGACAAATTTACGTTTTCGATTTCCATCTACTGTAGGACGAAAATCATGATTACGTTGTTGACACGGACCTTTAAGTAAGTAAGCTCTGCGAACTTGTTCTATTAAATTTGGTAGATAACTCATTATATCAGGTCGTTCTCCTGGATCACTTGGAAGATTCTCTAAATCAACCTTACTTTTATCTTCATTCGATAATTCTTGAGGTTGAAGAAGTGAAGGTTCAACTGATGAAGAATCAACAGAAGAAAGTTTCTTGAAATAACGATCCATATACCTACAAAAATAGTCAACACTGATTAAGTTCAAAATATTTGATATTTTCTGTATGCAAAACTATTAACACACACATCAAATAAAGAATTGGAGTTATAAAATTCCAACTACAGAACCACCGTAGCCATTGAATTACATAAGCTATCTTCTTTCTCCCCCTTTGAATTATTATTGCAGCCAAACAAAAAAATAACCTATGTAGAAAAATTAATTGAATTATATTTGAGTTTTGAATATACCTAGTTCTAGTTTACCAGATTTCAGACTTGGAACGGCAGAATGAATACGCTAAATTCAGACTTGGATTGGAACGGCAGAATGAATACGCTAAATTAAGAGGCACGATTCATATATATTTTGCTAAAACATATCTCTAATATTATATTTATTATAAATTATAATTATTGTGAAATTACTAAAATACCCCTAAGTTTTTTAAGAATTAGTTGGGGGGTCATGGGCCCCCCTGGCCTCACCCTCCCTCCGCCCCTGGATATATAGGATAGTTCACGGGGGAGGGAGGAGGGAGGGAGAGACTTGGAAAAATAGGTGTGCCAATTGTTGTTCGATTTCATTTTCATTTGTTATTTTTTCCAGTTTCCATTGTGTGTTATTTAAAATTGGCGTTTCTATTTAATTTTGTCAATAGTTTGTGTAATGCATTTATTGATTTGTAGTTTTTTATTTAATTATTCAATAGTTTGTGTAATGTGATTATTAAACGTATTCCTTAAATAGTTTGAAAATCAGTATGGTCATAATTTTTTTATAATATCTGAATAAAAAGGGTATTTCGTATTTTTATCGTACATTATGCATTCACTGAATGATGCCTGATTAAAAGAAAAAAAATGACAGCTATAATAACACTTTTTCTATTATTGAAGCATAAGAATGATTACGGATTTGATAGAATCATATAAATTTGTATTTGAAGTTTCAATAATTTAAGAACTGATCAATTTGACATATTTTTGTTTCTTTTGGAGCAAATTTGTAAATAACATAAAATAGTAGACTTAACGTTTTGGAGAAATATTATAAGGGTATCTTAGTAAATATACATTATCTTGGCACTATATAATATTTCAAATCAAGCATGCTTTTGAATTATATAAAAATTGACATTCCAACAAAACATCTTTTTGTTAGCTTAAGATTGATTAAAGGCTTATCCCAGATTATATCTTACTATTCAATCTTAGAAATCGAACACCACCTGAAGATATAGTAATCTAAAATTAAGTTATGTGATTATTTTAATTGGAAGTTATTGATTATAACTAGTTATCACATAATTATCTATATATAATTAAGTTATAAGATTCAATCTCATAAATTAAATAATATATATTTAATTTCAAGATACAA
The DNA here is from genome assembly GCF_004379255.2 of Salvia splendens. Lineage (NCBI taxonomy): Eukaryota > Viridiplantae > Streptophyta > Magnoliopsida > Lamiales > Lamiaceae > Salvia > Salvia splendens. The sequence goes on from NC_056034.1 coordinate 28,001,290, forward strand.
TCTTTTAAATCAAACAGTTTCTAGCTATAATCAAGCAGTTTCTAGCTATAAGTAATAGGGACGATAGCCTTTTAATTGCATATGTTCAACAGTTCAAGCTTCAGTCGGCTATGAATTGTCTTGGAATTATTTTTTGTTTGTTTGGATTGACATTTAACAAAATAAAAAATATTCGTTCTAAAATGGCACGTGGATTTCCGCCAATCTATGTACGAAATATATAACATGCACACGCTTATAATTCCCATGCAAAGCAATAAATTATACTCCATTACTAATCAAATCATAGTATGATAAATAATAATAGTATTAGATTAACTTAATTAGTTTACAAATTGTTTCCAAATCTATTAGTGATCGGAATATATAGATCCTTATAATATGCATATGATAAACCAAGAATTCATATTTACTCTTATAATTGGATAAACATAACCGATCATTGCTCTTTATCCCATTCTTATGTACCAATCTTGACGTAATATGAGATAGTCAAATTCTTTTGGATTACTTATTTAGTTTAGCATATAATTTAAGCATGTGTAATCAATTACATAAACACATTTGTATAATATATGCATTAATTAATAAACTATAAAACTGAAAAAATAAAGAACAATCCAACGGTAAAGCTTCAAGATAGCAGCTTTCGAGTTGGTCTTATTTTTTCCCGTGAAAATAGTGTTTTTTTTTTAATTTGTTCAAAATAATTGTTTCTCCTAATTCTCCTACAACTCTGGCATCGTCTCCTTGCAGAAAATGGCAATGATAATCAATCCTATTAATGTTTAACAAAAATTCAAGAATTCGTAAAGAAATTTCATTCCCTTCCCAAGAAAAAAAACCTTCCTTCAAAACCTCAGAGGCAACAAGTTTCGTTACGTGTTAGAAACAGACAGAATTCCGCGAAATACAGAAACAAAATTTATTTATTTTCCCCTTTTCCGTGGAATAATAATATTAATTTGGGGGAGTTAATACAGTGATGAAGCAGCTTGAAGAAGAATTCGGAATGGATCGCGCGATTGAGATTGAAACAGACGATGAAGATGATGAGGCTGAGAGGGTTTGCCACGACAATGAGGATGATAATGAATCTGATATCACTGGCCTTTCACATGTCCCTTCACATGATTTCATGGATCCTGATATTGCTCCCTCTTGGCCTCAAAGCTACAGGTGCATTACATTATTACATTCCCCCAATTTCTTGATTTTTTGTGTAATTTTATCTATATATGTTTGTCTCTATTGAGTGAATTTCAATAGCCTTAAATTGAATATAGTTGGAGCTAAAGTTGGGATGAGATTTGATTTAGGTTAAGAAACAGAGATTACTACCAATTATGCAAATTATAATGCTCTATGTCTGAACTCAGATAATCATAAAGTAGTTTTAGGTAGCATTGTCTTAGAAATACTACCTCTGTCCTTGAAAAATAGAAACTTTAGAAACGGCACAGGTTTTAATGCATAATTGGTAAAATAAGAGAGAGGAAGAAAAAAAGTAGTGGAAGTAGTGTTAGTGGATTGTGGGGTCCACTTCCTAAAATAGAAAGTATAGAAAGTTTCTATTCTTAAGGGATTGACTGAAATGGAAATAGTTTCTATTTTTAAGGAGAACGTAGTATCTAACAACTTAGTCCATTATGTATTATGTAGGCAGTCAATGGACATGTACACTAGCGTGACCCCGTCGGTCAGCTTCATCAAAGGAAGTTCGTTCTTGCTTCAGACAGAGAAAAGATCACAGGCAACAGATATTGAATCCTCATTGTCTAAGCACTTGTTTTCCGCAACCAATTCAGACATAGATATAGTTCCTACCTCGATTCCTCCTATAATGATGTCTTCTGTCTCTGTTTTTGGGGCTTCTATCAGTGAACTGTCGATGCCCCAACAATGTTCGTATTCTCAATCACTTCTCAATGGTAAATCTCTTGTGAATCTTGATGGTGTTTTGCGCATTTTTGTGTAAATATCTCATCTGTTTCATGTTTCAAATGCAGCAACAAATGCTTTGTGTGGCATTGGGATTCTTTCAACTCCTTTTGCACTGAAAGAGGGGGGTTGGATTGGTATCTTGCTTCTCTTTCTGTTTGGAATCATTGCGTGTTATACCGGGATCTTGTTGAAGAGATGTCTCGAAAGCTCGTCTCAACTGCAAACTTATCCTGATATAGGACAGGCTGCTTTTGGATTAGGTGGTAGAATATGCATTGCTGTAAGTAGAAACAAATACTACTTGATAGTTTTGAAAATATAGATATATGTTACATGGAAAGTAATTAACTCTTTGAGTTTGGATTGATGCAGATAATCCTCTATATAGAGCTCTATGTAAGTTTTCTCCCCTAATGCTAATGTTGTACTACAAATTTATGAGTTGATCATATTCATTGCAGTCTTCATGTGTGGAATTCTTGATCATGATGAGTGATAACCTGTCTGCTACCTTCCCAAATGCGCAAGTGGATATCGCTGGAATCCATCTCAACGCGTATCAAACTTGTGCCATTGTTGCAACCCTTGTGATTCTTCCAACAGTGTGGCTCAGAAACCTCAGCTTGTTGTCATATGTTTCAAGTCTGCGATCACGACTACTCACTTAGCCTTTTTTTTTCACACGATCTAACCTCTCATTTGATCATTAATGTATTTCTGCTTTTCTCATTTGCAGTTTGTGGAGTTTTGACTTTGGCCCTTGTAGTCATGTGTTTGGTTTGGGTTGGTGTGGTTTCTGATATCGGATTCAATCCAAGCGGAAAGGCATTGAACTTCTCACACTTACCTATCACCATTGGTATATACAGCTTCTGCTATGGCGGCCATTCTGTCTTCCCCAACATCTATTCGTCCATGGAAGACCCCTCTCGGTTCCCTTCTGTTCTCGCAATTAGGTAACCTTTTTTAGGAGAATCAAACGTTTAATTTCCACCATTCAATTGTTTAGTTAAATTAGTTACTACTGTTGATGCAGCTTTGCAATTTCTGGTTTCCTCTACGCGGGGGTTGCAGTTTTGGGCTTTCTCATGTTTGGTGAAGCCACAGATCCTCAGTTCACACTAAACCTTCCTACCAAACTCATTGCTTCCAAGATTGCTGGATGGGCTGTGGTGAGAAACAGAAAACACATACACACTTGTTTCAGCTAAATATCTGAAATAGTATTAAGCGTGCGTCATTGATATTATTAGGTTGTAGCCCCTCTCACAAAGTTCGGGTTGTCAATGACACCCGTGGCACTAGCCCTCGAGGAGCTGCTGCCCCCGGATCAACTTGCTTCCCACACTGCGCCAATACTAATCAGAACAAGCTTGGTAGTCTCGACCTTGATCGTGGCATTGACAGTACCTTACTTTGGTGAGCAAGATGAAAACGTTAATACGTATTTGAAGGATCATACGAGCGAAACAAGCTCGAATTTCATAGTATACTAGTATTTATATCTATCCAGCCTTGACCACATAAACATTAAATGACAGGATCCATGATGGCCCTTATAGGATCTTTGCTTATCATGCTAATGGTGAGTCATCTAGTTCTATCTCTTCTCCTTCATTTTTCCATCTTAATTTAACACATTAATTTAATGTTTAACAGTCTCTAGTCTTACCTTGTGCTTGCTATATGAGAATAGAGAGTGGGAGATTAACTAATTTTCAGGTAAAATCTTGTCTGAATGTCATTGTCTCAAATCTATAGTATTTAAATAGTGCGAATTTAATCTTGATTGTATGCAGATTACAGTTTGTTCCATTGTAATGGGTGTGGGAATTTGCTGTGCAGCAATCGGAACGTATTCAGCAGTGGCAAGTATGGGTACATAACAATTATATTTCACACATTCTTGTCCTAATCAATGTAAGAATATGAAATGAGAAAAAAGAACACAAAGAATTACTCTTGAAATATTACCATGTCCAAAGGTCGACCAAATGAAGGACGCCTACAATCGATTTTTAATAGAATTCAACTTTACCCACATTCATCATGTATAGTTTTTCATGTTTTTGTTATAATTTATACATTCAACTTTACCCACATTCATTATATATATATAGTTTTCCATGTTTTTGGTTAAGATTTTTACTCAGCAATATCTCGTATATGAAGGCATAAATCACCTAATGAAATTCATCAACACGACTTTTTTATTGTTAAAATATTAATAATAATATTAATTTTAAAGTTGATTGTTTTGCTTAATTAATACTTCTACAAAATCTATATGTCAACATAGGATTGTTGGCCGTGGAATTTGATTCTCTTTCAGTCATTCTTTTTACAAGTGAGGCTGTCGGAGCTCGATTCCCATAGCTCATCCGGTCCCACACCAATTCTTTGCCCATTCCATATTCAACAAAACATGTGCTCACACGTGCACTTAATTATTTTTTTAATAAATAAATCATCAAGTAAAGTGACTATCTCAGTAGCATTGTAGCAGCTTCCATTTACTGCTATTACATCATTTATCCAAGTAAGACTACAATAACTAATGGGTCGCAGCGAATGGCACCACGAAGCAGTTTCAAACTCCGTCATTCATTGGAAGACTTTCGACCTTAATCTGCAAACTCGATCAAGCATGATTGTTGAATTTCACCCGAAACAGATTCGGTACACATGTGATAAAAAAAACTACAATTATCTCTCAAGTCTTATCTATCTCAATTCTCAAGTAGTACTACAAAACGAAAATCCCGGTGCTATTTCTCCATTAAATGTTTAAAATTGTAATTTATCACTCATCATTTCCACTTTATTGGCCAGTAATTCCCTTTGTTTCTTTTAAATCCGACCGTTGATTGTATAAACACAGAAATATCATTAAGAAATTTGACTGCATTGCTCTGGAAAGAAATCTTTTGTTATCAAAATTTCTTTACTTATACTAACTATATTTACCTAATTCAAAGGTGATTTTATGACAAAAAGAAGCAGTTAATGCCCCCACAGTATTCACCTAACTTCCAATTGTACAATACAAGAATTTGTAATCAGAGCTGGCAAAGCTTTGTTCTAAAACAAGTCAAAAAAATCACCAACACTAAGGTTGGAATAGCAACTGTGACTATCTGTAGCATAGGAATCAAAGCAGAGGTTCCAGTTCCTGTGTCGTTTTAACCTTTTAGGAACTCCAAAACGTTGCCGTTTCCCCCTCATCTTCTCTATCTGTTTCACTTTCACACTCTGCTGTCTTATATCCCATCCCATTTAGATCTCCACTCTCTCACTCTCAATTCTTCAATTCCCTCAAATTTATTTAAAAAATATTCATAGATGAGGAAGATCCACATTCTCCTCTTGTCTCTCTTGGTATCAGTATCAGTATCAGTATCAGCAACGCAATTCTGGGTTCCGAAATCGAAGCGCGCTAACAAAATCCTGGTTCTACCCTTAAAAACCCAAAGCAAGCTCCCATTCACACACAACGTGACGCTCACCGTTTCATTGGCTGTCGGCACGCCCCCACAGAACGTTACCATGGTCCTCGACACAGGCAGCGAGCTATCCTGGCTACAGTGCAACACCACCCAGAGAGACCGCCCCGCTTTCGACCCGACCCGCTCCGTCTCCTACACCCCCGTCGCCTGCTCCTCCCCCACCTGCACCACCCAAACCCAAGACTTCTCCATCCCCGCCTCCTGCGACGCCAGAAACCTCTGCCACGCCGTCCTCTCCTACGCCGACGCCTCCTCCTCCGAGGGCAATCTCGCCTTCGACAACTTCACCATTGCCGGGTCGAAATTCCCGGGTACGATATTCGGGTGCATGGATTCGGGCTCCACCACCAACCCGGAAGAGGATTCCAAAACAACCGGGTTGATGGGCATGAACCGCGGATCCCTCTCCTTTATCTCCCAAATGGGCTTTAAAAAATTCTCCTATTGCATTTCCGCTTCCGATTTGTCTGGTATTTTGCTCTTCGGCGACTCCAATTACACGTGGCTTCTCCCGTTGAATTACACTCCTTTAATCCAGATTTCTACCCCTCTCCCATATTTCAACCGAGTGGCTTACACGGTCCAGCTGGAGGGCATTAAGGTCTCGGAAAATTTGCTCCAGTTACCCAAATCCATATTCGAACCCGACCACACCGGGGCGGGTCAGACCATGGTCGACTCCGGCACCCAATTCACTTTCCTCCTCTCCCCGGCCTACACCGCCTTGAGGAACGAGTTTATAAACCAAACCGGAGGCATATTGCGGGTCTTGGAGGATCCGGATTTTGTGTTTCAAGGCGCGTTTGATTTGTGTTTTCGGGTGCCTTTAAATTCGACGGGCTTGCCCGAATTGCCCGCCGTGAGTTTGGTGTTTCGGGGCGCTCAGATAACGTTGTCTGGCGCCCGTTTACTTTATCGGGTCCCGGGCGAGATCCGGGGGAGCGACGCGGTGCATTGCTTGACTTTTGGGAATTCGGAGCTGTTAGGGATGGAGGCGTACATCATAGGGCATCATCATCAGCAAAATGTGTGGATGGAATTCGATCTCGAGAAGTCGAGGATTGGAGTGGCGCAAGTGCAATGTGATTTGGCCGGACAAAGATTCGGGATTCGTCATTAGTGAATTGTACACCGCGACGACACCATAGCTCAGTGGTATTCCTGGCCATAGTTAGGTGAGAGTGAGAATCTTAAAATGCCATGTGCATTGCACGTGCAGAGTATTCGGGCGCGGCAAGTGTTAAGGCCCAACATTGATGGAAGAATTCAATGCTTAGTAAATGGTGGAAGATGATTGTCCTTGCCATTTTTCTTTTCATATTATTGCCTTCATTAATTATTTCGGACTTACACTTATTACTGTACTGTACATTGCATCTATTGAAATCTCGTGATGGATATTAAATTTATGGTTCGCCTTAGATATTTTTCTTTTTCCCCTTTTCTTATTTTATTTTTCTGTGAGGAAAATTTTTGTTTTGAAATTTATCCTCATTTTTATTTATGTTTTCTTTTAATTTTATATTTCATTCCAGTAGACACCAACATGGCAGTAAAAAATATCATTGTTCACTTACCAATACCATACATCATGCCATCCATAATTGGACGGACGATAGCGCATCTGATTCGTCCGCCACTATGGCACCGCGGATGACGGAAGATGCCTAGTCCGCGGACGATAGGGCATCGTCCGCGTCATCATCCGCCCACTGTGGGCGACGCGGACTATGGCGCGGACGATGCAACGCGGATTAGTTTTTTTTATAATTGAAAATTTTGTTATATATATACCCCAGCTTCACTTTTCATTTGTAACTTTTCGATTAACTTTTAAAATCTCAAATTACGCTATAAAATGGATTCCGGTGGATACTCAACACCTAGTAGCCCGATGTTTGGAGATGGTGCACGGTGACCGGGTACACAACCTGGCGAATATCGATCGTTCGACGCCAACACCCAGTACGATTCGAACTTCAGTATGGATTCATACGGTCTCTCCGACATGGAGTCGTCTCCAACTCGCCCTGCCGCCGCTTCCCGTCCCGCCGCCGCCCCCTCCGCCGCCCCCGCCAGAAAGAAGCGGACCAAGCACCGGGCGCACAAGTTGCCACCTCCGACAACTTGTGAAGAGTACGCCCCCGGCCGTACGAACTACCAGCCGGATGAAAGTCTCGTCTTAGCGAGGTGTTGGGTGGATATATCGGAGAACCCGATATTCGCGAACAACCAGAAGTAGCTTGCGTATTGGGAGCGCATCGTCGAGCGCTATAATGAGGCGAAGCCGCCAAGCGCGTACAAGCGCCAACGGGAGCAGCTCCGCAAGAACCGGGATCAGGTGAATAAGCAAGTCAACCTGTTCGCGGCGGAGTACGAGAAGTGCTCGAGGGATCAGAGAAGCGGCGAGTAGGGGTGTGCATTCGGGTTTCGGTTCGGTTTTTTGTCAAAACCGAACCAAAACTGAAAAATCGAATTTAGTTCAAAATCCAAACCGAACCGAACCCGAAAAACCGAAAAACCGAAAAACCGAAAAACTGAAAACCGAACTTAAAAAACCGAAAAACCCGAACAAACCGAAAAACCGAAAAACCGAAAAACCCGAAAAAATAAATATAGTATTAATATATATATGTGTGTAATTTATTTTATTTTATATATACTAATAGAATATTTATATATAATATAAAATTAATAATACATATAATATATATAATATAGTAGAATTTATTAAAATAATATACTATATATTATATATAATATAATATATTAAATTAATAGAATATATATATAATTCAGTTTTTCGGTTTTTTCTTCGCCCGAACTGAACCGAACCGAAAAACCGAAATTTTTATATTTTCAAAACCGAACCGAACCGAAAAACCGAAATAACCGAACTGAATTTCAAAATTTCGGTTTGGTTCGGTTCGGATATTCGGTTTCCGGTTTTTTTGCTCACCCCTAGAGGCGAGAGCTTGAGCGACGTGCGCGATAGAGCGATGTTGTCGTACCAGTCCATGTACGGCGACTTCAAGCATTTCAACATCTGGGCGCTCTTGAGGGACAAGCAGAAGTTCCAAGGCGGGATTCTGCACACCGGTGTGGTGAAGAGGACGAAGACCACCGACACTGGTGGTTACACGACCAGCGAAAGCGGAACTCGTCCGGTGGACCTTAACCAGACGTGCACGGAGGAGGAGAGTTCTGGCACACCGATGTCCTCCCGGCGGCGTCCCATAGGCGTCAAGGCTGTGAAGAACAAGGGGAAGGCGAATGCGACATCCTCCTCGACCGCCGTCCCCCATCGCCGATCCTGGCGACACTTTCCTATGCGGATTTGGCAATGACCTCGATGGCGCGGACGTTGTTGGATACGCACAACGCCCTTATGAAGTGTACGGATCCGGCCCAAGCCGAGCGCCTCTAGAGGTTGAGCAATGAGTTGAGCCGGAAGTTAGGGCTTTTGTAGGATAGTCATTTTTTATTTCTAACTCGTGTAACTTTTTTTTAATCAATGAATTTTTTATCCGTTCTTTTAGTTAATCATTGTGTTTTTTAATAAGTTTGCATTTATATATTTGAAAACATTTAAATTAAATAACAAAACAATAGTAAAATTCATAGGACGCCTTAGGGCGCCCCACTGCAGGTGGAAGGGCAAGAGGATAAAATGCTGACGTGGCGGTGCATAGGGCTCGCCTTAGGGTGCCCCATTGTGCCTCAGTAATTTATAAATACTAATAAGTGCCTTCTTAATTAATCCTTCATTTTGAGCAGAATTCACTTTTCCATTTATTACTTGCCCATCTGCAACACTACAATTTATTGCATTGGAATTGTTTATATTTTAAATATAGTTTATGGATCCTCCTCCTCAAAAGGGGGTTGGATCCCCTGCGGGGTTGGATCCCCTGCCGTGGAGGAATCACAGCAGGGAGATGTTGCCCCTCAAATATCAATTTTTTATTAATAAAAATATAATATTAAAAAAAATTATATAAAAAATTGAAATGTGAGGGGCAACATCTCCCTGCTGTGATTCCTCCACAGCAGGGGATCCAACCCCCCTCAAAAGACTAAAGAGATTAATGTGGATAAAATTATCCCATCTTATATAAATAGAAACGTACGTGAATTAATAAATAATTGATAAAATAAATTAAAATAATGTTAGTAGATAGTGAGACCCACATTATTATTAATGATGAGTTCTAGTAGTGTACGTTGCAAAGAAATTAATATATGTAATTAATGAGTTTTAGAGAATTTTCTATAAATGGAATTGGACTATTTTACAGGATATACGAAAAAAAAGTATTCCTATTTTTATGAGAAAATAGAGGAAGACGCAGATATAACGATAATAAATGAAGTCAACCTGATCATTTCCAATCCGTAAACCTATGGATATTGTTTATCCATGACTTTAGGCAGCAATTAGTCAACTCTGGATGCATTTCACTTGTCAGTCTCTTTTTTCTAACGTAAATAGGTAGATTACAATTTAAAACATTTTACTATTGGACTTTGAATTTTCTTTTCTTTTCTTTTCTTTTCTTTTCTTTTTTCTTTCCTATTAATTTCAGAGTAGGTCGGTCTTTTTCTAAATCAACTGGGCCTATGAATGAAAAAGCCCAATTTTACAAAACAAAACATAGAAGATGTTGCTAGAGATCTAATGTATTCTCTCTTTGTTTCAGTGGGCTGTTCATCTCAACTACGATCAGGTGTAAGTAGCGCTTGTCAACTTAGCAAGCATGTTGTCTTCTTCTCTTTTCCAATAAATACACTTGAATTTTCTGCAAAAAATGTAATATTATAATTTTCTGCAATTTTTTTTAAAGATTTGATTTTTTTGGCCATGTTTCCTACTTCCTTGAGTTTGAATGTCTTTTTCTCTTTTCCAACTCCTAATCTCATTCCCTTCTTGTTAGTGTGTGTAGTGATTTTTACAGGTTTCTGCAAAAAATTGAAGATATTCTAAGAATAATTCATATATTTTTATTGTTTTATTCTGCATATATGTAATAGTTAGGGTCATAAAAAATGAACAATAAGAAACAACAAAGCAGAAAACATAAAACTGAAGCAAAATACAGAACAATATTAGATTTAAAGGTTTCACCTGAAATGCCTACAAATTATAAAATGATTAGTGTTTTAAAGATAAACAATAAGATGGTTGTGAGAGAAAATAAGATATTCCTATAAAATTGAAGAGAAAAAAAAGCATTAAGATCGTAGGGAGAGAAAATAAAATACTGTAAAATTGAAAAGAGAAAAAAGCTATAAGGGTATCCACTAAGGCGGACAGCCCTAATAGGTGTCTCTTTTTTGTCCACAAACCCAGTTTATTTGTCCGCACCCACAAAAAACATTGTCCGCAGCTATAAGGTGGACACTTCCAATAGCCCCAAAAAAATTTTCGTTTATTTTAATTCAATTATAATTAAAATTATCGGACTATACGTAATTAGAAAAAAATGGCTATAAGTGAATAAATTAAAATTAAACACTAAATTTTCGTCATATTAAAGTAATGGATAAATTATACAATAAAAATTTAATCTATTGAAAATCACAATGGTCTTCACGCTGTGCCACCTCCCCTACGTGCCCAAACTTCTTCAATCAAATCGGCCTGGAGTGTGGTATGTGTTGTGCTCCTGGGCATATCAGTGAAACGTTGGAGCAAATATTCATTGCTCCGTGGTACGCCCATCTGTATCGACACGGAGGCAACCTCAGCACCCGCATCTATCACCGCCATCTGTATCGGCGGATTGGGGGAGGCCGGCGTGCCGCCCTATAGTGGACACTCTAAGAGCATCCACTATAGGGGCGGCGCGCCAGCCGCGGCTGACTATAGTGGGCGGGGCGTCCGCCCCGTAGAGGACAAATTTTTTTGGGGTGGAAGGGCGATCGGCGAGTAGACGCCGAGGCAACGCCGGTGGAGAACAGGGGGAGCGGCGCGGCGATAGGCGCACCTGTCTACCGGCGCGGCGGCCGCCGGTTTTTTATTTATTTAAATTTTTTTCGACATTTTTAGAGCATCCACAATGGTTTTCGCCCAGCCATAGCCCAGCCACAAACTCCTCATGTCACATCATCAGCACTAAAAATCCTCCTGCCACATCATCAGGACTAGCAAATAGCCCAACAATAGCCTAGCCACATCACTCCTAATTATATAAAACAAATAATAATTGACAATCACACAAAATACAGAATTAAATTTACGACACAGATACGGGAAAATTCAATAATATTATTTAAATTAATAAAAAGTACATTAAAAAAATACATTAATTTAAAAAAAAGTACATTAAAATTAATACATTAATTTAAAAAAATTACATTATTTAAAAAAAAAACCGACATCCGCCTCACTCCTCGTCTCCGTCGCCCCCGTCGCTGCCGGTACCCCCCGTGCCGCGGTGGCCTTCAAATCGTCACGCATGCTCACGAGCAATGCGTGAAGAAAGCTCTTCTCCTTGGGGTCCTATGTCGCCTTCCAATCGGCTAAGATCTTGACCATCTGAGCACGCGTTTGTTGACGCGCGAATAATTTGAGATCCTCTGTCGACTGGCCAAGGGGGGATGCCGATTGGACCTCCTGGGACCCCCCGGAGCCTCTCCTCGCCTCCCGTTGCGCCCGCCTTTGACCAACCGGGCGAGTTCGGCAAACGAACGATGGAGGGGACGGGAGTTCCTGAGCACCCTCGGGGAGGTCGTGGGAACCGCCGCTGCTGCCGCTGTAATCACCGGTATAGTTCAGTCGTTGCTTCTTCGGCCAGCCAGCTTCGACACCTGCCCGGAACTTCTCGGAGTCGTTCAGCACCTCATAGCAGTTCCAGTAGGTGAACTCCTTATACTACCCGGGCTGGGGGAAGGCTTTCTCCGCTATCCTCCTGCAGTCATCCTCCGTTTGGCCACTGCTCTGCATGCGGAGGGCGTTGGCGTACAAGCCGGAAAATTGGGAGACCCCAGCCCTGATTCGGTTCCACGCCTTCCGGCACTCCTCCCCGGTGAGTGGCCTCCCCTCCGGGCAAAATGCCTTGTACGCTGCTGCTATTTTGACTCACATGTTGACGATCCTCTATTTGTTCGAAGTGAGGGGATCATCGCAAACACTCACACATGCCTTGGACAGCGCGACGTTCTCCACATCCGTCCACTTCCTCCGTACCGAGCAGTCGTCCTCACCCAGCTGCGACGACTCGCCGACCCTCTTACCCTTCCCCTTGCCCTTCTTCTTTGGGGGCCCCAACCCCGCCCTACTCCCCCCGTTTGAACGGGAGTTTCCGGAACACCGAGAAGATCAAACCCCAACTCCTCTAAGGAGAAAGTCTCATATTGCGTGAACTGAGCCTCCGTTGGGGTCGACGTGTGCGAAGAAGCAGTCAAAAAATCAAAACTGGGGCGATAAACGTTGTCCCCCCGGTGTTCCCTGCGTCGCCGGTATCCCTCCTGGCGTCCCCTGCATCGTCTACATCCCGGGTGCCCACCCCGGCATCCGTTGTTGTTCTCCATTTCACGTTGTTGATCTTGTACAGAAATTAAGATAGAGAGAGTACTCGTTAAAACAAGTGGTGCGAATGAAAATGACGTGCAAAGCGCGTATATATAGTGTTTCGAAATTTTTTAAAAAATATTCTCTCGCCGATCGCTCGCCGGTCCGGAGCCTGCAATAGCGGCGAGCGGACCGGCGAGCGCATCGGCCAGCGCTCGCGGATCGGCGTGCGCTCGCGAACCGGCGAGCGCCGGAGATCGGCTAGCCGATCCGCTCGCTGCCATTGTAGATGCTCTTAGAGAGGGGGAGATTGGAGAAGGAAGAATGGGAGATTGGTATTTTCTAAAAAATGCGAGAGAGAGAGAGAAAGAAGTAGTACACGTTTTTTTTTGGAAAGGGGAGCATGAAATTTAAGTGGATGAGAGGTAGTACACGTTTTTTTTTGGAAAAGGGAGTATGAAATTGGTATCTATTTTAAAATGGTATTGGAGTGTATACGTGTGTTTTCTTTCAAAATTGGGAGGATACTATTTTGTTTCTTTCCTTTCATTTTGGATGAGTATAATTTAATTGGGATTGGAGAGTATATTTGGTCTCAATACTTTTTTTTTAAAATTTTAGTATTATCTCGTTTTCTAATTATTTATATTCCGATAATTATAATTATAATTGAATTAAAATATAAAAAAAGTGAAAAGTGGCTAAAAAAAGTGTTCACTATTGCTGCGGACACTTTTTTTTGTGGCCGCGGACAAATAAGAAGTGACTGTGAACAAAAAAGTGGCGGGGCTATTGAAAGTGTCCACCCTATATGGGATGTTATAAGATAGAGAAATAAGAGCATCCACTAGAGGGGGAAAGGGGGTGACGACGGGGCGGTCTATAGTGGGGGGACGTCCGCCCCAGGGCGGACAGAAAAAAGGGGGCGAGGGTGGGGCGGTAGAGGGGGTCGGCGACAAGGGGGCGAGGACGGGGCGATGGTGGAGGGGGCGGGGCGAGGACGGGGCGATTGCGGGCGACGTATAGTGGGGCGACGGGCGATGGACGTCCGCCCCATTTGCTTTTTTTATTTATTTTTTTTCGAAAATTACACCTATAAATACCACTGGCCTCACGGTGCTTAGGAAGTTTTGTTCGACGAATACCTACAGATGGGTGAGACTACTGGCCTCACGGTGCTTAGGCAGTTTTGTAAGGGGATTTGGGAAATATTTGGTGGGGAGCTCCTACGAAAGCCCACCCCTGCTGAATGTCAAAGTCTGCTGGATATGCACGGTTCAATCCACGGTTTCCCAGGAATGTTAGGAATCATCGATTGCATGCATTGGGAGTGGAAGAACTTCCCGGTGGCGTGGAAAGGCCAGTTCACAACTGGATTCATAAGCAAACATCCATCGATGATTCTGGAAGCCGTAGCAGACTACCGCTTGCGGATCTGGCATGCGTATTTCGGTGTTGCCGGTTCGGACAACGACATCAACGTTCTTCAGTCATCTCCGCTCTTCAATGACGAGTGCCAGGGCGAGGGTCCATAAATCAGCTTCGTAGCCAACGGCACGCAATACAGTAGGGGATACTATTTGGCAGATGGGATATATCCTCGTTGCCAGTATTCGTCAAGACAATTCGCCAACCGGTAGGACCGAAGAAACAATACTTTGCGCGGAAACAAGAGGGTGCTAGGAAGGATGTTGAGCGAGCTTTTGGTGTCCTTCAAGCACGATGGGCCATTATACGGTGCCCAGCACGAGTTTGGCACGAAGATGATGTTGCAAATATTATGTTTGCATGTATCATATTGCATAATATGATAATAGAATATGAAGGATTTGGGGCAGAGCGTTGGGCACCGAAAGAGGGCGCAAGTACAAGTAACGGAGTCGCCTCCGCGCCGATCCAGATGGGCGTACCACGGAGCAATGAATATTTGATCCAACGTTTTAGTGATATGCGCAGGAGCACAACACATACCACACTCCAGGCCGATTTGGTTGAAGAAGTTTGGGCACGTAGGGGAGGTGCCGGTGCAGTGTGAATACTATTAGGATGTTTAATAGATTAATATTTCGTTGTATAATTTTACCCCCACTTTAATACAACGAAAATATAGTGTTTAATTTTAATTTCTTCACTTATAGTCGTTTTTTTATAATTATAGTCCGATAGATTTTAGTACTTATAATTGAATTAAAATTAAAATTAAAATTGGTTATTAAAATTTCGGGGCTATTGGAAGTGTCCGCCTATAGTGGGGCAGTGGAGGAAAATATTGAGGCTATGGACAAAAAATTGGGGCTGTGGACAAAAAAAGGGGGCGGGGCTATTGGGGAAGGCCGCCTATAGTGGATGCTCTAAGGGTGTCCACTATGGGGTGCCCGCGGCTATAGTCGCAGGTTGGGGGGGAGGGCGGGCGGGCTATAGTGGAGAGGCGCGGGCGGACACCGAAGTGGGGGCGGTAGGGGGCGGACGGGCTTCAGCCGACTCCGAGGCAAGGACGCGGCGAAATGGGGGCGGACGCGGCTATAGGCGCGGCGCCTATAGTGGCGGCACCGACCGCCGCGGCTATAGCCGGTTTTAAAAAAATAATTTCATTTTAATTCACCTATAAATACACCACACTCCATTCATTATTTTCACATCATTCCAACTCTACATCTATAAAAATTTCTCTCACTACAATTTGGGGTCGGAAATGAACAATTTGTGGAGAGACAACTGGAATGCTCTGATTCAACAGGTGCAACACCAGGCCGATAAATTTGTTCATAATTACTTGAAACATTTCTTGCTCGGAAATTAGTGATTTGTACTAGATTAAATGTAGTGTGTAATTTTAATTTTAATTTTAATTTTACTTCGTATAGTCGTGTTCTTCTAATTACGTATAGCCCGATAAATTTGTTCATAATTACTTGAAACATTATACAATGAAAGTTGATTATAAAATTTGGGGGCTATTGGAGGTGTCCACTATAGTGGCGGACACAAAATTTTGGGGCTATGGACAACAAAACTGGGGCTATGGATAAAAATCGGGGCGGGGCTATTGGGCGTGTCCGCCTTATAGTGGACACTCTAAGAACCTGGTGGAGATAAATCTATGTTATTGGAACTGGTATTTATAGTGCAACTTGTAAAAGGAGAGGGATCCCCTGCTGTGTTAAAAATCACAGCAGGTCCTGCTGTGCTTAAAACGGTAGCAAATGAAGAATGAAACGCAAGAGAGGTGATGGTGGGCCCTTATCTTTTCTTTCATGTAGTAGTAGTACTAATTTACTTATTTACTTTATTCAATATACGACATTTATAGGACACATTATTTCTATTGAATTAATCTTTTATAGGAGCTCAATATTTAATTGTGAACTTTTCAAAATTTACCGACATTTTCGAAATGAGCTCTATTTTAGTTTATTGATTTAATTGAAATTATAATATATTTGGGTGTGTTTAACAAAAGTAAAAATAACATAAAAAAATACTACCTCCGTACACAAAAATAGATTAATTTTATCATTTAGGATCGTTTACAAATATTAGACTAATTCTAAATATAGAAATTTTAAACAAATAATAACCCTACATAACATTCTAAAATGTGGACTTCATAATCTATTAATGCTACTTTCATAATATTTTTTTCTCAATCTCTTCATATTTTACCAATTTCACAATAAATCCATGTCATTCATAACTTTGTCTATTTTTTTTTTAGACGGAGATAGTAGCGAGTGAAAAGGATATAACAAATTTGCAGACAAATTACACTAATCCTTTTATAATACTAACTCAAAATATGTTAGATTATGTTTCAATTACAGCCGTAGTGATTTAAATCTTTGCATTTGATAGAATGGTGTGAAGAAAAAGAAAAACCACGACCACTTTTTCTTTTGTTTTTATTATATTTTTATTTTGTTAAAACTCTCAAATATATTATAAGTTTTCAATTAAATTAATAACTTAACATACTTGAAGATTCTTTATGATATTAGAGATTATTCTTAAAATAAATTATTAGCTTTAAATATTTAGAAATAAAAGGTACTCCTACTATAGAAAATTGTATTAAACAAGAAAGACGTAAAACATAAATATTAAAGACAAAAAAATACATATATATTCAATATCATGATCATAATCTATAAGTATTTTAATTTGTAAATATAATTGAATTTTATTGTGTTTTTTAGTGTTCAAATAAAAAATATTCCATAGTGAAAATAAATAGTAGTACTCAGTATATCTTAAAAAAGGAAGAGAAAATAAACAATTAATACAAAAATAAAAATATTATTAAAAATAAAAGAAAAAGATATGTAGAAATTTTGACTTACAAATTGTTGATCAGTTGAAAAATGTCGGTAAAATTATTTTTAAAAGCGGTAAGAGCATCCACAACCGTGCTCTTGCCAGCGGCACGGTTGTGGGCCCGGGCGGTACTATTCATGCCTGCTCTCTGGCAAGAGCACAACACCCACAACTGTGCTCTTCCGCAAGGACGAGCACAATTAATATAAAATTCAATTACACAAAAACATTTCCATAATATTAAAATTCATTTAAAACCCACAATAAATATTACAAATGACAAATAAAATTAAACATTGCATAATTAAAATCCTAAAAATTAAAAATTACATAATTAAAATCCTAAAAATTAAAAATGACACTACTCGTTGCCGAATTTCACCCACTCGTATGCTCGCCTCGGCGTAGGGGAGACCTCGCTGTTGAGCTTCCGGCTTCGTCCTCGTCGTAGAAGCTAGCCTTTCGTGGGCTCCCTCCCGGTCACGATGGATGTACCGTCGATTTAATCTGGTTCGTTGAGGAGGAGGAGCAGGGGTATTCGCCGCGACATATGCTTCGTAAGCGGCACGATGTTGTTCGTAGTATTCTTGTTCTTCCCGTTCCGCTTCCGCCATAATATGGGTGAAATCCATTTGAGATTTTGAGTGGGGGATGAATGTGTTGATAGTTTGTATGAGAATTATGAATGAGAGATGAATGAGAGATGATTTGATGTGATAAATGGATGATGAATGTGTGTATTTATAGATGATTTTGGGGAAAAAAAAATAAAAAAATCAAAAAAATTCAGAAAAAACGGGAAAAAAACGGCCATATTTTTGGGATATGGAAAATATTTTTTTTTTATTTTTTAGCATTATTTATAATTAAATACCGATTTTTTAAAAAAAAAATAAAAAAAAGTTTAAACACAACGGCTATGCCGTTGACGAATGGGAGCGCGCCACGTGTGCGTCCGCTGGCACGGACGTGCTCGATACATCGAGCAGCGCCGTGCCAGCGGCGCGGCTGCAGCGGCGGCGGTCCTGCGCCTTGCCAACGGCGCGGACGGCGGTGGCGTCTTTCGCCACCGCTGCGGATGCTCTAAGATTCACAATTACTAAAGCTCCTATAAAGAATAAATTAATAGTACTAGCATAGTAAGAGTAGTAGTATATTGAATAAAATAATACTACATGAAAGTAAAGAAAATGCCCCACCGTCTCCTCTCTTGCGTTTCATTCTTTGGTCGCTGCCGTTTCAACCACCGCAGGGCTTGCTGTGTTTTTCAATACAGCAGGGGATCCCTCGCCCTTGTAAAAACAGTTTTTTCTTTTAAAATTCGAATTTCAAATGTTTGGCAATGCAATTTCCCCCATTCGTTTGGGGGGCAAAACTTGGTTATGTGCATTGCAACTGTTCCCTCCATTTGTTTAAGTGGGGAAATCTTGTTATGTGAATTTTGATTGGCTCTATTTTCAAATTTAAGTGATCTGAGAAGCTCAATTTTTCGAATTGATTGATTGCTTTGATTGATCGGTAGTCTAATAAAGTGTAGCATGCAGATTTACCCATAATGACTATTGAATAAGAGCATCAGCAGTGGCGGACGTCAACGAGGAATTCTCACCGGCGTGCGGGAATTTTGTGGCGGATGTCCGTCATTGTGCGTGGCATACACGGATATAGAATTCCGTCCAGGAATTCGCAGCTCCGCAGCGTTCTGCGGAATTCCGTGCGGACGTCCGCCATTGCGTTGACTCGCACGGACGTCAGTGCAGAATTTCCGTGTATTGCATTAAATGGTTTTTTTCGGTTCTTATATATACATCCCGTTGAACTTCATTTCATTCGCACAACTTGTATTAATGAGTATCTCTCTCTAAAAATACCTTTGTTTCAAAGAACAATGGAGCACCACGATAGCGATTCCCCCGCCTCGAGCGAGTTACCGGCGCCGCATTTTCTCATCGGCGGGAGTACGCTGATGTCCACTGCGATGTCTCAAATGCCGGGGATGATGCCCCAATCTCAAATGCCACCGGGTATGATGCCCCAGTACTACAACATGTACCCGTAGTGGTATGGGATGATGCCCCAGATGCCCGGGACGAGTACCGGAATGATGCCTTAGATGTCGGGGATGATGATGCCCAGGATGATGCAGGGATCGCCTGTCGCTGCGGGGGAGGGGGGGAGGGGAGGAGGGGGGAGGAGTAGGCAGGGGTCCCCCAATCGCCGGTGGACAACGTCTATCGGCCCTATATGGACCTACTGTCGACGGACAACCCGACGAGTTCTCCTCTCGAGACTCAGTTCACTGGCAATGATACGTTCTCGCTCGAGGAGTTGGGGCTTTCTCCGATCCGGGATTCTCCCACCAACGCATCACCGACGATAGTGAGGAGGGGGAGCACCGGGTGAGGGAGGGGCAGGGGACGGGGCGTCCCGGTGTACGGTGGTGAGGTGGGGGCCGCTAAGGTGGGGGAGGGATCCAGCGAGAACAGGAGGACCGTCTGGATCATGGACGAGTGTGTCGCGCTAGCGAAGGCGTGGATCAGTGTAGTGGAGGATCCATACGTCGGGGCGAACCAGCACATCGACCGGATGTGGTGGCGCATTAGCCAAAGCTACCTCCAGTTCAAACCGCCAGGGGAGAAGCCTCACAACGCAGAGCAATGCCGGAAACAGTGGGATCGGTTGAAGAGGCAACTCAGCCGATTTGCCAGCATTTACACAAACAACCTCCGCTCGGCAACCAGCGGCATGTCTGCCGAGGATGTGAAGCTGTTGGCTCATCAGCAGTTCCCCGACGCTGACAATGGCTTCGGGGAATTCAAGTATTGGCCGGTGTATTTTGTGGTGCAGTCTTCGCCCAAGTTCACTGCGGGTGTTGAATCTGGCTGGCCGAAGCAGACGAAGATCAGCACCTCCGGGGAGTACAGTAGCAGTGCTGGTTCCGCGGAACTCCTCCCTCCCGAGTCATAGTTCCCCACAACACATCGCCCGCCCACCGCTGTCTCCCGGTTGGGCAAAAGTCCGCGGCGCGGATGTCGAGGGGAAGCACCAGTCGATCCGCCAAGGCCCAATCGGCAGCACCCCCCCAAAACGATCCCGAGAACCCTGAGAACCCCTCATTCGCCCGCATCACGGCACATGAAACCTTGTTACGTGCAATGGTTGAATGGCGCCAATCGACCGACCCCCATTACAAGCGGTCGCTTAAACCCCTCATCAACAGTATGCGGCGCGATTTGGGGTTCGGAGACATGTCGGATGGTGACGGCGAGGGGGGTGGCGGAGGCGGGGACGGCGGGGGGGATGGCGGCGGCGGGGACGGCGACGGGGAATCCGAGGAGTGAGAAGCCGGTTTTTATTTTAATAATGTAATTTTTTTTTAGTAATTATGTATTTTTTTTATAATGAAGTATGTTTTTTTTAAATAAAGTGGTTGCATTTTCTCCGTATTCGTGTCGACTATTTAATTCCGTAAATTTCTTACTTCCGGAAATTGTTTAATTTGTGAATTTGTGAATTTTTTATTGTGGGAAGTCCGTCGGGAATTCTGCCACTGTGCAGTGGGAAGTCCGTATGACGTGGCAGGAGGTGTTTTTAGGAATTCCACGGGGAATTCCGTCGGGAGCTCCACGCCACTGCTGATGATCTAAATGCATTTTTTCTGGAATGCAATTTCTTTAATCAAATGGTGTAATAAATGTCTTTGTAGCTTTACTTTGAAGTGACTGCACTCATTAGTAGTACAATTAAAAAAACAATCGTTTTAATTGAGATCTTAGGGGTTTTCACCGGTTCTTCCCTAAATTGGAATTTAAAAGTTCGCCAAAAGTTTCTTAAAATTCTCCCCCAAAAAATCTAGATTTTAGAGCACTAGGGCAGATCGCAAGGGCCGAGCGATCGACCCCCCGCTCCGAGAGGCCTCCGTTGTGGAGCAAGAGCCTTTCTCCACTTATCATCAATCCAAAGACCGATAGATTGGCGCAGCCGATCTCTTTCTTTTATTTTTTTTTTATTTTATTCATTTTTTATTCCTTATATGTACCTCATTCCCCACCAATTATTCACATTTATCTCATTTTATTTTATCTCATTCTATATTTTACTTCTCTCTAGTCACAATGTTTACAATATTTTTTATCAATGTTTTAGTTTATTTTTTTCTATAATTTTTTTAAATGTAAGATTTTTTTAATGAAATTTCTTTTTTATTGAGTTTTCTCCATTTCTTGTTATTCTATATCATTTTATTTCACACTAAATTAAAAGTTAAAAATATAAAATAGTGAGGATGTGGAAAAGATATAGGCTCTGAGATAGGCTTTGGGATGAGCTCTCATTGCAGAGAGATAGGCTCTGAGATGGGCTCCGGAGATAGGTTACCATTGTGGGTGCTCTTATAGATGTTTAAAGGGTAAGATATCTGAGTACAAATAGGGAGCATTAACATTTAGGGGCCGTTTGGTAGCTATGTTACAGTTAGATAGAAGGACTTATCCGGGTTTAGTTGTGTGTTTGGTTGCTATGTTACAAATCCGCATGACCCGTGTTTTGTATCCGGCCCGGAAAAAGCCCACTTAAAAGCCTCTGTTTCAAGCAACAATGTAATTACTCATTTGCCTAGGTTAAATATCTTGTCAACCTAGTTAGTTTTAGGAAAATACAATTTTACCCATCAATCTTATATATAGTCATATTTATATATACACTATATTTTATACAAATACATACTTTAATTATATTTCACTATAACAAATAATAAGTAATGTAATTAATGATATGCAATAATATAATGAAAAATTAAACTATATAATTATTCATATAATTAATGTACGATGAGAAATGATAAATTATGGTATGCTTGGGTATTTTAATTACATAAATATATAATAAAAATAAAAGTAACAAATATAGTTATGGTCATATTTATTTAATTTCTCATTTTTAGCATTTTTACATAATAAGAAATGGTATGCTTGAATAT
This sequence comes from Salvia splendens, assembly GCF_004379255.2. Lineage (NCBI taxonomy): Eukaryota > Viridiplantae > Streptophyta > Magnoliopsida > Lamiales > Lamiaceae > Salvia > Salvia splendens. The sequence goes on from NC_056034.1 coordinate 28,023,542, forward strand.
TTTTCATATAAATAAAATTATATAATAAAAATTAAAAAATGAAATATTTAAGTTATGATTAAATTTATTATGTACTCCATTTTTAGTATTTTATATAATAAGAAATGGTATGCTTGAATATTTTTCATCGTCAACAAATTGCCAAAATCATCCAAAATTAAGGCAACATGAGGATATTTTAATCATTAAATTAAATTAATGAGGATAATTTCGATAATTCTAATTTTTATCTTTATTTGTAACTTGTTGTACCAAACATATAAATAGGATAACTCACAAATATCCTTAGCTACCAAACACTCAATCAAGATAAATTAACTAATCGAAACTATGATAACTATCACTATTTGTATCATGTCTAGTCGAAACATAACATGACTATCAAACGATGCCTTAAAATTTAAATAATATTGCAATGGAATAAACTCTCATTATGTCATTTCATGTCATTAAAATTCTCTTATTTTCAAAGACGAAGAGAATGATATGCATTAATGGCTGATTGGACTTCAAAATCGCCATCAAAATTCTCTCGTATTCCTTTTGGGACGTCCCAACAAAGTTGAGTAGTATTCTTTTTTATAGTCCCTTCCTCTCAACTAAGTTGAGTCTTATTCCTTTTTGGGACGTCCCAACGAAGTTGAGTCATTTCATTTTTTTACAAAAAACTAAATATTTAATCATTCTTACTTTATTCCATCACTTAATTTACTCTCTCTTGTCTCATACTTTTTCCTCTCTTTTATTTTATTTTATTTTCATTTATTTCATTCAATACTATTTCTTAATATATGTGTCTAAAAATTTTGACACAACTTAATTGGAACGGAGGAAGTACAGAATATGTTCAAAATCATGCAGGACAATGCAAAATCCAAGTATGTTAATGACGTAATCTCATCACACTAAATATAAGAAATTGTAAAAAAATATATTGAGCATAGAGATTGAATCATTGAAGAATATATGAACAAAAATAACTCAACTAGATAAAGAGATACTAACTGCTAATTTATAAAAAGCACAGTAACTAGCCATAAGAGCATCTCCAATACACCGGCTAGCCGATTCTAGGCGCTCGCCGGTCCGCTCGCCGAACCATTGCAGCCAGCGAGCGCCAAATCGGCGAGAAAAACGGCGAGCGCACGCCGATTCCCGAGCGCTCGGCGATGCGCTCGCCGATCTCCTGGCCGCCATTGCAGGCTCCAGATCGGCGAGCGGGATTTTTTTTTATTTAATTTTCGAAACACTATATATATGCGATTTGGACGACGGCGAGGCGTGAGACAGAGGCGGGGGGCTCGTGCGTGGAGTAGGAGTTTTTTTTTAATTAATGTAATTTTTTTTATTAATGTACTTTTTTTAATTAATGTACTTTTTAAAATTTTAATATTATTATTGAATTTTCCCGTATATGTGTCGTAAATTTAATTCCGTATTTTGTGTGATTGTTAATTATTTGTTTTTAATAATTTTGTCTATTGTGGCTGGGCAATGACTGTGCTATTGCTTGTTCAGTTGCTTGTCCTGATGATGTGGCAGGATGAGTTTTAGTGCTGATTATGTAGTAGGAGGAGTTTGTGGCTGAGCTATGGTTGAGCTATGGCTGGACTATTCTTATTGGAGATGCTCTAAGAGGAAATTTACAAGAAAAATGACTGCTAATTTACAAGAATACCCTTCCCCATTAGTAAGACCAAAGATGAAATTTTCATGATTAGAAAAGAGAGAATTTCCAATAAAAACATTTGGATTAGCCATAATAATTAATAATCTACAAACGCAGCTAAGCACACGGATAATAAAATAAGGTAGGCAAGAGCTAAATCTTGACGTAACAATAATTGGTTAGTTTGCATCTACCTCACCTCACGTGTTAGCTAATTTTTTTTCCCACGCCCATTATAAATGTAGTTAATAAATTGACAGAAAAATTTAGAGCAATTTTAAAATAAGAAATTTTCGTGTAAATTTAATACTTTACTAGTATGGATCGCACGTAAAATGTTGACTTCCTCTTAAATGTTGTTAATAAATAACTTGCCATATTTGATACTCCTTCGGTCTCTAGAAAAGTATGAGCATTTAATTCGGCACAAGTTTTAATGCATAATTGATAAAGTAAGAGAGCGATTGAAAAAAAAAATTAACGTATTCTTTTGATAAGATAGATAACTCAGTAGGGATAAAATTTTATGACAAAAATGACATTTTTTTCATAAAATTTCATCTCTAGATGAGTTAAACAGGCACTTAGTGGATAATATACCCCATAAAAAAGAGTTTTTAAAATTAAAATATTTATATTTTTCATGAATAAACTAAAAAAAATCGTTCATACGTATATCAAGTTTTATGCGTTATTATTAAAATATTGATGTATTCCATTCTATATCTTAGCTATTTGTCAATATAGTTACAACACACTATTTTATGATCTTATTTTAAGTTTTGATTAGTTCGTTAATTCTAAACTACGCCTACCATAAGATTATATTTATCAGCAACCATCCAACCCAACTCAATCATTCATTTTTCTTAATATTTAATTAATTCCTATCTCCTCCACATTATCTTCTATATTATTAATATTCATCCAACCCAACCATATACTCTCTTTGTCCCATTAGAAATAAAACGTTTTCCTTTTTAGCTTGTACCATTAAAAATGAAACGTTTCCTAAAATGTAAACATCTCCATCCCTACTTTTTCATCAATCTTACTTTACTCTCTCTTCATTAACTCACAAAACAACACTACACAAAAACCCGTGCCGATTCTCAAATGTTGCATATTTAATGGGACGGATGGAGTATTTTTTAGGATTTATCAATGACCGCTCAACCACACCATTATATATTTATTTTTATTATATTTTATAATAATACTATTACATGAAATATTACTATTACACAATAAAATTTATAAAACAACACAATAAATGACAAACTAAAAATTATAAAAACAAACTAATAAAAAACATGAAATTACAAAGAGAGAAGATGAAAAATTTTTGTGTACAAAACTATAGCAAATGTGGTCTTTATATATAGAGCATAAAAAATTATGAATTTTGACATAATTTCTATAATTTTTTTAACATAACATATAAAAGATATATAAATTTTATAAAAATAAAATATCAACTAATGAGATTATGTCATTTGACACACTCTTATTGGTTGAATCAATAGAATGACATTGGCAACCAAGTGGTTGGAGCCTAGAGGTTGCCCACCATACAACCACGGTTATGAGAGGGGGAGATTCAATTCCATTTTTTTAATTATGTAATGACATGGAGATGGAGGTCGGCCTCCACCAACTGATAAACTTAGCCTAACGGGACGGTGGTAGCCTAGAAATAGGGTGGAATAACACTATTCACATTATATTTCCAGAGTTTTATAGCTATGAAAACAACCTCACAACCCGATACAAAGTAAGTAGGTTTCCACCCTTCACATACTGGATACTGCTATCTATGTCGGCCTGATGACACAACCACACTCAAGGGCAGGTATATTAGGGGAGGTTGTTTCTCCCTTGTACCAAACACCAAATACCTATCCATGGGTTCATGAAAAGCCCACTATTTCTATTCCCATGAAAAATTATTCTTTTCAAGGTACCACCCGCCCCCTAAAGAAATACTTCCGTCTCACTTAAGATGTCACACTTTTCTTTTTGGTTTTCCCCAACCAAAATGACAAATTTCTATTTTTGATAATTTTTTCTGTCTAATTAATACATTTAACTACCTGTTCTCTTTCCAATTAAATATTCAACTATATTTCTCTCTCCAATTAACCACATTAACCAACAACTCTTAAAATCTCGTGCGGACTAAGAAATGTGTCATCTTAGCCGAGACAGAGGGAGTAGTAATTTATATAGTACTCCATTCCATCCGTTGTACAAAAAATGACCACTTTCAATTAGTTTAAATCAAAGATGACCCATTACTAAAAATAAAAACATATCTCTACTTTATTTTTTCTTTTACTTTACTCTCCTCACTCAACAGATAAAATAAAATTGTAAAATTGTATAAAGTCATGTGCCCCCAATGAAGGGTTCCTTGAGACGAATTAAACAAAAAATTTCCAGTCAAATTTGAAAAATTGATAAAGCTTAGGGGCCAAAATGAAACTGAAATTGTCCGATGTCAGAATGAAAATAAATTGGGAGCATCGGCCAACCGCACCAAATTCAAAACCCCACCGCCGGAGACGCCGCCGGAGACGCCCATTACGCAGGCGCCTCCGTCCCCCACCCGCCCGATACGATCAACTATGGAGCACGCCTGCAATTTCTCATTCCACATCGCTGCCGTCTCCGCCGCCATCGCCTACATCTATTTCTCGACGGTGCTTGTCTTCATCGACCGCTGGTTCGGTCTTGGTTCCTCTCCCGGAATGATAAACGCCGCCGTTTTCACTTACATAGCCGCCATGAGCATATCCAGCTACCGCCGCGCCATTTACACGGATCCTGGCCGAGTCCCGAGCTCATTCGTGCCAGATGTTGAGGACCCGGACAGCCCGATCCACGAGATCAAACGCAAGGTATGCCAATTCTTTTGCGTTTCTTCAGTTACGCCGCATTTCACTCTTGATTTTATGGCTTGATATGCTGATTGATCTTTAATTTGATAGGACTTTGATTGAATCCCTAAAAATTGGAATTATCACAATGCTGATTGATGGTCCTAACTCATTTGGCATTTGACTTAATTTTGTTTCCTTCATTGTTTCATTAGATTATATGATTTCAGTCAATGGTTACAACGGTGTTGTAAAGTTAAGGTCTTGAATATCTCCCCCCTTAGAAATGCAAATTGAATTTTAAGTCGTGTATATCAAATCTGCGTACTTGCAAGTAGTAAGATTGGTTTGGAGTTTTCATTATTGACGTTGTTGTGTTGCTCTCAGTGTATGCAAGCCATATGATCTGTGGCTGAAATTCTGCTCAGTGCGTTAGTTTGTAACTTAAGCTTGTTGTTAATAAATTATCGTGACAGCGGTGATGTCATTTACAGCTTATCCATTGTGTCCACTGATCGATTTCTGTTTGAAGTGTGAGCAAAATGTAAATTGAACTTTGTAAGTCAAATAATGTTATTGTTGTCTTTTTTCTGTGTTGGGATCTGTTGGTCTATCAGATGACATCTCTTGCTTCCGAATATATGCGAGCAAAATGTCAGTGGCTGAAGTTCCATCCACCCTATGTTGCATGAGCGCGTTGATATAGTCTTTTCCTTTAGCTGGAACTTCTGGTTGCCTGCACTTGTCTATGACTCCAGTTAGTTTTTATTAGGTCCTCATCATAATAGTGATGACATCATTTTCAGCTTATTCGTTGTGTTCAGGTCTCCGGGATCAGATTCTATGTGTCATTGTTCCTTTCACTGTAACTTTTGACTTCAAAAATTAGTTTCAATGAAATGTCTCCTTGATATTATCAACGTTTGATATTTTTCTTGCATGATAGATCACTGCTAGTTAAAGACTTACTTAGATTGCTCTTATGATGATACACTTTCGGATAAGCTCGTTGGAAATGTGAACATATTTGTTCAAACAGCAAAAATTACTTAGGTGATTCTGTTTCAGTGTTTTATGTAGTTATTTGGTGTAGGATGTGGAAGGACAAGATGCTTATATATGTTTCTCTGACGTTCTTCAGAATATTTTTTGCAGGGTGGTGATTTGAGGTAATGCCAGAAGTGTTCGCACTATAAGCCTCCTCGAGCTCATCATTGCCGCATATGTAATCGATGTGTTTTACGAATGGTATGTCTGATCCATGCAATGTTTATGCATTTCCTTGACTACCCTAAATAATGTTGTTAAAGAGCTCCTGCCTCTTGATGCTAAGGATCACCACTGTGTTTGGATGAATAACTGCGTGGGGCACGCAACCTACAAGATCTTCTTTGTCTTTGTGTTTTATGCTGTTCTTTCTTGCATATACTCCCTGGTATGCTCTGCTGTTACCTTTGTCTCTTCCACTTACAAGCTTTGATATAAATCATTTAATTGACGTTGTGTTATTTAAGGTATTACTTATTGGGAGTGCGACAGTTGATTCTCATCAAGATGCTGAGGACTCTTCTCGAATAATACACGTGATTACTTTCAATTTTGTTTTTTGTTTCGTTAGTTTCCCTGGCATTATATTATTCGGTTGCTGGACTCACTAAGGATTTATATACAGGTCATTTCAGGTTTACTGTTGGTACCCTTATGTTTGGCGCTAGGATTTTTCCTCGGATGGCATTTCTATCTTATTTTACAAAACAAGACTACAATTGAGGTTGCTATAGTAGTTTCCCTCTACTTATTTCCATCCACAAAAAATTCCTGAATTTATATTTTCATCTTGCCAGTACCATGAAGGCGTACGAGCAATGTGGCTTGCCGAGAAAGGAGGCCATCTCTATTCACATCCATATGATATTGGCACTTTTGATAATTTGACAGCAGTAAGTGTGCTCTTTCTGTCTCTTGTTTTCTGCTTTAATACCTTCGTTAACTTCTTTCTGGCAAACTCGAAAAATATTTTATTTGCAAAACCCAATTGTCACAGGTTCTGGGTCCAAAAGTTTTGTGCTGGCTATGCCCCAGTTCAGGGCATGTTGGCGCTGGCCTTCGTTTTAAAACCAAGTATGATGCTCTCATGGGATTGTCGACTCCAGATTGAAGACGAGTTTGTGACTCTCGGTAACATACATTCTATACTGTGTTGATGATGGTAAAGGATAGTTTCAAACATGCATCAACCAATGATAGTCTTGTAGCTGAGGTCATTAAGCTTTCTCCTGTTCGAGTTGTAGAGTGTTGTATCATGTAGGTTTTGTTTCGTGCTTGTTTCCGCCTTCTGGGGTCGGAAGTTTGAGCTTCCCTCCGCTACCCACTCGGTAATATGTATAGAAGCTTACAACAACATTGTGATGTACAAAAAGAAAATTTAGAACCCTGATTGACCTATACAAGTAGAACTGTAATCTTGTGATCAGCAAACATTTTTGGTAATATATTGTTTTATTTTTTTAGGGCAATAGATGGTTAAATCATTTTTGTGTAAGTTCGTGAACTAATTCTATGTCGAGATGGGTCGCTGACCCCATGTATTTCCAATTATTTGAATTTAACCCATATTTGGGTAGACATTCAAACTTGTTTCCGTAAAATTATGTGAAGAAGAATATAGTACTCTCTCCGTCACATTCTAAGTGGAGCATTAATTCGGTATGAAATTTTATGTAATGTTGTTTTGTGAGTTAAATAGAGAGGGCGATGTTTTTATTTTAAAAAATGTGTCATGTGTAAAAATTGACTACTGTATTTAATATCTTTCAATTAAAAACGATATCGCATGCGTCTTACGGTATTAAAGAGTATTAAAATATGTACTTAACTCAAAATTCATAGTTAGTCTAACAATTACTATGTAGTGGGATTCAAGTTGAAAATTAATATCCCGAAAATTTTTTATTCCGGTTGTCACTAAACCGAATAGAGTATACCTGAAACTAATTTGAGTCCCATAGAATTGGCCCAAAATGAATTAATTCTCATTATTTTATTTTTCAATTTTCATTACTTTTTTTTTTCTAATTTTTAAAGGTACGTAAAATATAATTTTCTAAAATATACGTGCGAAATATTCTGATCATTATTTGAAAGTGATACTCATTATTTTATTTTGCTTTTACGCTTATTATAAAAAAAATTAAAAGTTAATGATTATTTAGAAAAAATTATATCTCGTCGCTATATGAGCTACATATTCATTATGAGTTGAAATAATCCTACTTTGTAGATGTAGTAGTTTATTAAAGATATAAATTTTGTTGAGTTTGCCGCAGAGGATCTATTATAGATTATTGTTTAATTTACATCTAAACACGTACTATGAAACACTAGCATGCTCGAAAAAACATAACCATGATTATACATACATATATTTTTAATACGTAAACATATGCAATTAAAACATATGGAGAAAGCTCGTCAATACCTGAAGGATTGGACAAGAATCGAAGACAAATGGACTCCAAGGGTGACGACCCTAATTTTTGAAAATTCTCTTCTTGAGAGAGAGAATTTGAAATCTCTTAGTAGTGAACATCGTGAATTCTGTTATTCTCTTCTTATGGGCTTGTCCCATTTTATATTGAATTGTATTTTGGGACAGATCAGTGATTTAGGGTGGATTGGATTTTAGCCACAATTTATGCTTACCAATTAAATGAAAACTTGATTTAATTTAAGCCCAAGACTAAATATTATTTTCATCCACGAAAGACATAAATATTTTGACTGTCCGTCCAAACCAATATTACAAGTAATTTGGGACATCCTCTTTAATTATAGTATTTCTCGTGTTAAAGATATAAACATCTCCTTCAATTAATATTAAGTCCGCTACCAAACTTTTATTAATTAATCTCTTTTAAGAGTGGTCTAATTTGGAAATCATTTTTTTTCATGAAATAAATTTCAACTAGCCAGGTTTCTGAATAATAAATCTTCTTCCAAACACCTCTTGTGGATGTTATAAACTGGACTCTCCCACAACACGTGTCATTTCAATAACAATACAAGACTCACTTAGCTAATAATAATCATTATCCAATTTACCAGGATTCTTGGGTAACGAAAACCCTCACCATTTAATAAGTCAAAGTAGTTCTCAATTAATATCTTATGCAATGTTATGTCAATAATGATTAAGAAACGATAAATCACCGAGACCTCGTCTTTCAGTAAATAGCATGGAAGACTCTGTTAGATCCATTCAGTGCAATACCACACCGACGTCGTTCATTTACTAAGGTAAGGAAATTTCGGAATGACGCCGTAACCTTTCACAATAGGTGGTCAAAGGTTATCTTGGTTGTGAAACAGTTTTCCTTCTCGAAGAACCGACAAGTTACCTACTGAGAACGCTACTCGCAACTTGTCTACTATGCAGAAGACTTAAACTTATTTGTCTTCCCATGTATTTAAATGTACAACACATTGCAACATCTTATAAATATATAAGCAAAGCACATTGTAACAAAATATTCATTCACATAATATGGTTAAAAATGGGTGTAAGAGTTATTACATATACAAGCATACGAAATATGTTTTTCAGTATACTAAAATATAGCAATTCATCAATAGAAGTGTACTCCATTCGTCCGTAAAAAGTGTTAGAGTTTGTATACTAGAAATCACATTTCGAGTGATTGAATGCTGTAAAAACTCTTATTTTATTTTCCAAGGAATAAAACATATTATTTTTGTCATAATGTTGTTATATTTTACATTTAATGGTTGTTTTATTGCATAATTAAATGTATAAAAATCTTAACAAAGTCTAAGTCTTTGTTTTAGTAAACCGGTTGTATTCGTCGTCCACTTTAAGGTAACACAGTCAGGTCTGAACAAAGAAAAAGAAGAATTTAACAACCCAGATAGGCTTAGACTACCTATCGTGAAAGGTTGCAATGTCAGTCCGCATATTTTTAAGCCTTACTGAAATAAGATGACATTGGTGTGGTATAGCACTGAATGGATCTAACAGCAAGACGTGTTTTTATACTATCTACTGAAAGACGATGTCTTGATATATATTTATTTCTTAATCAATATATGTTAGCATTGAGCATACGGTATTAATTATGCACTACTTTGACTTATCAAATGGTCGCAACCCAATAATCCTGATATATTGGGTAGTGGTGATTAATATCTAGCGGTGCTAGGATTGCTATTATACTGAAACGTGCACGAGGTGAGTCTCATTTGATAATGTCCTCAAGAGGAGCTCGAAACAAGGTTTTATTATTCGGAACCTAGCTTGTTGGAGTTTAATTACTCTATGAATAATAGATAAGCGTTTCATGCTAAGTCCACTCTTGAAATGAATAAGATGTTAATTAATTAAGTCCATAGCAGATATTAATTAATTAATGGACATTTATATCTTAAGCGCGGAAATGAACGGCAACACGGAAACCCGAATTACTTGTAATTTTAGATTTGGATGGGCAGGGCAATATTATTTCTGTAGTGGCTGCTAATAATATTCCAATATAAGCTTGTATTAAATTGTGTGTTCAATTTAATTAGTAAAAAGCTAATTGGGTGAGGTCATATCCAAAACCTTCCATAGATCTCTGACTGGGACCAATATGAACTTAATATAAATAAGAGAATAAATAAGACATAAAATACACTTATTATTTTCTCAAATTTTTTCGTCCCCCCCTTACTGAGGAGTGGTCGAATTTTTCTCAGCTCTACTCCGTGAGAGATTGATGTCTTATTTATTTAAGTCCTAGTATCATGGTGAGATCAGCCCACGCTGATATCGGAATACAGTTCGGGAACCAGTCAGAAGATCCATGGTTTAGTACTCGACGCCTTCACTTGGAAAAGTAGCGAGCCATCGACGATTCTTTGGAGAATCAAGAAGGTATAATTCCTACTCTGTAGAAAAGCATGTTTTAGGTTTCAATTAATCTTAAAGCATGTTTTAATTCAAGTTATAAGCATGATATATGTGATAATTACGCAAATAGATTTTTTCTACATAATCTGCTGAATAGATCAAAATTATTATGTGATTTATTTGTATGCGCTTCCACTGCCAACCCCTTCAACAAATATGAACATTTGGTTTGACACGAGTTTTAATGTTTAAGGTAAAGTAAGAGAGAAATAGAAATAAATGGTAGTGTAGTAGTGTTAGTGGAGAGGGAACTTCTCAACATTAATAGTGTAGTGTAATGATATAAGAATGAACTAGTCCCTTATTAGCATTTCCTTATTAGCATGTCCCTGATAAGAATAAACTTTCTAATTTTAAAATTTTTAAACAACACATTACCCCTACACATCATTTTATTTACAACTTATATCATTACACTACACTATTAATGTTGTGAAGTTCACTCTCTCTCCGTCTGCGAATGGAGTCCCATTTCATTCCGGCACGAGTGTTAAGAAATGTTAAGAAAAGTGGGTGGAAGAAAGTTAGTGGAGTATGAGTCCCACTTAGTTTTAAATGATATGTGAGTGCAATGAGTTGGTGGAATGTGCTTTACCATTTGTGGTAATTATGAACTGGGACTCCTATTCGCGGACGGAGTGAGTAGTTCACATTTTTCAAGTATGGATGGAGTATTGGTTAAAATGTATTATTATAAAAGTTTTAAGCCCGATTGACCTGATAGGTTAGCCAAAAATCCATAGGGTTAGGGTTGAACATTTCTAACTCAAAAACTTCTCAACCCAAATCTGCGCCCAAATAATCTGACAACCTGAGTGGGTTGACCTCCATTAGACATATCGATTTGTGGTTGATTGATGAAAACACTTCATGTGATCTTTAACTCGCAAACAAGAATCTAAAAAACAACTCAATATTTACGTGGTTCGGTATGAAACTTACGTCCACGGGTCGAAGAAAATCTTTGTTACTGATTTGATACACTCAATACAGATGGATGGACTAGGTTAACCATTCTCTCAATATTACAACAACATTTAACACTCTAGAACATTCACTCACTCACAAATTCCTAGTTGTGGTGTTCCTAGTGTACTCACGGCTAATAACAACGATGTATTCTTACTACTCTTCTCCTTGAGAATAGACGCAAACTTTTCATATGTGCGTGCTCCACGTCTCCACCCACAACTAACCGCATAACTACTCTCAATTGGCAAATAGAAGTTAGTTAGCTCAACTCCCAAAATAATTGACACACCAACGATCGTTTCTCAACGACTCTTTTGTGAGTTGTGTACTTGGGAATCGATTGATCAGCCAAAACCTTAACACTTCAAATTGACGGTTAAAGTAGTTAAGATTCTGCTCAAGAATTGGTTCATAAAGTGGTTATGTTCACAACTGGATTCAAGTTGGAGTAGTAACACATATATATATACCACTTCGTGGCTAGATTGAGGGATTTAGATCATTTTTTAGAAGTTAGTCTTCGTCTATGCAATAAGAGTGAATGTACACATTTTATCACTGAAAGTTCTCTTCCTATTTCGATCGAGTTTTCAAGAGAGGAAGATGTGATTCATTGTTATGTGTAGAGCTCGGTTTGAGCTTGTTAATCTTGTAACTTTGTGCCGTGATCAATAAAGTTAGTCTCGTTTCTCCCGGATGTAGGTTCTTGAAATCAAACCACAAAATTCTTTGTGATCGTTTACTTTCTTGTTTAAGTTTTGAGTTCATCGTAAGAAATTCTTGGATTTGAGTTTCTTGTTCAATAATATTTCTTTGATCAATGATTCACTCAGTTACATGACTCCCTTCGGTTGTGGGTACTTCTACATTTCTCGAACCCGTTCAGTACTTGGAGTGTCGCTTGGTTAAACGTGGGAACAAACCGACGACTTTGATTTTGGTTCACTGGGCGAACTCCTTTCTAAAGGATGCCACTTGGGAGTCCCTACTGATGCACTTTTTATTAGCACTAAATAATTCTACAAGTATACATGGTATATATAGTATAGCTAAAGCTTAGTAATGGATATTAAACACATGGAAAACGAACACAAATTGTCTATCTTCTACTAGGCTTCTTCTACTATTTGGAGAAACAAAAGATTTTGGATTTTTTGGAAATAAAATTGTAAAAACAAAAGAAAGTACGATTGCAGATAAAACACAAAGAGAAATCAGATGAGATAAGAGAATTCCAGGGATGTGCTTTCACAGTTATGGTTATACAAATTCCAACTACAACACCCTAGCACAGTTCATACTTCACTAGAACGAGTCGCAAATATATTGTCCATGCGGCACAAAGTGGATTATAGACACTAGGGACTCGAATTCCTACCATCAGATTTGCCCTACTTCCTACAGATCCACAAAATCCAACTCGAATTCACCGATTCAAAACCCAAACTCCGATCAATAGCTAAACGTATCCAAATCAGTAAAAACCAAACATCAATGCATCAAACCAAACGAAACACAAACTGAAATATCCATAATATCATAATCATGTGCCAAACAGAAGAAATAAGCACCGAGCTTCGAAAACAATGAAGTTCACGATGTAAAAACAACAGAACCTGAAACTAAATTGTATCTTCGCCTCCACGAGACGGTGTTACACTGCCAAAACAAAACGGAAACCACCACAGCCCCAGAATATCAACCCATTTTCGCCAAGTGCGCAGAGAAAAATATAAGTGAAGTGAGTTATGAAGAGGAGTGAGCTAAGAATGAAGACTAGAGTGGAGCTGCCTCTCTTCAAGATAGTTGTCACGACCGCACTTCCTAAGGATAGAAAGCACGGTGGATCGCGACTAGTGGGGGAGTTAAGAAGCGGGGAAGAAGGGGTAGCGATCAAGGAAGTATGACATATAGATCGAAAGACGAAATTCCATTATCAAATCAAAGTTTCAAATCACGAAGTAACATAGTGTGAATGACATAGTTCAACAACTTAAAGAAAAAGTAACAATTTTTAAGACTTAGAGTAGCGGAAGCAATTGAGAGTTTGACTACTACTATGTATGAGGACACAGTAGTAACCGGAACATTTATTGAGTAAAAAATCCTGGCTCATTGCTCAACATCCTCCGCCTCCCGTCCTCGCTCAACCGGCACATAGGGAAAACATATGCAGAGGCTGAGTACTTGATGCACCCAGTGAACTCATGCCCGAAATACATTTATTGATTAAGTTATGTCAAGCCATCATTGAGTGAAACTCGGGTTTTACTTTAAAAGGCCGAGAAACACCAAAATCATTCCTTAAAATAGTGTGTGCGCAGACAATCATCCTCCATCATATACCATATCTGAACCATCACGTGAAACGAGAATGTGGCCACAAACTCGATCACTGGACCGGCCGACCTAGAGGACGGCTCACGATCTCCATCAGTGCACTAGCCTAAGTAGGGCTTAGACCCTAGATAGACCTGAATTCGTTAACCATCAAAGTCTAGTAGAACATTATTCTAGTAGACAATCAGATAGGCAATTCAAAAACATAAAATTCGGCATGACATAATATTTAAAACCACCTTTATTTCACCATAAACATATCATTTCAAATAAAAGAGTTTAAGTAATAAAGCCCACCTCAAAAGCTTAGGATTTCCGTAAACAGTTCCTCGTTCCGACTTTTAGCGTGCGTGCGAACCACCTTTTCGAAAAATACATAAAGTTCACATCAATTCTCGGTAACGAAGGTATTTAGAATGCATGCACTCTAATTAAAATCTTTTAATTCGTTTTCTCGGTTTTCGTGCGTTTTCGATTATTCGGAGGCCGCCCAAGGCGTCGCGTGCGACGCCGGTCGGCCGCTTACGCTCGTTCTTCCCTCTGTTGGCTCGTCGTATTTTTCCACGACGTAGAAATAAATTTAAAAAAAAAAATTTATTTAAGCGCATAATTAATTTCTCTTCGAAATTATTTTATTTCAGAAATAATTAAATAATTCATCACAATTAATTTATTGGCCCAAGGATTTAGTTAATTTGGCCCTCACTTATACTTCCAATTAAGATTTGAAGCCCAACTAAAATAATTGGAGCCCAACTAACCAAAACCTCCTATTTTTTTTTTAAAAACTAGGCCCACTTTCTAGAAAAACAAAGGAGAGGCCCAAATCTTATTTCCTCCCCCCTTCTTCACGCCCTTTTCTTCTTCACTCCATTCCTCTCTCTCTCTTCGACAGAAACTGCACAAATTCTCCCAAATTTTCCCGTCGGTTTTATCCAATTCGCCGGCTGCCCCATCGTCGTTCCACCGTCGACGTCACGAAGCTGTTGCCGTCTCGCCAGGAAGACGCGATGCCGCTGCTGTGCGATTTCCTCCATTATCGCGTCGACCCTCACGCCGGGAAGACGCTGCTGCTCCGTCGCCGATTCGTCCTCGGCGTCCCACCACCGTCGCCGTCAGTCGTCACTGCTGGAGCGGAGGCCACCCAGCAGTCGCGGTTCTCGCTGCTGCTGCCGTTGGTTGCCCTCGACTCGGTGTCTCAGCCGCCCGACTCTCCGACCTCGGGTACGTGCCTGATGGGATACGAACTAAACAACTAAGCCCTAATTGCGAGCCCAATAACAGTGACGGCCCATCGGCCCAAAACCCAAGAAAGAGTATCAGTTCGGCACAACCAAAGAGTTCGGTCATAGCCTATAGCTCGGTAAAAGCCGACCAATCGAGCTCAACTCTCAGATCGGCACAACCAAAGAGTTCGGTCACAGCCCATAGCTCGGTAAAAGCCGACCAATCGAGCTCAACTCTCAGATCGGCACAACCAAAGAGTTCGGTCACAGCCCATAGCTCGGTAAAAGCCGACCAATCGAGCTCAACTCTCAGATCGGCAAAAGCTGATCGGCAAAGTTCAGCAGTTCGGTCTCAGTATTCGACTGAACAAGGAGATAGTGGACCCATGCAGGATCTCCACAACCTCCATTACACCCACGATCTATTTAGTGGTATTAAGCAGTTATCAACCCCACTACCAGGGCTGCAAACCACGATCTTAGTTCGAATGTATAAATAGAACTTAGATCAGATAGACAGGGTTAAGCTCTCTAGATCCTGAATCTTATAGCAAATCAGTATTGTAATCTGTAAGCGAGACCAAGCAATACAAATTTGCCCTCTCTTCTTCCCGTGGACGTAGATTTACCTCAGTAAATCGAACCACGTAATTTTCCGTGTTGTGATCGTTTATTACTTGCATTTATTCCCATCAAAAATTCGCCACATCATCACTGGCGCCGTCTGTGGGAAACGACAGAAAACCAAAACTGTGATAAAAGCGAGTTTTTGATCCTCTTCCACCAAAAAATGCATACCAGATCACATAATACCCATACTTCCGTCCGTGATGAACGTGAGGAAGCTAGTCCAGCCCGTAGGTCTGGAAAACAGCCTCGGGAGAAATCTGCCTCCAGTTCTCACGGTGAAAGAACAAACCACTCAAAAAGTCATCGCACCGAGCCTCCCCAGCAGCTCGCTTTGAATGAGGCTGTCAAGTTGTTCTTGGCTGAGAAGCAGGATGAGTTCTTAACATTCCTGCAAAAGAGCCAGAAGCCGGAGAAGAAAACGGCGGATTCTCCCTCCCCCTCCAGACATGAAAGTCACTACCGCAGTAGTGTCGTATCTTCCAGGAGAAAGAATCCTCACCACCGATATGTTCCTTCTCCTCCTTGTTACCGAAATCACAGGAGAACTCCATCTCCACCATACCGTAGAGATGTCGGATTCGCTATGTATGGAGCGCTGAAGACTCCATTTTCGGATGATATCACCAGAACTCCGTTGCCACAGAATTACCGAACTCCGTCAGTGACTTATGACGGGTTAGTGGATCCTCATGATTTCCTGGGACGCTATCAGTATAATATGGCGAACCAAGGTCTCAATGAGGTTCACATGTGTAAGCTGTTTCCCGAGCTGCTCATCGGGAACGCAAGAAGGTGGTTTGATAGCCTCCCTCAAGGCAGCATTAGATCTTACAGAGATCTAATGGATGCTTTTCATAGGAGGTTCTTCCAGAAAGCGGAAACCCGAATCACTTCGGCTCAGCTGCTTTCTATACGTCAAGGTCGCGATGAAAAGATTAGCGACTTCATGACAAGATTCCACAAGGAATGCCTACAAGTAGATGATCTCAATGATCTACTTGTCATTTCGGCATTCCAAAATGGAATTCTGCCAGGAGCTCTCTACAGAAAGCTCGTGGAATGCAGTCCGCAAACAGCTCAAGAGATGTGGGACATTGCGGACCAGTTTTCTCGTGCTGATGAGGCAGACCGTCGAAAACGGTCTTTAGACAGCTCTTCCAGAGGAGACAAGAGGAAGCCCGATCATAGCGATCAGGGACATCCTCGCCGAACTCCTTTTGAAAGAATTCAAAGGGCACCGGTACAAGACAGATTGGGACCACGTCTCAATCCTGAGAAACCACCCGCTCAGTTCGTACCATTGAACAAGTCGAGAGCGGAAATTTTCGAACTGCATTCTGATATGTTCGAAAAACCAAAGTCGATGACGAAATCGGCCACGCGCCGAAGTCAGGATAAATATTGCTCCTTCCATCAAGACCACGGTCACGATACCGAGGAGTGCCGAAATTTGGCAGCAGGTATTGATGTTCTTGTGAAAGCAGGGACGTTAAAAAAATACCAAAGCAAGCCACCGAAAAAAAATAAGAAACAGAGAAGTGCGAACTGCGCTCCTCAGGATCCTAAAAGGCAACAGGATCCCGAAGACGATGACGAGCCGCAATATGATGGAGTGATCCAGACTATTGACGCTCTCCCAGCCGGGAAGACTAAATCGTCTCTAAAATCAGAGCGCAGAGGCTTCAATCGAGAGGAGCCAACACATAAAAGGCTGAAGAAGGAGGAAGTAATTACATTTTCAGATGCAGATCCTGTCCCGGCCATTTCTCCTCATCAAGACGCTATTGTCATTCAAGCTGGAGTGGCAAACAAACTGATCCACAGAGTGTTTGTGGATACATGAGCGTCAGTTAGCATTCTTTTTAAAGAATGTTTTGATAAACTGGAAGTGGATCCAGCTCGGCTCAGTCCGGCCCCACTTCCTCTGAAAAGTTTCGCCCAGGAGGACACCCGCCCTGAAGGTATTATCAGCCTTCCGATTACGGTAGGAAGAGCGCCTACGAGCTTCAGTACGGTGATCGAGTTTTTTGTGGTAAAAGCTCGATCCCCGTATAACATTATACTGGGAAGAGACTGGCTCAACACAGTTCGGGCCATTTGCTCTACTTATCACCTCACAATCAAGATCCCCACTAAAGGAGGGATAGCAGTCATCCGAGGTGATCAAAAGAGAGCAAAAGAATGTCTGCAGATTGCGCTTAAAAGTGCCGAACAATCAGATCGGCACCATCAAGCATAGCAATCACAGCAGCCGGAGTCAGAGGCAGGCGAAATGAACGAAGTCACACCGGAGCCGAACTCACGACCAGTTCAGTTATACGAAGACGATCCATCCAGAACGGTCAAGATCGGTTTCGCGGGAACACCTCTACTCCGGGAAAAGACCATCCAGCTCCTCAAAGAGTACAAAGATGTCTTTGCGTGGTCTCCGTTGGACATGACTGGAGTGTCTCCCGAGGTAATTACACATCGGTTAAATATTGATCCTTCAGTCCGGCCTATAAAACAGAAGCAAAGACTCTTTGCGGCAGAAAGAAATCAAGTCATCCATGACGAAGTCCGCCAATTACTGAAAGCGGATGTGTTATTTGAAGTAAAATATCCTTCTTGGGTGGCCAATCCTGTGATGATCAAGAAAAAAGAAGGAGGATGGCGGATGTGCATAGATTTTACGGATCTAAATAAGCACTGTCCTAAAGATTGCTACCCCCTTCCCAACATAGATAAAAAAGTAGAAGCTCTGATAGGCTTCGAAATTTTCTGTTTTCTTGATTTGTATAAAGGATACCACCAAGTTTTAATGGATGAGAATGATGCTTCAAAAACGGCTTTCATTACTGACTTCGGTATTTTTGCTTATAAAAAGATGCCATTTGGTTTAAAGAATGCCGGAGCCACATATCAAAGGATGGTAGATAAGCTATTTCGGCACCTGATCGGAAAAGAGGTTGAAGTATATGTTGACGACATAGTTGTTAAAAGCAGAAGCACTTCGGAGTACGAAAACAATCTCAAATCCACTCTCGACGTGCTCAAAAAAGCCAACCTCAAACTCAATCCCCAAAAATGTACCTTTTTGGTAGATTCGGGAAAATTTCTGGGTTGTTGGGTTTCAAAGGAAGGACTCAAGGCAAATCCCCTAAAGGTTCAAGTTGTTCAGAACATGGCAATGCCGAAGTCCATACATGATGTGCAAAGGCTAACTGGATGTCTAGCCGCACTGAATAGATTCCTTTCCCAAGCAGCCGAAAAGCAAATGCCGTTCTTCAATGTTTTGAAAAAGGCACCAAAGTTTGAGTGGGGAGCCGAACAGAAAAAGGCTTTTGACGAACTCAAAAGTTATTTAACCGAACTTCCTACTCTCTCTGCTCCAACAGATGCCGAAGTGATATTCTTATATTTAGCAGCATCAGATCAAACCATTAGCGCGGTGCTTGTGCGAGAAGAAGGCCTAAAGCAGCGTCCTATCTACTTCACCAGCCGAGCATTAAGAGGTCCCGAAACAAGGTATCAACCTCTGGAAAAAATTGCTCTGGCATTAGTAAATGCAGCAAGGAGACTGCGGCCATATTTCTATGCTCACAAAGTATGCGTCTTAACCGATCTTCCACTTCGGCAAGTTTTGACTAAGCCAGAAGCATCAGGCAGAATTGCCAAGTGGGCCATAGAGTTGGGAGAACATTCAATAGAATATCTACCTCAGGCAGAATTGACTAAGTTTGAGTGGGGAGCCAGAAGCATCAGGCAGAATTGCCAAGTGGGCAAGTTTTGACTAAGCCAGAAGCATCAGGCAGAATTGCCAAGTGGGCCATAGAGTTGGGAGAACATTCAATAGAATATCTACCTCGGAAAGCCATCAAGGGACAAGCCTTGACAGATTTTCTTGTAGAGGCAAAGTTCGATCAGGCAATCCCTATTATTGCCGAACAGAAAAATCCTACCAAGGACGAACTAACACAGCCCCAGAAACCCGAAGTAGAGCCGCCGGACTGTTGGATTGGATTCGTAGATGGAGCTTCGAATAAGACAGGAAGTGGAGCTGGTATTCTACTTATCGCTCCCGACGGACACGAAGTAACTTATTCACTTCGGTTCTTATTCCCAGCCACTAATAACGAAGCCGAATACGAAGCCCTTCTTGCCGGACTTCAGTTAGCGCAACGTCTACTTGTCAAATCTCTCAAAATTCATTGTGATTCACAAGTCATAGTGAATCACATGCTGGGTACAAGTGAAGCCCGTGATGAAAGGATGAAAAAATACTTGGACAAAGCGCAAAGTATTAGCCGAAATTTCTCTTATTTTCGGATAATCCGCATTCCCAGAGCGGGAAATAGCCGAGCAAATACTTTAAGTAAGTTGGCCTCATATCCGAGCTCAAAGGTGGAGGAATTACCGCACAGAAGCATTGATGAAGCTGAAGTACACTCAGTAACCAGTTCACCAAACTGGATGACGCCAATATTAAAGTATCAAGATCAAGGACAACTGCCCGAGGATAAGAGAGAAGCAAGGAAAATCACATGCCGAGCACTTCGGTATGAACTTCATGAAGGAGTCCTATATAGAAAGTCCTACCTTCAACCGTTATTGCGATGTGTAGGACCAGAAGAGACGGATTACATCCTTAGAGAAGTTCATGAAGGATCTTGCGGTAGCCACATCGGAGCTAGAGCGTTAGATAAAAAAGTTCTGAGATGGGGATATTATTGGCCAACTTTGGT
This sequence comes from Salvia splendens, assembly GCF_004379255.2. Lineage (NCBI taxonomy): Eukaryota > Viridiplantae > Streptophyta > Magnoliopsida > Lamiales > Lamiaceae > Salvia > Salvia splendens. The sequence goes on from NC_056034.1 coordinate 28,043,947, forward strand.
ACAAGAAGCAGTACGGCTAGTTAAGAAATGTACGAAATGCCAAATCCATGCAAATATCCCAAGGATGCCGCAGACTGATCTATGTGCTATGCAAAGCCCTTGGCCTTTTATGCAATGGGGCATAGACATAGTAGGACCACTACCACAAGCTCCCCGGCAAATGAAATTCTTGATCGTTGCCGTGGATTACTTCACAAAGTGGGTGGAGGCTGAACCATTAGCTACGATAACGAGCTCAAAGGCATTAGATTTTGTCTGGAAGAACATAGTTTGCCGATTTGGCATACCCCATATCCTCATTTCGGATAATGGGACTCAGTTTACTGACAAAACATTCAAGAATTGGTGCCAAGAGTTGAATATTCAACAGCGGTTCACTTCGGTCTCTCACCCACAAGCAAACGGACAAACGGAAGTAACAAACCGTATTTTGGTGAAAGGATTAAAAGCTCGGTTAGAACAAGCCAAAGGACAATGGGTAGAAAATCTTCCTCAAGTCCTATGGTCTTACCGAACTACACCAAAAACCTCCAACGGTGAAACTCCGTACAGTCTAGTGTACGGCACTGAAGCCGTAATTCCGGTTGAGATCGGCATACCCAGCCCCCGAACCCTTAATTTCTCAACAGAACTGAATGGCGACGGACTGAGAGCCGAACTAGATCTTGCCGAAGAAAGAAGAGAATTGGCCTTCATAAAAGAAGCCAAGTACAAGGAGCAAGTAACCCGGTATTATAACCAAAGGGTGAAAAAGCTGCAGTTTCAAGTGGGAGATCTCGTATTGAGAAACAATGAAGTAAGCCGAGCAGAAAAGCTGGGCAAACTTGAACCCACATGGGAAGGTCCGTATCGGGTGTCAGAAGTCCTGGGAAAAGGGTCTTATAAATTAACCCACATGTCAGGAGAACAAGTACCCCGAACATGGCATATTTCCAACCTCAAGAAGTTCTATTTGTAAGAGACAAGGTCCGGTCAGTCTTGTGTCTAGTTCGGTCCTAGGGTTATGTGCTTTCATATTTTTATTGTTCTTGTGTCTAGTTCGGTCCTAGGGTTATGTGCGTTTTGTCTCTTACAAATGTTACTGAGGTATATTGTTCCTTAAAGGCTGATCCCCTTTTTTTAGATCATGTATTAAAGACAATTGTGAGTCCAAGCTTCTAAGGAAGATACAAGATTCCACAATTCAGCTTAAGAAACAAGCAATTCGTCTGAAACGAACTGCAATAAGCCGGAAACCACTTCGGTTAACTAGGGAAAGTCCAATCCAAGCGATAAAACTCGCCAAATAAGGACACTAACTCAGTCCGGTCAAAGAAGAGTTTACTTCATAAGACCGAGAACGAGTACAGGGAAAGTCCAATCCAAGCGATAAAACTCGCCAAATAAGGACACTAACTAAGTCCGGTCAAAGAAGAGTTTACTTCATAAGACCGAGGACGAGTACAGGGAAAGTCCAATCCAAGCGATAAAACTCGCCAAATAAGGACACTAACTCAGTCCGGTCAAAGAAGAGTTTACTTCATAAGACCGAGGACGAGTACAGGGAAAGTCCAATCCAAGCGATAAAACTCGCCAAATAAGGACACTAACTCAGTCCGGTCAAAGAAGAGTTTACTTCATAAGACCGAGGACGAGTACAGGGAAAGTCCAATCCAAGCGATAAAACTCGCCAAATGAGGACACAAACTAAGACCGGTCAAAGAAGAGTTTACTTCATAAGACCGAGGACGAGTACAATAAATGAAATAAAAAATCACTGAACTGTAAATACGCAGTGATAGAAGCGAAATGAAAAAATTTCATTTACTAAGTCTTGTTGGGCATACAATTCCGCTGCCCTACGAGAATGCGTTACACCATTACAAAGGACTACTCTACTGTCTACGGTTGCTAAAGTTGAGCCACCTATCCAAAAAGTCCTCATGATGCTGAGTTCGGGCGTTCCGAGCAGTTGAAGAATCAGTAGGTGGACGAGATGCTCTGATCGACCTACCGCCTCTTCTCTGAGTCCGGGAAGTTCTAGCACCTCGGCGGCGAAGAGTCTCTTCACGAAGCATTCGCTGATCTTGCTCACTCATATTCACCACTCCTCTACGAACTTCAGGGCGTTCTTGTCTTGACGTTTCCGGTTGCTCCTGAGTCCGTTGCTGACTTGGAGTAGGTTCTTGTCTTGACGTTTCCGGTTGCTCCTGAGTCCGGTGCTGATTTGGAGTAGAAGTTTGAGTAAGTGGATCCGAGGTTTGAGTTGGAGCGTGAGCGTCTGTTAGCGGGAAACGGCTAAGGAATCTCTCGATCGCGGGACGCCGGGAAAGAATGATGTCGTACAGAGAAGCCAAGCGCCGCAATGATTTCACAACTTGTTGGCAAGCCGAGCTCTCCAGCACATTGTTCTTCCGGAGTACATGAAGCTTCTCCCACAGTTCATCAACTTGATTCTGAACTTCGGATATAGTCATTCCCCCGCGCCCGCTGATGAAGTCTTCATATGCAGTCCTCTCAGCGATGACAGTATTCAGCTCGGCCTCTAGATCTCTCCTTATGGACTCTAAGTCCTTATTGTTGGACTCCAGCTCCACTAAACGAGCCAAGAGTTCGTCATACTTCATCTGGTCATCTATAGCTTTTTTTCTCAGCTTCATTTAAAGCCGAAGAGTATAGCCGCTTCCAGTGAAGTACCTCCAGCTCCTTAGAGTAAAGAATACGAAGCAGCTATGTCAGTTCGGCATTTCAGTTTACCGAGCAGGCAGTAAACCACAATAGGAGTAAAAGAGATTAAGAAAAGCTATAAAGAAGACACGAGTGTAGAAAGAAGAATTTTTTCCATTCACAAGAAAAAATTTACACAAGGAGGGCTTCAAGGCCATTTTACAAATAGAAAGAAAGAAACTAAACTAAGAGAAGGGAGACGAAATCATACTTCGCCAGTTTCGTCTCCGGCTTCCCTGTGGGTTTCAGCTCCTTTCTCCTTGTCGACCTCGGTCTCAGCCTCGGCCTCCCTCCTCCCTCCCTCCTGCTCGGCGCCCCCATCGCCGATCTGCTGCACCTCTTGTTCGGCGTGCCCGTCGCCGGTCTGCTGAGCCCTCTGCTCGGTCTCCTTGCCGGCCTCATTTTCCTGCTCACCCTCTTTGAAAATTGAAGCGGGTGAAACAGGCCCCAAGGAGGCAAAGATGGCCTCCATGTTCTCGTCACGGTCAGCCCGGCAATTACGGACTCGTTCAGCAGAAATCAGGACCGATGAAGACGCAAGCTCCTCAAGGAGCGGCAGACTCTGGAGGCGCGCTGCAATCTCTCGGCCATACAGCGGCAAAACGACTTCGGGTTCCTGCTCAGCGTTATCGGTCATCAATTTCAGCAGATCGCCGATAAGGGCCGAAAATTGATTGCTCAAAAAGAGTTTCTCCGTGTAAACACGGAGAGCCTCCCCCTGAGCAACCACGGCAGCAGCCTCCCTCTGTTTCGACTGCTCTCTCTGGATGATGAGCTGGTTTTTGGCACGCTGGGCTTCATCCTGAGCCGAGATCCTAGCGGCCCTTGCCTCCTCAAAGTCTGCCCGAGCCTGTTCGGCCTGGTGACGAGCAGCATTCAAATTCCTCTGCATTTCATCATAATCGCTGGACGCTTTAGAGAGTTCAACTGTGACGAGCTTGCAGAGCATATTGTTCCTCTGAAAATGGAAAAAGGAAAAAAGTCAACAGAGGGGCCACAAAAAATATAGGAAAGAAGCAAAACCAGAAAATCAAGAAGGAAATTCACCTCCACAAAGTCCTTTGGCCATAAAAAGGGCTCAGAGATATGTTCCGAAGTGGCCGCAAACCGCTCCGGATCCACAACCCCCCAGGACAATGTCTCTCTGTGGCGCTTTTGGGGGTTTCTGAGTCTTCGCCTTCCCCTTTGCCGAAGTCGATTCCGGCTTTTTTGGATCCGAAGACTGACTCGAAGAGGTCTTCTGCCTCTTCGGATTCTTCTCGGCATCAGACGCCGAGCTGGTGGCTCTCTGTTTCTCCGGCTCCTTGGATTCGGAGGATTTGCGACCTAGCCTGCTTAGCATGTTCACTGCCAAAAAGCGAGGAAAACAAAGTTAGTTTTCGCCGCTAAAGCAGTAAAGCATAAAAAAGAGATCCTCACCCTCAGTCTCTTCGTCCGAAGACGAGGAATCGAACACGAAGTCACCCTTGACGAGCTCAGATTCCGAATACTGTTTCCTAATCATGGGAATCTTATTGAGCTCGCCCTCGAGCTCGTCCAACGGTTCTACCCGAGGATGAGGAATTACGGACTTCGGCCCTCTCCAGGAAAAGTCCGGAGCCGCTGTCCTATTGTAAAAAAAGAAACGATTTTGCCACTTCGGCCATTTGGTTTTACAGAATGCTCTGAAGGGCTGTAAAGGGATCAAGTAAAACCAGGATCCCTTCCTCTTAAACTGAAAGAAATTAAGGATTGCCCTCAGAGACAGATCCTTTTCTAGTCTACGCAGCTCGGCAGCAAAGGCCGATAAGTGCCTCCAAGAATTTGGAGTCACCTGACCTAAAGGAAGTTGAAAAAAATCAAGAAGCTCTACAAAGGCAGGGGGAAGAGGGAAACGAAGCCCGCATTCTAAGCAGGCTTCGTAAACGGTGGCATAACCCTCCGGCGGCGAGTTAGCCCTATGAATGTCGTCGGGAATCACCACTAACCCCCCAGGAAGAAAATATTTTCCGTGTAAGGATATCACAGTATCCTTACTCAAAATGCTGTGAAAATATTCTACCGTCTTCTCCCCGGACCTTTTCCGGCCAGAAGACCCCTCACCCCCCTTCCTACCACTACCTGATTCAGAAACAGATTCAGAAGAAGAAGACATGATTCTTACTCTTTGATGGTCGAAAGTCTCTGAAGAAATTCTTGAAGAAGCGGAAGAAAATTTTACGAAAAAGAGAGAGAATACAGAAGAAATAATCGCAAAAGTATTCCAATGATGAAGAGAGGAAATATTTATCAGATTCGCAAAGGCATTTCAAATTCGTCGCACCGTTTCAAATCCCCCTTTTTCTGGATTCTCTGGCCGGACTTGCTGTCACATTTAATGCAGACACGTGCAGAGCACGCCTCCTGACCCCCTTACAAAATGCCGAAGTGATTTACTTCGCTTTTCGGGGGGGGTGGTGATGGGATACGAACTAAACAACTAAGCCCTAATTGCGAGCCCAATAACAGTGACGGCCCATCGGCCCAAAACCCAAGAAAGAGTATCAGTTCGGCACAACCAAAGAGTTCGGTCATAGCCTATAGCTCGGTAAAAGCCGACCAATCGAGCTCAACTCTCAGATCGGCACAACCAAAGAGTTCGGTCACAGCCCATAGCTCGGTAAAAGCCGACCAATCGAGCTCAACTCTCAGATCGGCACAACCAAAGAGTTCGGTCACAGCCCATAGCTCGGTAAAAGCCGACCAATCGAGCTCAACTCTCAGATCGGCAAAAGCTGATCGGCAAAGTTCAGCAGTTCGGTCTCAGTATTCGACCGAACAAGGAGATAGTGGACCCATGCAGGATCTCCACAACCTCCATTACACCCACGATCTATTTAGTGGTATTAAGCAGTTATCAACCCCACTACCAGGGCTGCAAACCACGATCTTAGTTCGAATGTATAAATAGAACTTAGATCAGATAGACAGGGTTAAGCTCTCTAGATCCTGAATCTTATAGCAAATCAGTATTGTAATCTGTAAGCGAGACCAAGCAATACAAATTTGCCCTCTCTTCTTCCCGTGGACGTAGATTTACCTCAGTAAATCGAACCACGTAATTTGCCCTCTCTTCTTCCCGTGGACGTAGATTTACCTCAGCAGTCGCGGTTCTCGCTGCTGCTGCCGTTGGTTGCCCTCGACTCGGTGTCTCAGCCGCCCGACTCTCCGACCTCGGGTACGTGCCGACGGGGAGTCATCCAGGCGCACCGGCTCTGCTCCTCCGTCATCATCCGACTGCTTGCACAACCCAACATGTTCGGCAACAACCGTTCCTCATCGCTTCAACCCCGAAACGACACGGCTGCCCCCGACCCAACTCCGAACAGCCCCGAAACAACCCGCAAGCTACGTTCTCAATACAGAGTTAAGTTCTTTCATCTGTTCGATTAAGTACGGCGATGTTCGATTAGTTCTTTGTTGATAAATTGTTTGTGAGAGTGAAAGTATGAAATTAGCTACTAAAATTTCATGCTTTGGGCTTGGAAAGGGATTATACCTCAAGAATTTGAATTTGGTTGTGGTTGAAACAAAATGGAAGCAACTTCTTCTTCCTCCCCTTCTCTCGGCTCTCTCTCGGCTATCTCCCTCTCTCTCTTTGTTCTTGTTGTAAGTGAAATGTGAGAAGAGAAGTGAAAGGGTGGATGTGTTTAAATGGTGTGTCTTTTGGTTATAGGAATGAATGAGGAAGGTGGAAGAGTTGAAGGTGGAGGGTCTCCATGGTGGAGTGATCGGCCGAGAAGGAGAGAAATGAAGAAAAAAAAAACGGAAGAAAAAGTGTTCGGCTTGCTCCCACATTTTTGGAATGAATTGGGCTCCCACAATGTAATTAAATTTGTTTTGAACTCATTTAGTTGTAAGACCCACATTTGTATAATTCTTTATTGGTTAGACTTTTAATTGTTGTGGCCCAAAGCCATCTTATATAAAATTTGAACTTCAATTTTAATTGAGAAGCCCAAATATATATATATAGGGATGTATTCATTTCCTTTTCTCATATTTCCTCCTTTTTCCTTTTTAATCTCAACCTTTAATTCCAGCAATCTTGTGGCTTAAAAAAATCGCTGATTCCATTTAATTATTATCAATTAAAAATCGATTAAGGGCAGATTTGGTAGATAATATTGTGTTAGTTATGGAAATTCCCTGATTCTCTCCTTTGCAAATATTACGGTTTATTTTCTTCTCTCACGTCGAAGAAGGCAGAGAAGCGTCAGACGTATATGATTCTGCATTACTATTTTTTTGGAAGGTTTCAATTATCACAAATCTAAATCCTATTGTTAATCAGTCGTTGGTAGTCAGAGTTTGATCTTAAGCAATGGAAGAAGGTAAATCATGAATTAGCATGTTTTTTAATGTTGCGGATCTTTCTGTAGAAGTGGTAGCAGTTTGATTATTTGATTTTTAATCAACAATTAAATTGTGTTTTGTGTTGCCATGGTATAACATTATTGCTTTCTGTGAGAACTTTCTCCATGGATTCGCTAGCGGCATATGTAGGGTATTAGGTTGAGACGAAGCATATAATGCACGTATTGACGATGTATAATGCACTTAGGTTTCTATATAATGCATAATTCGTGAGAGGCAATGTTTCGGGTAAAAAAGATTTCGTCTGGATTGCGCGGTGTGGCGCACGTTGCTTGTTTCCCCTAAGGGTTTAATAAGCCTAGGGGGTAGGGTGTCGTATGTACAAGTTGTATTAGTTTGATTAATTGATTTTTAATCAACAATAAAATCGTGTTTTTTGTTGACGTGGTATAACATTACTGCTTGCTGTGAGAAATTTCTCCAAGGATTCGCGGGCGGCATATGTAGGGTATTAGGTTGAGACTCGGCATATAATGCACGTATTGACGACGTATGATGCACTTAGATGTCTATATAATGCATAATTAGTGAGCGAGATTGTTTCGGGTAAAAAAGATAGGGTCGTCTGGTTTGCGATTTGTGGCGCACCTTGCTTGTTTCCCCTAAGGGTTTAATAAGCCTAGGGGGTAGGGGGTAGTATGTAGGGGGTAGGTTTTAATCAACAATTAAATCGTGTTTTGTGTTGACATTGTATAACATTACTGATTGCTTTGAGAATTTTCTCCATGGCTTCGCTAGCGGCATATGTAGGGTATTAGGTTGAGACGAAGCATATAATGCACGTATTGACGATGTATAATGCACTTAGGTTTCTATATAATGCATAATTCGTGAGAGGCAATGTTTCGGGTAAAAAAGATTTCGTCTGGATTGCGCGGTGTGGCGCACGTTGCTTGTTTCCCCTAAGGGTTTAATAAGCCTAGGGGGTAGGGTGTAGTATGTAAAAAACAACATTTTTAATACATATACCACAACATGTACTCCGTAACAACGTTTTTATTAGTATGTGTTATACGTATGCATAAATCACGTGTTTGTCTATCTGAATAATTTGACATATTGAAATCGTGAAAATCGTGCATTACTTGTCAGCATATTATATTGCAAAGTTGTTATATTATGCTGACCCCTTTTTTCCAATTATGTACAGTGGTTGTTGTACCTGAATGTTCTCCCTCGATGAAGCCTGTTGTAGGTCAGAAATTCCAGTCATTAGTTTTTACACGTTGAAATTCAAGCCCCTTGGTTACGGGATCCTCGATATTACAATCGTTTATCGCTTGCGTTGCAGCAGTTGTTGTTCTCTCATTAATGGAAGAAGGTAAGGCAAGCGATTTTGATCCGTATGCGTGTATTTGTTTATGTATCGGATGTCTTTCTACCAATTCAGACTAGTCCTTGTATATGCTACTTATTGAGCATGTATGTCGAGTACTGTGAAATCATGTTTAAACATGATGTCCAGTTTTGATTTGTTGCCGTTTAGGGTTCATGTTATGTCGGTATAAACAATGCACCAAATGAGAATGGATACTGAATGTTATTGACTATATAATGCGTTCTCTGGGAACTGCAATGTATAGGATAGAGTAAATAATGAGTGAACGCGATTATAAATCATTCATTTGGGGTTTTGGTTTAGCTTTTGGCGTGGCTAGGGTAGTAGTTTAAAACGATACAAATAATGCAACAAGTGATGATGTATAATGAATTGAATTGAGTATATAATGCATAATGCATAATTCGTGTTTGGCATTAACTGGATACATATAATGCACAAAATGGTTATGCATAATGATATCTATTGCCTGTATAATGCATAGTACGTTGGATGACTTAATGAAGGACCGCGAGTATGCCTCATTCCTTTACGGTTTAGATGTGCCGTGTTTCGATGTTTGGAACACGTTTCTTGTTTACCCTAAGGGTTTAATAAGCCCAGGGGCTAGGGTATAGTACATACACGTATTTTTGCTAATTTACATATTTAACCGAATAAAGTTATAAAAAAGGTGCATTACTTGTCAGAACAATCGATTGCTACATTGCACATTTTTGCTAACCTCTTTTTTGTGTTTGTGTATAGAGAGTGTTGTTCGTGAATGTTCTCCGGAGCTTAAGCCTCATGTCGGTCTGAAATTCCAATCCTTGGAATTCGCTTTTGCTTTTTACGAGGTATAAGCCCGCGCAGTTGGCTTTGATACGCGCAAACAAGCGATGAGAAAGGTCGATGATGTAACAACCTGGTATCTCGTAGTATGCAATAGGGAAGGAAAGAAGAAGTCGAACGAAGATGACCAATTGAATGCCCGGTCGGGTTTCAGTATCTAGCGGAGGAAGTTATCTAAGCGTTGTGGTTGTAAGGCTAGTATATCTTTCAAGCTTGAGTTATGTTCTTTAAACAGCACATCACAGCTTTTGTTTGGGTCCTAGTAGTATTGTTGTTCAAATCTTTGTCGTAGTATTATAAGTTGAAACAGGTGGTTTGTTGCATTAGTAAACTTTTTCTGTTCATTAATGGATTATATATCAGTCGAGTACTATATATATCTGTGAAGTTAACTCAATGAAGTATCCATGACGCCATGGATACTTGTGTTCCCTACTGTATGCAAAATAATGAGCATTTGTTGATGCATAATGCACTCCTTTAATCAAATAATGCACATATCTATTCTCCGTATCTATATCCACTTTTCAAAAAACAATGCAGCACATAACATAAGTAATATCAAATTTTATTTGTCTGACGCGGACAATGATAGTTCACAAATGTAATATACCAAATACGAAAGTACGTAAGAAACTAAACAATTACACGACTGTTAAGGACTACAAAACCAATTTACCCATATAAACAGGACAAATCTCATAATGCATAATATAATATAAATAATGCCTTTGTATGTATACATAATGCACTGCATAAAAAAACGTACTGCACATAATACATTTCTGAATAAGTGCATTATTTGTTTTACATCTTGCATTATTTACTGTGTCATTTACATTACGTGGAATATGATAAGGATTCAACTGCTTCAAGCAATTAAGGAATTCTGACGGCGTTCGCCGACAATAGAGTCGATCACCTTTTCGACCTGTAGGTTGATTTGGCTCACCCTCACTTCTAGACGTACTTGGGCCTACATCAGCCAATCTCTTTCTGAATTTTTTTGCCAACGCAACTGGTATAATGTCGTCCACTGCGTCGTCTATCTTGTCTCTAAGCTGCTTCTCTGATATTAGCAACCAACACAACACATCAGAAAATATCACCAACTCAAAGGACAACATGATAGGAGTTGTGTAAGTTTGTTGTGGGAAGTGCATTAAGTTAATCAACACCCTGATACTTAATGCATAAAACAGAATAAAAAATGCGTATGACAAAGCAAATAATGCGTTAAACAAAGCAAATAATGCACATGTATTAATCACAACAAATATTGCCTCAGTCAGAACACATAATGCATAAAACAGTACCCATAATGCGTTTGTCAAATCAAATAATGCACTTATTACAATCAGATAAAATATTTGTCAATTTAATCAAAAACCTGAAACTTAGTTTCTGATACGAGGCAATTAACAAATACAATCAACACCGCTGATGTGCTTACTATACTCGTAATAGTTAACTACACCGGCTGCACAATGGCAGATTCTAATAATACCCTGTTATAATGCATACTATACTTAACATAATGTACATTTCATAGGACATAATGCATTGTCTAAACCCAAAAAATGCACATGTATTACACCAAAAAACTAGTAACCAATATCAAGAATACAACTCATAATGAACCATAAACTACAGCATATGCATGATTACAGATTTATGATGCACTTCCCACACCAAACAATAATCAGATTTATACTTTGCCGGAGTTGCTTAACCCCCGTAGCCAACACCCGTGTTAATGCATAATATAGCCAACATAATGCAAAAATCATGTTAAATAATGCATAGTACAACATAAATAATGCACAAATCTAATTTTGTCAGAGTCTAGTTAGTAAAAAACACAACACCCGCAATAATGCATCATTTACTTCACATAATGAAACCTACATATACACATAATGCAATAATCCAACATGCAATTATCCTTCCACAAAATAGACGGATAAAATATTGAATAGCACAAGCAGCGCCGCAAATATACCTGCAGCTTGGGATGGTTGTGAGCGCGGACGTCCTCGCTTAGGCATTCTAAATCTGTCGGGAAATAACCAAATCAAACACCAAAATCCATGATTTCAAACGCAAAACACAAAAACCACAGTCGGATGCAGAGAAATTTCAGCCCAAACAATATAACCCACTCGGATAACAATATCCATGCTTTTATACCCAAAACAATAAAATTCAGTGTGAATTTCATGAGCCGCGACAATTGTCGCTGTTCCAGTTTATATTTTTCGTGGCTACAACAAAATTACAGGAAAGTAACGTACCTTGACGCCGATATCGGTTCGGTCTTAGCAACGGTGGAGGGTGGGTGTTGAAATATTGGACGATTTCTTCAATGAATTCAGAGCGGCGAACGAGATCTAGGGTTTAGATAGTGGAGAGAGTGGAGAAAGGGTTTACAAAGCTTAATGACCGAGAATGAAGAGGCGGATGTTTCAAATCCCAAAAATTTCGCCATTTCCAAATTCTGGCAGTTCTATTTGTGTAGAATGACACTTTTAGCCTTATAATGCATAAACACAGGTTCCATAATGCAACACGGATAAATATTGGTAGTAGAAATCTGGACCGTTGATTACTACAATCTAACGCCTATTAATAAGAAGAACAAAGGATGTTAGTATTGAAAAGGAGAATAATGCTCCCCTATATATATATATATATATATATATATACTTTGCATTCTTGCATTTCTTTATAATAATTAAAATTCACGGAAACTTTATTAAATTTTGTTAACTCGTTCTTCACAAACAAAAATTAAAGTACGTTTAACGGCACAACTTATATTTGGTGTTGTTTCAAATATAATTCCTTCAACCATTCCTCGATTTACGCACGTCGTCTTCCATAAGAAAATATTCATCTCCACGTATTTCCTTCATCATGCTAAATAGCAATATCGTCGTTATTCCTTCAACGAGACCTTCAACATGTCTCCCAACGTTCATAATTAACTAAAAAAAAAGTAAGTCCCCTTTCACATTAAACACATAAAACATACTACTTCCCAAAACACATTTATCGAGGAGCATAATATTCGAAATAATTTTATCAATTATTTCGTTACATAAATTAGATTCGTACTTAAAGGTACGGGTGTTACAATAGTTTTCCTTGCTGATTTGTCAGTTTTACCCTTCCAAAAAAATCCTTCAAAAGATGCTCTTCGCTTCACATCTGCTACTGCCATCGCTTTCTGTGATTCCCCCAGGTCGGTTTGGCGAATTGGCATTTTTTTCACTTCAAATTCCTTTGATTGCATTTGCCTGGTCGATTTGTATCTGTTTCCTGGGCCCGACAGATTTTCTACACACCTGAACTTATAAACATACATTATCTCATTGAAATCACAGAAATTTACCCCATAACCAATGCATGAAACGAGCCTTATCAAACTGCTCACACTTAAACCATACTTGTCCCCAAGTATGAAAGATAAAATAAAGAAATAAGGCAAGTTTCAATGCATGGTTATTAGTTGACCGACTCTAAAGAAAAGAAATAAACACAAACTCCTAGACTTAGACTCAAACAGTTTCAAACAACAAAGACAAAGGCACATAAAACAGAAAAACGAAAACAAAGCACAAATGTATAAACTGGTTTAACTTTTAGCAGTCGTCCCCACAAGTTTAAGGTCAATCCAATCGTCTACAGTCTCAGATTCCTCCCCCTCCATTTTTCTATCTGGTTAGTTTTTCAGTTTGTCAAGATAACCTCTATTTTCACCAATTGTTGGATTCACTCGGTCACTCATTCCTCACCTGAAACGTTAGGACCATTCACTCATGCATTTTGCCATATCACTGATGCCTTGGGTTCTACTGACACAGAGAAGTTCCTTAAGGTCTTTATTTTGGTTGTAATGTGGCTAGGGGATTATGTTGTATGAAGGTGAGAATCTTAAGGTATCTAAGTTCAAGAAGTGTAAGTACAAATATGTGAAGGACATGTGAATTTAGAGGCAAAATTTGGAAACAACCTCCCTATTTACAAATCTAACTTCCCAAATTTTGGAAACGTTCCCTGGCTATTTTGGCTTTATTCCCTTACTATCCTCTACCGGGTCAGGTTACAGATATTTTCTGCCCACTTTTTTTCTAGCTTCCTTTTCTCTTATATATATATATATATATATATATATATATATATATATAGGGTAGTGATCTATGGCAAACACCTCTTAACCAAATAACTAGAGAACAAATAATAGCCACAAGATCAAAAAAATCAAGGGCTAGTATTAATTTTCGAATTTAATGAGATATTAGTTCTCTCAATCACAAATTTACTCCACAATAACAAGACGGGGGTATAATTATCACTTCACAGACAAAATTACAAACATGGAGATGGAGGGGAGCACGCTGTTGGGCGTGGTGGAGCTGAACGAAGGCGTATCGGATCTGGAGACGTAGGCGACGGCGATGAGCGGGAAGGCGAGTAGAAGGATGAGGCCGCGGAGGAGGCTGCAGACCTCGATCGCCATGAGCATGAAGTAAGGGAAGGAGGAGCGGGAGATCAGGAGCGTTCCGTCGAGATCCGCCACGATTGAGTGGCGGTTCGAGCTGGAGAGGTCGCATTTCTCAATTGAGGGGAAGCGCGCCGCCGCGGCGGCGGTTTCAGCCATTTCGTCTCTCTCGAAGTTTTGTGTGTGTGTGTATGTGTGTGTGAGTGTGTGGAGAGGTTTATGTATGCATGGATTTTGTATATTAATGAGTGTAGGTGTTTTTATAATTATTTATAATTTTGAATCGGTTTCATATAGTTGCTTTGTTGTTCGTCATTTTATTGGCTTGAACATTTTATAAGATAATAAAGGAACTCATCTATATTGTATTTATATTTTGATGTATTGTATGCGTTATTGTTGGTCAATTTATTTTTATTGAAATGGGAAAAAATTGGTTAACATTAGTAACTATTTACTAATAAGAAGCTGAATAACTAATGACGTTGCTAAAGTAATTGTGATGTGTTATAAATCATGCTAAGAGTGAAGTAAAATAATGCTAAGAGTGATGTGTTTTGTGAACAAGAGTGAAGCAAAATCATAATAAGAGTGATGTGTTTTGTGAACAAGAGTGAAGCAAAATCATAATACGAGTGACGTGTTTTGTGAACAAGAGTGAAGTAAATTCATAATAAGAGTGATGTGTTTTGTGAACAAGAGTGAAGTAATATCATAATAAGAGTGACGTGTTTTGTGAACAAGAGTGAAGTAAAATCATAATAAGAGTGACGTGTTTTGTTAACAAGAGTGAAGTAAAATCATAATAAGAGTGACGTGTTTTGTGAACAAGAGTGAAGTAAAATCATAATAAGAGTGACGTGTTTTGTGAACAAGAGTGAAGTAAAATCATAATAAGAGTGATGTGTTTTGTGAACAAGAGTGAAGTAAAATCATAATAAGAGTGATGTGTTTTGTGAACAAGAGTGAAGTAATATCATAATAAGAGTGACGTGTTTTGTGAACAAGAGTGAAGTAAAATCATAATAAGAGTGACGTGTTTTGTGAACAAGAGTGAAGTAAAATCATAATAAGAGTGATGTGTTTTGTGAACAAGAGTGAAGTAAAATCATAATAAGAGTGACGTGTTTTGTGAACAAGAGTATGAGTGACGTGTTTTGTGAACAAGAGTGAAGTAAAATCATAATAAGAGTGATGTGTTTTGTGAACAAGAGTGAAGTAAAATCATAATAAGAGTGAAGTGTTTTGTGAACAAGAGTGAAGTAAAATCATAATAAGAGTGATGTGTTTTGTTAACAACAGTGAAGTAAAAACACGGTTATAGTGATGTTTCTTTGATTTTTTGCTATAGTGATGTATTTTATTAACATTAGTGAAGTAAAAACATGGTTATAACATAATTGTATTATTGTTAATCAAGAATGGATCTTAGATCATAAAATAGAAAACTTACTGATACAGAATAAAACTACATGAATATCTGTGTGGATGGAGTAACAAAATCAAGCTAATTACAAGTGTAGATGTTAAAAATGTATAAGTACGAGGAAAGAACTCAACATAATTCAATAATAATAATACTAATACTAATACTAATACTAATACTAATACTAATACTAACACAAATCCAAATTCATGTAACACGTTGCTTTCGTGTATTGAGTGAGTGTCGGGCGCAACTAGAAACAAAAAAAGTTACTACTACAGTCTACACAATCCAAAGATCTCTCTCTACAGAGACTACAGCAACAGTGATTGAGCAAGAACAGAATAAGGTAAACCAAATGGGCAAGGCAAGTTAGATTCGTAAACAACACGAGTAGTAAAGGCAACGCCATGATCTTGCCCCTGTTTTTCAATCAGCGCAACATCAACGAGGACTATTTCACCCGCCGCCGTCTCCACGCTCTTCCCCTCATCATGATTGAACACCAAACCGCTTCGGTTATCGTTGCTAATAAGCTGTTTAACTAGCTCCATATCACTCCCCAAATTAATCGGTTTTTTATCAATAAATGCATCATGAAGCATAAAATCAATCAAGTGCACCATATCATCGAGAATACCCCTCAAATCCAAGTGCACCACCGCATAGCCAAGCAGCTTGCCGCCGCTGCCGAATCCGCAGCCTCGGGCGCTCCGCCGGTGAATCTCGATCTTCAGAGACGATAATTTGGTCGATTTGGCCGCTAATTTCTCGAGCTCCCGCTGTCGAGGACTTCGGCGTGGAGCGAGACGTCGTCGGCGAAGCAGATGGAGAGGGCCACAGATGGAGAGGTAGCCGTGAGAGGCAGGCAGGCCAGAGGAGGATGACGTTGGAGAGGAGGTGCAAGCTGCTCCGCCACCTCCTTCGTGGGAGAAGGAGAGAGTGTGTGTTTGTGTGTGAGCGTTAATGATGTGTGTGTGAAAATATGAGAACAAAGTTGATTTCCTAAAATACCCCAATGCAATTTTTATTAATAGAAAATGAATACTTAATTTAGTCATTAGATTGAGATAATGAGTGGCTGAGATTTGTTCTCTAGTTATACACTTAAAATTAGTTATATCTTGATCACTCCCCTATGTATATATATATGTAGGGAGATGATCAAAACAAAAATGCATCTAAATCCAGAAATGCAGCCCAAATCTTGGCTTTAAGATTAGATGATATAATGGTCAATAATTAACCAAAAACACGGAGGGTAATGTTAGGTCATACTTTATTAAAATGACCTAAAAATAAATTAAACATGACCTAAAAATGTACTACGCATGATATTGTTCTGTGTTTCTGTATTTAAATCTAGTTTTGGATAGATTAAAACTCTATATATATATATATATATATAGGGATGTATTCATTTCCTTTTTGTATCTTTTGTTCTTTGTTCTTTTTAATCTCAGCCCCACGATTTTGTCATCCGACGGTTAGATTGGTGCCACGTGTCATTTAATAATGCAAATTTTCAGTTGATTAATGCACACCGACTAATAATGCACCATTATAGTGTAATAATGCAGATTTTCAGTTGAATAATGCACACCGACTAATAATGCACCATTATAGTGTAATAATGCAGATCATCTGGACCGTTGATGAATGAGATCTAACCGCCCATATTAAGAAGAATAAAGGATCTAAGGGATGAATAGAAGAATAACGCTCCCATATATATATATATATATATATATATATATATATATATATAGGGGTGCATTATAATGATAACCTCAATTTCCGTAATAACCCTATAACTAAATCTGGACCACACATTTTTAAAATCACGCGGTCTAGATTCAAACTTAGATTTACTTCATAAAAAAAAGCGCGAGGGTAAATATGTCATTTCGCTCATGATAAAATTTACGTATCCAAATTTCGCTCATTTAATTTCTGAATTTCGCTCATTTTATCATTTTATCAGTCAGTCAAAAGTATTATTTTATCAACTCAGAGTATCATTCTATCCGGCAAAACTATCATTCTATGAAATAAACCTATCATTTTATAACAAGGCAATAAACGTATCATTTTATCAACTCAGAGTATCATTTTTATAAGGTAAAAACTATCATTCTATCAGTTTTATAAGGTATCAACTCAGAGTATCTGCTTAGATTATCATTTTATCAGGTAAAAGTATCATTTTATTAAACAAAAATGTCATTTTATACACCAAAAATACCTATCATTCTATCGGCTGAAAGTATCATTCTACCCGACAAAACTATCATTCTATCGGCTGAAAGTATCATTCTATCTGGCAAAACTATCATTTTATCAGTTTTATGTCATTTTGTCACGTTAAAGTATCATTTTATCAGCTTATATGCAATTTCTTCAGCTAAACTATCATTTTTAAAAGCTAACTGTCATTTTATCCGCTTAGATTATCATTTTATCAGGTAAAAGTATCATTTTATTAAACAAAAATGTCATTTTATACACCAAAAATACCTATCATTCTATCTGCTGAAAGTATCATTCTACCCGGCAAAACTATCATTCTATCGGCTAAAAGTATCATTCTACCCGGCAAAACTATCATTCTATCGGCTGAAAGTATCATTCTATCCGGCAAAACTATCATTTTATCAGTTTTATGTCATTTTGTCATGTTAAAGTATCATTTTATCAGCTTATATGCAATTTCTTCAGCTAAATTATCATTTTTATAAGCCAACTGTCATTTTATCCGCTTAGATTATCATTTTATCAGGTAAAAGTATCATTTTATTAAACAAAAATGTCATTTTATACACCAAAAATAGCTATCATTCTATCGGCTGAAAGTATCATTCTACCCGACAAAACTATCATTCTATCGGCTGAAAGTATCATTTTATCATTTTATTAGTCAGTCAAAAGTATCATTTTATCAACTCAGAGTATCATTCTATCCGGCAAAACTATCATTCTATGCAATAAACCTAACATATATCATTTTATCAGTCAGTCAAAAGTATCATTTTATCAACTCAGAGTATCATTCTATCCGGCAAAACTATCATTCTATGCAATAAACCTAACATATATCATTTTATAATTTTATCAGTCAGTCAAAAGTATCATTTTATCAACTCAGAGTATCATTCTATCCGACAAAACTATCATTCTATGCAATAAACCTAACATATATAATTTTATCAGTCATTCAAAAGTACCATTTTATTAACTCAGAGTATCATTCTATCAAGCAAAACTATCATTCTATACAATAAACCTAACATATATCATTTTATCAATTTATCAGTCAGTCAAAAGTATCATTTTATCAACTCAGAGTATCATTCTATCCGGCAAAACTATCATTCTATGCAATAAACCTAACATATATCATTTTATCAATTTATCAGTCAGTCAAGAAGTATCATTTTATCAACTCAGAGTATCATTCTATCTGGCAAAACTATCATTCTATGCAATAAACCTAACATATATCATTTTATCATTTTACGTGATATTTGGCGAAATTCAGAAATTAAATGAGGGAAATGACATATTTACCCCCACGCTTTTTTTATGAAGTAAATCTAAGTTTGAATCTAGACCGCGTGATTTTAAAAATGTGTGGTCCAGATTTGGTTATAGGGTTATTACGTGATTTAGGGGTTATCATATGATCACAACTCTATATATATATATATATATATATATATATATATATATATATATATATAGGGATGTATTCAAATTAATGTGTAAAAAACTGTTAAAAAGTAAAACTAATTTCATCCATTGATTAGGTGTGATCTGATGGTTGATATGGAAGCCACTTGGAATTTAAAAATTAATAAAATAATTGAAAAGGGTAAAAATGGTAAAGCACAATTGTACATGATTTCGCTACATGATGTAGTTATATTTGTACATCATGTTCTATTAGTACATGATGTTAATGTATGAAAATTGTATTTTAATGTACACGTCTCGCGCATTAATGTACCATATGCCCATGATAATGTAGCAGCTTATGAATTCGTGGATGGAAGCTATACTATATAGTATCCACAAATTCACAAATTCATACACTGACAGAAAGTAATGTATGAATTACCCATGATGATGTATGATATACCCATGATAATGTACCATATACCCATGATGATGTTGCAATGTACAAATTTGTGGATGGAAGCTATACTATATAGCATCCACAAATTCACAAATTCATACACTAACGGAAAGTAATGTACGAAATACCCATGATAATGTACGAAATACCATGATAATGTACGATATACCCATTATAATGTACCGTCGTATGAATTTGTGGATGGATGCTATACTATATAGCATCCACAAATTCACAAATTCATACACTAACGGAAAGCAATGTACGAAATACCCATGATAATGTACGATATACCCACGATAATGTAGCATCGTATTACCCATTGGGCCGAAAGTTAACATCAGTCACCAAGGGTTTAGTAGTCCATGGGGCTAGGGTGTAGTACCATCATATTAACATAACGTTCACTGACTGGAGGAGGTTAGATCCAGTCCCATAGGGTTAACTTATCCATAGGGCTAGGGTATAGTATCCACAAGATTACCCTAGTGAACGTTGTGTTACTGAGTCGGTACTACACCCTAGCCTCATGAATTGCTAAACCCTTAGGGAATGGATATATCTTTCGTCACTTAGTAAAAAAATTATAATCTACATTACGTAGAAGGGACATATACATTAAAACACATTAATGTTACAATATTAACACATTAATGTATACATTAAGTTAATGTACTAATCCATATAAATGATGTAATAGTAATATACCCAAATTACCCTTTAATGTACGAAAATGATATAATAATGTACGGCGATGCTTTTAATCCAAACCATTAGATTAATAGATCCAATGGATTATATTAGTCCTATGTTTTATACTAGGGGGAGATAAGGAGGGTAATGCATCCCTATATATATATATATATATATATATATATATATATATATATATATATATATATATATATATATATATATATAGGGTTGTATTATATACCAAACTAGTTTTAAACACTAAACGCCAAACACATCATTATATAATAATGCAGAGTTCATTACAACTTTATTTGTAGTTCATTATAGAGAATTCTGAGATTTAAAAACAATGACATCATCATGCATAATTTAGAAATCTGAAGTTCATTATATATTTGTTATTAGTTCATTATAATGAACTCCATGTTATCATATAATGATGTTGTTCGGCGTTTAAGGTTTAAGAGTGGTTCGGTATTGATCACAATCCTATATATATATATATATATATATATATATATATATATATATAGGGGTGCACTATGGTGACTCCTTAATTAAAATGACAACCTAACACCATTTATATCCATTAGATCTAGTAATTGGACGGATTGGATTAATTTGTAGAAATAGAGTTCGTTTTGCTTGATAGTGAATTAAATATTGCTTGAAAGGGTATTATTGGCATTTTACCTAAATTGAAACTGATATGGGATTTGGAAAGTCACAGTAATTTGGGAAACAGATTACGAATAGATATCTCTCTCCCTCACCGCTGTATCTCTATCCCAATACATTGAAAATTGAATGGTCGTTTCTCACTCCCCTATTATGCAATTAAGAGCACTAATTTTGAAAAAAAACTAACCTAGGGCGGCAGCGCTGTAATCCTTAATCAAACAGTTTTCGCAAGTCATTGATTGCCTTCTTCGTTTGACCACCGACGCTGAATATCAATCCATATCGTTTGTCGATATAATTGGCCTTCATAGCATAAATTTGGTTTTGAGTAGGATTCTATCGCCAGATTTCATCACTTGGCATCGCTGGTCGTCGATGATAGAAGCTGCTGCCATCGCTGAACAGAGCAGGTACGTGCTTCTGTTCAGTGGTTACTGATTCCAATTTAATTGTGATAGGTTTAATTTTTCTTAAAATTCAATTCAATTAATTCATTTGATAATTTCTTATTCAGTATGTTAGAAATTGCTTGTTTAGTTAGAATTGCTTGATAAGCATTGAAAATGTAGCTCAAAAGCTTACCAATCTTGGAATGCGCTTTTTAATACATTATTATTTAGCTATTTCGAATTGTCTGCCCTTTGGAATTGCTTGATAAACGTATTGCTTTTTCAGCGTGTTAGAATTGCTTGTTCGAAGTGTTAGAATTGCTTGATAAACGTGTTGCTTGTTCAGAGTGTTAGAATTGCTTGTTCAGTATGTTAGAATTGCTTGTTCAGTATGTTAGAATTTCCTGTTTAGTTTGTTAGAATTGCTTGTTCAAGCTTATTAATTGTTCCTTTAATTTTCGCTTTAATAAAGCATTGGAAATGTGTGTCAAAAGGTATGTGTATATAATTTGCTTACTAATGGTTGGGATTGTACTTGTTAATACATGATAAGTGTAATGGTTTTCGTCATGCAACACAGAACACGATTAAACAATGGTTAGAAAGAGGAAGGTAACCGTAAAGCTGCAGAAGAGGACTCTCGAAGGAAATCTGTAGAAACTCAAAATAAGTTTTTGGATGATGTAATGAATACGGCAACACGCACAATAGAAGGGACCCGTTGATGCTGAAAAGATAGTTGCAGAGTACTCCAGACCTTAAATGGTTAATGATATTGTTTTAGAAAAATGAACGTTACTGTGTTTTGTCTAAATTTTTTTTTAGGAAACTAACTCTTGATGGTAGATGACTTTTGGTTTCTTTTGATGTATACATTGATAGTTCTTGGTTAATTTTTGTTTGGTGTAGACATTGAATGTTAAACACGCATAAGGCATGATTTACAATGGTAAGCAAATTCTGACACATTGGCAAGCAAAACAAACTCTTGTAACATATTCTGACACATTGCCAAGCAAACTGCGATACAAAATTTTGAGTTGGGTACAAATAACTTCAAGCACTAATCTGTTTAAATCCTTGGTAATACAAAACAATAAATGATAAATTGACATGCAATATGTGATGCAATTCAATTATAAAGAAGAATATGAAATTAATGAAAAGATATGTTATTTCATATAACGAAGGAAGCAATCCAATACATGCAACCAAGCAATTACAGATTCTGAGGCAAGCACTATCGAATTTGTATGATAGTATGTGAAATCACTTGTTATAGAAAGCAATGCCGGGGGGGTTTATCTCAACTCTTTAAGTATCTGAACTTCAATTACATATGGTCATCTAATGAAATAAAATCTTCTTCCACTCTTTTCCTCTTTTCGGTAGCAGGTAAGGTCGGGGAGTTGCTCTCAACTCTTTCATAAAATCTAGCATTACAGCTGAAAACTGACATGAAATTTAATATCCATTAGCAAGCAATATCACATATATAAACAAGCTAACGTACAAAATCTGTATAAAAACAATCAATCAATAAATTACAATCAGTCTTTAAATCTGAACTCCATGAAATTTAATTACGAATACATAAATTTCATTTGCAAGCTCATGAAATCAGAGTATTTCTTCTATGGGTCATTAAATCATCTGGGAATCCCAGACGTTAACATGCAATTTAGTAAACATAAGCAAGCAACATAACATATTCCGTCAAACAATCTGACAGACGAATTTGTAAGGCGTAATACAAACACTCAATCACTAAATTGCAGTAAGTTAAGAAATATAAGCACAAGAAATTCAAATCCCAATACATAAATTTCATTTACAAGAAAAGATACAAATTCGTGAGTTCAATTACCTATCAAATCCATGAAATTCAATCGCATATCAAAATCTATGAAATGTAATAAGCAATTTAACAATCACACAATTATAAGTAATACTTACCGTCGGCGAAATCGGTGAATTGGACGTGGGCAGGACAATCATTTTCCATGGTTTCAATGAAGGTTGAAGATTTAATGATGCATTAGAGAGGTTGAATATTTGCTAGAACAACACAGATTGAACATCTGCATAATTGAAAAAAGAGATTGAAAGTAGCAATGCATGATTTTTGAAAGAATTTACACAGATTGAAAATAGCGCTGCGAATTTTGGTGATTTTTGATGAAGACTTGATATAATATTTACCAGAATTATAGAAAGTGATAAGAGGAAATGACGTGATTGAGGTTGGAGATAAAACATAAAGAAGATTTCCCATTATAGCCTTCAGCATTTTTTAAATATTTTTTTATTTAAAATTGAGCATGCCACATGGCAAGCTAAGGGTGAATCATATCCAAAATCTAACGGCTCAGATTGGTGGCACAGTGTCATCAAAAAATAGCATTGTCATTTAACATCTCCCTATATATGATCATTTTCCTATATATATATATTAGTATAGGGGAGTGTTATTTTCCTTTTCACATCTTAGATCCTTTTTCCTTCTTAATATTACGCGTTAGATCTAAGGCATCAACAGATCAGATTGATTCTATAAAACTGGTTCTGTGTTGCATTATAGAAGGTGGTTGTATGCATTACAGGGTTATTATTGACATTTGACAGAAAAGTAACTGCCACATTTTGGTATCTGCGAATAATGCACCACATGGTCACGAGTAATGCATATAATTGACTATATAATGCATAATATGTGAACTGCAATGCATACGAATAAGATGTACCATGTTATGATGTTTGGACACACGTTTCTTGTTTCCCCTAAGGGTTTAATAAGCTTAGGGGCTAGGGTATAGTACGTAGACATGTATGTAATCTTCACATGGTAACGAGTAATGGATATAATTGACTATATAATGCACAATTTGTGAACTGCAATGCATACGAACAAGATGTGCTGTGTTATGATGTTTGACACACGTTTCTTGTTTCCCCTAAGGGTTTAATAAGCTTATTAATGTCTACGTAATGTCTACGTACTATACCCTAGCCCCTAAGCTTATTAAACCCTTAGGGGAAACAAGAAACGTGTGTCAAACATCATAACATGGTACATAATGCACTACCTAAACCAAATAATGCACATACGTATATTCCAATAACAACAATTTGTTAGTAATGTCTACGTACTATACCCTAGCCCCTAAGCTTATTAAACCCTTAGGGGAAACAAGAAACGTGTGTCAAACATCATAACATGGTACATCTTATTCGTATGCATTGCAGTTCACATATTGTGCATTATATAGTTAATAACATCCATTACTCGTGACAATTTGGTGAATTATTCGTATCGTTTTATAATTTGTTATTAATGCGTACGTACTATACCCTAGCCCCTAAGCTTATTAAACCCTTAGGGGAAACAAGAAACGTGTGTCAAACATCATAACACAGCACATCTTGTTCGTATGCATTGCAGTTCACAAATTGTGCATTATATAGTCAATTATATCCATTACTCGTTACCATGTGAAGATTACATACGTGTGTACGTACTATACCCTAGCCCCTAAGCTTATTAAACCCTTAGGGGAAACAAGAAACGTGTGTCCAAACATCATAACATGGTACATCTTATTCGTATGCATTGCAGTTTACATATTGTGCATTATATAGTCAATTATATGCATTACTCGTGACCATGTGGTGCATTATTCGCAGATACCAAAATGTGGCAGTTACTTTTTCGTCAAATGTCAATAATAACCCTGTAATGCATACAACCACCTTCTATAATGCAACACGGAACCAGTTTTATAGAATCAATCTGATCCGTTGATGCCTTAGATCTAATGTGTAATATTAAGAAGGAAAAAAGATCTAAGATGTGAAAAAGAGAATAACGCTCCCCTATATATATATATATATATATATATATATATATATATATATATATATATATATAGGGGAGTGATCAATTGCTAATCACAAATTAAGACCAAATCTTAGTCATTAGATTAGGAGATCTAGTGGTTGAAATAATGCCACATGGATTATATTTTAAATTAAAAAATTATTAAATAAAATTAAAGGGTATTAATCTCAATTTTCTCTCATCAAAATCTTCTTAAAACTTTAAATGTACGTAACTCTCTCGATTTAAATTATTTTTTAGCACAAAATATATCATATGAAAGATAATATTATAAGGATTCCAACGAGATCTCAATTGCATATGTTTCGACGATGTTCGGGTGATGAAATTTGATAAATTATATTTCAATTTTCGTACATGTTGATAAGAAGATTTTATCAACAAATGTAAAAAAAATCTCAATATAGTGTATGCAAAATCTCAATATAATGTAGGTAAAATATCATTAAAACTGGGTTGATATTTTCTTGTACTCGTGTTGATATTCTCATGCCATATTGTTGATATTTGTAATACACTATGTTGATATAATAAACACCCACGAAAACACGAAAATTATCATATGATAAATAATGACGATATTACCCTTTTGTTGATATTTTGTCTACTATTTATTGAAATTTGTGAGCTTTAATCTCATCCACTCATTTTAAAATCTAAGGGTGTAGATTTAGTCTTAGTTTTGGATTATGGTGTTATAAGCATTAGAAGATGACCATATATATATATATATATAGGGAGATGATCAAAATAAGTATGTGTTTAAATCCAGAAATGCAGCCCAAATCTCAGCACTAGGATTAGATGATCTAATGGTTAATGATTAACTAAAAACACGGAAGGTCATAATTAAGCAGTTTTAGGTCATATTATAAGATTTGAGTTTAATGTCATGTTAAGATCATTTTAGGTCAATTTTTATCATTTTCAATCCATTATGGTAGGCTCTCAATTTCACACTTAGTGTGTGTGATTTACACACAGTAAAATCACGAGTGGTTTCTGCGTTTTGTCCACTGTTCCTTTGATTTCTGGCTACTGTTTCATCGGTTTCTGGCTACTGTTTCACCAATTTCTGGCTACTGTTTCGTGATCTACATTCGTTGATTCGTGTTCTGTTTCTCGATTTGGGGGTTAGGGCTTCTCCTTCGCTGTGGCCGTGAGAATGGGGGAGTTGCAGGTAGGGGATCCACCGGGGTTGCTGGGCAGCGATGAGAGGGTCGAGACTGAGGAGAAAGGGATGGAAATTGAGGCGAAAGGGATGGAGATGCTGGGTGAGAAAGGAGAGGTTGAGTCTGTCGCCCGCCTAGCCAAATCGCCTGAAAAAACATATTCGAAAAGAAAGAAATCTCTTCGATCTGTCGCTCGCCTAGCCAAAATTAGGCCGAAATCTCCACTGCTGAGGATGGCTGAGATGAGAAAGGGAGGTCTGCGTGGAAGGCGTTACGTCTAGCGAGTCTGAAGGGGGTTGAGGGATCAGAGATGAAGGGGTTTAAGGGAAAAAAGAGAGCAGGGGAAAGTGGATTAAAGGCATTGGGATCCATATCAGAGGGTAAGGCCCTGCCTGGGGTTCGATGGAGGTTTCTGGGAATGAGAAGGGGGATGTGGATGGTGGATTTTGTGGGATGGGCTCTGGTGGTGAGGGGATTTTGAAGGAGGATGGAACGTGTTCTGGGGAAATGGGGGTCTCGGCTTCACATTGTGACCTGATAGAAAAGGGAAGTATGCAGATGGTCAGGTTACCGGAGGGACATGATGTTGATCTGGTGCTGGATTTAGTTTCATCTCAACCTCTGCAGGAGATGGAATTTATGGGAAAGCAAGGGTGTGCAGAGGTGAAGTTGAGTGGAAATGGAGGGGATGACCTAAGGCTTGAACCGAACCCATTGGGGGGAAATGGAAAAGATGATCTAGAAATAAACCATGATTTCAGTAAGGTGGTTGAGGAAGAGTTTCCACCACTATCCAAAGATAATCTACGGAGTGGTAAAGGGAAGGAAACGTTTAGAGGTGCAGGGGGAAAGGAGATGCCGAGGATGGGGGAAAACCGGAACAAAGAAAAGTCAAGCAAGAACAACGGAGGGTCAATTCCGAATGCAGATGGTAACAAATGGCAGGGGGGAAATCCTATAAGTCCTCGTTGGCAGATGGGCCCAATTCCTGGGGAAAATAGCCGGTCAGCTTTGAGCCAGAAAAGATGAGGAAAATGGGGGTACAGGGTGAATGCTCGGGGCTTCCTTCAATCCACTTCTCAAGTGAGGAAACATCCTACCTTGCAGAGAAAATGAGACACGCTATAGTGGGTAAGTTTTCTCACTCCATCCCCTCTTCACAGCATATTCAGAAAGCTTTCATAGGAATGAGGTTCAAGGGAGAGTTCTCATGGAAGTACATAAATGCTAAGCATGTGCTGATTCAGTTCAGCTTATTAGACGATTATGTGAAATTGTTGGGGGGGGGGCGAATGGAATGCCGGTGTGGTTTGTTGATCGACACCCTATGCGAGTGTTTAAATGGACGCCGGATTTCGACCCTTTTTTTGAGTCGCCTATAGCGGCTGTTTGGTGCAATTTGATAGGGCTGCCTATTCATTTGTTCGAGAAATCGGCTTTATTTGCGATTGGAGGTCTACTAGGAGAGCCTTTGCAGGTGGATTAAGCGACGATTTCTCGGATCAGATTGTCCTTTGCTAGAATGTGCATCGAGATAGACATATCACAAACACCAGCTCAGGAAATTGTCTTGGACTTTCAGGGGAGAGAAATTAGGCAGATAGTAAAATGGGATCGTATTCCGCAATATTGTTATGACTGTAAACATGTTGGGCACTCTAGCGAGGTATGTTATGCTAACGGTAAGAGGGAAAAACCGGCAAAAAGGACCTATAATTTTCAGAAAAGTAAGGAGGTGCCTCAGGAGGAGATCAGGGGCAAGGGAGGAGAGGAGGTTTTGGGAGTCTTGACTAATGAGTTGGTCTCAAGGGACGAGGAAATGAGTGTGGCACAGGATGGTGGGGAGGGAGTGGGGTTTGGTTCTGGGAAAGATGAGGGGTTGTTGGTAGAGGAGGTTCATGAACTTGGGGGAGGGGAGTTTCTCCGACTAGGGAGGAGGCGTGGGAAACAGGGGAAAGGGGCTGGGGATGAGGTGGGACTGAGGGGAAGTTCGTCTGGGAGTAGAGAACGGGGGGGGAGGGGGGTCTGGCTATGCTTCAGGTGAAGGTGGGTTGTCGCCGAGGTTCTCTGAGAATATGTTCTCGGTTCTGAGATCAGTTTCCATCGATCCTTCTAGGAGCTCTGGTGGGAAGTTTGAGAAAGGATTTAGCTCTCGCGGCCGGTACAGGAAGATGTTGCCAAATGGAGACTTTGACCCTGATGTGTATGAAGACGAAGGAGATTGGTACCCAGAGGAAGATCCAGATCATGATAATGAGATGGAGCAGGATCAGCTCCTGGATAAAAGGGGGGCAGGTCTGGATCTTGCAGGGCTGGTGGAGGAGAGGGTAGGAAAGAAGGGGAGGATTGAACAGGGGGTCTCATCTGCCTTAGTTTCTCATGTCAATTAACTTGCTGATTTGGAATGCTCGGGGTGTAGCTAACGTAAATACCCAGAGCATGATAAAAAGATTGGTGAAGAACAATAAGGTCTCGGTGTTGGCAATCATTGAACCTTTAATTAAACCTAAACCTGACTTCTTTAGCAGGGTCTTTGGTTTGCATTTTAAGGGTGTTAATTGTAATGGGCAGATTTGGATTTTTGCAGCGGAGGGTTTGAGGTGGATGGGTGGGATGATTCTGACCAGGTTCTACATGCGAGGTTTGAGACACCCCTGTTGCCGGCACCCTTCTTTGTTTCTGTGGTGTATGGTAAATGCTTTAGGGAAGGCAGATTAGAGATGTGGGATAAACTTCGGGAAATTGCAGCTAGTTTGGATGGGTTGTCTTGGCTAGTTGGAGGTGATTTTAACACTTTTGTATCTGAAGAGGAGAGACAAGGGGTTGTGAGGAAGAGAACGAGAGAAATGTTGGACTTTGCCGAGGCCATCAGCGACTGCCAACTCCTAGATGTGGGAGCTGATGGACCCAAGTTCACATGGGCACGAGGGAATGTTTTTGAGAGGCTAGATAGAGTTCTTCTGGGTGAGGGATGGGCGAACATGTTTGAGTCTACCCGTGTTTCAAACCTTCCCAGGGGCTGATGTCAACAGGGGCTGATGTCAACAGGAGTGTACTAATTCTGTCAACGGAGTGTACAAATTCTGTCAACGGGGGTTGATGTCAACAGGGTGTACAAATTCTGTCAACGGGGGTGTACAAATTCTGATTGTTCGATGTCAAAGGAGTGTACACATTTGTAGGAAATGTTGACATTAGAAAAATCTCTTATATTAACCGTTGATTAATTGTATTAAGTGAGTAGGATTAAAGTTTGTATAGTTTGTATTATAGAGGGTTTGTAGTTTATCACACCCCTATATATATATATATATATATATATATATATATATATATATATATATATATATATAGGATTGTATTCAATGTCGAACTAATTTTAAAGACCGAACCAGAGACCAAATCACATCCCTCCATTGTTTTAATCTAACGGTCATATCGTATCAATTAGAATGAACTAATTGACGAAAGTAATGAACTATATATAATAAATAATGAACCAAAATATAAATATATATTAAAATACAATAGTAACAATATTTTCTAATATAATACAATAATAAATCATTCTAATGAATCAAATACACATTTTCGATGAATCGTTTTCAAAAGTGCCAAGTAGTTCGTTCGGTTTAGATGTTGAAAGCGCCGAGGGTGGTTGATTCAATGCAGGTACCTCTCTCTCTCTCTCTCTCTATATATATATATATATATATATATATAGAGGGGAGTGATCAATTGCTAATCACAAATTAAGACCAAATCTTAGTCATTAGATTAGGAGATCTAGTGGTTGAAATAATGCCACATGGATTATATTTTAAATTAAAAAATTATTAAATAAAATTAAAGAGTATTATTCTCAATTCTCTCTCATCAAAATCTTCTTAAAACTTTAAATGTACGTAACTCTCTCGATTTAAATTATTTTTTAGCACAAAATATATCATATGAAAGATAATATTATAAGGATTCCAACGAGATCTCAATTGCATATGTTTTGACGATGTTCGGGTGATGAAATTTGATAAATTATATTTCAATTTTTGTACATGTTGATAAGAAGATTTTATCAACAAATGTAAAAAAATCTCAATATAGTGTATGCAAAATCTCAATATAATGTAGGTAAAATATCATTAAAACTGGGTTGATATTTTTCTTGTACTTGTGTTGATATTCTCATGCCATATTGTTGATATTTGTAATACACTATGTTGATATAATAAACACCCACGAAAACACGAAAACTATCATATGATAACATAATGACGATATTATCCTTTTGTTGATATTTTGTCTACTAATTATTGAAATTTGTGAGCTTTAATCTCATCCACTCATTTTAAAATCTAAGGGTGTAGACTTAGTCTTAGTTTTGGATTATGGTATTATAAGCATTAGAAGGTGACCATATATATATATATATATATATAGGGTTTTGATCCATACAAAACCATTCTTAATACAAAAATGCAGAACCAAGCATACAAAAGTCATTTTTAGGTCATTGTAAGCTTATTTTTATGTCATTATAGTAAGGATGACATGAAATGATCTTAACATGACCTCAAACCCAAAGTTTATAATATGACCTAAAACTGCTTTACAATGACCCTCCGTGTTTTTGTTTATTTATTGACCATTGGATTGTCAAATCTCATGGTCAGGATTTGGTCTGGATTTTGTATTAAGATCAAGTTTTGTATTGATCATTTTCCTATATATATATATATATATATATATATATATATATATATATAGAGTCGTGATCATATGATAACCCCTAAATATCGTAATAACCCTATAACCAAATCTGGACCACACATATTTCTAATCATGCGGTTGAGATTCAAACTTAGATTTACTTCATAAAAAAAAGCACGGGGGTAAAACTGTCATTTCCCTCATTTAATTTCTGAATTTCGCCAAATATCACGTAGAATGATATGTTTATTGCATAGAATGATAGTTTTGCCGGATAGAATGATACTCTGAGTTGATAAAATGATACTTTTGATTGACTGATAAAATGATAGGTTTATTGCATAGAATGATAGTTTTACCGGATAGAATGATACTCTGAGTTGATAAAATGATACTTTTGACTGAGTGATAAAATGATAAAATGATAGGTTTATTGCATAGAATGATAATTTTGCCGGATAGAATGATACTCTAAGTTGATAAAATGATACTTTTGACTGACTGATAAAATGATAAAATGATATATGTTAGGTTTATTGCATATAATGATAGTTTTTCCGGATAGAATGATACTCTGAGTTGATAAAATGATAATTTTAGCTTATAAATGTTAGGTTTACTGCATAAAATGATAGTTTTGCCGGATAGAATGATACTTTCAGCCGATAGAATGATAGTTTTGCCGGGTAGAATGATACTTTCAGCCGATAGAATGATAGGTATTTTTGGTGTATAAAATGATATTTTTGTTTAATAAAATTATACTTTTACCTGATAAAATGATAATCTAAGCGAATAAAGTGACAATAACCTTATAAAAATGATACTCTGAGTTGATAAAATGATACGTTTACTGCTTTGTAGGTTTGTATATTATGTATTGTGCCTATTATATTAGGTTTATTGCATAGAATGATAGTTTTGTCGGATAGAATGATACTCTGAGTTGATAAAATGATACTTTTGACTGACTGATAAAATGATAAAATGATATATGTTAGGTTTATTGCATAGAATGATAGTTTTGCCGGATAGAATGATACTCTGAGTTGATAAAATGATACTTTTGACTGACTGGTAAAATAATATATGTTAGGTTTATTGAATAGAATGATAGTTTTGCCGGATAGAATGATACTCTGAGTTGATAAAATGATACGTTTACTGCTTTGTAGGTTTGTATATTATGTATTGTGCCTATTATATTAAGTTTATTGCATAGAATGATAGTTTTGTCGGATAGAATGATACTCTGAGTTGATAAAATGATACTTTTGACTGACTGATAAAATGATAAAATGATATATGTTAGGTTTATTGCATAGAATGATAGTTTTTCCGGATAGAATGATACTCTGAGTTGATAAAATGATACTTTTGACTGACTGATAAAATTATATATGTTAGGTTTATTGAATAGAATGATAGTTTTGCCGGATAGAATGATACTCTGAGTTGATAAAATGATACTTTTGACTGACTGATAAAATGATAAAATGAAAAAATGATATATGTTAGGTTTATTGCATAGAATGATAGTTTTACCGGATAGAATGATACTCTGAGTTGATAAAATGATACTTTTGACTAACTGATAAAATGATAAAATGATATATGTTAGGTTTATTGCATAGAAAGATAGTTTTGCCGGATAGAATGATACTTTGAGTTGATAAAATGATACTTTTGACAGACTGATAAAATGATAAAATGAGCGAAATTCAGAAATTAAATGAGCGAAATTTGGATACGTAAATTTTATCATGAGCGAAATGACATATTTACCCACGCGCTTTTTTTTATGAAGTAAATCTAAGTTTGAATCTAGACCACGTGATTTTAAAAATGTGTGGTCCAGATTTAGTTATAGGGTTATTACGGAAATTGGGGTTGTCATTATAATGCACCCCTATTTATATATATATATATATATATATATATATATATATAGGGTCAGGTTACTGATTTTCCTGCCCATTTTTCAACTTTTTTTTCTCAGGGCATGTTACAGATTTCCCTGCCCGTTTTGTTTTATAACTTTTTACTTAACATTTCCCGTGTTTCACAACCTATCTCCAACCCCAATCGGTGAGTTGTTCCACTCATGCCCTTGTTCACATGATATGAAAGTTTTGCTTCAAAGAATGGGAAAATTATGTATAGGCTCAACTTTGTTGACTAAGGGGTGTCTTTCCAATGAGGCAGGTCCAGTAGGTTCTATAGAATTAAGCTCAACTAGTTTCTCCTATTGCCTTTAGTTCTTACTATCCTATGTCATTTCCCCCTAAGCATCAAGTGACAGCCTCTCTATTTTTACTGTTTAGTAGAAAGTGTTCTACTCTAGGCTTTTAACTCACTTTTAGAAGGCTTCACAACTAGATCAAAGCAAGGCTTTTCTATCGTTCTTACTTCCTCCAAACTTTTTTTGATTTATTAAGGAAATATGTCTCACAAATTGACATGCATCCTCTCTTCAATCACTCTCACTAAGGGAATCTTGCTTTCTATCTCGCCAGTTTATACTTAAACACACAGATCCCTAAAAAAAATAAAAACAACCAAAAACAGAAATAGAAAAACTACACAATAAAAAAAGAACATATATACAGGTTTATACTGACTACACTGACTTCCCCCCTCTCACTTCAGTTTGGCTTGCCCTTAAGCTGGCCTAGTGAAGTGGAAAACATGGTAGGCAGTGTTTAGCACCTAAACAGAAAAACAATGAGACATAAAAACACAAATGGAACATGTATTTAACCCATTTAAATCAACAAACATATACGAAATAACCTTCTCACACTTAGACCAAGTATTGGGCTAAGTGGGAGAATGTCCAACACAGAAAAACAAACACATACCATATTTACAAAACTTCTCATACTTAGGCTAAGCAATGGACTAAGTGGGAGAAACACAGAAACAAGCAACTAAGCATGCAAAACACTTAACTGACACAGGTAAGTAAATAATAAAAAAACAAAAAAACGAAATGTAAAATTACTTGGTCACTGGGGTTAAATCAATTCTGTTTCTGGCTCCCTTGGGAGCCAGATTTCTGGGGCACTTGCTTCAGGCGGTCAACCTTCACTTTCTTCGGAACCGATGGGGTAGGTTCCTCTGTCTGCTTCTTAGCTGGCTTCGGAACATCTTTTTTTACTGGTATGGTGGTGGTGGGTTTTGTAGTTACTTCCTTCCTCTTCCTGTGTACTGGCGGGATCACTAGGTTCTTTCTGAACAAAGGAAGCTCCAGGGGCTAGTTGCTTAGGCTCTCCATTGGGTCTGGGAGGTGGAAGCTGCTGGACTGGGGGAAATATTTTCTCGATTGAGGCGACCAACCTCATCATCACATTGATGGCCTCATCTATCTGTGCATTGTGAACCTCCCGGGCCCCTTTGAGTCCCACGACAGTCGTGCTCATTGTGCTCCTCACTTCTCCGATTTCGTGCCTCGATTCCTCCCTATCGGTATCTGTCGGCATCTCAGCGTCCTCCGCCTTCACAGTTGCCACCTCAGGTTTCCCCACCTCGTAGAACTGAATTTCTGAGTTCTTCATTCGTAAAAGCCCTTTGTTGAAGAAAAACGTCAAGTTGAATAGCTATGGGGTATCACACATATGGAGGTGGTGAACAGACTTCGCTACTTTCATGATCACATTCCTTCGGGGTTAAGCGCCTACGAGGTGGCAGGTATAGAGGTGGCGGACGGTGTGGGTTGTCATCAGGTGGCAAACTTGGGCCAACCCATACCCGAGATGGACCTTCACTCCCTTTAACAAAGACCACATGAAGTAGAGTTCAGTGGTGGTGAGGGTTGCGTTTCCTTGACCCAGGAGATTATACACAAGGAAGACTTGCACTAGACAGAGGATGGGGTCGGTTATATGGATTCCCTTGGAGTGGCTTGTTTTAAATTGGCCTCCTCCTCTCTGAGCTATCAGTTCCCAGGCCTCTTGCATATCAAAGCCGAAGGTTTTCTTCGGGACGCCTATATTCCTTTCATTCCAAATCCCCTTCTCGTCTTCCTTTGGGGTAAACAGTCCCATCCGCATGGACCATTCTCTTATACTCATTATCATCTCTTCATTGAACATGCAGAAACTTATAGAGTCGGCATCAAGATCCATAGTGGACTTGAACTTGAAAGATGTGAAGAACTCCTTGGCCAAAGAGATGGGCACCTCCGTCATGCAATGGTCTAGCAGCCACTTGAATCCTATGGCGCTGATGTAGGATAGAAACTTCTCCTCCGACTCTATCTCTCGAAGGGATGGGCGGTGAAAGCGCTTCCCCGACTTTGCAAGCTTCCCCTTCGAAGCACGTCCTTCACAAGTCTTTGCCTTTATAGGGTCCTCAAAGTGGACCATTACTTCTAGCAGTTTTTCGTTACGAACACCTTCATCATTTCACAGATGGGCTCTTCTTCCTGGTGGTCCTCTGCCTCCTCATCCTTCTCTTCAATCTCCTCGATCTCCTCTGTTAGCTGGGCAAACGACACTCGGATTGGCTCTTGAGATGCTTCCTGGATCATCAATGTCGTGGAAGTTTGCATATGCTTGTTCTTCTGGGGTTTAGCCTCTTGCTTCCCCTTGCATTTTCTTTCTGCGGCATATCTCTTCTCCACGGCCTCAGGAGAGACCTCCTCTGTCTCTACTAGAGTCTCCTAGGCCTTGGGGACATCCTTCCCTGTCTCCTCCTCGCCATCCGAGGTGCCAAACCGTAGTTTCATTGCCCTCTTAGCAGCCATCATATCATCCAACTTTTTCGTACTCCCGGTGTTCCTTCTCGATGTTCTCTCATCGGCCGGTGTTTCCTCTTTCTCTGTCTCATCTTCCAACACCACTATTTCTTTCGACCCTTCATCGATCTCGGGTTCATCCACTTGCATCTCATCTATCCTTTCTGTCTCAAGATTTTCAGCCTCATCCTCGTTGGCCACTTCCTCTTCCCTCTCAACATCATCTTCCTCTACATCCTCAGTCTCATCCCCCTCAACATCCGCAGTCTCATCCCCCTCAACTTCCTCATCCCTGATTTCACTACCTTTCTCACCCTCATCTCCACTACCTTCCTCACCCTCGTTCCCACTACCCTCAATTTCATCATCCCCTGCTTTCTCAGCCTCAACTCCTTCAGATTCAACCCCATCTCTACCCTCTGTCTCACGACCCTGTTCATCCTCCTCTGCATGACTTTCACCATCCCCTGCCTCGACCCTTTCCTCCCCTGGAATCTCATCCGCGTGTTCTGCTGTAGGATTACTGGGTGGAATTGTAGATGCGATAATCTGGGGTTTGGGTTGGGTGGTTGGTAATATGGGTACGGGTTTTGATTTTAGGGTTTCAGGTGGAAATTGGGGATTTTCTTTATGTGCGGAGAGGGATTGAAACGTTGAAGTTTCTATTAGGGTTGTAGGTCGGGGAGGGACTATGATTGGGTTTAGACTAGAAGCAGCCTCTTCTTTCTGACATTCTGCTGCAATGCGAGTGAAGAAATCACTTGCCTTCTCACCGCGGCTGAACTTTTTCATCAACTCTCTCACGAGTTGCTATGGATCTGGTTCGTCGGTCGGTTGTTGGTTTGCGATGGCGGTTGTGGTTGAGGAAGTATTGCGGTCGCTGGCTTTTCTGACGTCTCGCCAGCCATCAATTTGGGTGGTTGGGGGTTCGTCCTCCATGCGGTGTGCTTCGGTGTTTGTTTCTCCATGGTAATTTGATCGTTGGTTGGTGGTGGTAGGTGTTGGTTTCGCCGGAAACTGACAATAAGAAAGTTAGGAATGGTGAGTTGTGGGTTTTTGAAAATTTGGTTGCGGGAGTTGTGAGAGAAAACAATTGTAGGGGGAGTTAATAAATTGAGGGAAGAAGTTGAGTTAAGGAAAATAAAATAAGGAAGGAATAAATCAGAAAAATAAGGAAAATAAAAGAAAAGGAAATAAAACAAAAACGAGGAAGAAGGACGGTTGCAGCATGACACAAGCAACCGTTCCATCACACCTCTTTTTTTTTCAAAATCTGGAATTTGAATTCAAACTCCCCCCTCTTTTTCGGTTAAAATTCTCCTCCTCTCATGATCTCATCCAACTCCTCCAACACTTAAACAAATAAATTTTTCCTACAAAGGCAAAATACCTGAGCAACTGGTTGCTATCCCAGATATGCTTGGTACTTCAAAAATATTTTTGGATTAAATTTTTTTCTTTGTTTGGATTTTTGTCAAGGAAAATTAGAGAAACATATTCACATTATGTACAAATTTTTTCGTTAAGTATTCTTGGGTGTATACTGGATTAGTTTAAAAATTTTCAAACTCTTTCCTATCTACCTGACCTAATAGTTTTCCAAAGAATACTTAGCAACCTGACCAGTTAAGCAATAATAGGGTGTATGTGAAGTGGAATTTCTTCCACCACGCATACTTCTGAATTATCCCTGAAAACCTTTACTCTAGGACCGGTCACAAGGAAAGAGTTAGAGTTAGGATCACTTCCCTGTAACTCCACTGCTCTGTTGGATCTCAATGCGATAATAGTAAAAGGGCCTGTCCATTTAGATTTAAGTTTCCCCGGCATCAATTTCAGTCTGGACTGGAACAAGAGCACCTTCTGACCAATTTGCAGTTCCTTTGTCCGGAGGTTTTTATCATGCCAAAGCTTTGTCTTCTCCTTATACCACATGGCAGAGTCATACGACTCCAGCCTCAGTTTTTCCAGCTCGTGCAGTTGAAACTTCCTCTCTTCCTCGCAACTTTGAGTCTTCATGTTCATTTCCTTAACCGCCCAATAGGCTCTATGCTCAATTCCGACAGGAAGATGGCACATCTTACCAAAAACAAGCCTGTAAGGTGACATGCCAATTGGGGTTTTGAAAGCAGACCTATAGGCCCAGAGGGTGTCTTCTAGTCGCGTGCTCCAATCTTTCCTCGAGGGGTTGACTGTCTTCTCCAATATACTTTTGATTTCCCTGTTCAAGATTTCTGCTTGCCCATTTAACTGTGGGTGGTAAGTAGTGGATAGCCTGTGGTGGACTCCATACTTTCTCATCAAAGCCTCGATAGTCCGGTTACAGAAATGGGTTCCTGATCAGAAATAATAGCCCTAGGGACTCCATACCGATTGAATATGTTGGATTTAAAAAACTTTGCCACCCCTTTGGATTCACATAACCTTGTAGCCTTTGCTTCTATCCACTTGGACATATAGTCCACTGCTACCAGAATGTAAGTATTACCATAAGACGATGGGAACGAGCCCATGAAATTCATTCCCCAAACGTCGAAAATCTCATACACTATCACGGGAACCTGCAGCATTTCATCCCTCGCAGAGATCCCCCGGTCTGTTGGCAGCGATTACAATTCTAACAAAACTCATAAGCATCTTTATTCAACGTAGGCCAATAAAATCCGCTGTCTAGAACTTTTCTGGCCATTTTCCTTGGGCCAAAATGTCCACTGCATGCCAGTGCATCGCAGTGGTTGAGTACATCCTTTTGTTCCCAATCAGGGATACATCTCCTAATCACTTGATCTGAACCCATCCGCCATAAGTAAGGGTCGTGCCAGAAATAATACTTCGCTTCGCTCTTGATTTTCATTCTCTGGGCCCGGGTGATTTCTGAGGAAGTCGGAAGCTCTCCTGTTACTATGTAATTAGCCAAATCTGCAAACCAGGGCTCTGCATCCAGTCTGCCCTTTCCCTTCGCTGACTCTCTTGGGCCGGTTAAGGCTAACACTATCGCCCAACTAATAGGTTTAGGAGATTCCCCTACAAAGTACAGATGTTCCTCTGGAAACGAGTCTGGTATGGCTTCTTCATTATCTCCCTGAAATATCCTACTTAGGTGATCAGCCACCTTGTTTTCAGTGTATCTCTTGTCTCTGACTTCTAATCGAATTCCTGAAGTAGTAACACCCAGCGGATCAATATCGGCTACATAATTGCTAGTCCTCGAGCAAAAAAAAACTAAAAGAAGACTTGGATTTAATGGGGCTTTAGACATCATCATCGTCTCAAAGAATACGGAATAAAAAAAACATATCACAATACAAATTCCATCAAGTTAAGCTGTCGAATGCACTTTTACTACTAACTCGTATATCACCTTGGATTCATGCTTCACTCGGGATGTATATATGTGTGTACATTCACCTCACTAAAAAGTGTATAAGATATCAAGTAGTCACTCAAATCAAGCAAAAATGCATGGTTTACCATAAGCTAGCTCAATGTCTAACCTCTCCTCTACCTCGTGTGACAATAAATCAAGAGTCCGAAAGGTCTTTTATTTAGGTTATACTGTAGGCTCTTTGGTAAGGTGAGGAAATATTTGGCTAAAGTGACTGAAATTCCCAAAACGTAAAATCCCAAGAAATCACAACAATCAACTTTTAACTTCAACCATTCTCAAAACACTTCTCGATAATAACTACACTTTGTCTAATTTCTTCCCAACTTCCAAAGACCTCAAATTATTCTCTATATACAATTTTTTTTTCTTTCTTCTTTTTTTCTTTTTCTTTTCCTTTTTTTCGTTCACGCCTCTTTTTTTTAAGTACAAACTCAACCAACTTTTTTTTTCAATTATACTCTCCCAACTCTTCTGTTCATATCTCAATAAATTTATAGTCTAGGATTCCCAACCCACTTGATTAGCTTGACAAAAGAAAAGGCTTAAGGCTCAAACTTGACTATCAAGGATGTTATATATTAAGGTTAGTGTTTAGGTAAAAATGAGGCTAACAACGATGGCCTAACATCTTCTCCTATCTTTAAGGTCACTATGTAGACTCAAGAAGACTAGGAGCAAGTTCTACAAACATATGCACAATTGATGATAAAACGCACATGAAAGAATTGAAGGCTCAAAAATCTCACTTGGGTAAATAGCATGAATCACGACAAACAAGCAATTCGTTGCTCATGCACCCTATTACTCAAACTCTCAAGTCAATGGTCAAGTGATAGCTCAAAATGGATGATTCTTTTTATCATAGACGACTAGTCTTCACCCCAATTACTATCAAAAAAATTTTCAATTCAAGACAAAACATTTCTATCCTAAAACAAAATAAAAAAAGCAACAAAAGACAACTAATCAATCTAAAGTAAAAATAAAGCAATAAGATAAGTACCTCATTAGTGTCCCTATCCACCATATCATCCCCCAAACTTATTCAAAGCTATGCAAAGAATAAGTTTGAAAAGTTGGTGGAGAAGGGAGACTTACATGGTATGCAAGCAACACAAAACACACCAAAAACAAACTGAGACGATAAAATTAAAAGTTACCTACTATGGGTTACCTCCCCTACAGTGCCTTTGGTTATCGTCGTTGGCTCGAAGTCCTCCATGAGCTGCATCATGTCACGCCATAACTGGTGGTGTTAGACTTTCTGTCAATCTTGGAAGCATATGATCTAGCCAATCTCTTCTTCCACCAAGTATTTTTCAGAGCACCATCAGAAATTTTGGTTTCCACTTTAGGTGAATTTTCAGCTTTTGTTTTCTTCTCCTTCACTTTAGGATTTAATGCAGTCTCTTCTTTAGAACTTGATCCACCACATGAACCAAACATCCACTGCGGCAAAGAAAAATCCCCAAATGTGGACCCAATTTCTTGTGCCTTTTGAACCTCTACAACATGCACAACTTTGCACTCCTTCTTCATAACAAGTTCCTCTTCCTCACGACTCTTCATAGCATTGTAGATAGATAAGATGTGGCGTTTGTTGCCCATATGAAGAGTGAGCTCTCCCTTTGCTATATCTATCAATACTTTTCTCGTTGCAAGGAATGGACGCCCAAGGATAAGTGGTACATTCATGCCTTCTTCCATATCCAACACTACAAAATCGACGGGAAATATGAAGTCGTGTACCATCACAAGATTGTCCTCAACAATTCCTTTAGGATAGGTGACGGTTCTATCTGCCATCGGCAGTGTGATTGTTGTCGGCTTGAGAGTGCCGATCTTCATCTTTCTGAAAAATGATAATGGCATCAAATTTATGCTCGCCCCCAGATCACAAAGTGCCTTTGTCTGTCTGTTATTTCCAATGACGCATGAGATGTTGAAACTGCCAGGATCTTTAAGCTTGGCTGGTAGCTTTTTCTGAATTATGGCACTACAGTTTTCAGATATGTTCACCGTCTCATAGTCAGTCCACCTATTCTTCTTGGATAGCACATCTTTTAGGAACTTTGCATATGTAGGCATTTCTTGAAGTGCCTCCTCCAATGGAATATTCAAGTTAACCTTCCTAAAGATGTCTAAGAACCTTGAAAACTGAGCATCTGTCTTCTTCTTCTGAACACGTTGAGGATAAGTGATCCTCACTTCAGCTGGTGTAATAGCCGAGATCTAATTTCTCGGAAAGTATGAAATAAATACTGGAAATTTAAAGAAAGAAAGATGAAAGAGTATTTATTTATGTTCTTGAGTAATCAAAACATAGTATTTTGAATTTCCAAGCTAAGTATAAGTTTACAAGATGCTTGATGAAAATAGAAGAAGAATGATACACACTAAATTTTAGAAGTAATTCTATACATTTTGTTTGAAAGGAGAGAAAGCTTGGAAAAGAACAAGAGAGAAGACTCAATTCTATTACAAGTAGAAATGCTAAGTCTCGGCCTCTTCCTTATGCCCGAATTTCGGCCCGGCTTCGACAGCCTGTTGAGATCAGAACATCAAGGTGGCAGCCGGACATGATGGGTCCTTATTCCTACAAAATAAACAACCAAACAAAGCATGTGAAATATTCAAAATTAGCAATAAGCCAAGGAAGGATAAGAGGGGTACCATCCCTGCCCTTTCCCAGCCTTAACCGCAGGCTGCAATGGGGCAAATGAGCCTGCAATGTCTGCCTTCCAGCTGCAACAAACTGCAGAGCTGCAGTAACAATCTTTGCCCCTTTCTTGAGTACCTTCCACAGCAACCAAGTCATTTAATAGCTAAAGCACTAAGCTCCACATACACCCAAATGCAGTTAAAATGGCAGCAAGATAAAACAAGAATAAGGCAGCCCAGATCTGAATATACGAGTACACTCTCACAACCAACAAAAATGTCCCTGCAAGAGGATAAGAGTTGCAGATTTTGCAGTTACCAAATCACCTATAAAGACCCCTCCTTACCACCCTCAATCTTCTCTTACACCACATCAAAAATTCAGCATATTTCTGTTCTGTGAGGACCGGGAACTAAGCAGCAAAGGGGGAGTTCATCCACACTTTTCATAGCTCCACAACAGGTAATCAAAATACTCCCATCTTGCATCACATTAGAACCTCATGCTAAAAGAACTTAAAAGCTTTAGGATTTCCAAATCACACAACTTGGAACAAGAAATATCATATGATTTCTTTTAGCCCAAGATCAGTAATAAATTATCATGACTACCAACGAAGAACAAAGCTTTAGCACCACATAGCTACTGCCCAAAATTCACAATCAATCAAACTAAGTGTGT
Organism: Salvia splendens; assembly: GCF_004379255.2. Classification (NCBI taxonomy): domain Eukaryota; kingdom Viridiplantae; phylum Streptophyta; class Magnoliopsida; order Lamiales; family Lamiaceae; genus Salvia; species Salvia splendens. Next base: position 28,086,295 of record NC_056034.1, read on the forward strand.
TAAGGCAAAAAGAACTTAGCTTTAGGGCCGGAAGGGCTGCCCAATGACTACCGGTGACGGCGAGGCCATGAAGGCAGCCACACGGACTCATCGGGGCAGTAATGACACTTGACATCGGTGAAGCAGTAGCTGCTCGTGCAAGGCATCAGCAGGAGCAGAGGATGAGAAAGGGGCTCTCAAACTCGAACCCGACAGACGGGGCGTCATCGTTGTAGCTTCAATCAGTGGCGACGACTCTGTTTTCACCAAGAAGCAGTGGTAGAGAGCCGACGCTGTTGTGAGCACAAAGGACAAACGGAGCCTCGCAGCCGACGAGTGAGGAGCAAGGGCTGATAGAACCAAGTGGTAGGAGCCGATGATGGCGGCTCTAAACTGACGGCAGAGCACCGACTTCTAGGTCTCGAACCAACAGCGACGGCAGACCGACGGCGTTACCTCATCCATAGATCCTCGCGTCGGCGCTGAATTGCTGGAAGCAGTGACACCGGCGACGATCGGCGCAGCGGTGAAATTTGCCGAGAAGAAAGGGGAAAATGGAGAAGTTAGGGATTGGGATTCAATTTGGGGAAATTCATTTGGAAAAGAGAAGAGGGAGCCGATGGGTGGGCCAAATGTATAATTCAATTTGGACCATTTTATAATCTGGGCCTTGGAGTATTTTGAATTGGACCATAGCCAATTTAATTAAACTTGGGCTCCTTGTGTAAAAATAAAGAGAAAGAAGAGAAAAGAAATTAAAACGGACCACTACCAGTTAAAAACAAGTCGGGCCTGATATCAATTTCCTCGGGCCGCAGAGGTTAAATATTATTGGGCCACTTCCCATAACAGAATTTAATCCATGGGATTTGAGTTCCCTAAGCCACGGAAGAAAAGAAATTTATTAAGTCGTGTTGAAATAGTATTCAGTAAATGACTAGACGAGAATTTTATTAGCCAAGTAAGTATTTCAAAATACTTAAGGAAATAATCCGGGAATATTATACCCGAGCAGTTCGGCAAGACTCCAAGTAAATTAAATCGTTGATTTAATTAAAGATTTAAGACTCCTAAATTATAGAAGACAAGAAGCAAAATAGTAAGCACACGCTTAGGCATGCATACATGCAAGATAAATAATTACATAAAGCCTAATTTAAGTATATTATTTTTATAAAGGAATGTCGTCGCACAACGAGTAATCCCAAGTCAGGAAGCGCCCATTTGAAAGAGTTAAGCAGACGAGGTGGACTTTCTTTTCTTTTTTTAAAGCGTGTTTTATGTGAAAACATGATTATTTGAATGAGTTGTCATGCCATGTTTTGTTTTATGATTGCCTATCTGTTGGCTATGCCAGCCAATTAAATCGAATTCGGGTCCCAGTAGGTCAGTAAATCCTACTCAGACTAGTGTACACATAAGGACCGTGAGCTAGCGCCAGGTTGGCCGGTCCAGGGGTCGAGAGCTAGCGCCAGGTTGGCCGGCCCAGTGATCGTGGAATGTGGCCACATTCCCGATTCACGCATTGAGATATGGTATATCATCAGAAGTTTAAAAGACTGCAGTCTATTTTCAGAAAGAAATAACAGATTTTAGTGACCAGGACTTGTTTTCAGAAAAACCCCGCGTTCACTCAGCTTGGCTGACAACTAAAAGAAAATAGTTTTCGGCATAAGTCCACTGAGTATATCAAGTACTCAGCCCTGCATATTGTTTTCCTTAATGTGCAGGTTGATCGGTCAAGGCAGAGGAGGTGTTGGGACAAAAGACTAAATAAGTAGAAGGATAGCTGGTGTAGTATGTCTTCATACATATTACATCAGTCTTGGTACTCTTGCGTTGCGTAAACTTAGACTTGTTTTTGTAAAGACAATGTCCCAGATTTCACTCTGATTCAGTACTATGTAATCTTTAGCACATTCAGACAATGTTTCCTTGAATTAAGTTATATTCATGATGAGTTGAGACAGCTTCAGTAAGTTTTAGTCGCGATATAGCTACACTTTCTTTGACTAGGGAGATGTGGTCGTGACAGCTGGACTATGAGTTGTAGGTGGCATAGGTGAATGTATAGTCGTTTTTCTCCTTAGGTGGAGTTGAAATCTGCACAATCTCATTTTCTTCAACCAATTCCTTCTCTTCAGCTCTCTTTTCTGCTACTCTATCCTCATTTTCGGATGGCATTGGAGGTCCCTCATAGCTTGTTCCACTCCTCAGATGTATAGCTTTGCAATCCTTGGGATTGATGATAGTATTTGATGGAAATTTTCCCGATTGAGTATTAGCACTCACAGTTTGGGAAATCTGGCTGATCTGTATGTCAATATTCTTCAGATGAGTGGCCATTCCTTGCACGTCTGATTTAACTTTCTCCATCCTTTGGTTGTTCTGTTCCGTGACCTTGTTAGTCTGAATCATGAAGGACTTGAGTATGTCCTATGTGGTCATGTTCTTTTGATCATTAACCATTCCATCAGTAACTGTGAACCCCTGAGGTGGTTGCAGAGCATTATTGGGGTTCCCATAAGAGAGGTTGGGATGCCCCATGTTCCATGTTCCTGTACTGATTATAACCTCCACCCTGATAGTTAGGGCGTTTGTTATTATAGTACCTGTTGTTGCCCCCTTGTTGCACGTAGTTCACGTCTTCTACACCTCTTTGGGGTCCTTGAGAGGGCTGCCCCATCGCCATGCAGTCAAATTTCATTGTAAGAGCATCCAACTTGTCGGATAAGGTGCTTATTGGATCATGATCTGTAGTGGAAGCCACCCTATGCACCTTATTCCTCTCATTACTCCATCCTTCATCATTATAGGCGAGCTCCTCAATCACTTCCATAGCTTCATTCACTCCTTTCTTGAGAAGATTTCCACCTGAGCTCAAATTCAACTCCCGTTGTGCTTCAGGTTCGATGCTCCTGCGCGGGTGGGCGAAGAAGTGTGAATTTTCTGCGTGAGCCTCCTATATGCGCTCCTCTTCCGGTTCGATGCTTCGATCTCAGAGTCGAAAGGTTCTAGAGGAAAGCCTTTAGAACGTGTGTGCATACACCTGAACACGAAACACAAATGTGAAACTCAAAAAATTAAAAGAAAAATATAGAAGTAAAATCTAAAGTAGTAATCTTGATTATTATCACGATATTAAGCTATATAACACAAAAATTGTCCCTGGCAACGGCGCCAAAAACATGACTAAACTTTATTTTACCCAATTAATACCTGCAAGTGTACGGGGTTATTGTAGCATTTAGCAAGCAAGAGTATATCGTATCCCACAGAGACAATTAAGTGTATACCTAAGTACCACGAATAAATTTCAACTACTATCTAGACAATCAGGAAATTTTGGGTTTTGAAACTACCAACTACTAAAAGCATATAAATTCAGAGATTAAATTAAAACACTTAAACAAGAAAACAATTAAGCAAGTTATATAAGATGATGGAGAAATATGCAGAATTCCGGGATTCGATGCGCAACTCATAGTCTAACCAATTGAAATAGATTTACCATTTAAAGTCTCCAGAATTGTTGAATCAATCACGATTGTAGATTAAACCCCCTCCTGAGGTGAGAAATCCATAGATTAGGTGTAATAATTGAAGTCCCCTTCTAATTCTTAGAACTAACTCCTAACAGTTTGATTAGATTAATGATCCCACTCAAAATCTCAACTCTCCCGAGTTCTATTGAATTAAGGTGTGAATTATTCCTCTTTCAAGATTAAATATTTCATCTCCTAATTACTCTAAGAAACACTAACACTCCCAATTGGTGATCAAGCAATTGATAGGAAAAAGCACAAGAATAATTCAAACAATTGCAAGAGCAAGATAAACCGAAATCAATTGGATTAAAACTATGAATAAATGCATCTTCACCAAGAATTCTACATGAAAGGTGCTTAGCTACTCATGTTCATGGTAGAAAACAAATCAAAACTAAGAAAAACAATGGAATTCATGATACGAATTACAATTGGCGGAGGAATTGAAGCTTGAATCTTCAATCGTCTTCCAAGAGTTCTTCGGAGAGAGGGAGAAGTGTGTTTGGCGGTAAGTGTGGAATAGATTGAACCCTAGGCTTTTTCTCCTTTTAATCCCCATCAAAAATCGCATTTTTGGCATAAAAATAAGCCAAAACAACGTACCTGGAATTATAAAGGGTAAAAATCACCCGGCCAGGTGATGATTTTCGACTAGTTTCTGACCTTCCAGCGCTCAATTTGCGACACCCGGCCGGGTGGAATTATAGGGTAACAATTCACCCGACCGCGTGAGATTTTCTAGACAGCGCAGTGCTTGTAAAACGGCCATAAATTCTTCTACAGAGCTCCGATTGAGGTGTTTAAGATACCTACGCGAAGCTCTTTCGAAGACGAAGAGAATGTTCTGCATTGGGGGTTGATTGGAATTCAAAATCTCCAGTAAAATTGTCTCAAACCAAGGCTGCTGCACATCCACCTATTTTGCACCTTTTTCTACACATTCTTAACAAAATGGTCAACATACCAACATAATAGAGAAGTAGATATAAACACGCCTAATAATAGATGATATATGATCAAATTCATACAAAACCACCCTCTAAAACCATGTAAAATCCAAGTATGTCACACTATCGCCCAACTAATAGATCTAGGAGATTCGCCTACAAAGTACAGATGTTCCTCTGGAAACGCGTCTGGTATGGCTTCTTCATTATCTCCCAGAAATATCCTACTTAGGTGATCAACCACCTTGTTCTCAGTGTATCTCTTGTCTCTGACTTCCAATCGAATTCCTGAAGTAGTAACACCCAGCGGATCAATATCAGCTTAGACTCTTTCTTAGGTATTAGATACTTTATAGCCGTATGATCTGTGAACACGGTCACCTTTGACCCTAGCAGATATGGTCGGAATTTCTCGAACAAGTAAACTACAACTAGCATCTCATTTTCCGTAGTGTCGTAATTCTTCTGGGCCTGGTTGAGAGTCTTTGAGGCATAAAAAATGACATAACTTTTCCCATCGATCTTCTGGCCCATGACTGCTCCAACTGCGAAGTCACTCCGTCGCACATTACCTCGAAGAGAGTAATTCCAGTTGGGCGAGCGGATTATTGGGCTGAGATTAGTCGATCCTTCAAATTCCACCTCATTCTGGAGAAGTCTCGTCAAGGGTTGTGCAATCTTTGCGAAGTCTTTTATTAACCTCCTGTAGAATTCAGCATGGCCTAGGAAACCTCGAATTTCTTTTTGATTGGTCAGGTAGGGCAGTTTGGAAATAACATCGACCTTTGCTTGATCCACTTCTATGCCCTTCTCTAACACCACATGTCCTAGCACTATTCCCTTTGTGACCATAAAGTGACACTTCTCGAAATTCAAAGCTAGGTTTTTCTTGCGGCACCTTTCCAACACAACATCCAGATGGTGTAGACACCCCTCGAAAGAATCGCCATATGCTGTAAAATCATCCATAAAAATCTCGATGCAGTCTTCCAACAGGTCTGAGAAGATACTCATCATGCACCGCTGAAATGTTCCTGGGGCGTTGCACAGCCCAAAAGGCATCCTTCGGTAAGCGTATGTGCCAAAAGAACATGTGAACGTAGTTTTATCTTGATCCTCGGGGTTTACATTGATCTAAAAATATCCGTTATACCCGTCGATGAAACAAAAATACTTCTTCCCTGCTAATCTCTCCAGCATCTGGTCGATGAACGATAGTGGAAAGTGATCTTTACGTGTCGCAACGTTTAGCTTCCTGTAGTCGATGCACATGCATCATCCCGTTACCAACCTTGTGGGTACTAGCTCATTCCGATCATTGGTGATTACCTGAATTCCGGATTTTTTGTGTACCATGTGTACCGGGCTAACACATTCACTGTCTGGGATCGAGGAGATAATTCCTAGGGACAGTAGCTTCAACACTTCCTTCAAGACTTCTTCTCTCATGTTGGAATTTAATTTCCTATGAGGATCTCGGTGAGCCTTGACCATCCTCAAGGCGGATGTGATGCATACATAAGTCGGGGCTAATCCCTACCAGGTCTGACAAGGTCCACCCGATTGCCTTCTGGTTCCTCCCCAAAACTTCTAACAATTTGCCTTCCTGCTCCCCGATCAGTTTACTGTTGATGATAACAGGTAGAGATTCGCCATCTCCCACATTGGCGTATTTCAAACCTGGGGGTAGAGTTTTCAGCTCTTTTTTAGGTGGGGGTACTTCAAGTGGGAACAGATTCCTTTCCATGTTTGTTTTGGTCAATTCGTCTATCTCTGACAACTTTTCCACACTGGCCAGATGAGCAAACCCACTAGACCCAACAGATGTCGGCTTTTTACAAAATTCCATAATTGTTGTCGCGATCTCCTCATCTGTCAGCTCTCGAGTCTTCAATTCACACCATCCTGCTACTTACTTTTCGAGGGAGTTGATTATCTCTGAATTATCAATTTGTTCCTGCATGAGTTCGGTCTCAAGATACTCCTAGACCAGGGAGTTAATCACATCTAAGGAGTGAAGGTTCTCCACATCCATGGATTTTTTCATGGCTTCATCAATGTTGAAAGTAAATTTTTCCCCATGATAGTGCATACAAATGGTTCCATCAAACACATCAATTATCGTTTTCGCTGTTCTTAGGAACGGTCTACCCAGGAGTACTCCCCTAGACTCAGCAGATTCATTCTCGCTCATGCAGATCACATGAAAGTCAGCAGGGTATAAAAATTCATGCACTTTGACTATTACGTTTTCCAACACCCCTTCTGGACTTATACATGATCTATCAGCCAACTGGAAAACTACTTTAGTGTCAACTAACCTTACTCCTACCAATTTATTGTAAACTGAAAGAGGTAACACATTGATGGATGCACCTAGTTCACGCATTGCATGCTCAACTTTCACGTCACCAATTGAAATAGGTACGGTTAACATACCTGGGTCGGTCTGCTTTGACGGCAACCTCCTCTTTTGTATCACTGTTGAATCGCTCTCCCCAATCACAATTTTCTCATCTGATTTGGTCTTCCCAACAATAAATTCCTTGACGAACTTGCTGAAAGGGGGCAGTTTCAGAGCTTGCAGGAATGGTAAGTTAATTTCCAATGTCCCAAAAATTTCCATGAAATCCACGTGATCTTCTTTCTTTTTCTTGACTTCTCCCCTGTAGGGGAATGGTTTTCCCAGCCTGACTACATTGCTAGGAGCTCCTTTGGATGACTCTCCAACACCCTGCCTTGTTTACAGCTTTTTAGTAGTGCGCCTATTTATGCCAGTGGTCCCGAGTTACTTTTACCTTCCCATCTTTAGTTTAGTTGATCAAGTCAGCATGTTTCTTAGTTCGGATTTTGTCTAGTTTTAGTTGATCCCTCTAGCTTAGTAAGTTGATAAGTTCTTGTTTCTTAGTTTAAACTTAACCCACTGGAAAGCGTGACCGCAGCCAACCTCCCAATGTCCCAAACACAACTCAACTCGTCTCTGTCCCTGAGGGATTCGACTCTTACTTCCATTTACTAGTCTATAGTATTGTGGGTTAAGGTCTTGAAGGTCCTAAGTCTCTTCGTTTGCATACCAACGACCAGATAGTAGCCAGCTTGATCCATTGACTGTCTAGCCTGATCAAGTGCGTGACCTCTATGTGATTTATTTGATTTGCATTGTGAACTCTGAGTACTTAGTTCGATTTAGCGACTTTCACTTGTCTCTCCACTTTCCACTCCAGGATCTGGATTCACTGCATCAATCTGGATGACATCCCCTGTTTCTGCTTCCCATGTTCTGGAAGCAATATTCTCCTGGGTCAAGTCATCTTCTTCTTCTTTTTCTACAGTTGGTACTTCATCCTCGCCTCTTCTCCTGATCTCAAAGTAATTTGGCTGATGTTGGCCCTGTCTGGTGGCTTGATTGTTGCTGGAATCCTTCCCTCATTTCCTCGCATCTCAGTCAACGAAGTGGCAATTTGAGACAACTGTTTAGCTAGCATATCGATAGCCACTTTCTGCACCTACTAAGCATCTTGCAGCTTGTGGACTACGTCATTATTAGGCTGCATGTTGCTCTAGAGATGTTGCTGCGAGCTGAGTAGATCCCCAACCAAATCGTCTATATGCTTTGGCTGTCTAGGGTATGACTGATTAGAACTCGACCCTTGGTTAGAGTGGAAACTTCCTTGTCCTTGGTTCGAGTTGTATTGAGCATTCGGCGCTTGAGTCCCCTGAGAGTTTGGTTGAGGGTTTGGATTGTTACCTTGGTAACTCCTCGGATGTGGTGGGATATAGGAATTCGCTGGCTGGTTCTGGTTTCTGCGAAGGAGAGAGATTTGATATGTGAAACATTACTCAAATAAGCACAACGAGATGGAAGCTAAATAAGTGTGACATGGGTGCATGCAACACGTGAGAAATAGAGGATCAAATGGCCATGTGCGCGGAGCATGGAAGCAAGGAGTTAGTTAGAATTGTTTTTCGTGTTTGTTAGATCGTACATGCAGCGTATGTAAGCTGCTTCTTCATTGTATTTTCATTATTGAGAAATTAATGCAAAATATCTCTTCTCCTTCTTCTTCTCGTAGCTCATTACGTATAGGTACTCTCTCGATCGTCGTTCCGGTCACCGGCGACCCTGACTCCGTACCAGTGTGACAGCGGCAGCAGTGACGGCGGCGAATCGCAGAGGTCATGGGCTGTGGCTGCTGGTGCAACAGAGAGCGAAAGAGAGAGAGAGAGATGTGAAAGTCTGTTCCAGTTTGAGAATTTTCAGAGAGATGTCTGTTCCAGTTGGAGAGCGTGATGGGTGTCTTCCATTTGGGGATTTAGTTTTCACTTCAAGGGAGAAGACGAGATTTGAGAGTCTGTTGTTTGTATTTTCTGGGTGAGTTTTAAGACAGGGATGGGCTTAGGTGGCTGGGAGTATTTTACATTCTTTTTCTTTTAGTTTTAATAAATAGATTTTGTTGGAATTAGAGCATCCGCAATGGCGGACGTCCACGCGGAATTCCCACCGGCGTGCGGAAATTCCGTGGCGCACGTCCGCCATTGCGCGTCCCAGGCACGGATACGGAATTCCGCGAAGGAATTCGCAGTTCCGCGGCGTTCCGCGGAATTCCGCGCGGAATTCCGTGTGGACGTCCGCCATTGCGTTGACGCTCGTAGAATTCCGCGCGGAATTCCCGTTTAATGCATTAAATATTTTTTTTTCGGTTCTAAGGAGTGAGAAGCCAGTTTTTATTTTTATGTACTTTTTTTTTAGTAATTATGTACTTTTTTTTAATGAAGTATGTGTTTTTTAAATAAAGTGGTTGCATTTTCTCCGTATTCGCGTCAAAATTTTAATTCCGTAAATTGTTTACTTCCGAAAATTGTCTAGTTTGTGAATTTGTGAATTTTTTATAATTGTGGGAATTCCTTCGGAATTCCGCAGGGAATTCCGCCACTGTGCAGTGGGAATTCCTTATGACGTGGCAGTGCAGTGGGAATTCCTTATGACGTGGCAAGAGGTGTTTTTGGGAATTTCGGGGGGAATTCCGCCGGGAATTCCGCACCACTGTGATGCTCTTATGTTACTCCCAAATTGCTTGGACACAAGTAATTAAACCTATTGATTTAATTAATATGCGGTAATTTTAGAATTTTGCTAAGAGGATGAGGAATAAAATGTGTACATATAGGATGCATGCATTGCTTTGAATAAATATTATTTTGCAAAATCTAATTTTAGTATATCATATTTTTTTGAAAAAGGGTGAACTTTTGCACGTCGTTTGAGGTTGGAACTGAAAGTTGATTGAGGAGTTAAGCGAACAAGATGGATTTTCTTTTTAAATAAGTACTATGTCCTAAATATATTTTGATGTGAAAAGAGAGTGAAATACGTTTGTCGTGCCATTTTTTTGTGATTTAATAGAACTTATCTGAAGTGGCTTTGCCATGTATGTTTAATCAAATTTAGGTCCAGTAGAGCCGCAAACCCTACTCGGACTAGTGTATACCCCGTAGATCGGTTGCCATCTCTTTCGATTTGACCGGTCCAGTGACCTGGTTTGTGGTCATGTTCCTTGTTATGTATGTTCAGATATAGTGATGGTGGATGTGAATGGAAAATGTTTGCACAACCGGACTTTACGTGAAATACTTTTAGTGTACTTAGGTTTTCTTTTTAAAGTTAAAACCCTAATGTCACTCAATTATGGCTTGACAAAATTTTTTTTGCATGTGTCCACTGAGTGCATCAAGTACTCAGCTCTGCATATTGTTTTTAAAACGTGCAGGTTGAGCGGCGACGAACATGGTGGGTGTTTAGCAGAGTCAATGAAGAATTATGTCTTGTTTAGTATTGTGGATGTGTCATATCTTCATACTTGACACTATTCCATGTCTTGAACGCTTCCGCTAAAATTCTATTTCTTATAGATTGATTTATCGTAGAGAGTCTAAACTCTACTAAATTATTATCGTCGAGTCTTTATTTCCTTGGAGTTGGTATTTTGTCGAGATGATACTACTGTTATTTTTCAAGTTGTTTCAGTTATTCAAATGCTTTGGTCAAATATATATTGTTCTTCACCTTGCTTCCCCGCTTCTTTAATTCTCCTGTAGTCACGGTCAACCGTGTTTTCTATCCTTAGAAAATGCAGTCGTGACATCATTAGTCTCATAATAGATGTCACACATGGATAATGATACGAGATTTTTGAAAATATTTTTTTTATATTAAGTGGAGAGATAAAATAATATATTTATATTAATGGGAGAGAGAATTTTTTCCCAAAACGGAAATGTGACATCTTTTATGGGACAAACCAAAAAGGAAAGTGTGACATCTATTATGGAAATGAATGGAATAGTATTTATTTATCTTATTTTCAATCTATATTTTCATTCTAACAAAATTAAATCAATATATGAATTACTTATATTAAAAATAGTAGTATTTCATTTGTCCACAATTTAAAGTCTCACTTTGACTCAGTACGAGTTAAAAAAATATGAAGGAAAGTGAGTGAAAAAAGTTAGTAGAATGTGGATTCCACCTTTACATTCTCGAATGTTGTAATGGGTTAGTGGAAAGTGAAGACATTATTTCGTGGATGGACCGAAATGACAAATATGAGCATTATTTCATGGACGGAGTATAATAAAAATAATTAAACTGTGTGATATGATCAATTGTATTTATTTTCAAGTTAATATGTATTCGTTCAATACTACTCTTATCTATTAAGAGCATCCACAATGGGAGCCCACCGGCTAGCCGATCCCTGGCACTCGCCGGTCCGCTCGCCGAACCATTGCAGCCGGCGAGTGCCAAATCGGCGAAAAAAACGGCGAGCGCACGCCGATTCCCGACCGCTGGCCGATGTGCTCGCCGATCGGCTGGCCGCCATTGCAGCCTCCCGATCGGCAAGCAGATTTTTTATTATTATTTAATTTTCGAAACACTATATATAAGCGATTTGGGGTATCGACGATAATGAAGCCGGTCCAAGCCACGGCGTGGCCGCCCCGAACGTACGAAGTGGGGTACCTCACGATGAAGTCGGCCGCCTCCAAGCACATGCCGACATGCGCCAAGTAGAAGCTCATATTCGACTCCAAAATTATTGCAATTTCCCGTATCTGTGTCGTAAGTTGAAGTCCGTATTTTGTGTGATTGTTATTTTTATTATTTTGTTTATTGTGGCTAGGCTATGGCTAGGCTATTGCTTGTCCAGTTGCTTGTCCTGATGATGTGGCAGGAGGAGTTTTTAGTGATGATGATGTGGCAGGAGGAGTTTTGGGATAGGCTATGACTGGGCTATTGCTTGTCCAAAACCATTGTGGATGCTCTAAAAACGTTTTTAATAGTAGATGCCATGAGTTTTAATATAAAAATGATAAAGTAAAAGGAAAATAGAGAGAAAAAGTTGTTAAAGTTTTGTTAGTAAAAAATGAGGCCAATCTAACTACAGATAAAATTTTATTATAAATAGATATGGGTAGTGATAAAATGCAAACTCTATATATTGTATAAACTTCAAATTCATCAATACAATGCCAACACAGTATCAACACATTATAAAATTTCAATATTTTGATGTCAACACAGTGTCAACCGTTGATACTGTGTTCATATTTTATGTTGATGTTATTTTGTCATCTGATGACATTTTTCAACGGTCCAGATTATAATTTGGAGTTTGTTATAGTTTGCATTTTATTACATTCCAAATAGATAGAGACTAATTTTGATGGATTACTCAAAATGAAAAAATGTGAGTCTTTTTTTAGATGAATATAGTATATTAAATTTGCGATGAGAAAGGAAAAAAAAGGAATGGTATAAGATATGAGAAATGATATGGTATTAAATAGTGAGCACCACCCTCATTAGATGCACTTTTAATATATTATTTGTTTTGTTTTATATATTTAGTTTGATTCAAATATATTTAAAAATATTAATGATATTTTTAATTTTATTCATTTGTTTGAAATTATAGAAAAATGAACAAATCGAGTTTTGATTTTTATGAATTTTGTAAAATCAAAAATATCAATAATTTTTTTAAACATATTAGAATCAAATTAAATATATACTCCCTCCGTCCCAAAAAAATATGGGTAATGAGTATGACATGAGAATGAAGACAAAATTGGTAAGAGCATCCACAACCGTGCTCTTGCCAGCGAGCACGGTTGTGGGCCCGACCCCACTTTTTCTGCCTGCTCTCTGGCAAGAGCACAACACCCACAGTTGTGCTCTTCCGCAAGGACGAGCACAATTCAATTAAACAAAAACATTTTCATAATATTAAAATTTATTAAAAAACCACAATAAATATTACAAATTATAAATAAAATAAAAAAGACCTAATTAAAATCCTAAAAATTAAAAATTACATAATTAAAATACTAAAAATTAAAAATTACATAATTAAACTCCTAAAAATTAAAAATTACATAATTAAAAGCTAAAAATACCCCGTGGACGACTACTCATCCGGCGGCACTACCCCTAATTGTCTTTGGAGGCCCAACATCATGGCCTCGTGCGATCGAAGTTGCGAGGGGTCATAGTGGACCTATCGGCCATATTGAGTTGGGCCAAAAGCTGCCACAACGAGTTGGTGGGGGGGTGGAGGTGGCGCATATGGAATGGGAACGGGAGCAGGAACTGGAGCATCGGCGCTTGTAGCCGTGGCTCGACGGCGGTTGGCCGCCGCCTTCTTCCTTCCTTGAGGTCGGCGTTGGGAACCGCTCGGGCCGGCGTCGGGGCAACCCATGTTAGCTCCGGTGAGTTGGCTAGCCACTTCTTCGGAGCCGACGTCGGATAGGGATACCGATCTTGACCGTTTGAAGGAGCCGCTAGAGGAAGATGTTACGCCTCCCATATACTTCGGGTGCGTCCGCGTCTCCTGCCAAACGTTGAGGTACTTGAACGGCTTGTATTTCATGGATTGGTAGGTGCTCATCGCTGCAGTGATGATGTCGACCTCGCTCCGGCTGCTCCCGGCATTCCGCTCTTCCTGGAGGAAATAGCCATTGAACTTGCCAATTTCATCGTTGGCTCGGAAGATGGCGTTGCGCACCATACTCTCGTTGCGCTCGACCGTCCCCGGTGGCCGATTTTCATTGTACCGGTGAGTGATGCGCCACCAAAAGTGATCGCCGGATTGGTTCGTGCCAACCACCGGATCTTCGGAGATTTCCAAGTACGCCGTGAACAATTTATCCATCTCCGCCGGAGTGTACGGTGTGCGGACACCGCGAGTAGGAGGAGTCGGAGTTTGGGAGGGGGCGGTCAGCCTAGGCTCCAGTGTCCACCCGTATCGCCCTTCGGGGGCACCTTGGTCGTCGATTGGGTATGGCCGGTAGCCACCTAGAACGCCCGAACTTTGGGTTTGAGGAGGGGCCGAATATTCCGTTTCCGGACTAGGAAACGGTTGTGAACCGAACCAGTCGGGGTTCCAACCGTGGGAGGGCGGGGGGTCATCGCCTTGGCCGGACGTTGTTATGATGTAGGAGTGGAAGAAAGATTGAGAATGGATATGAGAGAATGGATATGAGAATGGATATGAGAATGGATATGTGAGAATGAAGATGAGAATGAATATGAGAGAATGAAGATGAGATTTGTATAGTTTGGTGTGAATTTTTGGGTGTGAAAGTGGGGTATTTATAGATGAAAATGTGTATTTTTGGGGGAAAAAAATAAAAAAAAATTTAAAAGTGTAAAAAAACGGTAAAAACGGATATATTTTTTTGGGGAATTTAAAAAATATTTTTTTATTTTTAATCGGTTTTTTTAATTAAAAACCAATTTTTAATTAAAAAAAATTCAAAGGCAACGGCTATGTCGTTGCTCAATCGCTGCTCGCCACGTCGCCTGCTCGCTGGCACGGACGTGCTTGATGCAGCGAGCAGCGCCGTGCCAGCGGCGCGAGCGCAGTGGCGGCGTACCTCGTTCTTGCCAGCGGCACGGACGGACGGACGCCGTCCGTCCACCGTTGTGCATGCTCTAAAGTAAGAGAGATGAGGAGAATTGTATGGTAAAGTAAGAGAGAGGAGGAGAACGGTAGTTAAAGTAGTGTTAGTGGATAGTTGGACCTACATTATTAAATTGAGTATAATAACTTTCCAAAAATGGAATGCACATATTTTTGTGGGACGGACGAAAATGGAAAGTGCACATATTTTTATGGGATGGATGGAGCATTATAACAAAACAAAAATGCTAAAAGTGTATTGAACGAAAATGTATCATATCGTTGATTCATTTCCCTATAAGATACCCCATCCGTTCTCTCATAGTTGAGGCAAAACTTTCGGCACAGAGTTTAAGAAATGAATATTGAATGTATTAAATAAATTGATAAAAAAGTAAGAAAGAGAAAAATGTAGAGAGAATAAAGTAAAAAGTGAATAACGTAGAAAGAATAATGTAAGAGAGAGTAAAGTAAGAAACATAAAAAAGTTACTATATATGGAAATGACTCAACTATGAGAGAACTTTCCGAAATAGAAAAATAACTCAACTATGAGGAAACAAAGAGAATATTGTACTTGTGAATTGTGATTGAATATTCATTTTAGATAATTATTAAATATACAAAATAATAAAATTTTCCAATTTATAATGGAATCCATACAAACTTTCCCCTTATGCCTAGACACAAGTTGACAAGATATTAATGAATATATCGAAATAATATTTTTTGTCTTTCGATAATTGAAACCATACAAACTTACCCATACGAGTGGACACTAGGTTGTTTAGGTACAATACTAGTATTAGACACTACTACACTTCTGTCTTTATCTAAACATGTGATTGTGACACTTTTTTTTAAAATTTAATTTATACTAAAAATTATGGTATTTTTACTAATTAATTTTACTCATACTTTATTATAAATTTACTAATAAAGTATTACTATATAAAAGTTGAATTTATATTTCACTAATTTTTTCAATTCATTTTTTGAAATCTGTGCCTAAATTAAGGTGGATAATTATTGAAAGATGGAGTGAGTATATTGTTACTCAATTGTGAAAGAAGGGAGTGATATTTATCCAAAAACTAATGATTTTATAATTTTAATATGGAGCCGTGGGCTATGATGAAAGTAGTGAACTGATTCTCGGATAAACCAAACGCAGGGAACAATCAGATCGAAGCGAAATGGCCTAGCTTTCTTTTTCCCCAACCGGAAATTGACAGATTGATTCATTTCGAAGAAAAAGGAAGTCTTTTTTGCTACTTTTCCTTAAGAATTCGCAGATCAGAGAATGGAGGCAAATATGATCACCCCAGAGGAAATTCACAGGTTTTAATTCATGGGTTCTTCATATTTTCCATGCTTCTTCAATTTGCATATTCTGACAAAACTAGCTTTATGAAATTAAAATACTATGATACTTAGGTTTTAGTGAAGGAGAAAATGACATCTGAGCTCTGGAATTTGTTAATTAGTTATTGTGTGTGTGTGTTTTATTTGAAAGATTGGATCTTTAGTCACACTCTGTTGAGAGTAAAGTGAAAGAGACTAGTTTTTTTTTTTAATTCCTTTTCCTGGAGATATTATGTTCATGTTCTATCCTTAAGCAAGTTGTGGGGATCTTCTCAAAGATGTTACTAATCATCATATCGAAGGAGTTATCTGTAACACTAACATATATGCCTAATAGTTGTGGGCTGTAATTGATCCTCTGCTCTTTGTAAATTATGACTATCATAATTGGATTATTCGATCTGGACATCCTTTGTTCGATGCAGATCTATACTGATTGTGTGAATATATGTTGTTCTTGGCTTCTGTTTCCTTTATTCTCCTCAATCAGTCAGTACTTTCATTGTGGACCTTCCTTGTTCTTTTGCTTGTGAAACCGATTTCAGTGTTCAGTTTTTTCATCATATCAGCATTGATTACTTGAACAAGAAACGGAAACTTCAAGACGAACTGCTAGTTATGCCTTTGTGGAAGCATGCCTGCTGGGATTATAGACTTGTAAGTGAGTTTCCTTCTGATTCGACCATCGATCTGAAGATGGTGAGGGGTAACATTTCTGCACGAGGAGTTGAATCCGGACCAGATTCTGCAAGCAATAGCTATTGCTTTCCTAGTGACACTGACATGTCCATGTCTTCACATGATGATGCTAAAACTTATCTTTCGTACCCAATAGCACATGCATCTGCCAAAAGTTGCGCTTCATCTACTCTTTCAGACGGCAAGTTTTCTCAGATTGGTCTCTATTCTTCAGAGAACAGTTCGATGCTGAGAAAAGAAAACTCGGGTAAATTTGAGTCACCGTCCATCTGTGAAGACCTTAAATGTCTGTATCACGAATATGGTCTGGATCTATCTGAAAATTACAGAGTTCATCTCCTAGAATGTGGAAGTGATTGCGGCTTCTCAGAATACCATAATGAGGTCATAGAGGGATGTGTGGACGAGGGTGTTGATAATCAGCTCTACTCAAACGAGGCCACTGACTGTAATTTTGTTCTTTCATCTGGAAGGTGGTCTGTTAATCAAGGTAGCATTTTCCTGCAAGGATTTTTACCTTATTTACATTTAATTTAGAAAATGCTAACACCTTCCTTGTTCTTTTGGTTGCAGATAGTCAAGAAGGGACAAGGAAACCTACTATTGATCAGGAGTTTGAACAGTACTTTTCGGCACTTATGCTGTAATGTAAACAGGAAATGTTTGAACAATTATGTTTGATGTTTTTTTAAGTTATGCTTAGTTTGATATATAAAGCTTTACTTTTTCTCTTTGATCATGTGTTCTGTCTTAGTATTTTATGATCATATTAAGTGTGAACGATTAATTCCCATCATTCCTAACAAAAGATGGCTAATCTGTCTATTGTAATCATCATCATCATCATCATCATTATCTGTCTATTGTTGTGTCTATGAACTTCTCTCCCTTTCGGCTCTCCGGTAGTCTGGTGTACTTCCACATACAAAGAAATGTAAGACCATAATGCTTAATTCACCTTCTGTTCAATGTGATGTCTTACTTACAAATGCTTGTCGAAATATTGCAGTTAAAAGGACTGCCATTCCCACTTGGAGTTTTACTGCTCCGTACTTGACTAGGTGTCAACTAAAATATTGCCTGGTAATTTATGATTCTCTGTTTCGTGGATGTATGTATTTATTTCTTCTTGTTTGGAAAAAGACTATCCTATATGTTGTTGATGATACATGTGTGTGTTGTTGCGCACGTAATGCTCATCTAAAGTTCCATTATCTCCTTTGTTTGTTTAGGTCACTGAGTTAGTTTATCTTATTTAAGAGATATTGATGAAGTTACAGTATTATTTTGATAAATAAAATAACCCTCAGAAAAATTTGTGCTTCGACAGATACAATAAAATCACACCTGGCTCCGAATTATTTACAATATAAAAGAACGAAACTCACACAAAAATGGTAAAAAAGATAAAAAGGAAAAGATACAGATGGGGAGAGCCAAAATTAAATAAATTCAAGACTGCTGGTTTACATTGAAAGCAGCACGTCCATCAACACTTGGGAAGATCAGACGGGGGTGGTGGCAGTTTTTGAGTTGCTAGCGGTCCGTCCTGTACAATCCAAGCCATTCTTAACCCCCAACTTGTGTGTACTTCAAAGTGGCAATGCATAAACCATACTCCTGCAGAAAATTTTATGCATGCATATTAATAAGGACATTAAACTCTAGTATAGAACTATCGAAATATTGGGTGTTTAAA
This sequence comes from Salvia splendens, assembly GCF_004379255.2. NCBI lineage: Eukaryota > Viridiplantae > Streptophyta > Magnoliopsida > Lamiales > Lamiaceae > Salvia > Salvia splendens. The sequence goes on from NC_056034.1 coordinate 28,104,497, forward strand.
TTTTCTGTTTAGTAAAACATGTTGCCTATACGTACCTGGATTGTCTGCTTGGAATCGAATGGCTACCCAGCCACCAGATGGAACACCTACTGTATTCCTTTCAACGGGATCCACCAGGTTAAACTTTGCAGGGTCATTGGTTGGATCATAATTCCCAAATCCTTCACTGACTATAAAGAAATTGAAACCGTGTAGGTGAAGAGGATGACTCTCAGCCCCAAGAATGCTTGTATCCTGAAGAACTAGCTCCACACTAGCATTGAAAGGAAGAGCCACAACCCGAGTTCCATTGCTCACTAAAGTGTTGTTCGGTGGAGTTCCTGTGTAGTTGAATGGATTTGGTGGATTGGTTGGGAAATCTGTGGTGTAAACTCCTGTAGAGTTTTGATAGAAGTGGGCTTGTAGCATAGCTGTCTGAGGAAGAACAAAAGAAATGTTATTGACTGCAGCTGAAAATTTTGTCCCATTGGGTCCTTGACACGTCGTATTTTGAGGGCATGGGCTTGACCCGAGTCCCGCAGTGAAGAAAAAACGCTTGTCCACCGTCTGTGGGACAGTTGCTGATGTATATTTTGGGTTGTTTAAGCTCCTGAGCTTCCGGGTGAAATTGGCAACAAAGCCAGTGTCACCTAATGCTGGTAATGTAGGCTTAAAAAGTGTCTTTGTCTTGTTATACAAGTGATCTGATTGTTCTTCATATTCAAGAAAACCAGCAACAGTGGAATTGTCAAAAGTTCCTTGTCCCGTGAAATACGGGCTTGCAGCCATGAGGAATGTGGCGTGCTGGTAGTGAGGCTTCGTCATGAGTAGAACATTTGTGGTTTGGCCGGGGGTTATGACCACCACGCTAGTAACAAATGGTTTGACATACACTGCATCTGCTTCAACTATGGTGACGGTATGGTTGGCAATGCTGAAAAATAGTTCATCGTTCATGGCAGCATTTATCAGACGAAGCAAGTATGTCTTCCCCGGCTTCACTCTCAGCCTGAATGTATCTGAAAATTTTGAGACATTCAGCATCAGCTATGTTTATTAAAGGAAAAAGGTGATGTAGAAAAAAATAGTGTGTTTTGTCTGAAATAGAAGGCGTTTGAGATATTACCTTTAGAGGAACAATTGTACAAGGGTCCAGGAAGGCCATTAATGGTGTATGCATCGGAAACGTTTGGACCACCCCCCGTCTGAAGAGACTGATTAATAACCGTCTCAGGGTCCGCATTCCACCACTCTCCTGATAAATCATGAGAAAAGTTCATATCAGATAATGCTTTTGAGAAAAATTTCATCGAAGTAAATTTAAACTAACCAAATATGATGGGGACTTCCTTGTGTGGTTTCTTAAAGGGATAAGTCTCGTTTCGTCTAGGGAGGATGATTATTGGTCCGTAAAGAGTTGCTCTCAGCCATGAGATGTGAGCATGCCAGAACAGAGTACCTCTCTGCCCCGTGATGGTGAAGTTGTACGTGTAACTCTGGCCCGTCTGTATCGGGCATTGTGTTACATAAGCCGGCCCATCAGCCCACCCGCTCTTGAGTTGCCGTATTCCATGCCTGCATCAAACAGATAAAACAAGTAAGTTTGCCCACCGCCTTCGTAAATCTATACCATCATGTCTCAGTCTTTCTTACCAGTGAATGGTCACATTGTTAGTCACATTGTTGACCACCTTAACTAATACACGATCGCCTTCTCTTGCGATTAGCCTAGGTCCCGGAAATTTCCCATTAACGCTAACAATGGTCTTCGTTTTGCACAGTCGTGTCACGTTGTGTTGCACAATCTAGCATTAGGACACACTTCAGCTCAAAACAAGCACACACATTATCATCAATTGAAGTTGGCTAGATTAGATTACTAACGTTAAATGTGTAGTGTCGGGTGGTGCATGATGCGGGCTGAGGCAGCATTATCGAGACAAGAAGGCCTAATGTGAGGGCTGCTGGCAGCGATGCAACGAGCAACATTGCTTGCTATTTCGATGTAAGTGAGAAAATTTTGATGTTTGGAATGTCTGATTCCCGTGAGTGTATAAGTAAGGAAATGATTAGGTGAATAGAGTTTGTCAATGGTGAAGAACATTCATGGAGTTACTGTTTGAGTTCGTCGCTTTTTTTTGTGATCCAGTTTGCTGTTGGTTGAGCTGAACTTTAGAGTGCTGCTTAAGGAAGATTATGGTTCTAATTAACTAGAGACACTTTTCTAATTAAGGATCTAAGTCGGAGGTTAGTCATTTAATCCCCTATGTCATAACTTAGAGCTCAATAAAGTGTGCTTTCATGTCCATGATGTTTTTCCTTTTTCATTTTATTTACAAAAGGGGCATATTCATAAATAATACTCCCTCCGTCTCAGCTAAGATGACACATTTCTTGGCTGGCATGAGATTTTATGAGTTGTTAGTTAATGTGTTTAATTAGAGAGGAAAAAAGGTGGGTGTAAGTATGAAGGATAAAAAGTGGTTGAGTGTATTAATTGGAGAGAGAAACTTTTCAAAAAAGGAAATGTGTCATCTTATTCAGGACAAACTAAAAAGGAAAATGCGTCATCTTAAATGAGACAGATGGAGTATATAAGATGGGGTTAAGACGGTATATTGTGAACCTAAAAATGAGTTATTAATAGTTTTATTAAAAAAATACTACTCCATTCGTCCATCATTACTTGTCGCTAGTTTCTTTTTTAGTTCGTCCGACAGTGCTTGTCACACTTAATTTTTACTATTTTTAGTATTTGACTCCACATTCTAGTAACTCATTCCTACTCGCATTTTACTATAAAACTAATACAGTATATAAAAGTAGAACTCACATTTCACTAACTTTTTTAACTCACTTTCTATTACATTTCTTAAAGGTCAACTTGTGCCTAGCATTGACAGGCAGAGGGAATACAACTATAGTAACTGACTGTGTGCTTCTTGTCCATGATGTTTAGGGTATACTAGTTTTTTTAGTTCATACAAACAGTGCATATTTTTTTTGATGAATAAATATCAAATAGAATCAAAACCAACGTAAACATCATACACTCGGGCATACCCGAGGAAGTGCAAGAGAAAAAGCCACGAGTCGGCTAATACAAAGCAACATGGTAAGGACCAAGAAACAAACAACACGGGGCAAACCTCAAACAAGGCCGAACACAGTTCAAGTCACCCATCTAAACCCAGAGTGAGCGAGCCTCGTTAAATTCCCTTCGGGAAAAAACCCATGGGATAAGACAGCGCATATATTTATAAATGTAAAAGGTGGTGTTAGTAGACTTTAATTTTAACCTGAAAAAGGAGAGTTAATATCAAATTTGTGTGATAACTTAACATCAAATTTTATGAACTCATTCTTTTCTTACTCCCATAATTTATCTTTTCATCTACTGTACGAACTTATGGAGCCCAAGCTTCCGGAAAAGTACGTAGTTAGTCTTATGGAAGGAAACTGTGTACTCTATTCTTAAGGCAAAGCATTTGATGGTAGGGATTTGATCAGTTTTTAACTATTTACTAATGGCTAATTATGTCAATATTCTACGTTATAGATAGATGTTAACACGAAGACATTTGTACATCAACAAAATTTAGTTGAAATACAAATATTTTTTTGTTGATATCTATTAGAATGTTAACATAATTAGCAGTTAGCAATTTAAGATAGTTAACAACTTAACATGATCCTTTGGTAGTATATATATATAGAGAGAGAGTTGTGATCATATGATAACCCCCAAATCACGTAATAACTCTATAACCAAACCTGAACCACACACATTTTCTAATCTTGTGGCTGAGATTCAAACTTAGATTTACTTCATAAAAAGGCTCAGAAGGTAAATATGTCATTTCCCTCATTTAATTTCTGAATTTCGCTCCATTCTTTCACTCTCTCTCAGTTCGATTCTCTCTTCTCAGCGATTTTGTTTCCATATTTCTCCCCTATTTTATTTACATAGGCTCCAGATTTTCTTCCGATTTGGTTCATTATTCCATAATCTCCAGATTTTGTTTCCATATTTCTCACATAATTGTGACCAGGAAGATGTTTTCAATTTTGCATATAAGTTGATAAAATGATACTTTAACCTGACAAAATAACATATTATGCATTGCCGATTATGTGTTAACATGATACTTTTGGCTTATAAATGTTAGGTTTACTGCATAGAATGATAGTTTTGTCGGATAGAATGATACTCTGAGTTGATAAAATGATAGTTTTGCTGGATAGAATGATACTCTGAGTTGATAAAATGATAGTTTGCCGGATAGAATGATACTCTGGGTTGATAAAATGATAGTTTTATTGATTTGTAGGTATGTACATTTCTGTTTGTGATGATGATTTGAAGCCAATGATTGGTATGAAATTCAATACATTAGTAGAAGCAGCTGATTTCTATGAACATTATACTCGTTCAGTTGGTTTTGGCATTCGTAAACTGGGCAACAAATCAGTTCATGATATTATGTAATTATATTATGCATTGCCGATTATGTGTTAACCTGATACTTTTGGCTTATAAATGTTAGGTTTACTGCATACAATGATAGTTTTGCCGGATAGAATGATACTCTGAGTTGATAAAATGATAGTTTTGCCGGATAGAATGATACCTCGAGTTGATAAAATGATAGTTTTGCCGGATAGAATGATACTCTGAGTTGATAAAATGATAGTTTTACTGATTTGTAGGTATGTACATTCCTGTTTGTGATGATACTTTGAAGCCAATGATTGGTATGAAATTCAATACATTAGTAGAAGCAGCTGATTTCTATCACTGGTATCATTTTATCATTTGAAACTATCATTTTATCTCCTGAAACTATCATTTTATAATTTAAAACAATAATTCATCATGGAATAAGGTATGAATTGATGATACAAAACCAAGTATGAAGTAAATTCAAAGTAAATTCATCATGCTGTCATATGTAACTCTAAATCTACACTAAAAAACTATAGAATCTAAAAAAAACGAGAATCTCTGGCAAAATGATAAAATCGAGCAAAAACAAAAGTGAAATAAGTAATAAACTCCATCCAGCCTTCCTTCGATGATGCTTGAGCGTTTTCCTTCGACATATTCAGAATTTGGATGATTTTTCCTTCGAAACTGAAGAAGCAAGCGTTTGAAATGCGATTCGGAGGGTTTGAGTGTGAGAGAAATTGAATGCAGTGTTTAATTCACGTTTTCTTCTTACCCGCCCAATTTTATAACGAAATGACAATTTTGCCCTTAATATATCCGAAATATGATAGTTTTATTTGATAAAATGGTATTTTTGTTAGATTAAATCCAGACCACATATTTTTAAAATGTGTGGTGGAGATTTAGTTATAGGGTTATCACACAAATTGAAGTTATCATTATAATGCACCCATATATATATATATATATATATATATATATATATATATATAGGGTTGTGATCAATTGAGATTTTTTAGCCTAATTGAGAATTGAGATACATTATTAGCCACTCATTTTTATTAAATGAGTGGTCCAGAATTTACCACATGGAAAATATTTTTACATTAATTAATTGTGAAAGGGCAGAATGGTAATTTCATCATACATTTTATTTAATAAATATTTTTTTATTTTTTAAAAAAAATTAATTTTTTTTTCGATTTTTTATTTTTTTATTATTTTTATTTTTTTTGTCAACTACACACATATAATGTCAACTACATATACAATTCATGTCAACTGCACATATATAATGTCAACTACATATATGATTCATATCACCTATACACATATAATGTCAACTATAAGCTGTTGACATTTGATGTGCATGGCTATTGACATTTGATGAGCATGCTACACATCGTAGTTGACATCGCGTGAAAATTAAAAAAATTAAAAAAAAATTTAAAATTTTTTTTAAAAAATTTAAAAAAAATAAAAAATAAATTTTTTTTAGTTGTTGACATTTTAATACGAGTTGTTGACATTTGATATTCTGGCTATTGAAATGAAATGACGATAATACCCTTAGTTGATATAATCTACTTGTAGTTGACATTTCAAAATGAGTGGCTGAAAATGCATCTCAATTCTCAATTAAGCTAAAAAATCTCAACCTAACAAGACCCTATATATATATGATAAATAATAGTTAGATATAATATGGGATAAATTATTGTAAAATTTGTCCAAAATTAAATTAGTCATAAGGGTCAAAGTGAAATAATTATTCATGAAATATGAATAATGAAGATGGACCAAGAATCCGAATTTTTAAATAAGAAAACAAAATTAATTATAATCTTTAATCCCTTAATCATAACAACTGAACGGGGCTGTATGGTTTCCATTTCCCATGACATATGTTTGAAAATAAAATAAAATATAGAATGATGAATATGGATGGGTGTGTGTTTGACTTCTAGTGTAATGTTGAGTTAATCTAACGCAAGCACGTGTGCTACCAGGTCATGAAAAGGAAGCCATAACAACTCCATCTCCCTTTTTGATGGGAGAAATACTGCCTATTTTACCAAATGTTATTATTATAATAATAATAATAATAATAATAATCTTGTGGTGATGAATATCACAAATTTTAAATAAAATTGTTAAGTAAAAGAGAAAATGCTTAGAATATTATTGATTGATGTTGAAGAGATAAAAAAGAGAGAGAAAAGAGGTAGGGATAAAATGGTGAATCATTATAAAAAATGGAAGTGGCCTAATTTATGTAAATGAATAAAAAATGGCTTTTTACTATAGAGGAATGAAATAGAGTAATTATCTAAAATAATTAAATATATTTTGTGGGAGGTAAGAAATGGGGTAGGTTGGATCACTGTTTCTATGAAACATAGTTGATTGATGGTGGGGAGGGAGATTAAGCAGCCTAACCATATTTCTATCATTTTGTCCAAACCTAATTTACCTACATCTCTTCTACCTCCACTTTTATTTCCTCTTATCGAAGATATTAAACCAATACATCAGCCGTCTTTTTCCTCTTTGCAGACAAAGATTCTGTCTGATTCAGATTTTATTCTCCTTTCGACAGCCTTGCTTATTTGTTTTACTATTGATCTACGCTTCTTTTGCTTATAAATCAAGAAAAATAAAACAATGGCTCTGCATCTTTGTGCTCAAATTTTTTTTATAAGTAAATGAATTGTGTCATGAACTAGTCAAATTTTTAGCTTCAGGCATTCATCTCTTTACCGCTCGACCAACTCACAAGTACAAAAGATGGATGCTGATCTTTTAACTAGGGTAGAGATATTGTTGAATTGTAGAATGACAATAATAAAAAAAGGCAACATTTAATTAAGAATAATTTACACTTTACAGCTAGCACTTACTTATTTTCACGGAACTTAAAATCGTACACGGACAAAATCATTTGCCATTGTTTAAATTGATAAACTTCAATTTGTTAAACTTTAATATGTTGTTTCTCTTCATTATATAATCCCTTTGTATTCAAAAAATAGAAACATTTGAAACGACATTAGTTTTAATGCATAATTGGTAAAGTAAGTGAGAATGTGGTAAAGTAAGAGAGAGAAAAATAAAAATGAGTAAAGTAAGAGAGAGGAAGAGAAAAAGTAGAATTAGTGGATTGTGGGGTTCATATTCTAAAATAGAAAGATTCTAAAGTTTCTATTTTTAAGGAACGACTCAAAATAAAAATAGTTGTTATTTTAAAAAATGGAGGGAGGAATAATGAAACTAGCGTTTCAATAATTAAAAGATTTTATACTACTACAATTTGTTATTCTATGATTGTAAAAGTGTAGCTAAATGTGAGAATCCAGCCATATAGTGTATGTGGCCGGTGCTGCACCACTCAATTGCATGGCTAAAATCATATTGCTTTTGTTAAACAACTTGGATCAATATCATAAAATGACAATCCAATTTTTTTCTATCAATATCATAAAATGACAATCCAATTTTTTTCTCTCTCTCATGATTTGTCTGACTGACTATGTGCTGATTTACTAGCTTGTACATAACGTGAAAGAAGATATGATTAGTAACACCAATGCAAATTATTGTTGAGCTCGTGGATAGTAAATTAAACCGATACCACGTTGAGAACACACAATGCAGTCGCTCCAACTTTAGTACTAATAATGGGCCCAACTTGTATATCTAGCCAAGGCTCGACCTAAGTCACATCAACTTAAATTAATTAGAGTTGAATAACACTTATATATATAACGTAAGACACTCTCACCTTCACCCAATGGTGAGATGGATTTGTAACCCAACCATTAAAAAAATAAAACACTACAAATACTTTTTCTAGAACAATCGATCCTGCCGGTGAATAGGGGAAGGTTGCTTTGTTTCATTTTCGGTCAACCGACAAACGAAAAGGATATTACAACTCATGTCTCCCCATTTATAGATAATCCATACTATAGATTTATTTAACGTTCTTTAATTAGTTACATATAGATCAGTTTTTCTGATACACCAACCAATTAACCTATGTCGGAGTATAATTTAATTTTTAGTAACACAATCTAGCTTATGTTTACAGCAAATGTAGGATCAGCCGCAGTCGAAATTAAAGTAGCGACTTAATCAAGTAGAGTTGCGACAGTGAAATTTGAATATAGTATCAATCTAAGAATGCATAGAGTTCTGATAAAAAAAAATAAGTCTAATATTGTACTGTCCTATTATTTTATTTTAGAGTAAAAGGTTAATTTTGATCATGAACATGACCAAAATATGAATTTGATAAAAAAAATTCACTTTTTGAAAAAATAGGTCCATCACAAATGAAAATATCAGAAGTAGTCATTTTCTTGATGGTTCCGTAAAAAACTAACGGTTAACGCTAATTGCACAGTGGCATGACCGTTAGTTTTTTGACGGAACCGTAAAAAAAGGACCACTCCGACAAGGATTTCATTTGTTATATATCTATTTTTCAAAAAGTGAATGTTTTAGACCAAATTCATATTTTGGTCATATGTTTATGACCAAAATCGACCTTTACTCTTGATTTTAATAAAGATGTTCTTATACTGAATCTTGATAACCATCCTGGTAAATTTATAATTGTAAATGAGAATAATAATAGGTTCAAGAATACTATGCGTGTAGGATCCACATTTCACAATCGCAAAAAAAATAAATTGAAACTAATTTTTCCATTTCTATCTCTCGGTTGTTTATTTTAGTCTATCCCACATGAATGATTTCAGCTTACTTTTTTCATAAAGGATAATAGACTCCGAATTCCATTAACCTATTTCTACTTATATTTTATTATAAAACTAGTATTCAAAAATAAAACTCATATTCCACTATTTTGTTTTCTACAAATGTTTGTTTATAGTAAGTCACACTTTCATTTTTAGTTTGTCCCACAAAAGATGTCACATTTTCATTATTAGAAAAAGTTCTCTCTCACATAAATATAAAAATTATATCTTCTCTCTCCATTTAACACACAAAACAAAACCTTCTAAAATCTCATATCGTCCCACAAGTGTGACATCTTTTGTGGGACTGAGGGAGTACACACGTACACACAACTCAAAATTGATAGTGTTCACTTACAGAAATCACTTACTAGATAAACCGTTAGTGTTCACACAAAAGAAACTTATGGGCACCCACAATGGGGCGCCTGATGGCACACCCTATGCATGCCATCGTCCTCGGGCGCGGACGATGCCTCCATTGTGTGTGCTCGCCATATGGCGCGCCTTATGCCCACGCCCTAAGGGCACCCACAATGGGGCGCTCGATGGCACGCCCTATGCGTGCCATCGTCCTCGGGCGCGGACGATGCCTCCATTGTGGGTGCTCGCCATAGGGCGCGCCCTATGCCCACACCCTAAGCTTCGGGCCTGGAAGAAGCGCGGACGATGGCCTATCGTCCGCGACATCTTCCGCGGCATCGGGCACCATTGTGGGCTCTGCGGACAATGGCACGCGTTTTTAAATTATTTTTTTTTTCAAATTTTGTCTATTTTGGTGTGCTCCAAGCATGGTGGGCAATTGTGAAAGGGCCCGCTCGTCTCTGGTTCAAGGAAGTCATCGCCGATGTCATGTATGCGTGCATAATCATGCACAACATGATAGTCGAGCTTGAAGGTGGGACATCACCGACTGGAACGATGATGAAGGTGCATCTAGCTCGTTCAGCACGGCGACCGAGCCCCCCGCTAGAGGATTACTGACGGGCTTCAATGAGGTTCTAACTAGACATGCCTCAATGCGCAACCAACAAGACCATGCTCAGCTCATGAACGACATGATTGAAGAAGTGTGGGCCCGTAACCGCCGCCACTGAGTTTGCGTATTTTTTTAATTCGTATTGTAATGTATTAATTTTTATAAATGAAATGAAGTTTTTTACCAATTTTTGTAGTTATTTAAATATTTAAATAAAAGAATGCATAGGGCGCGCCTTAGGGCGCCACACTGCAAGTGGGATAGTAGGAGGATAAAAATGATGACGTGGCGGTGCATAGGGCGCGCCTAAGGGCGCCCCACTGCTAATGCTCTTAGTTCGTTAAGTGCAATTGCAAGCTAACACACATACCACGTACTATTATCATACTCAATATGTGTCACATAGTAATTTGATATGAATTTTAAAAAATGCAGAGGATAGTAAGTTGGAAAAATTATTGAAATGTAGGTCATATTTTTAGTATATTAACATTATAATAAAATATGAGTATAATGAATTAGTAGATTATAAAATTCACTACTAAAATAAATAAAAAATGAAGTGAGACAATTAATAAGTGACAGGCCAATTGAAAATTTGGAACACATGGTACAAAGGGAGTTAAAAAAACTTCCACATTAGATTAAGGAACTGGAATTAATTAGAAATGTTACACCAGATGAATTATAGCTAAGTAGTTTCATCTGTCATGCAACAAAACAGTATAATTATATGATAAGTATAGAAAGGACAGATATATGATTTAATTCTAATTAAGTAAACCAATGACTGGTGCAAGGTTGCATTTACGCGAATGTGAACTCATATAAATATGACATTTTCTGATTTTGGTTATACTCTTATAATTTTATTCTTCAGATATTTTTTCATAAACAATGTATTAATAGAATCGATAATATTTTACTCCATATATTAATTGCAACTTTTACTTGCTTCTCTATTTTAAATATGGTTTGCAACCTCAACAATTGGAATAACATCAAAATACTCATCTATCATGTATGCGTATGCGATTCAGCAGAATAAGTAGAGAAAAAGGGAACGAAAATATTTTTACTTACAAACTAGGAGTAGTAATCAAATATTGTAAAGAAAACTTGAGTTGAATGAAATAAAACAAGAGTGAAAAAGCCTTGTCTAAAAAAGATAAGTAGGCATGCATATACTACTACTACTAAACATGCCCCGCAACCGCATTTCCGAAAAGCATATCCAGCTCCGGCGACTGGAAATACCCATTCTTTGGTGGCTCCATCTTCCTCCACCGCATGCTCTTCTTCCTTGGTGGCGGCGGAGGGCACGCCACCACCTGCAATATTTGTTTCTTCGGAGTAGTACACTCTTCATCCGCTTCCATTTTTTCAATTCACCAACTCTATTTGTAATTCCCCAAAAATAGAAAAATGTGACCACTCAATTAGTAGTTATAATAGAATTTCGGCGAGGCAATATATAAGTATTTATTTGAATTTGGGAGTGGGAAATGGAGGAGGGCTTATTTCTTTTGTGAAATTATATAATGGCGGAGGAATAGTAATGGTGACAGTTAAGAATGGGGTGGCACCGGCAGCGACGACGTGGCGGTGGCCCACAGATTTTGATTTTGGGAGGGAATTTTCATTTTTCGGATTTGGAGTTTTGAATTCGTGTTTAATTTAGTGACAAAAGTGGATTAAGAGACTTAATTAGGAATGTTTTTCTTCGATTATTGTTTTCTTAGCTTGGAATTATTTGTGAATTGTAGTAATGTGTAATGTTGTACTCCAAGTACTTGTACCTTGATTTATTATGATGCAAATTATACTTACATAATATCGTACTAATATATGGAGTAATATTTTTATGGAATATTGGGGAGTAGTATATATTTGAAGTAAAATATTGCTCACTATATCCAAACGACAAATTCACTCGTGGTGTGTATATGACTAAATTAGTTGTGAGATATTCAATGCAAACTGATGCTCGATCTCCTTCATTTATTTACACTTGTTTTAAAACGACAATTTCTTTTAGGCTGCATAGTATTTGCTATTATTTCTTAATGATTATAATTATAAGTTCATCTAGCTTAACTGGACATCTAAGTAGCCTTTTTAATTTTAGTTGGCAGTGAACTAATTAATCGTTAATTAATTCCCATATCCTAATTATTGCCAATAATTTGTTTCGTAATATATATGAGCACTTGAACCATATAATTAAATGTGATCCAAAACTGAGTTAACTGCACTTTTTTGGCCAGTCATCCACAAAAATCAATTTTGGAGAAATTTTATTTGAGGGAATCCATATTGGAGATAATTAATGTTTGTAAAAGACATGTGTTAAAACATACTCCCTCCGTTCCATAATAATAGAGTCATTTTGTCATTTTGGTACGTTCCATAGTAATAGAGTCATTTCCATTTTTAGTAAAAGTCAACCCATTTCGCACACCTACTTTACTCTCTTACTTTTTTCTCTTTTCATCTCTATACATTTTTTATTTTCCACTTTATTCTCTATTTCCTTAACTCACCTAACACAATTTTTCTTAATATCTCTATTACTATGGAACAGAGGGAGTAGTAAATATTACTAGTAATTAACAGTTTTTGGACAACAGCATAAACTAGTGTATCTATTCAAAATAGAGCCTACATAGTATATATATATATATATGAAGACAGTGTGTGATCAAATACTAACTAATTTACAGTAATAATTAATAACTAATTTCAATTTTGTATGTTAAAAATATCAATACAAAGACATAAATTTATCAATCTTCTTGTGTTGATAAACTTATGTCTTTGTGTTGATATTTAAATTTACTTATTGATTGATATAATTATGTCTTTGTATTGATAATTTTGATACACAAAATTGAAAGTTATTAGTTATACTGTAAATTAGATAGCATACTAACGCGACCCTGAAATGGACAGTCATTTCATATATTTATTATGGTCTGATTGGATAATTTCTATTTCACATATATTTATATTTTTTAATATATATATAATAAATTTTATTTTAATTAATGTTCAATACTATTCGATTGTTTTGTTTTAACAATTCATTACTAGATCAAAGGCTACAAATTTTTTATTTTATTTTACAAATTGATCTAGTAAAAGGGATTGAAAAGGATTATGTGAACAGTCTGTATATCATCACTCAAAAATTGAATACTCCAGAGTAACTTGTGATGAAAATTAAGTAACAAAAGTGGTTCAAATGAAGGATATAGAATGACAATATTGTTAATGTTGAATCTGTGTAATATTTCAAGCCACTAATAAAGAGATAAATAAAAGTTGATGTTCCAACATAGAAACTCTAGTAAGATTGTTACAAAAACGGTAAAACGTAAGTTAGAAAATCTTGATGAAAGCAACTGCAATATTTAAAGCCCAACATTAATTTGGGTTTACCTGTTATAGGAGTAATTGTAATTTGAAACAGAATGTGCTGTCGCCGCCTATTCTGGTTTAGGCTCAACACAATATGATTAACCTAAAAGCTATTTACATTATATTTTGCTTTATTTAAAATTTATTTGCTTACTTTATTGTTTAGAGTTACCGTTAAGCACCAAAAAACTTGTTCTGTATGAGAAGCCATTACCAATGAAATGAACATTCTGGATACATGGCACCCGACTCGATTCACTTTATGAGTTTAATTATAAAATGGTGATAACACACAAAACAAAGATAAGAATGGAAAAAATTGAAATGCATTGATCATAACACACGGAGCTGCGCATGGCATTCGATGGCTATCTAAATTAACACTAACTATTTTCAGCGTGCTTTATCCTTACTCACACGTTGTTTGAGAAGTTTTTCAAGATTCATCCATCCAAAAATTACCCCAAACTAAGCTATGGAGTTTTTATTTGACGGAATGTGGCGGATCCAGGACCACAAAATTGAGTGGGCGAACTCATATGATGTATTTAATTAAAATACCACTAATAGTAAAAGGTTCCCCCTAATGCCGCAACAATCGCTTAGTCGCTCAGCATATCATTTCTAAGGATTATGTCACACCCGCATTTTCTAAGGATAGAAAACACGGTTAATCGCGACTAGGGGAAGATTAAAGAAGCGGGGAAGAAAGGAGAAAATCATACACATTTGACCAAAAAAAAAAAATTAATAACTGGATTAACTTTGAAAACATCATAATATTATCCTAACAATGATACCAACTCTAAGTAAATAAAGAATGGACAATAAAAAATTTTCAAACGAGTAAGACTCTCCACGAATAAACAATTCTAAAGAAAAGGACTCTTAGCGTAAGCGTTCAAGACACGGAAAATGTTGAGTATGAAGACACGACAAATCCAATAATTATTAATCATGACAAATCAATCCATGAACTCTGCTCAACATCCTCCACGTCCATCGCCGCTCAATCTGCACATTAAGAAAAACAATATGCAGGGCTGAGTACTTGATGCACTAAGTGAACACATGCCAAAACATAGTTTGTCAAGCCATAATCAAGTGACCTTGAGGGTTTTAATTAAAAGAAACCCAAGTACACCAAAAACATATATTTCACAAGTTCGGTCGGCCAACCATTTTCCATCCACATTCACCATCACCATATCTGAACATACATGACAAGGAACGTGGCCACGAACCAAGTCACTAGAGCGGCCAACTCCAAAGAGATATCACACGATCTACGGGGTGTACACTAGTCCGAGCAGAGTTTGCGGCCCTACTGGGACCCGAATTCGATTAAACATACATAGCATAGCCACTTCAGATAGGTTTATTCAAAAACAAAACATTGAAAGACAAACACTTTCCACCTCCTTTCACATAAAAAGTATTTAGGACATAGTCCTTATTTAAAAAGAAAGCCCACCTCAAAAGCTTAACTCCTCAACACTTTCTTGTTCCAAACAGCAACAACATGTGCAAGTTCACCCTTTTTGAAACAACATGATATGCAAAATTAGATTTTGCTAAATAAATAAATTTAACAATGCATACATCTTAAGCGTGTGCTCAATTTATTCTCCCATCGTTTCTTAGAAACTATATTCTCTTATTTTATGGCTCAAAACATCACTTAAGTAATATGTTAACAAAACTTAATTTATCCCATAACTAAGCAAAGTATAAATATTCCCGACTAGCTCATAACAAAATAAAAGAATTTAAATATATATATATATATATATATATATATATATATATATATATATATATATATATGGGAGCGTTATTCTCCTATTCATCCCTTAGATCATTTATTCTTCTTAATATGGGCCGTTAGATCTCATTCATCAACGGTCCAGATGATCTGCATTATTACACTATAATGGTGCATTATTAGTCGGTGTACATTATTCAACTGAAAATCTGCATTATTACACAATAATGGTGCATTATTAGTCGGTGTGCATTATTCAACTGAAAATCTACATTATTAAATGACACGTGGCACCAATCTAACCGTCGGATGACAAAATCATGGGGCTGAGATTAAAAAGAACAAAGAACAAAAGATACAAAAGGAAATGAATAAATATATATATATATATATATATATATATATATATATATATATATATATACTCCCAGACTAACACACGTTTGTACTCCCTTCACAAAACATGTGTACACACTTATTATTATATTTCCAATCACACATTTGCATAAAGGGAAAAAAAAAAGAATTACTAAAAGTGTACCACTCCCAGATTCGTCTTCTTCAATTTAAAACAACCACTCTCTCTCTAGTTCTTCGTTTTCTCTGAATCAAATTTCTCCCTTGCATAAAATCCACCATATAAAACACCAAACTCACTCTCCATATCTCACTTATGCAGAACCTAAATTCCTATTCCCATCTCTCAATTTACAGATCCCAAATCAGAAATAGCAAGCTCGTCTCCCTTCCTATCTGTTGGAAAGAGCGACGACATTAATATGCTGCCCAACATCCAATTTGGATGAAGAGTCCCTAAGTTTTGTAGAGTACCAAGTGGTGTTTATTCCCTAAGCATTGTAGAGTTCCAATCCCATTTATTGTTGTACTAGAACATTCTCATCACCCTATAAATACTAGGGTAATAAACTTTTGAATATACAACAAGAAAAACAAATATTAAAATATTTTTCCATACACTTTTATCTTCCAAATGCCTAACCAATCTTTCTCCACCTCTCTCGATTACCATATTTAAGATGGTATCAAAGCCAGGAAACCAACAAAAAACCTCCAATGGAGGTAAACCAACTATCCACTCTCGAGCTATTGATCGAGAAAATCTCAAATCTAATTAATTTGTACAAATCCAACACAAACCAAAGCCAAAATTCCTACCTGTCGAAGAACCTCGGCGAAGGATCGAAATGCACTACTGCAGCAATACAGGCCAATAGCCGAAGGAGTAACGTGTCTGTAGCTCCACCCATCACAGACAGCAGCATCGTCGACGACGGCGGCGAAAACTGCAACATCAGTCGGCGTCGACGTCGGCAGCAGCATCCATCTGAAGCAGCGCCGGCGGTGGCGGAAGCAGCGTCGCCAGCTGAGCAGTATCCGTCTGAAGCGGCGGCAGCGGCTGCTCCTGAAGCAGTGTCGGAGGCAGCGGCTCTTGTTCTAGTGCAATCTGAAAATATGATGAATTCCTAGGTTGAAGCTGCTGCCGGTAGAGCTGGGGATTCGGTTCAACAGAGGAGAAGAAGAAAGGAATTTGGGAGAAGAAGAAAGGAATGCGCTGCTGATTCTGAATCTTGTGTGGGATTTTCAAAAAACCCCCTCCACACTTTGCAAAAAACCCCCCAAACTTATACACTCTCCCAGATCCGACCCACTCCAAACATTTCTCACAAAAACCTCCCCAAAGAGTTCTGAAACTGCCAAAGCCACCTAAGCAATTTTTGAGAAATTTGCTAACTCACCCCAGTTGTCTGAAATATTATACAAAAAACCCGCATCTGTCGAAAAGACCCAAATAACATCCCCAAGTCTCGAAAATTCTGAAAACAAAACCCAATTTTTTGAATTTCAGCCTTCCATTACTTGTACAAACAAATTCCAAGCTTTAGCGTACTCATCTTCCTCAAACGTAGGACCTAAAGACTACCATTGGATTTTTTACTGTGGGGCAGCCGATACCATGTCCTTTGATGCATCGGACTTCCTTGATATTTCTCAATCCACAAAAAAATTTGTCCAAACAGCCAGTGGGGAGTTAGTACAAGTAGAGGGGACGGGAACTGTCACTATCTCACCAACCCTTCTCCTCTCAAACTTTTTTTATGTTCCTTCATTGTCCCACAAACTTTTGTCTGTTACTCATGTAACAAGAGATCTCAACTACAAATTGCTAATGCAGCCTCATTTTTGTATGTTACAGGACATCAAGACAGGGACGATAGTTGGGCGTGGCACTGAGCGACATGGATTGTACTACGTGGATGAGATAGCCCAACAGAGTACTGCGATGCTAACTCACGAACTAACTGACAGATTTGGCTCTTGCATTGCCGGTTAGGGCACCCATCCATAAATTATCTTCGTCTACTCTTTCCTGAGTTAGTTTCTTCTACCCATGTTTTGAATTGTGAAACTTGTGTTTTAACAAAAAGTCACAGACATTCCTTCAAATTAAACAACACCAGAGAAAAATCACCTTTTGCTTTGGTTCACTCTGATGTGTGGGGCCCTGCTCCGGTTACTGGAGGGCAAGGTTTTCGATATTTTTTATTGTTTATTGATGATTTTTCACATATGACTTGGATTTATTTTTTGAAAACAAAATCAGAAGTTTTTGAGAAATTTACTGAGTTCTATTGTCTTGTCCAAACCCAATATAACTCTAGAATTCAAATCCTTAGATCTGATAATGGGAGGGAATACGTGAACTCTAAGATGACATCTTTCTTCACTGAAAATGGCCTTGTTCACCAAACTTCATGTGCCTATACACCAGAACAAAATGGGGTAGCCGAGCGGAAAAATCGATATATCCTAGAAATCACTCGTGCCCTACTCATTGAATCAAACATCCCAAAATCCTTCTGGCCAGAAGCCATCGCAACTTCCGTCTATCTCTTAAATCTTCTTCCCATAGGGATCCTTAACTTCAAAACTCCTCTAGAGGTCTTCTCTTCCCAAAACTCGGTACCATCGTCCCTCCATCTCGACCCTAAAAGTTTTGGTTGTACCGTGTTTGTCCACTTCCCCAAACATGATCGTGACAAATTTTCACCTTGTGCAGTCAAATGTGTCTTCTTGGGTTATGGAAAAAATAAAAAAGGATATCGATGCTATGACCCTTCGACAGATCGTATGTACACAACTATGAACTGCGACTTTGTTGAAAGCAAATATTTCTATAGCCAATCTAGCGGTCATGGGGAGAGTAAGTTAGAAAACTCGAGTAGTGATACACTAAATTGGCTACCTCTTTGGGGAGAAACCATTCAGGGGGAGGGAGAGAATAACCAAACAAATGAGTCAGACCAAAATCCTGTCACAGAAGTTGGTCCAACAGAGGAAGTTAGCAGTACCATCGGGCAGTCAAATCCTCAAGAACATGATGTGTCGCTTCAGGATCCCACCAAGCTATCTGATCAGTCTTTGAATCATGAGGTAAACACTTCTGATCCCAATATTGGTACCCTACCTAAAACCACTAACAGTGACAGGGAAAACAAAAGTGATACAAATGAGCCACCGATGGAACCAGAGACAGGGCACGGCAGATTGCCCCAAAGAAGTACAAGGGGCATTCCTCCTCGGAGATATTCGCCAGACTGGAAAGGGCGGAAATCTAGATACAGTATTGCTAATCTCACCCAGGGACACCTTACCGAAATGGCTAGGGCATTCGAAGCTGCACTTTATGAAGAAGAAGAAGAAGAGATTCCGCAGTCCTTCGAAGAGGCAATAAAACACAAGCACTGGAGGGAAGCCATGAAGAAGGAGATTGATGCCTTGATAAAAAATGAAACGTGGGAAAAGTGTACTCTACCTCCGAGAAAGAAACCAGTAGGATGTCAGTGGATCTTCACCATAAAAAGGCGTGCAGATGGTTCAATCGAGAAATACAAGGCAAGATTGGTTGCTAAGGGATATACTCTGGTGTATGGAGTAGACTACGAAGAAACATTCTCCCCTGTGGCCAAACTAAATACAGTAAGAGCACTTCTATCTGTAGCTGCATGTAAGGAATAGCCATTATACCAGTTTGATGTTACAAATGCCTTCCTTCATGAAGAACTTGAGAAAGACAAAGAAGTCTACATGGAGGTTCCCCCAGGTTTTTGTGAAGAATTTGGAAAAGGACAGGTGTGCAAATTGAGGAAGACTCTTTATGGGTTAAAGCAATCCCCCAGAGTGTGGTTTGGAAGATTTTGCCAGGCAATGTTCAAACATGGCTTCAAACAGAGTCATTCAGATCACACACTATTCCTAAAGAAGAGGAACGACAAAATGACATGTCTAATAATCTATGTTGACGACATGATCATAACAGGAGATGATGCCGAAGAGATCCAAAATCTAAAGGAGAATCTTTTCAGGGAGTTTGAAATGAAGGACTTGGGATCTTTAAAGTACTTCCTAGGAATTGAAGTGTTGAGATCCAAGCACGGAATATTCCTAAGGCAGAAGAAGTATGTTCTTGACATGTTAGCAGAAACGGGCCTACTGGACTGCAAGCCTGCTGAAATGCCAATGGTACCCAACCATGGATTGAAGATTGTGGATGGAGCTAAGCCTGCAGACCGTGAAAGATATCAACGGTTAGTATGTAAACTTATATATCTTTCTCATACTAGGCCTGACATCACATATGCAGTTGGAGTTGTCAGTCAATTCATGCATCAGCCTCAGGAAGATCATATGGATGTTGTCATGAGAATTGTGAGATACTTAAAGGGAACAACCAGCTTTGAAGTTTTCTTAGAAAAGAAGAAAGATTTGGAGATTGATGGATACACTGATGCTGATTGGGCAAGTAATCCAGTTGATAGAAAATCAACTGGAGGATATTTTACCTTTGTTGGGGGTAATTTAGTCACTTGGAAAAGCAAGAAGCAGAAAGTGGTTGCCTTATCAAGTGCAGAAGCTGAATTCCGGGGGATCAGAAGCGGTCTAATGGAGATACTTTAGCTTCGAAGATTGTTAACAGAAATTGGCTTTCCACCAACACGAAAAAGTCAACTTTTCTGTGACAATAAAGCTGCAATTAGCATTTCAGAAAATCCCGTACAGCATGACAGGACCAAACATGTTGAGGTCGATCGTCACTTTATCAAAGAGAAACTTGAAAGCGGGATTATTGAGTTCCCATTTGTCCGATCCGAGGAACAACTGGCAGACATTCTTACCAAGGCGCTAAGTCGTACAAAATTTAAAGAATTCCTTGGCAAGTTGAGTATCGGGATACCATTACTCAACTTGAGGGGGAGTGTTGGAAAGAGCGACGACATTAATATGCCGCCCAACATTCAATTTGGATGAAGAGTCCCTAAGTTTTGTAGAGTACCAAGTGGTGTTTATTCCCTAAGCATTGTAGAGTTCCAATCCCATTTATTGTTGTACTAGAACATTCTCATCACCCTATAAATACTAGGGTAATGAACTTTTGAATATACAACAAGAAAAACAAATATTGAAATATTTTTCTATACACTTTTATCTTCCAAATACCTAACCAATCTTTCTCCACCTCTCTCGATTACCATATTTAATACTATCTACTACCTTAAAAAATTAAGTAAAGCATCCATTGCTACTGTCACTGCCCCTCCGTCGCCGCTAAGCTCTAACAAGCTCACCCTCCATCACCGGCGGCGCTGCTACTCACAGCTAGTAAGTTTTTCTCTCTCTTTTCCTCAATCTACTTTTATCTCAAAATTTAATTGTTCGATTCAACTATTTTTGGGCATTCCCGAAATTTTTAATATTTGAATTGAAGAGGAAATCAAAATGGAAGCTTCTATCTGTATTAAAAAAAATCGAAGCCTTAAGAGGAGGGTATTATTCAACAATTTGGAGACATCTCAAGAATTTGTTCCAAATTTCGACCAGTGAACTATCGTGTAATTGACGATGTCTGTTGATGCAGAGAACTTTAGAATTAGGGATTATTTGTTTGTTGGAGAGATTTTCGGAGTGGAGGTTTTTGGTGAATAAAGAAAACGTGTAGAAGGGTTTAGGGGAAGAGATTTATGTTGGCCGCATGAATTAAATAGGAATTATGAATAAATGGCTATATTAAAAGTAGTCCAATTGAATAAGGATAAATGGGCTAAAAAAATAGACAAAAGTGATAGGCCCAAAAATATATAAATTTTAGTACATTGATTACATTGTGGTGTTTTATTATTTTAGTACTTTGGTGTTATTCCAAGTACATTGTAAACGAACGCCCAAATTTTTCCATCGACGACTCTCACGTCAATCTCGTCGACAACTTACACCACACAAATAATCAACAATAAATCAAGCATTCACAACCAATCGAAACAAACACGGTATTTTATTCAAGGTCTATCACTCGCTCGTTCTCAAAACAAAAATCTTAACTGAAAAAGATATGAATAAAAGCGGGTATTACAATCTACCCATCTTCACAAAAATTTCGTCCCGAAATTTGCTTAGATCATTCAAACAATTATGGGTACTTCTCCCTCATCTTGTCTTCCAATTCCCACGTAGCTTCCTCAACGCCATGATTTCTCCACCGAACCTTCACCGAAGCAATAGACTTATTTCTCAACTCTTGCACCTTCCAATCCAGAATGGCTTCGGGCTTTTCTTGGTAACTCAATTTCGGATTCAAAATCATCATCTCCTCTTGATGAATTATGTGGTTAGGGTCGAACATATACTTTCTCAATTGTGACACATGGAAAACATTGTGTACTTTCCCAAAGCTTGGTGGTAGCGCCAATCTATACGCTACGGTACCCACTCTGTCAAGAATCTCATAAGGCCCAATAAATCGTGGTCTCAACTTGCCTTTCACACCGAACCGAGTTATTCCTTTTGACGGGGCTACCTTCAGAAAAACTTTATCTCCAGCCTCAAATTGGAGATCGGTTCTTCAAACATCATCATATGATTTCTGTCGATCCTGAGCTTCCTTGATCCTCTCACGAATTTGTCGAACAACCTCAATCATTTCTTCCACCGAGTCTGGTCCAAGAACTCTTCTCTCACCCACTTCATCCCAGTAAAGTGGTGATCTACACTTCTTCCCATAAAATGCCTCATACGGGGCCATGTTAATAGTCGCCTGATAACTATTGTTGTAAGCGAACTCTATTAGTGGAAACACTTCCTCCCAACCTACTCCTCGATCTAGCACTACAGCTCTCAACATATCCTCCAAAGTCTGGATCGTCCTCTCTGATTGCCCATCAGTCTGCGGGTGGAATGCAGTGCTGAAATTCAACTTAGTGCCTAACTCTCGTTGTAGGCTCATCCAAAATCTAGAGGTAAACTTCGCATCACGATCACATGTAATAGTCACTAGTACTCCATGTAAGCGTATGATCTTTTTCACATACATCTTAGACAACTTAATTGGCTCCATAGGTATCACGAATCGACACAAAGTGAGCAGATTTTGTGAGACGATCAATAATCACCCAAATAACAGTGTTTCCTCGTTGTGATCTCGGTAATCCTGTCACGAAGTCCATTGCAATGTGCTCCCATTTCCACTCTGGTATCTCAAGTGGTTGTAGTCTCCCATAGGGTCGTTGATGTAGAGCTTTCACTTACTGACATGCTAGACACCTCTCCACAAATGCCGCTACATGCTTTTTCATGCCATTCCACCAAAACTGTCTCTTCATATCTCGATACATCTTGGTACTCCCCGGGTGAGCAGTATATGGTGTTTCGTGTGCTTCCCTCATGATTTCATTCCTAAGCCCTTCGTCTCTAGGCACGCACAACCTGTCCTTGAATGTGAGTGCATTATCCGCCTCCTCGTGAAAATATTCTTGCTCCCCTGTCCTCACTTCCGAATGGATTTTCTCAAGTAAAGTATCGCATCTTTGAGCTTCCACGATTCTAACCCTTAGGTCGGGTTCCATTACCAAGGTGGCAATCCTTCCTTCCACTGTCTCGGGTGCTCTCACTACCTCCAATCGCATTTTACTGAACTCTCGTATCAAGTTTTCTTCGTTCGTGAGAAAAGTGGCCAATTGAGGTTGAGACTTTCTACTTAGGGCATCAGCCACTACATTCGCCCTTCCTGGGTGATAGTTTATACTGCAATCATAATCCTTCACCAACTCAAGCCATCTACGCTGGCGCATGTTCAAATCCTTTTGTTCAAAGAAGTACTTGAGGCTTTTATGGTCCGTATATATCTCACATCGAACTCCATAAAGATGGTGTCTCCAAATCTTCAAAGCATGTACAACTGCTGCCAACTCCAAGTCATGCGTCGGATAGTTCAACTCATGTGGCCGCAACTGCCATACGCAATCACTTTCCCATTCTGCATAAGTACACATCCGAGTCCAACTTTTGAAGCATCGGTATACACCACGTAGTTAGTGTCTGGCTCTGGCACAACGAGAATTGGTGCGGTGGTCAACTTCTCTTTTAGTAACTGAAAACTGGCCTCACACTCCGGCTTCCAATTCACTTTGACTCCCTTCTTTAGTTGTTGAGTCATTGGCCTTGCTATCTTAGAAAATCCCTCGATGAATCTCCGATAATATCCCGCCAGTCCTAGGAAACTCCGAATTTCATTAGGTGTGGTTGGTGATTTCCATTTCTGTACAGCTTCCACCTTTGCGGGGTCTACTCGAATTTCATCTGCACTCACTATGTGCCCAAGGAAATTCACTTCTTTGAGCCAAAACTCACACTTACTGAACTTGGCGTAGAGTTTCTTGGCCATTAACGTCTCCAAGGTAATCCTCAAATGTTCTCCATGTTCCTTCTCGTTCTTTGAGTAGATAAGGACATCGTCTATGAAGACTAAGACAAACTTGTCCAAGTATGGATGGAACACACGATTCATAAGGTCCATAAATACAGCCGGGGCATTTGTCAATCCGAAAGGCATCACTATAAACTCATAATGGCCGTATCTAGTTCGGAAAGCCGTCTTGGGTACATCTTCTCGTCGGACTCTTAGTTGATAGTATCCCGATCTCAAATCCATTTTCGAGAATACTCCGGCTCCACGGAGTTGATCAAACAAATCATCTATCCTCGGCAGTGGATATTTGTTCTTGAGTGTCAACTTGTTCAACTCTCGATAATCTATGCACATCCTCAATGTTCCATCCTTCTTCTTCACGAACAACACTGGTGCTCCCCACGACGACACACTAGGTCTAATGAAACCCAAGTCTAGCAATTCTTGTAGTTGTATCTTAAGTTCTTCCAATTCCTTAGGCGCCATATGGTATGGTGCCTTAGATATCAGTGTTGATCCTGGCTCCAAATCAATTGTAAACTCCAACTGTCTATCGGGTGGTGGTCCTAGCAAGGCGTTAGGAAAAACGTCTGGGAATTCTTTCAGTACTGCCACATCCTCTATGCTTCTTTCTTTCTTCTCCTCTCCATTTAGATAGACGAGATACGCTGGCATCCCTTCCTCATCATAGTCGTCGCTTGAAGTGCAGAAATTATGGACTTGCGTCGATTCATAGAAATCCCATAAAATATAGTCGGGTCCTTTCCCGGGGTTTGAAAAGAGATCTCTCTCTCTCTTTGCAGCGAATGGTAACGCCAACCAATCCATTCCCAAAATTTTATCTACACTCCCCATCGACATAACTTGTAATTTGTGTGCAACTAGCTTAAGTTCTCCCATAGTAAATTCTACATTCGAGCAAATTTGTGAAATATCTATAGTTCCTCCTACGGGTGAATTCACACTCATTCTTTGTTCAGTTCTATTGATAGGCAGTTCTAAAGTATTCACACATGATGCTGATATAAAAGAATGTGATGCACCCGTATCAAACAAAACAACAATAGGCATGTCGAGGAGCGTGCCCATACCTACCAAGTTTCCTTGCTCTTGATTCCCTTGCTGGTTCGTCTGTTGTTTCCCTTTTAAAGCATATGCCCTTGCCTGAGTGGGAAGTCCTTGACGACGTTGTTGCTGCTGCTGCTGCTGTGGTGCGGGTAAGTATCCCCTTGGTTCGGCTTGTAGTGCCCGCGCTTGCGGACGAAACCCTTGATTGTTCTGTCTTGCTCCCATCCCCATAATCTTACTTGGGCATTCCCTAGAGAAGTGACCATTTCCACCACAAGTGTAGCATTTATTGCGCTTTTCTCTGCACTCCCCAAAATGGTTCTTAAAGCACTTAGCACAATGTGGGGCATTAGGCCGGAAGTCACCCCTCTCATAAGGAGCACTCTGCCTACCTCCGTACTGCGGTGGGTTTCTGATGGGTTGCTGCCTCTTGTTATCATATGGAGTCCGATCTCCATCCCATTTCCTCTTATCTCTGAAATTATGTTGTTGAAGTGGCACTGGTGTAGTATTTGCTACTGTCATCTCCTTAGGCAACGCTTCTTCCACATCTAATGCACAAGCCAAAATCTCAGATTATGAAAGCCCTCTGCGACTTGCCACTACTACTCTTATTTCGTGCTTGAGACCAGCACGAAACTTCTCTGCCATTTTCTCATCTGTATCCACCAACTCGGGAGCATATCGAGTCATTTCACACAGTGCATGGTCGTACTCTGTCACCGTCATATTCCCTTGCTTCAAAGTATGGAATTCAACTACCTTTGCTCGCCTATAGCTCATGGGAACGTACTTATTATACATCTCTTCCTTGAATATCTCCCAAGTAAGCTCTTCACGGCGTTCAAGGTTCATTGTTCCTTAGCTTGGTATCCCACCAAAAATCTGCAGGCCCCGTTAATTGAAAAAGTCACACAAGCGAGGCGTTCCTTGTCGGTGCACTCCATAAAATCAAATATGCGCTCGAGGGCGCGTATCCAAGTCTCTGCCTTAGACGGCTATCCCAGTCCATCAAACTGTGGTTTTTGCCTCAAAAAGGTATCAATGTATTGTTTGGGTTGAGGTGGGGGTGGAGGTGGTGGTGGTGGTGGTGGTTGCTCTCCCTCTACATTCTGAGGGTCCACGGGGTCCTCCTCTCCACGCCCACGTCCGCACCCACGTCCACGCCCAAGTCCACGTCCACGTCTCGGTGGCATTCTGATTCAAAACGCATAGATTAATATGATCGCTCCAATTGTTAATCACTACATTCTCGTATCAAGACTTCTCACTCAACCTTTCATATATAACGATTATATAATACGTATAATAAAACAAGCTACGTATGCACATGTTACACTAACTATCATCACTCAAACTTCCATTCACACCTTCCGAACGTTTATACTTATTATTTTTCTTTTATCCTTTCGGTTTTAGAGATTTACTGAGGTTCGATGTTCCACGTTCATTTAATTTGCTCGGAGAAACAATAACAGAGTTGCTACATACAACTAGAATCGATGATGTAAGGTCTAACGTTCATCCAAAACAGTCCGCAATCACACAAATAATTCATAATATCATATTTCAGTATATACGAGTCATGACTCAAATCATCATATAAAGGCCACATAATCAAGCATACACAAATAGTTATCACTAGACGTCTCAACACAAAACAACATCATGTTCCTCAAAGTCTCAATAGAAAAAGAACTAGCATGCTTTCACTTAAAGTTCAAATATTTCCAAAAATTTTCACAAGTTTCCACAACAATTTTTTTTCGCCAATCTAATTCCACCATGAACAACTAATCATTTTCATTCCCAAAATATTTACCTCAAAATCACTTACAAAAATTTTGGTTACCTCTTTTCAGGTTGAGCGCGATGGTCGGATGTTGAGCCTTTAACACTTTTAAATTATTTTTTTAAATTTTTTTTTTATATAGGGATACTAATCTAGATCAAGAAGGAAAGAAGACTCTTGGGTCCAGAGTGGAAAGAAAGTCGCTCTGATACCACTCTGTCACGCCCGCATTTTCTATGGATAGAAAACACGGTTGATCGCGACTAGGGGAAGATTAAAGAAGCGAGGAAGAAAGGGGAAAATCATACACATTTGACAATTTTTTTTAATAACTGGATTAACTTTGAAAACGTCATAATATTATCCTAACAATAATACCAACTCTAAGTAAATAATGGACAATAAACAATTTTCAAACGAGTAAGACTCTCCATGAATAAACAATATTAAAGAAAAGGACTCTTAGCGGAAGCGTTCAAGACACGGAAAATGTCGAGTATGAAGACACGACAAATCCAACAATTATTAATCATGACAAAACAATCCATGAACTCTGCTCAACATCCTCCACGTCCATCGCCGCTCAATCTGCACATTAAGAAAATAAATATGCAGGGCTGAGTACTTGATGCACTCAGTGAACATATGCCAAAACATAGTTTGTCAAGCCATAATCAAGTGACCTTGGGGGTTTTAATTAAAAGAAACCCAAGTACACCAAAAACATATATTTCACAAGTTCGGTCGGCCAACCATTTTCCATCCACATTCACCATCACCATATCTGAACATACATGACAAGGAACGTGACCACGAACCAAGTCACTAGACCGGCCAACTCCAAAGAGATAGCACACGATCTACGGGGTGTACACTAGTCCGAGCAGGGCTACTGGGACCCGAATTCGATTAAACATACATGGCATAGCCACTTCAGATAGGTTCATTCAAAAACAAAACATGGCAAGACAAACACTTTCCACCTCCTTTCACATAAAAGGTATTTAGGACATAGTCCTTATTTAAAAAGAAAGCCCACCTCAAAAGCTTAACTCCTCAACACTTTCTTGTTCCAAACCGCAACAACGTGGGCAAGTTCACCCTTTTTGAAACAGCATGATATGCAAAATTAGACTTTGCTAAATAAATAAATTTAACAATGCATGCATCTTAAGCGTGTGCTCAATTTATTCGCCCATCGTTTCTTATAAACTATATTCTCGTATTTTATGGCTCAAAACATCACTTAAGTAATTTGTTAACAAAACTTAATTTATCCCATAACTAAGCAAAGTATAAATATTCCCGACTAGCTCATGACAAAAATAATGGCCGAACAAAAATATTAAAATTGCCCAACCCTTAAACTTAAGAAAAAGAAAGTGTATCTTAAAATACTCTAACTCCTACGTAATCTCAATAGACAAAGCAAATAACTAAATAAAAGAATTTAAATATATATATATATATATATATATATATATATATATATATATATATATATATATATATATATAGGATTGTATTCAAATCCTTTTCACCTAATAAATCCTTTATCCTTCTAAATATCAACCGTGGATTTGTACTGATCTAGCGGTTTACATATTAAGCTGAATCATAATAATTTAACTAATGTTAACCGTGTAAAGGGCATAATAGGGAATAACAAATGGAGTTAGTTATGGTATGCTCCATGATTTTCTCCCTTTACGATTTCTGCACTTTGTCAAATTATGCTCTTCAGATTTTTGCCAAATTATGCTCTTCAGATTTTTGCCAAATTTTGACTCCATTACTGCTGTTTAATTTTTTTCGTCGACCACAATGCGAGAAATTCTCCTTTCATAGATTCAATCGCACACAGATTTTGATTTTTCACGTTTGTTCGATTATCAATGGAAGAAGGTAATTCACCCGTTGTTACCCATGTTTATTGATTTTGGTGTTTTAAATTTTTAGTCGAAAACCAGTCGCACTACCAGATGTATGTAGATCATGAAATTTGTGTTTGATGTTGGCGTGCCTTTTACTGTTTTATCGAAATATGATGGACGGTTTATGATTATGTGGTGGCAACGGTGCATACAGACTACTAGGTTTGTTATTTTATGTGACATCGGGCTTCAATAATTAACCCAGGGAAGCCGATATCTGACACTAGGAGTGTTATATACTATTAGATTGAAAACATGAACTAATTCCGCGAAGTAGAGCCATCCCTATAGTGTTTGATTCAATGTTGACTTAGTAGTTGGACAAAATTATACATGCAATGTATCATTATGATTATATAATGCAATCCTTATGTGCGGTAATGTAATGTATATCTCTTATAATGCATCTTTTGCTTAACCTAATAAATGTCATACTGTTTCGTGTGCACAAGCAGTTAGGGTTGTGCCTGCCTATTCTGATCAATTAAATCCTGTTGTTGGTCAGAGGTTCCAATCATTAGAGTTTGCACTTGCGTTTTATGATGTGTATGCTAGGGTCGTTGGGTTTGACACGCGCAAACAAGGTGTGAGGAAGGTGGACGATGTTACAACGTGGTATTATGTAGCATGCAATAGGGAGGGCCATAAGAAGTCCATCGAGGATGACCAGTTGAATGCACGTTTCGGTTTCTCAATGAAGCGCCGACGCTTATCCAAGAGATGTGGTTGTAAATCTAGTATCTCATTCAAGTATTTCTCTGATAATGGACATCCAGGTTATATGGTACAGGATTTCAACGAGGTTCATAACCATGATATGGTTGAGTCAGAGCATCAGCAGTTTATGTCTGTGAACCGTCATTTGGATGACGTTCATCAGAAATTCATACTTGATTGTTCAAAAGCGAATATTGGACCCACATTGACATTTAAGGTTTTGAAAGAAACTCTCGGTGGGTTTGACCTCGTCGGTTGTACGGTCGGTGACATCAGGAATGCTTCACGCGACATTAAAGCCTATGCGCATGGATTCGATGTGCAAATGGTATTGGACGACATGGCTAAAAAGAAGGAGATGTCTGAGTCGTACACATATCATTATGAGGTTAACGAAAACAACCAGTTGGTTGCGTTGTTTTGGTGTGACGGCTTAATGAAAAGGAATTACCATATGTTTGGTGACATTGTAGCCTTTGACACCACCTATAACACAAACAAGTCTATATGTTTCTGCACAAGTATGTGCATTATAATGACGTTTGCATTCATTACATTAATATAACAGTTGCATTATTCAGATTAGATTTCCTGGTAATTGTTAATTATATCAAGTGCATTATAAGGACATAATCGTACATTATGATAACTTTACTGATTTATTATATTTTTGTTTGATTAATTTAATGACATGCACACGATTGTGTATGTAGGTATTGCATGATATTCTGTCCTTTCACGGGAAAGGACAATCATGGAAGCCCTGTAACCTTTGCGGCTGGCTTGGTATGTAATGAGAAAACAGGTGCGTTTGGCTGGTTGTTTAGACATTTTGTTGAATGCATGGGCATAGCACCGAAGATGATCGTGACAGATCTAGACAACGGAATGAGATCAGCCATTGAAGAGGTTCTGGTTGGCACGCGACACCGATGGTGTATGTGGCACATAATGCATAAGTTGTCCACCAAGGTCCCAAATAGGTTGCTCAGGGATGAAGCTTTCAAGAAGGAATTCAGTGCATGCGTTTGGTCTGATCTGCTTGAGCCTGAAGAATTTGAAGAGGAGTGGAAAAGAGTTGTGGAAAGTCATGGGTTGGAAGACTCTAAATGGTTTAACTCATTGTATGAGCACAGGCATTTCTGGGTACCAGCTTATTTTAGAGATTTTCCACTGGGTTCGATGATTAGGACAACATCAATTTTCGAATCGGAGAACAGTTTCTACAAAAGATTTTTGAAGCCCCGTGCGAACATAGCCGAGTTCTACTTGAATTTCAACCATGCTGTTGAGTTTCAGCTTAACAGTAGGACGACTTTAGACTACCACGATGCCATTGTTTTGCCCATTCTGGCCACTACCTTGCCATTTGAGAAACATGCTTCGACGCTTTACACCGATTCGATATTCAGGAAAATACAGGAAGAAATCGTTGAGGGTAATGATAGATGTCACGTGCTAGGATTTTCTTCAACTGAATTTGTTGACACATACAAGCTTGGCGATAGCTATCGCAAATCGTATTTGGTGACTCATGATACGAGTGATGAGTCATATTATTGCGAATGCAAACTATTTGGTAGGCATGGATATTTGTGCAGTCATATTTTTTTCCTGTTAAGGAACAATGAGTTGAAGAAAATACCAGAAAAATATTGCCAAAGCAGATGGATGAAGACTCCGCTAGCCAAGGCGGTCCATGGGGAAATTCATGATGACATTCCTACTAGGTCTGTTGTTGATGATAGGCAAGCAGTGTCAAAGCAAGGCATTTCTATGTTCTATGGTTCCCTCCGACGGTTTGAGGGGGACATTGAATTGCTAAGGGCTTTTGTAGGCGGTGTGGAAGATCTTGGTAATTCTCTACAAGCTGGGAATCCGACAACGTCAGCAACTGAAAAAATGCGAATGATTGAAGAGTTTTATGGTATGGTGCGGCCTGAAATTGTTGAGGTTCATCCTCCAGATGTTGTCAAGACTAAGGGGCATGCTAGCAGCTCAAAGAGCCGACTGATTTCGATAAGGAAAAAGGCTCTAAAGGATGCTAGTAGGCCTCTAAGACGGTGTAAGGCTTGCGATGAGTTGGGCCACCATGACTCCAGAAATTGTCCTATGCTTAAAGAGATGGAGATGAAGAAAGAGTAGGGGAAGGGCAAGAGTACGTTGTGATGTATTCTATGGATTTATGTAGCCGGATTATTTTATTTTATGCGTCTATTTTCTTATTCCTTGGGTTTGTTACAATTTTTTGTTTCACCGAAATTAACTAAACTCAGGAATTACAGTTTTATTGAAAGACAATGTTGCACATTTGCAGTTTGAAATTTGATATTAGGCCCATCACAAACAAATTTAATTCTGGTACCAAATAATGCTTTAATATTAAACACATGATGAACCTACATAACATAATAATGCATATAATAAGTACTTAAATTTAGTAGTGAGTACAGAATACCCGTAATGAAAAAAACCATAATGCATTAAAAAGGGCCTCTAATGTACGTATTAAGCCTAATAATGCACGCAAAATAATGCATGAAAAATGGAAATTAATGCACATATTGTTACAAACAATGCACAACCGAATATTGCGTGAAGATTGCAGAATATTATGCATGATGCTTGGTTTGCATTGACGTCCATACATTGCGTATATGTGGAATGCTAGATTGTTTTGTACCAAATGAATCATCTTGTAACTTGGGTATATTTTCTTCCAATTATTGTTCATTTTTAAAAAAATTGATGAATGTGAATGCATTATTATGTACTTATTTGCTATTATTATGCAGTGATGTCTTGTTATTTTGTACAAGATTTAAAAATTCATAACACTGGTACAGGATATTTGTTCCCAATATTCATACTAATAGATGTTCGAATAAGTGTACTTCACAAAAAATAAGATAATCATAAAATTCAAGAGTTTACTCAAACGCTGCCATTACTTGTCCCATCACCATTTGTGTAATGCATACCACACATCACTCAAGACCGTATAGGTGGACCCAATTTTCAAAGTTGAATTTTGCCGACTTCTCTTTCCAAAAACGCGTTGCCTTCTTCTGGTTGTCACCACCTCTAGTGTTGTAAACACACGTCAGGAGGGTCCTTGCATATTTGATGCGGAACATCTCCATGCTTTTAGTTCCACTTGCATTAAGGTCACATTCCCAGTCCTTCTCCCTTTCACCAAAATAGGTTTCCATGTGCCGCATGACGTAAATACCAGCCTCGTTAAGGAAGTTGTTGTTCCTCCAAGGCATGGTGACCACGTGGGTTCTGCACTTTCGCACCTGGGTTGCCATTTTAGGAACTTTGCACCTTGTGAGTGCCTCAGCCAAGAATTTTTTCTAGACCACCCAATAAAATTGTTTAGTTCTTAATTCTACTATGAATTATTTGCACCATATGGCAGCCTATTGTAGTAAACTTATTACTTACCAGAAGAGAAGGTGTCTTGCCGTACTTGGCTTCGAAGGATGCGTGTGGTTCTGCCAAACTGTGGTCTATGATATTCAATTTTCCATCGGGCAAATCAAAACATACCACATACTGCTGCGATGCACCCCATATTGGGAAAAAGATCTGCACAACGACGGATTATTTTCACTAAAAAATATTCAGAAATTACAAATAAAAAGTTTCAATGTAGTGGAAAATAAATAAACAACGATCCATAGTTGCAAATGTAGTTCTATAGTGCAACACAAGTTCAGACGTAATGAAACAATTTTGATATCGTAACGT
This sequence comes from Salvia splendens, assembly GCF_004379255.2. NCBI lineage: Eukaryota > Viridiplantae > Streptophyta > Magnoliopsida > Lamiales > Lamiaceae > Salvia > Salvia splendens. The sequence goes on from NC_056034.1 coordinate 28,137,875, forward strand.
GTATTTTCTAGGCAAATAATGCACAGTTTCAGCCGAACTATGCACAAAGCAACACACACTTACCATATCATATGTCTCCCATTGAAGGTTTCTCATTCCTAGCGCTTCTCCGAACAGTCTGGTCCAGAATGTATCTAGTTGTTGCTTCTCATTCCACTCCATCAGAGCGTCGACAACGGTTTCCATCTGGAAATTATTTGGTAAACTAGTTACTTATTTAAAATTATTTACATAGGTTGATCACACAATTAAAACGTAGATCACTCACGCAAGGACTCGTGCAGAAGAATAGCCTAGACATTGTCTCTGGCGCTTTTAGTTGCTCTATGTTGTTCAAATAAGAAGCCCAGGTGTCTACAATTGCAGGGCTGATCCTGTTGAATGGAGCAAATGATTGGAACTCCCCATGCAATGTTTCCCTGAAGCTGTCCTTGTAGACAACATCGTCCCTGATAGGCAATAAACACTTTAACAACAACAAACAATTATTTGTTAAACAACAATAGAGCAAAATTACCAAACTTACTTCTTTGTGGCTACCATGCTTAGCACCCAATAATACAACTCTCTGTCCACAATGTTGGCTTTGGCTGTAAGTCTAACAACCCTCTCATTGAACGGCGACCTTGCAGCCAGACTTGCCTTTTTGATTCTAGCCACCGCCCCGGTCTCCTCATATACATGAGAGTATGGATATGTAAAATACAGATGTAACACCCTTTCAGCAAACGAGCAGTAGGTATAACATCAGCATCATGATGCATGAAAGCATATTTTTAATGCATCTTAATGTATCCATAATGAAGGGATTATTTTAAATAATGAACTTACATGTATTACATTCACTCCCTCACCAATTGCCTGTGACATTACAATATATTCACAATACAATTTAAACAATGTACTCATTAGGTAAACTAGTGTTACCAATAATTTTGCACGCACATATTTACATGTTACAAACTATGTTTTCAAAAGGAAATTAACTTTTCTGTACCACATCTCCAGCATGCTTCTGTATCGCCTTTCCCTTTCCTTTGTCTTGCGAAACCACAGTTGGCATGACCATTTCCATCAAATTCACACCCGCTCTAGACTCGTCAATAACCGGTCGCTTACCCTTACACTGGGGTCGATTCTATTAATGAACAATGAAGCACAAAAAATGCATGTTAACAAGTTTATAATGTAGAATTAGCTGTATATAATTCCATTTTACACGTATACCTTATGAGCCAACGGCTCTTTCCCCTTCTTTCCCTTTGTTACGCCCCCCTTACTTTTTGGTTGTGTGTTGTCGTCCTTTACATAAAATACGAATTTAGTGAGAACGTTATGCCAATGAAATCATGACGTTATACAGTTCACTTTTTTTCTAAGAAGCCCAAACCTTGGCATTGTCCATTACAGCTCCACCCTTCTGACCCAATGCTCCTATCTTTACACCCGTTGTTGATGTCTTGCATTTCTTTGTTTGGCCGCCAATGCCGGCGTCTGCCCCTCCCTCAAAAGCATCACAGACTGGTTCTCCTACGGAAGCATTCACCTGTGCCTATCAATCACACAATTAAAATGAGTTAGTATCGGTAACCATTCACAGTACTCAAGGATATGTAACTGGATGCTTACCTCAGCGGTGCTCCGTAATTCCCCGCCAACCGCTAAGTCTGATGGCGGGAGCTGTTGTTCTTTAACACCTGCTCCAGTGTGCATGACATCCGGGATTTCGTAATCAAACGGCTCGGGAATGCCGACATCTCCTTCGACATCTTCACCTCCCGGCTGCCTAATGATTGGGACTTCCGGTGTAATGTCAGCAATTGGCGGCTCTGTGCCACCAGTACCACTCCCCCCAGCTCCATTTGATGGTTGTGTGGCGAAAGGGTCAGGGCAATCGAAGCCATCTAGGACAAAAGACGGCCTGGTGGTGCTCTTGTTCAATGTCTTTTTTTATCATATGCCGCCATCATTTCTTCTAACTCAGCAATCCACTCAGGACTGTATTCTTCCTCATCGTCCTTCACCTGCGTCAGCCTCGTCACAATATCCTCGTCCACCACCACTGTTTGATCCTCAATTCCCAGTAATTTTTTCCCAATCTGGCTTCAACACGGAAGCAATCGTCATCCAACAATTCCACTGGGATTTGATTGAAGTCATCCACCCATGCAGAAATTGCCCGTGCCATCAGGGCGCTCGATGCAACAAACTTTTTTCTGAGGCCGTATGCTTTGGGTCGGCCAGGTGCTGCGTGCTCTCCTATGGTATCCACTTCTTCTTTCCTTCGTTCCTCTTCCTCCAGCCAGCTATTATTATCGACCCTTCCTTCCAGCCTGCCAGTTCCGTACTGGCCGTGCTCCACGTCAGCCCTTTGCTTCAAAGCCTCTGTTGTCCAACCTTTGATCGTTGGCCAAGAACGGATCACCCTTCTCCGGCAATAAACCACACGGTCGACATATGCCTCCAAAAATTACAATAGCATAATGAACATACCATTAATACATATTAATGAAGACATAATGCAAAAACAAGACCAATATAATCACAGAAATGAAAATATCACAGAGATTGATGGAAGATAATATGTGTAATGCAATTAGCTCACCTTCGTAATGTACCTATTGTAATGCATAATGCATGAAAATGGCCATTTAATGCATATATTAATCCCATTCCACAAAAAATTACAACACCATAATGAACAGACCATTAATGCATATTAATGATGACATAATGCAAAAACAAGTCCAATATAATCACAGAAAAGACAAAATCACAGAGATTGATGGAAGATAATATGTGTAATGCAATTATTTCAGCTTAATAATGTATTTATTCTACTGCATAATGCATGAAAATGGCCGTGTAATGCAATGTGTACAGCTAAATAATGTATTTATACCAATGCATAATGCAAGAGAAGGGGCATCTAATGCACATATTAGTCCCATACCACCAAAAAGTAGATTGGACCGCTAAAGTTCACACTCTGGCGGGTTGCCCAGCTAGGGTACGTATCCTCGAGCACAGACAGGACGTAACCACACCAGTTTAGGTTCCTAATTTCGTCCACATCATCTATGAAATTAAGAATCTTCGGTTTGCAATGGCTGTCAGACGGGGTCTCTATCAACGCATTTTCCAACACGAACATGAAGAGCTTCTTGAAGAAGTCGCCGCCATTCACCTCCTGCATCATCAGGTGGGAAATGTCCTTTGGGGTCATTTTAAAACGCCCCTTCCCACATCGGGCAGCAACCATGTCGTTGAAGGTGAAGTTGCTCTGATGTTCCATTGGCCGTGAGATAGGTGTTCGGCCACGAGGAAATCCTAACGTCAAATGGACGTCTTCCTCATCCAGATCTTGGTTTCCACCTCCTGACAATCCAATCTGGCATCGAGCTAGATTGAACGCGCTTAGCACCCAATAGGCCAGTTGGCCTGGAATCTCCCTGGCATCGAAACACAGGATAGATTGAAATCCTAGTTCAGCCACAACTTCATTTTGTTGCGGCGTAAGACTCTTCAAGCAGGACAAGAACTTTGCAGGTGTACGTCGACAGTATAAATAGTCGTCCCTTCTGGCTTTGTTCTTTTTGTCATCACAGTCATTTTGTGCGGAGCTGGTTGATGCTTCCGTAATTCGTGCGTGAAATTTCTGGGCTATTACAACCAGCAGTAGATCATCCACTACATCTTCTATGTTCATCCTCAACTGCTTTGTCCCTGTCCAGCAGCACCAACATGCATCATGAAACGTGCAATATAAGGAATACCAAACAGATTTATATTGTAGAACTAAATCTAGCAAATGAACATTAACATTACAACCAAAAAATTTCCATTGTCCAGCAACAGATATAATGTACTCATTTAGGTGAATACTACAATGAAATATACTTATATTTAAAAGAATGTTCCAATTACATCCTTTACTCTTTGGCTATACAAAACAGATGTACACATAATTCATGCGTATAGGAAAATAATGCTTTACCATGTACACATAATGCAGAGACTATACAATGTAATGTAATAACACATATTCCAGTTAATGTTTACAATTTAAAACAGAAATCAACATAATGCATTAACATAGTCAAATAATGCAATCACATAAGCAAATAATGTAATCACATATTCAAATAATGCAATCCTAACACTGGCATGATGCATGATACAAGATATATATAGAATATAAATTAACGAACAAACTAATTTTATTAATGACAAATACAACTCTGCATCCACTATCTCCACAAAGACCACCCGCAGTTTTTAAAATGTTCTGCAGTTGCATATAATGAATTTATATAGTCATATAATGCATATGTTTTAACAAATAATGCACACACACATATTACAAGTACTTTTTAACAATTAAAAACACCAGTTAAATGATGCATAATACAGGATATTTTGATGCATAAACAAATCAAATGATGTGAAGATCCATGAAAGTAATGAACACACTAATATAGCCTATTTTGTAACACTAATGTCCACTGACATACAAACAATGGAAACATCAGTTATATTAATGCACACAATCATGCAAATAATGTACAAACTCGACCACATCATGACAGAACAACGGCCGAACGAAAACTCACCATCTTTCTGGGATTGTTGTGAATTGGAAGGTCTTCCTCTTTTAGTCATTATAAAATATGCTCGTAACAGCAATCAATCAAAAAACTACACAATTTTAACAACACATACTCGCGTTTAATGGTAATCGGTTGAATCGTGGTGTGGGTGATGTATTACGGTCGGGCATTGGGGAAACGATTGTTGAAAATTGTAAAATAAACGACCAAACCCTACCTGCTGTTGTAGCGCAGTGAAATCTTGTTCAAACCAGGAAGGGTTATTGGAAATCAAGGCAACCCGGGGAGAATTTTCGAGAAAACGGCGCGATTTTGAGTGGCGACGACTAGGGTTTTTGCACGCTTTTGAAATTGGGAAGACGCGTTGAGAGAGAGATTCGGGAGAGAGATTGTGAGTAAATGCGAGTGATGATGGATGTTGTATTGAGTCGATGGAAAGTAGTGGGGAGATCCCGCTTAAATTTCGCACAATACGTTTTCAGCGGTTTTGATTACAGAGAATGACTAATTCACCCTCATGATGCACCAAATTGGTCAAATAATGAAGCGCGGGATGATAAATATGATTTTAATCAAGAACGTCCATCCTCCTGATCCAACGACCGAGATTGCGAAGAAACTTAAATCTAAGGGGAGAAAAGGAGTTTAACACTACCATATATATATATATATATATATATATATAGGGGAGTGATCAAGATATAACTAATCTTAAGTGTATAACTAGAGAACAAATCTCAGCCACACATCTTAATGGAACAAATATTATTTATTTTAATAATATAAAATAGGGCAAGGGTATTTTTGGAAATTATATTATGAAATTTAAATATGCAGTTTCCTTTCTTTCTACTTCCTGCGATGAAATCTCCTTTGATCTTAAGTCGTTGCATTGTTTTGATTGAATGCGTTAGCTTTTTAGAATTTGATTGTTGCTGCTGCGAGGAATAATCCAATTTACGGCTGCCTCTCCATATGTGGCCCTCTCCATCTGCTTCGCCGACGATGTCTCGCTCCACGCCAAAGCCCTCGACAACAGAGTCCACGGCTGTTTCCTCCTCAGCAAGCCGCTCGAGAAATTAGCGGCCAAATTGACCAAATTGTCGTCTCTGAAGATCGAGATTCACCGGCGGAGCGCCCGAGGCTGCGGATTCGGCAGCGGCGGCAAGCTGCTTGGCTATGCGGTGGTGCACTTGGATTTGAGGGGTATCCTCGACGATATGGGCAAATGCAAATCCTACGAATTCGGCATATGCATACCATTTCTTTTCTTCTTCTTTTTATTTCTTTTTCAATGTTACACAGATATTTATTTATTATTTCTTTGTACTCTATACTCATACAATATTACGATTTCAAATTAAAATGCCTTCATTAAGTTTTTTATTATTAATTTCATGACAAAATTAAAACTTAATAAAGCACAATAAAAATAGGAACAAAGAAGTAAGAACCAATATATAATATCAATTGGATTTATTGATAATGTTACATCAAATCGTGTCATATGATAATATTTTGAAATTAATTTTAAGAGAAGCGAAAATAATGGTTCAATTAAAATTAAGGCAGTTATGACACAATAAATCACTATTAGCATGATTTTACTTCACTCTTGTTTACAAAACACATCACTCTTATTAGATTTTACTTCACTCTTATTCACAAAACACATAACTCTTATTATGATTTTACTTCACTCTTGTTCACAAAACACATCACTCTTGTTCACAAAACACGTCACTCTTATTATGATTTTACTTCACTCTTGATCACAAAACACATCACTCTTATTATGATTTTACTTCACTCTTGTTCACAAAACACATCACTCTTGTTCACAAAACACGTCACTCTTATTATGATTTTACTTCACTCTTGATCACAAAACACATCACTCTTATTATGATTTTACTTCACTCTTGTTCACAAAACACGTCACTCTTATTATGATTTTACTTCACTCTTGTTCACAAAACACGTCACTCTTATTATGATTTTACTTCACTCTTGATCACAAAACACATCACTCTTATTATGATTTTAGTTCACTCTTATTCACAAAACACATCACTCTTATTATGATTTTACTTCACTCTTGTTCACAAAACACGTCACTCTTATTATGATTTTACTTCACTCTTGTTCACAAAACATGTCACTCTTATTATGATTTTACTTCACTCTTGTTCACAAAACACATCACTCTTATTATGATTTTACATCACTCTTGTTCACAAAACACATCACTCTTATTATGATTTTACTTCACTCTTGATCAAAAAACACATCACTCTTATTAAGAAAAACATATGAACACGTACATAAGTCACCAACCTCCTTACCAACTGAAATACAAGACAAGACGCAACATCAACCCCATCATAACAAAATTGACCATTATGAGTTAAAAGCTTACAAATATGACTATATAAATCATAGTAGCACAAATCCATCTTGTGTATATCAACCAAACTCAACATCAATTGCCACATTTCTCCATCATCAACAAAAAATGAAATACGAGAAACCATTACACAAGATACAACATCATCTTCCCCGATCACTGCAGGAAAGCATAGACGGCGGTAGAGATGTAAGCCAGAAGAACACAAGTCACCAAAACAATCAACGCCGCCACAGCGTGCACCGCCGATTTGCTCCCACACGAAAGCATTCCGAGCCTGATCTGAATCACACTCACCATCGACAGCATCAAGAACAAGCATCCCATCACCGATCCAATCGCCGACGCCATCATCCCAAATCTCAGCACCATATTTATATATTTAAGCTCCTCATTTCATTTATTCCAAACTTATTTCTCAGATAATGACGATAGCCTCAAATTGGTATGCAATGACCATAATACCCCTGCATTTTTATTATAGAGTAAATTTGTGATTAAAGGAACTAATATCTCCTTAAATTTAAAAATTAATACTAGCCCTTGATTTTTTGATCTTGAGGCTATGGTTTGTTCTCTAGTTATTTGATTAAGGGGTGTTTGCCATAGATCACTACCCTATATATAAATATATATATGTATAGAGTCCCATTATTCACAAATCCACTCTTAAAGACCGAACCACCGAACCATACCAAATTAGGGTTTTTAGATCTAGTTTTTTATGGATGAGAGACACAAATTTATCAATTATTTTCGCCTTCATCACGAGCCTATTTTAATTCATCCGAATGTAAATAAGTCATACTAACTGTTACGAAGATTTAACTTCATTCTAGTAGGTTTTTAATTCATTCCAGTAGGTTTTTACTTCATTCCAGTAAGATTATTACTTCATTCCAGTACGTAAATGCGGTTTCGCCGACGCGTGCCGTTCTTTCTCTCTACAATATCTATCACCACCGCCACAACGCTGATATGGTGTAATAAACACATGGAATGATGTAATAAATTATTGGAATGAAGTATGTGTAGAAGCATTTGAAGTCCTACTGGAATGAAATAAAAACCTTATCCAATAAAGTAATAATGTTTTTGAATGAAGTAATAAATGCACTTGACTAAATTGCATTTTTAATGTAAATAAAGTAAAAACTCAGGTCAATGAATTCAAATGAAACATATGTTGAATCATTTCAAAACCTACTGGAAGAAAGTAAAAACATGTTGTAGTTTCAAGGTATTACGTACGGAATGAAGTAATAAACCTATACAATGAAGTAAAATATGCTTGTAATGAAGACCGAAAAATTTACACAACAACACATCTCATAAAAAAACTAGATCTAATGGCCCAGATTTGGTCTCTAGTTCGGTCTTTAAAATTGGTTCGACATTGATCACAACTCTCTCTCTCTCTCTCTATATATATATATATATATATATATATATATATATATATATATAGCCCCATTATTCACAAATCCACTCTTAAAGACCGAACCACCGAACCATACCAAATTAGAGTTTTTTGATCTAGTTTTTTATGGATGAGAGGCACAAATTTATAATTTATTTTCACCTTAATCACGAGCCTATTTTAATTCATCCGAAGGTAAATAAGTCATACAAACATGTTACAAAGATTTAAATTCATTCCAGTAGGTTTTTACTTCATTCCAGTAGGTTTTTACTTCATTCCAGTAGGTTTTTACTTCATTCCAGTAGGATTATTACTTCATTCCAGTACGTAAATGCGGTTTCGCCGTCGCGTGTCGTTCTTTCTCTCTACAATATCTATCACCACCGCCACAACGCTGATATGATGTACTAAACACATGGAATGATGCAATAAATTATTGGAATGAAGTATGTGAAGTCCTACTGGAATGAAGTAAAAACCTTATCCAATGAAGTAATAACGTTTCTGAATGAAGTAATAAACGCACTTGAATAAATTGCATTTTTTAATGTAAATAAAGTAAAAACTCAGGTCAATGAATTCAAATGAAACATATGTTGAATCATTTCAAAACCTACTGGAAGAAAGTAAAAACATGTTGTAGTTTCAATGTATTACGTACGGAATGAAGTAATAAATCTATACAATGAAGTAAAATGGGCTTGTAATGAAGACCGAAAAATTTACACAGCACCACATCTTATCAAAAAAACTAGATCTAATGGCCCAGATTTGGTCTCTAGTTCGGTCTTTAAAATTGGTTCGACGTTGATCACAACCCTATATATAAAACACCAAACTCACTCTCCATATCTCACTTATGCAGAACCTAAATTGTTATTCCCATCTCTCAATTTACAGATCCCAAATCAGAAATAGCAAGCTCGTCTCCCTTCCTATTTACTACCTTAAAAAATTAAGTAAAGCATCCATTGCTACTGTCACTGCCCCTCCGTCGCCGCTGAGCTCTAACCAGCTTACCCTTCGTCGCCGGAGGCGCTGCTACTCACAACCGGTAAGTTTTTCTCTCTATTTTCCTCAATCTACTTTTATCTCAAAATTTTAATTGTTCGATTCAACTATTTTTGTGCAGTCCCGAAATTTTTAATATTTGAATTGAAGAGGAAATCAAAAGGGAAGCTTCTATCGGTATTAAAAAAAATCGAAGCTTTAGGAGGAGGGTATTATTCAACAATTTAAAGACATCTCAAGAATTTGTTCCAAATTTCGACCAGTGAACTATCGTGTAATTGAAGATGTCATGAGATGCAGGGAACTCTAGAATTAGGGATTATACCTTTGGAATGAGGAGAACAAATTGAGATTTGCAGGGAGAATTTAGATTCATAGACTGCTGGATTCCTCCTTCTCAACTGTGACAAAACAAAATGGTGCTATGGATTTAATGTCCAGAGAGTGGTTTACACTGAATTGAAGTGGAAGATTATACCTTTGTTGGAAGGGAAGAAAACTGCACTGGAAATTATGAAACGGCTGATAAAAGATGCAGTTGTGGGGAGAGCTATATAATGCAGAGATTAGATTTGTTTGTTGGAGAGATTTTAGGAGTGAAGGTTTTTGGTGAATAAAGAAAACGTGTAGAAGGGTTTAGGGGAAGAGATTTACGTTGGCCGTAGGAATTAAATAGGAATTATGAATAAATGGCTATATTAAAAGTAGCCCAATTGAATAATGATAAATGGGCTAAAAAAAATTGACAAAAGTGATAGGCCCAAAAATATATAAATTTTAGTACATTGATTACATTGTGGTGTTTTATTATTTTAGTACTTTGGTGTTATTCCAAGTACATTGTAAACGAACGCCTAAATTTTCCCATCGACGACTCTCACGTCAATCACGTCGACAACTTACACCACACAATTAATCAACAATAAATCAAGCATTCACAACCAATCGAAACAAACACGGTATTTTATTCAAGGTCTATCACTCGCTCGTTCTCAAAACAAAAATCGTAACTTAAAAAGATATGAATAAAAGCGTGTATTACAGATTATATATCAAAAATATGATCTTGTTGATTTTTTTATTATAAAAAATTTTAAACCACCATAATGGTAATTAAAAATGTCACGACCTCCTTAGTAAAATAAAGTGTAGTTATATCGCGACTAAATCTTACTGAAACTGTCTCAACTCATCATAAGATGCTTAATTCAAAGGAAAACATTGTCTGAAATGTGTTGAGGGTACTAATCATACTGAATCAGAGTAGTTATGGGACCATTGTCTTTGCTAAAAACAAGTTCTAAATTTGCGCAACGGAAGAGTACCAAGACAGATGTAATATGTATGAAGACATACTACACCAGTTATCTTCCTACTTATTTAGTCTTCTGTCCCAACACCTCCTCGGCTTTGACATTGATCAACCTGCATATTAAGGAAAATAATATGCAGGGCTGAGTACTTGATGCACTCAGTGGGCTCATGTCAAAAACATTTTTCTCTTTTAGTTGACAGCCAAGCTGAGTGAACATGGGATTTTTCTGAAAACAAGTCCCAGTCACTAAAACTGTTATTTCTTTCTGACAAAAGACTGCAGTCATTTAAACTTCTGATGATATACCATATCGGATCTGTGTGACCGTTGGAGTGTGGCCACATTCCAACGGTCACTGGACCGGCCAACCTGGCGCTAGCACACGGTCCCTATGTGTACACTAGTCCGAGTAGGGTTTGCGGCCCTACTGGGACCCGAATTCGATTAAACTGGTTTGGCATAAACTGGTGCGGCCCTATGTGTACACTAGTCCGAGTAGGGTTTGCGGCCAACAGATAGGTAATCATAAAAAAAATGGCATGATAACTCATTCAAAATAAATCATGTTTTCACATAAAACACGCTTTACAAGAAAGAAGAGCCCACCTCGATTGCTTAAACTCTTGCAAAACGGATGCTTTCCTTGTCCTGAGATTACTCGTCGAGCGACGACGTTCCTTTACAAAAATAATGTACTTAAATTAGGCTTCTGAGTAACTATTTATCTTGCATGTATGCATACCTAAGCGTGTGTTTACTATTTTATTTCATTTCTTCTAAATTTAGGAAATCTTAATTCTTAATTAAATCAACGATTTAATTTATTCGCAATCTGGCCGAACTGCTCGGGTGTAATAAATTCCTGAATTATTTTCTTTAAGTATCTTGAAATACATACTTGGACTAATAAAAGTCTGCCTTGATTATTTACTGTCTTTTATTTTATCACGGCTAATATTTTCCGGGCTCAAGAGATAAATCTCTAAAATTTTGGATCTCGTGGACCGATTTAAATTAAGTGGCCCGAGCTAATTATTTTCCTCACTCCAGTTCATTTCACAAAAAAATTAGGAGCCCAACGAATAACTAATACTCCTTTCCAACAGCCCCTTTAGCATTTTAAAAGAGTGGCCCAGATTAATTAACTGGCCCAACTTCAATCAAATGAGGAGGGCCCAATTAGAAAATAGCCTCCCATCCGTCGGCCTCTCCCTATCTCTCTCAATTTCATCTTCACAAAACAAATCCCCAATCTAAAACCCTAGCCTCTCTTCTTTCTTCCTCGGTGGATCTCAAGGTGTTTTCTGTGTCTCGTGTGAATTTCAGCCCTTTTTGTCGAAAAATTGATTTTTAATAAATGTTTGAAGTTGACTGCGCAATTCTGCCAGAAACTTGTGTTCTCGCCTAGAAAGTTTCGGATTCTGTTTGACCGACCAAATGACCTCTGTTTGATGTGATTCTTGAACTAAATGAACAATTGAAGTGTCTTCTGAGACGTGTAAAAAGTTCAGCCTCATTGGACATCGGGTGAATTTATGGTGAATTTTTCAAATAAACTGCGCAATGCTACCAGAATTTTTATATTCCGACCAGAGAGTTGTAAAAATGTTTTGACTGACCAAATGCCATGATTTGAGTGTGAAACTTTAACTAAATGAACTTGAATTTGTCTACTGTGTTGTGACCAAATTTTAGCTTCATATGAGGTCGGATGAATTTTTGGTGATTTTTACAAACCAACCGCGCAGTTCTGCCAGTTTTGTTGTTATGTGAAAATATCACTTGTTGCTAAGTTTGATGAACTATATGATGCATGTATGATTTGAGAAAGTATCCTATGACGTGATTATGTGTGACACGTTGAGAAATATTATGGCATGTTTTTCCTTATGTCGATGAATGTTGGGATGGGTAATTTAAGGGAAACGAAAAAGGAACAATAGGACATGCATGATAACATAAGTTTATGGAAAGCTGATTGTGTTGTCGTTGGCAAGGGTGATTGAGTATACGTGAGCTCGAGGAACGAGAGTTGCATAAGTTGGAATTGTGTTGTTAAGCAATCGAGGTGGGCTTTCTTTTCAAACCTTTATATTTTCCGAAAATACGATGTGGTGTTATAAGGGTGGTTTAACTTATTATGTCATGCCATGTTATTTTGTTTGTGAGATTGTTGCATGATGCCTAGTTCGTCTGAGTAGGGCCGTAAACCCTATCAGGCTGTGTACGCTGGTGGGATCGTGAGCCGTCCTTGCTAGTCGGCCGGTCTCGTGGGCGAATAGTGTGGCTACACTTTCGTCGCACTGTGATATGATGATTGTGCTTGATGGAATGATGTGAAAAGTGGGGAGATAAATTGTCTGGCTAGACTTGAAATGTATTTGTGTTCTCGTGATATTTCTTACTACATATAAAACTTGAGATCACTGGTATGGATGACATAACTAATATAAAATGTTTTCGGCATGAGCCCATTGAGTACAACAAGTACTCAGCCCTGCATATTATTTTTCTTATGTGCAGGTTGAGCGGGATGTTGCGGAGGATGTTGAGTTGGCCTTAGGATGCGTTGTGTCTTCATACATAGGCGTTATCCTTGACTCTCTTTAAACCTTATTTCCGCTGCTATGTTTTTTTTTGAACTATGTTTCACTACTTTAATCTTTTCCGTACTATGTTTGAGTATGTTTTGGTTGTGTCAGGCTTGATACGAGTATTTACAATGTTACTTGAAAATGATGTCTCCCGCTCTTTAAACTAAATGTTTTCTTAGGAGTTGATTGAGTTTTAATATTTATTGTTTTTCCGTTGCTTCTTTTAAAAGTGTTTATCATAAGTCGTTTTTATTTAATAGTAAAATTATAACTTTAAGCTTCTTTAAAACAAAAAAAAGTTTTTCATCCTTTAAGTTAATTAAGTTTTCATAAAAGGCTATCCTTGCATGTTGTATCACGATCACCGCGTTTGTAGTACCCCTAGTATGGGCGGTCGTGAGTCTAGATTAGTGAATCCTTATTGACTAGAAGTGTCATGAAGGCTCAACATCCACAGCATCACGCTCAACCAATGAAAGTGAGGTATGTTTTATTTGTTAAAGGCATGTGAGATAGATGCATGAAATGGATGATGATATGATATGACGATTGACAAGTTTATACATGTGAATGAACGATATGCATGAGGATGAGTTGTAATGGGATGACTATGTGAGCATGATTGCTATGATAGCTTATGCATATATTAAGTGCGTAAATATGATGTTGTAATAGCATGATTTCGTGGAATACAAGTATGATTGGCACGATAATTAAAACATGTGTTGTATGTATGAAAGTGATATTGATATGGTATGATTTTGGATGAGCATGAACGTAGTAATGTTTTTAGATGTCTATCATGTGCGAGAATACCACGACGTTAGCATGAAAAGATATGAAGCTGTAAAATAATATTAAACATCAAACTAAGTGACAAACATAGGGACTATCGTAAACAAACAATGTTATAAAATGCGTTTTGAAAAAGAAACTTTCATTTTCGCGTAGATGGCACAAACTAAACGAACCGCGCTTAAGAGCAGTTAATATAGTGCCAGAATGCGACAAGCAATAGACGATTACCGCCACTACGAGAGAGAAGAAGGAAAACCTTTAAGAGAGGTCATCGCCCATTTCGAAACCCTGTGGCGAGAAGTCCGCGGGTATCACGCGTCGTCCTTTAGTGGCATAAGGAGATTGGTCGAGTTGATGCCCGAGGGTTGGAACTCTTGGATGGAAGCAACGGCCAGTCGGTTTACGTGGTATGAACCACGAAATAAAGTGATGGATGGCGACATGAAAGGTTTTCTGAAAGACTTGCAGTGTGCTCTGATCGACTCTTGTTCTAAACAACCACCGTCGGTAGGAGATGAGAAGGACGAGGTAGTTTGGGAAGAAAAGCCCATGATTGAGGTTAAACCCGCAACGGAAGGTGAAGCCATAGCACCAGTAGGGATGATTCCGGGCTTCGAGGGTGATTATGTAGACGATATGATGGACGATGACGAAGCCCTTCGTATGATTGACGAGTATCACGGAAGGGAGAATTCAGAAGAGGAAGAGGACCCACAGGAGGAAGAGGACCCAGAAGAGGAAGAATATAACGATAGATAGATGAATGTTTTTTTTTTCTTTTTTAAGTTGTTAAGACGATGGAAGTATTACTTTTGCTTTTGTTCCCAAATGAATGTTTTCACTTTCCTTTCCACGTTATCTTTTGGAAGTTCACTTTTCGTATAACTTTACGTACTTGTGTTGTATCGTTTTGTACGCGTGCATGAATTCGAAGAAGTGGTGTTTTGATACCAACGATTACTCACAATGATGTTAACTTGTGTTTTAGATCAATATGCCACCAAGACGTAGACGTGGTCCAACAGTGGAAAACAATGTGGGGGAGCAGACAAAGGGAAGTGTCAGGAATCAACCCCCGCCTCCACCACCACCTTTACCCCAACCAAACGAAAGGGAATACATCAAGGCCTTTCGAAAAGAGAACCCGCCCAAGTTTGATGGGTTGGGAGAGCCCCCAAAGGCGGAGGCATGGGTACGCGACCTTGAGCGTATCTTTGACTTTATGGGATGCACTGATAGGGAACGTCTGGCCTGCGTGACTTATCAACTGACAGGACCCGCTGATTTTTGGTGGGAAACGAAGAGGAGGACCATGGACCCCGCTCGCCGTGAGGCACATACTTGGGAAGAGTTTAAAGAAGAAGTGTACAACAAATATGTTCCCATGAGTTATCGGCGAACGAAAGTAGTGGAGTTCCATACCTTAAAACAAGGAAACATGACGGTCACGGAGTACGACCGCGCTCTATGTGCGATGACCCGGTATGTGCCAGAATTGGTAGACACAGACGAGAAGATGGCGGAGAAGTTTCGTTCTGGCCTTAGACCCGAGATAAGAGCAGCTGTGGCCAGCCGCAGGGGAATTCCTTATTCCGAGGTGTTGGGTTGCGCCTTAGATGTGGAGGAAGCACTGCCCAAGAACGAGAGGGTGATAAATCGTACACCACCTGCACCCCCATCGAACTATAGAGACAAGAGGAAGTGGGAGGGAAACCGAGCTCCTTTTGACAACAAGCGGCGTTTTTCCACTTTTCGGCATCCGCAGAACCATGGCAGCCAAGTTGTGCCACATCAGAGGGGAAACCCACAGAGAACACCCTACTGTAATCGGTGTTCCAAGTATCATGTTGGGGAATGCAGAGTTGGAGGCATTCGGTGCTATGCCTACGGTGGAAATGGGCACATGTCTCGAGAGCACCTAAATAACAACAAAGGTGGAGCGAAGATTGGGCAAGGACAGAGGCCACCGCAACAGCCACAACCGATCCGACAAGTGGCCCCACAACAAGCAAGGGCTTATGCCCTGAAAGGAAATCAAGTGCAGGAGCAACAAGCTAACAAGGGCAAGGAGAATTTGGCAGGTATGGGAAAGCTCCAACAACTACCTATTATCGTGTTGTTTGATACGGGTGCTTCGCATTCTTTTATTTCGATGTCATGTGTGAATGCCTTAGAACTCCCTACTGCTAAGCTTGAACCGAAATTGAATGTGTCTTCACCGGTTGGAGGTTTGATTGATATTGTGAGAACTTGCTCGAACATAGAGTTTGTGTTAGGAGAACTGGGAGTAGTGGCCCAACTTTTGCACGCCATGCCTTTGGAGAACGTAGACATAATTTTGGGAATGGATTGGCTTACCGAGAACCACGCGACGATTCACTGTAAAGAGAGACAGATTTCTTTTCAAGCCACGGGCAAAGAGGCGACTATCTTATATGGGATCTCCATTAACCGACGAACTTCCATAATCTCCGCTTTGCAAGCAACCACGATGATAAGAAAAGGGCGACCGGCGTATCTTGTGTACTTGAACGGAGAGGAAAAGAAGGATTTGAAAGTGGAAGACGTGGCAGTAGTACGAGAATTTCCCGAGGTGTTACCCGAAGCTTTGCCTAGACCGCCACCCGACAGACAATTAGAGTTCACTATTGATTTGGAACCAGGGTCTGTGCCAGTATCAAAGGTGCCATACCGAATGGCCCCTAAAGAGTTGGCAGAGTTGAAGATCCAGTTGCAAGAACTGTTAGACTTGGGTTTCATCCGACCTAGTGTGTCACCCTGGGGAGCGCCAGTGTTGTTCGTTAAGAAAAAAGGATGGAACGATGAGGATATGCATCGACTATCGTGAACTCAACAAGATGACCTTGAAGAATAAGTACCCACTGCCGAGGATTGATGATTTGTTCGACCAACTTCGAGGAGCGGGCGTATTCTCAAAAATGGATTTGAGATTAGGGTACCATCAACTAAAGCTCTGACGAGAGGATGTGCCTAAGACTTCTTTTCGCACTCGTTATGGCCATTATGAATTCGTCGTGATGCCATTTGGGCTGACCAACGCCCCGACTGTCTTCATGGACTTGATGAACCGAGTTTTTCATGAGTATCTCGACAAGTTCGTGTTAGTCTTCATCGACGATGTCTTAGTATACTCGAAGAATGAGGAGGAACATGGATGGCATCTACAAACAGTGTTGGAAACGCTACGAAAGGAAAAGCTTTATGCTAAGTTTAGTAAGTGTGAGTTTTGGTTGACTCGAGTGAACTTTCTTGGTCATATCGTGACGGCAAATGGGATTCAAGTAGACCCAGCAAAGGTCGAGGCCGTGCGTAATTGGAAATCGCCGAAAACGCCGAGTGAAATCCGCAGTTTCTTGGGATTGGCAAGATACTATCGACGTTTCATTGAAGGATTCTCTAAAATCGCTAGACCAATGACACAACTGTTGAAGAAAGGAGTCAAAGTGGTTTGGACGTCGGAGTGCGAGGCGAGTTTCCAACTGTTGAAAGAGAAATTGACTACAGCACCTGTTCTAGCCGTACCGGCAGCCGACAAGGACTTCGCCGTCTATACCGATGCATCGAAGGTAGGACTTGGTTGCGTGTTGATGCAAGACAGGAAAGTGATAGCATACGCTTCCCGACAGTTTAGGCCGAATGAATTGAATTTTCCGACTCATGATTTGGAGTTAGCAGCTGTGGTGCATGCACTAAAGATTTGGAGACACCATCTCTATGGAGTGAGATGCGAAATCTATACGGATCAAAAGAGTCTCAAGTACTTCTTTGAGCAGAAGGAGCTAAACATGCGACAACGACGTTGGTTAGAGATTGTAAAAGACTATGACTGTGGTATTCACTATCACCCGGGCAAGGTGAACGTAGTAGCTGATGCTTTGAGTAGGAAGAACCAACCTCAATTGGCTTATTTCCTAACGCAAGAGGAAGCGTTGATTCGCGAATTAGACAGAATGAGTTTGGAAATTGTAAAAGCGCCCGAGACAGCAGAAGGAGAATTAGTGACACTAGTGATTGAGCCAGATTTGCGAACCAAGCTCATAGAAGCCCAACGACGTGATGAGAAGTTGGAAGAGTTACGTGGGAAGGTGAGAGTCGAGAAGCTTGATCATTACAGTGAGGAGGCGGATAATGCTTTGATGTACGATGGACGATTGTGTGTGCCGAGCGATGAGACGCTAAAAGATGAAATTTTGAGTGAAGCGCACGACACGCCTTACACTGCTCACCCCGGAAGCACGAAGATGTATCGAGATTTGAAGCAACATTTTTGGTGGAATGGAATGAAAGGAGACGTGGCGTCGTATGTAGAGCGATGTCTAGCATGCCAACAAGTGAAGGCCTTACACCAACGACCATATGGGAAATTGCAACCATTTGAAATTCCTGAATAGAAGTGGGAGCATCTAGCTATGGATTTCGTGACGAGTTTGCCAAAGTCACAGAAGGGCAACACTGCAATTTGGGTGACCATCGATCAACTAACTAAAAGCGCGCACTTTTTACCAATTCGAATTACTTATGGCGCGGACAAGTTAGCAAAGCTCTACGTGAATGAGATTGTGCGTTTGCATGGGGTGCCAAAGACCATTGTGTCCGACCGTGATACGAAGTTCACATCAAAGTTTTGGATGAGTATGCAACGGGAATTGGGCACACAACTGAATTTCAGCACTGCTTTTCACCCGCAATCGGACGGGCAGTCAGAGAGGACGATTCAAACGCTTGAGGGTATGCTGCAAGCCGTTGTCTTAGATCGAGGGGAAAGTTGGGAAACTGTTCTACCGTTGGTTGAATTCGCCTACAACAATAGCTACCAAGCGACGATCGATATGGCTCCGTATGAAGCCTTGTATGGCAGAAAGTGTCAATCCCCACTTTATTGGGATGAAGTTGTCGAAAGGAAGATGTTAGGACCCGACGCTATAAAGGAGATGACCGAAATTGTGCATCAAATCCGCGCAAGGATCAAGGAAGCTCAAGATAGGCAGAAGTCGTATGATGACGTGCGTCGAACCGAAATCAAATTCTACGTTGGTGACAAAGTGTTCTTCAAGGGATCCCCGACGAGAGGAGTTGTGAGGTTTGGAGTGAAAGGCAAGCTGAAACCGCGTTTTGTAGGACTGTACGAGATCATCGATGATGTAGGTCCTGTAGCGTATCGATTGGCGTTACCTCCGAGCTTTGGGAACGTGCAAACGTGTTCCATGTGTCGCAGTTGCGCAAATACTTGTTCGACCCCAAACATGTAATTCATCAAGAGGAAGTGGTCTTAACCCCCGACATGAGCTACCTGCAAAGGCCTGAGGCAATCCTAGATCGGAAGGTACAAGAGTTACGAAACAAATCGATAGCGGCCGTGAAGGTGCTGTGGAAGCACCATGGTCCCGAGGAAGCCACGTGGGAGTTAGAAGATAAAATGAAAGAATAGTTTCCCGAGTTATTTACGTGAGATGATCAAATTTCGGGAAGAAATTTCTGTTTAGAGGGGAAGGATGTAACATCCCAAATTTTTGTGACTCTTTTTATATGTTTATTTGAAATTTCGATTATGAAACTTTTGTTTCTATGTGATTAAGTGAATTGCGTGAAATAATTGTCGTGAGTGATGTGGAATGAAGTGCTTGAGATTTTATATTTTCCAATGTGGGGAAATAATTAATAGGATCATGCATTATTTTTTTTCGAGCCAATTCATTGGAATTTTCGGCCCTTCCTACTTTTTGGAAATAGTATTACATTTCTTGGATTTAATTAATTATTTTGGGATATTTATCCAAATTAAATTCAAACCAAATTATCCCTAATTTGTACAACATGGAATCCGAACTCTAACCTATTCTTTTGGAGTTTTCGAAAAATCCCCTATTTAATAGGAGGATGAATTATTTACTTTGATTTAATTGGTGCTTTGTTGACTCCCTTCTTTTGAATTATATCCAATTAAATCATGTCATATTTTATTTCTTCACCCAAATTAAATAAAGATTTGAAATAATTCCTTGGCTAGTTAAGCCTAATTATTTTCGGCCCCCTCATTATTTTGTAGAGGAGAATTTATTGTTTCCTTTTGTGAGACCCTTTTATTCAAATTAATACCTAAGTCAAATTAATTGGAGATGTGAATATTTCCTTGTGTTGCACCCTCCATATCACACGCCCCAAGCTATTATTTTTCCTTGTGGGAATTTATTTATTGTTACCTATTTTATGGGAGCCTTTTTCCTATAAATAAATTACCAAATTTAAATCCTATTCTATTTAATTGAGGATTTAAATAATTCCCTTGTGCAGTTCTTTTTAAATTTTCGGCCCCTACCTCATTTTTTCTACTTGGAGATTTAATTTATTTTGTTCCCTTATTTGTGGAATATTCATTATTTTATTTCCTAAATTGTGGATCTATTTCTCTCCAAGTAAACATCAAATTATTCCTTGTTAAATTTTCAGCCATAATTTTCAAAAAATTTGCTTCTCTTAATTGTGGGAATTTTAATTATTGGCCTCTATTTTATTCCTCCACAATTAATTAATTTTGTGGGATTAAACCTAGGACTATATAATCACCTAAACTAAACCCTAGCCCCCATTCCCTCAAAATTTTCGCCACTCTCCTCTCTCCCTCTCTCTCTCACACGCCTCTCCTCTCCTACACACATTCTCTCCAAAAATCATCCATTCAATCCTTGTTCTTGCATCCGTTGAAGTTAATTTTCAAGAATCTCCGACGAATCACATCAATTCTTATTTCTACCGATTCATTTTCATCAAGAAAGGTATATTTGATCACTTTCCCTCAATCTTTTCATATAATCCTTGTTCTTGAACCCTACATGCATATAGTGAGTGTAGGAATGATAGATCGCAAAATTAATCGGTGGGAAAGTGTATTTGCATGAGAACTTTGATAATTATGTGATTTTGATTGAGTTTGTGTGAAGTTTGATTTGAATCTTCGGTGAATGATGTGAGTTTATGTGCAAACATGATTATGAGAACCTTTTTGAGCATGATTTTGTGTTATAAGCATGAAAAATTGTATTTGGATGATTGAGGAAGAAACCCTAATTTCGAATTTGTGAGCCTGAAATCTGTGACGTTCGAACAGCAGTTTCTGATGTGTAATTGACCTATCATACGATCGAATTTTGATGTGCAAATTTCACTGAGTAACTTTCAAGGTGTTTTCTGTGTCTCGTGTGAATTTCAGCCCTTTTTGTCGAAAAATGGATTTTTAATAAATGTTTGAAGTTGACTGCGCAATTCTGCCAGAAACTTATGTTCTCGCCCAGACAGTTTCGTATTCTGTTTGACAGAACAAATGACCTCCGTTTGATGTTATTCTTGAACTAAATGAACATTTGAAGTGTCTTCTGAGACGTGTAAAAAGTTCAGCCTCATTGGACATCGGGTGAATTTATGGTGAATTTTTCAAATAAACTGCGCAATGCTGCCAGAATTTTTATGTTCCGACTAGAGAGTTCTATAAATGTTTTGACTGATCAAATGCCATGATTTGAGTGTGAAACTTTAACTGAATGAACTTGAATGTGTATACTGTGTTGTGACTAAATTTTAGCTTCATATGAGATCGGATGAATATTTGGTGATTTTTACAAACCAACCGCGCAGTTCTGCCAGTTTTGTTGTTATGTGAAAATATCACTTGTTGCTAAGTTTGATGAACTATATGATGCATGTATGATTTGGAAAAGTATCCTATGACGTGATTATGTGTGACACGTTGAGAAAATATTATGGCATGTTTTTCCTTATGTCGATGAATGATGGGATGGGTAATTTAAGGGAAACGAAAAAGGAACAATAGGACATGCATGATAACATAAGTTTATGGAAAGCTGATTGTGTTGTCGTTGGCAAGGGTGATTGAGTATACGTGAGCTCGAGGAATGAGAGTTGCATAAGTTGGAATTGTGTTGTTAAGCAATCGAGGTGGGCTTTCTTTTCAAACCTTTATATTTTCTGAAAATACGATGTGGTGTTATAAGGATGGTTTAACTTGTTATGTCATGCCATGTTATTTTGTTTGTGAGATTGTTGTCTGATGCCTAGTTCATCTGACCTTGTTCCGTTAGGCTATATGGTTGTGTTGTGAAACGAATTCGGGTCTGAGTAGGGCCGTAAACCCTATCAGGCTGTGTACACTGGTGGGATTGTGAGCCGTCCTTGCTAGTCGGCCGGTCTCGTGGGCGAATAGTGTGGTCACACTTTCGTCGCATTGTGATATGATAATTGTGATTGATTGAATGATGTGAAAAGTGGGGAGATAAATTGTCTGGCCAGACTTGAAATGTATTTGTGTTCTCGTGATATTTCTTACTACATATAAAACTCGAGATCACTGGTATGGGTGACATAACTAATATAAAATGTTTTCGGCATGAGCCCATTGAGTACAACAAGTACTCAGCCCTGCATATTATTTTTCTTATGTGCAGGTTGAGCGGGATGTTGCGGAGGATGTTGAGTTGGCCTTAGGATGCGTTGTGTCTTCATACATAGGCGTTATCCTTGACTCTCTTTAAACCTTATTTCCGCTGCTATGTTTTTTTTTAACTATGTTTCACTACTTTAATCTTTTCCGTACTATGTTTGAGTATGTTTTGGTTGTGTCAGGCTTGATACGAGTATTTAAAATGTTACTTGAAAATGATGTCTCCCGCTCTTTAAACTAAATGTTTTCTTAGGAGTTGATTGAGTTTTAATATTTATTGTTTCTCCGCTGCTTCTTCTAAAAGTGTTTATCATAAGTCGTTTTTATTTAATAGTAAAATTATAACTTTAAGCTTCTTTAAAACAAAAAAAAAAGTTTTTCATCCTTTAAGTTAATTAAGTTTTCATAAAAGGCTATCCTTGCATATTGTATCACGATCGCCGCGTTTGTAGTACCCCTAGTATGGGCGGTCGTGACATTTCTCAAGAGTAACATTTTCAGTCGGTTTGGAGTACCAAGGTCCATCATATCCGATCAGGGAACCCATTTCTGTAACCGCACTATCGAAGCCTTGATGAAGAAGTACGGTGTGCACCACAGGTTATCTAGCCCCTACCACCCGCAAGCAAACGGTCAAACTGAGATCTCTAACCGAGAGATAAAGAAGATTCTTGAGAAAACGGTCAACCCTTCTAGGAAGGACTGGAGCATGAGGTTAGAGGATGCTCTATGGGCTTATCGGACAGCCTACAAAACTCCCATAGGAATGTCTCCATACAGAATCGTTTTCGAAAAGATGTGCCACTTACCAGTTGGGATTGAGCACCGAGCATACTGGGCAGTACAGCAAGTAAATGTGGATGCTACAGCCTGTGAAGAGGAAAGGAAGGTACAGCTACAGGAGTTAGAAGAACTTAGATTGGAATCATTTGATTCAGCCATGTGGTATAAGGAGAGAACCAAATTATGGCACGAAAGAAATCTAAGGACCAAGGACCTCCATGTTGGCCAGAAAGTACTACTCTTCCAGTCGAGACTGAAGCTAATGCCTGGGAAGCTCAAGTCAAAGTGGACAAGAACCTATGTCATAACCGCACTCCGTTCTAATGGAGCAGTGGAGATTTCAGGGAGTCTTTCTAACTCTGAACCTTTTATCGTAAATGGACATAAGCTGAAGGTATTTAGGGAGAATAGTGATGTGGGTGTAGTGGATGAGATCCCACTGCAACCATATACTAAGGTTGCATACTAACCGGAAGGATAGGGATTTGGAATTCAACTGGGCTAGTCTCTTTTGAGCGAAGTTTGCACATACTGGCCAAGTAGAATTCCAAATTTCCTAAGGGAAATGTAAATATTGTAAATACGTGGTAGTTAATTAAATCTCTACATGCAATTAAAATTAAAATCCAAAAAATATTTTTCGGTCCTTAAATTTAGTTTGGAGTACGTACTGACCACCAGAATGCCATTTTTGTGAAACTCTCAATTTTTTTAAGTGTCCTTTTTACTTTGTTACTAATCTGGGAAAATATAGGGGAAATCATTGAGGTACGAAATTTGAATTGGGGTTGTTTCAGCTTTGCAGACGGACAGCGACTGGGAGGGCGCGTGTGCATAGAAGGACATGCGACATCCAATCAGGAGGCAGCGCTCTCAACCGTCTCCAACACGAATCGACGCCAACCTGGAAACCTCTCATAGCCGGTTACAAACCCTCAACTACCCATTCTACTCTCATATACAAACCGTTTCTCCCCTTTCATCTCACAAACCCTCACCTGCAATTCTCTCTTCCAAAAATTTCCGCCGTCATCCACAGAAACCAACACCCATATTACCACCAGAAATGGTCGATTTAAGCCATGGGAAAAAAGAAATGGGCAAAGAAACAAACTGGTGAGAAAGCCCCTTCAACCCGCTGGGAAGAAACCCCAGAATCGCATCCGCCACTGGGAGAGCGGCCGCCGAACCCGCAACCACAGGAGCCGATTCCTCAGGCTCCGACGATGGTTTCTTTGAACGCACTGGCGGAGTTCCTCAGACAGTAGGACCCGAATAGAGATTGGGTGACTGCGTTGGCAGGTTTCAGCCAAGTCGGGGATAAATCGAGCACAACCGGAGAAGCCCTGGCTGAAACTGCAGCAGAACCGATCGTGCAGCCCACAGTACAACCACCCACTTCCATTCCGATTTCCTCAGCAATTCCACCAGAAAGGGAATCTCCCTCGGCGACCACACCGCCAGAGCCCTCGGAACCCTCCCAAACTCCACAACAAAGCGACTCGATGGATATTGACCCCATCTCCGCCTACTACGATTTTGTAGGGGACCGGGAAGCGAGAAGAAGAGAGGAGCAGAAGAGTCAAGAGAGAGGAGATGAACCAGAAAGAACGCCGGTAGCGGAGTCTACTTCTCAAGAAATGGCGAGGGAGGAGATAGATCTGAATGAAACCGCCAGGAAACAAGGCCTCATGACCGATGAAGAGTTTGAAGCGCTTCTGAACGAGGTAACTAGGATGGAAGATGCCACGATGGCTGAGGATCCAGACCTCGCATCAAGGGCAGTAGGAGAGGGTGGAGAAGCTAGTACGAGGAACGACCCAGAAGGCCCAGCCCATCAGCCAGAAGAAGAGGTGGAAGAGAGGCAAACCGGAGAACGAGTACCACAGTCAGTGACTCCCCAGCCAGACGCAGGGGAGAGTAATACACATATTGATCAGGAGGAGACAGTAGCAAGAACAGATGTACCGGAACCAGTGGCACCTCTAGTGATAAAACCGAAGGCCGTCAAGTGGAAGTTGGTGTTGAGGGACGATCCCAAGGTAGTACGACCAAAACTGAAGAGAGTTAGCAGAGATGCCTAGGAAAATGGGCATCCAGCAAGACAAAGGCAAACACAGCAGCAGATCCAGTTGAAGTTTTAAGTGAAGAGGACAGGACTACTCCTACAAAACCTGGGGATGAGTCCTTACCGGCTACTAACCTGGAGGATGCCCAGAGGGAAGCTGAAGTGGTCTCACCAACGCCGAGTGACCAGGGAGATGAGACTGAACAGGTGGCTGAGGGTCTGGACCTCGCATCTGAGTCAGTAGGTCACGTCGAGCAAAGAGACAATCGTACACATATCCGCGTCGAGACGCGCCCTACTGCCCAGGACAACCTTCAACACAAGCAGAGAAGAAACCGAAAGAGGATGAAGATAGAGATGAGGACAGGTACCAAGAAGAGAGAAAAAGGAAGGGGAAAGCCCCTGTTACAAGGAAACCAAGCAGCAAGAAGCAACGCACAGTGAACATAGGCATCGTCATCACAGACCCAGCTCAGAGAACCCCACCGCACCGTCAGGAGACAGACGACAGCGACTACGCTGCCAGTGAAGATTTGGACTCCGACATTGATATCTCCCTGGAGGACGAGGAGTACAGAGAACAACAGCTTCCACTGAACCATCGGGAACTGGTACATCCCCCGGTGGAGAGATTGAAGTATAGACGCTGGACAGTGGACCTCACTGATGAGCTGGTGGAGGAGATGAAGCTATTCGACTCCAAAAAGCTACAAGATGCTTTCGATAACAAGGATGACGGGAGCAAGCAAGTTAAGTGTGGAAAGGTACTTCATTTCCCTTCCCTCGATGAGTTGGATGCTCGTGAACCTTTTCTATCTTATGTGCGTGCGTTAGGATTTGATTGGTTATTGGAGAATGGGGATCCGAATATCCCTATTAGGCTAGCGAAGGAGTTTTTCACTACATTCAAATTTAGGGTCACCTCAAATTTGGATGAGGAGTCAATAAGCTTTAGGTTGTTTGGAGGAGAGATAAGCATGAGTTTGATTGAGTGGACAATAAGATTGGGGATGTGTAGGCTGAAGGAGGCCATAGGGCCGGACTGGAGAAGCAGGGAACAGGGAATTCCCCGCAGGCACGTCAATTTTGAGCCACAGGAGGCATGGGAATAATTAACTCACCCGGCCACTGGGCAGTTTTCATCCACTATCTCCCGCTCCATCCACTTCAACAACCCGATCTTACGCCTGGTACAACTCTACTTGGATTTCAACTTGCTGGGACAATCGAATTCGGCCGTCCAAACATCAATGACAGAGTTCTACCTCCTTTGGTGCGCCAAGCGCGGGAGGAAAATACATCTGTGATTCTGGACAGCTTACCAATGCCATCTCATTGCCACCCATCCTGCGAGAAACCTCTCCCTCTGCCATATCTTGGGAGCATTTGTAAGAAACAACATCATCATCTCGTAGGCTGAAGGGTTATCCCCCCTAACCATGGTGGACCCTCCTGGTCTGTTTGATACACCATTCTTTGTCCGAACGAATATTGTTTACATGAGGCAGGGAGTACCGCATTTTTACGCGATGGGGGAAGAAGCTATTCCGGCCGGGAGAGTTGGAGCGAGCCAGGGAACACAAGCTCAAACGCAGAGGCAGGAGAGATTGGAGAAAGCAGTGGAAGAGCTAGCGGAGGAAAATCGGCTAGCTAGAGTGGAGTTGAATCGCCTGACAAGTGTAATGGAAGGAATTCTGAAGGAGTTAGCGGTAGGGAAGTTAGTACGAGGAGTTGGAACGAGTGGCCACAGAGGCCAGACTGATGAACCAAGAGTACCAGAGAAAGAAGTAGCCGAGACAGAAGAAGAAGCAGCAGAACAGGCAGAATCCGAGGGAAATGAATCCGAATCCGAGAGAGAGGAGTCTGAAGAACCACCTGCACCAGCCCCTGCCCCGCGGAGGAGTAGGAGAAACATGTGACCACCAGCCCCCCTGACCAGTTAGTTTTCTTTTTCTTTTCAGTTTTAGTTTTCGTATTTTATTTGTTTTTCTAATGCTCTTAGGTAGTATAAACTGTGTAGTATGTGAGTAAACCCTATTCATAACACTTAGACTATTCAATAGTCTAAGTGTGAGAAGTACGGGGTTTACTACTTTAACGCATGTGTTTGTGTTTATGTTATTTTCTTCTCGTGTGCATGTTAACTCACACTTAGCCAACTGCGTAGCCTAAGTGTGAGGAGTTTTTGTATATATGTGTTTGTTTTTGTCGAGCTCAGTTTAGGTTTAAACTCTCCCACTCAGCCTATTGCATAGTCTAAGTGTGAGAAGTTTTTAGTATAAGCATGTGTTTTCTTGTTTGGTTTGTCTGTGTGTCAGTCAAACTAGCCATTACCTTTTCCACTTCACAGCCTTATCTGAGGGTAGACACTTGTGAAGTGGGAGGGGGGATGCAATGACCAGTATGACATATGTGTATATTGTAGTCTGTGTTTAGTGCTTGTGTTAGTGTCTTTCTAGGTCTAGTTTTCGTTTATACGTGTTGATTAGACTTAAAACTCAACTGTCTCGAGCTGACGGTGAGGGGAATTGAAGGAGATAAGACATGCTGGAAAATGAAAACCACCCCCCTTAGTATTTCCTAGTCAGTATAGATAATGCGAGTATGAGAGAAAAGACCATCTTTAGAGCCAAACACAAAAGCCCTCTTTAAATGTGATTTAAAAGCCTAAAGTGGAACTACTTTCCACCAATTCGGAAAAGAAAAGAATGGCTACCACAAGATGTCTAGGGTAAAGTGACCGCGTGTAGCAAGACCTGAAGGCAGTAGGAAACCCCCCCCCTAAAAAAACCACCTTTAGAACCTTTTTTCTAGCCATATCTACACCCATATATAATCCCCTAACCACTGGGACTGTGTGTGTGCGAGGGATAAGGCAAATAGGCAACTGGCCAGAAGGACATACAAGAAGAAGACCAATTGGAGAAAAAAGGAAGAGGCCAGGAGAAAAACGACCAGGGAGTCATTCCAGGTCCAAAAAGATAAGAAGGAATAAGGGTGGCGAAGCCACAAAAGAGAAGGAGAAAAATGTGAAGAAAATGGTCGAAAACACTTGACCACACAAAAAAGATAAGAAGGAATAAGGGTGGCGAAGCCACAAGATGTTACTTACCAGTTGGAGACCAATATCAGAAAATATCCAGCCAACAGAAGTAACAGCCGAAGACTCAAATGCACACAGTTCTCCCACATCAAAATAAGTAGTAGTTTTGAGCCTTAGAGCCTTAGGAACATCCACCCCAAGGCTACAAACCAATAGCCCCGTTACAAACCTTAAAGACCTTCAGGAGCTGCACGTGAAATCCGAGTCCAAAGCATCTGTGGTTCAGCGCTATGAGAGAATACAGTCCAAACATCCCCGGTGAGGAATGAGTGACTGAGAGAATTTGGTGTTACGCCACGAGTTTGGGTGATTTTGACGAGCAGATGTACTGACTAGGAAGGAAAAGGGGGGCGGCGGAAGTTCAAGGCGGTCTAACGCCGAATTGCACCTGATCCCAAGGGGAGGGATGGTTGAAAATATAGCCCGATTAATGTATTTAAGTGTTTCCTTTGTCTTTTATGCGTGTTTGTCTTTGTTTATGTGTTTTTCTTTGCGTCATAGTTTAGAGTCTAGGTTAGAATAGAGTCGGTCAGGGGAGTAACCAGGCTAGAATTTGACTTATTTCTTTTTGTTTGTTCTTCACGCTTGAGGACAAGCATGTGGTAAGTGTGAGCAGTTTGATAAGTCGTATTCTAGGCCTTGGTTACTGGTCAGTATAACGTGCATAATTGGAATATATCTGCAAAACAGTTGCTAAAGTGTGCAGGGAAAGTGTTCTAGTCAGTATGGAAAGGCTCGGACAACTCAGGTGAAAAGGACATCAGAATGTTGCTATACTGACCAGTATGCATGAAAAAAAAGGCTCGAGATGGAGAAGAAGGATTGCTGGGAAGATCAGCCACAAGTAAGGGCAAAAGGGTCATTTCGCGAAGAGAGTCTACCCTAAAAATCAAGGGCAGGCGTCCCTATAAAAGGAAGCCACTTGGAGAGAAGAGAAAAAAAGGAAGAAGAATCAACCTTCACACTTAGTTAGAATTCTCTCTCGATAGATCAGTTCCTACAGCCTCGTCCTTCATATTATCGTTCCTCGCCACAGCCATGGTCACCTGAGTTCCATCAGTCTGCCGGAGATCCACCGTCCTTTGTTCCAGCCAGTTTGTTGCGTAGTGATAGTAGTTCCATCGTCCGGAGTGGCAAAACAATCTTTATTTGCTTTCTTAGTTAATCGCACTTTGTTTTCTTACGTTGGATCGGTTACATTTTTTATATTTGCTTACTTTGAAGTCTTAGTTGTGATCCAAACGTTTTTATGATATGAAGTCGTTTTTGTGCATCGGTTCTTGTTTGATTTTGTTTCTTTCTGCCTAGAGAGCGTAGATCTAGTTGTTACGGTAATTTCCAAGTGTTGCGAGCATGTTTTCATTTCCGAATTGATAGATCTGAGTTCATGAGTTTAGATAGCTGTTAGATTTTAGATCTGAAATGGTTAAGTGTAAAAGCCTAGTTTACGTGATTTCTGTCACCTTGCATGTCACCCAGTAATCGTAATTTCAGTTTCGTTAGTTTAATCTTTTGATTTGGAGTTTAGATTGTAGATCTGTTCTTGTGGAGTTTGTTGACCTGAAATTCTCGTTCATGGAATCTGAGTTGTTTGATTTCTGTTCATACTTGTTGGAGAAGACAATGTCCACATCCAAATTTGGGACCACTTTTACTTTTGAGTTACTTTTTTCTTTTGTCCTTTACTTTTCTCTACTTTTTCTGCTGGTACCCTACAGATCTGTCAGCCTAGTCACCTAACTACCACTTATTCTCTGATATGTCGTTTCGCCTTTTATAGTAACCCCGTACCTCCACCATAATTTCTGAAACATAATGTTCCCTACTCTCACGTACACAGCTGCTTATCAATCATCCCTCACACCTCCTAGTCAGTAGAGTACCATATTAATTTCCAGTCTAGTTAGAATCTCAACCCAAAGCGTGGTAGCTAATCAACCCTTCCAGAATATCACCACAATTACCAAAACGCATAATCTCTGTGGGATTCGACCCTTACCTCCACTATACTAATCAGTAGAAGTGGGTTGAGGAATTTCTTTGATAGCCAGGTTCAGGCTTAGCTGGGGTTTCCATCCTAATCAGTAGGATACATCCTTGCTTTAACGACACCTGCACAAACCTGCATCTATCAGCGGGTAATCCGCGACTAATAAGAGGGATTAAAGAAACGGGGAAAGAAAAGGGGGTAGAACTCAAGGAACTTGCCGAAAATGCCAAATCGATTTATACCATAAATTAGAAGCCAAGTATTCAATTACATGGTCTCAGAAATAGAATAATCATCTCATCAACTAAATCAGAGTTCGATGGTGAGACTTTGAAATTCTCACTTAACAAAAGTACAACGGAATAAGTCCTTACTAAATGACTCCGTGTATGAACACATGAATCGTCGAAATATCCACTTGATTAATTAATAACATTGACTCCGATCAATACTCTTTCCTCGTGTCGTTCAACCTGCACATTTAGAAATACATGTAGGGCTGAGTACAGGAGTACTCAGTGGACACGTGCCGAAAAGCAAAACATACATTATATGGTTGTTATCCATCAACAGTAACACACGAGGGTTTTCTTAAAAGGGCCCGAGCTTACTAAATTCTTTTGTGATCTTAAAAGTTCGTTTGTAGACTAAGTTCTTCACTTCATACCATATCTGTAAGTTGTGTACCGAGAAAGTGGCTGAAGCCGAGTGATCGTTGCTGCTATGTAAAAGTAAACTCTTAGGTCCAGAGGATTCACTAGAGCACAGGTTCTAGGAGATCATGAACTCTCAGAATTTAGTCGTTGTCACAATAATCCCGCTTCAAAACCTCAACCCTCTATACTACTGGCTAGTATAGGGAAGTCGGGATCGAATCCACGAGGACGGAAGGGTTTTGAATGCATTAAGAGAACTTGGGAGAGATTGGCTGCTGCCACGCAACAAGAGGGTTGAGTTTTAACTTCTAGACCTGGAACATTAAAACTAATCTATTCTATCTACTGGATCCAGAGAACTGAAAGTACTTCAAATGTAATTGCAATCATGATTTGAAATTGAAAATTAACTTTAGATCATTCACCAAATTTCCTAGGTCAAGCAACATAAGTTTCCTAAAACAGCTAGACAACAGAGCATAAGAAAAAAGTAATAGAACAGATTTCCCTAAATAACTACCGACAGAAAAAGCTGCAACTAACAAACTAAAGCAGATCTGATCTACCAGGTCAAGCAAATCAAACGTTAAACAAAACGATTAAGCTAAATATCACCAGATCTAATCTACCAGGTCAAGCAAATCAACAATAACGGAAAATTCCATGCAGATCCAAAAGTACGTACTCAGATTTAAACATTAAAAAGGAAATCTACACTAGATCCATCAGATTCAACACCAACAATACTCAGATCCATAACCTCCAACTCCCGATTAAACTCCGAATCAAGCCAACAACCACAAATCAACTCAGATCTCTCCGATCTCAACTTCAAATGAACATTCAATTGCGAAAAGCATCCAAATCAGTAAAGTAAACATAGAACATCACAAATCAGAGTGAAAGCGAGAAATGGAACTAGATTAAGCATCAAACTGCAAATGTAGCCTCAAAACAGTAGCCGAACTTCCGGCAAGGAAGTCGATGAGAATAAGTATGTGCAGAAAATTAAAATTGTTTCTTCGCCCTTATCAGGATGGTGTTACACTTCCAACAGAACAATCCCTAGGGCAATGGTCTTTGTGATTTGACATTTGTGCCCTTGAGGATTTCGCTCATTTTCTTCACTTATTTCTCTTTTTTTCCTCTGCCCTGGTAGTTGATCTTCGTTCCTCAGTCTGGCAGATAATTTACGCATCTGGACTTACAATTACACGTTAGCACCATAGAAAACACAGAATTTAGATCCAAAACAGATGCATGAAACGAGCCTTATGAAACTGCACACACTTAAACCATGCTTGCCCTCAAGCATGAAAGACAAGAAAAAGAAATAAGGCAAGTTTCAATGCATATTCCCCTTTTAACTGACCCTAAGAGAAGAAAACAAAACACAAACTCCTAGACCTAGACACAAAAAGACTGACAAAGAAAACAGACACGAACAAACACAAGACAAAGAGAAATGTAACACATAAGTGCATAAACTGGTATTTTTTTCCTAGCAGCCATCCCCACAAGTTTAAGGTCTATCCAAGTATCTTACAGCCTCAGATTCTTCCCCCTCCCTTCGTCTATCTAGTCAAGCTGTCAGTTCGTCAAGATAGCCTTAGTTTTTTTTACCATCTGTTGGATTCACTCGATCACTCTTTCCTCACTAGGGATTTTAGGATCTTTCACTCTTATTTTACCGTGCCACTGATGCCTTAAGATCGAATGTCACAGAATAGTTCCTTAAGGTCTTTCATTGGGTTATAATGGGGCTAGGGGATTACAGTGTATATCGGTGAGAATCCTAGGGTCCTAAGTTCGAGAGGTATAGGTAAAACATGATACGAACATGTGAACTTAGGGCAAAACTTGGTAACAACCTCCCATGTATGATTTCATCTTTCCCAACATTTTGGAGACGTTCCTTGGCTAATTGGCCTTATTTTCCCTACTTTATTTTCACTGGGCCATATAATTTTTTCTGCCCTCTTTTTTATATCTGTATTTTTTCTTGGGTCAGGTTACAACTGTTCCTGCCCGTTTTCTTTTCTAACTTCTTTTCTCTTTCCTGGGCCTGATGACATGTATATATTTTTTATTCTGCCCATATTTCAACCATTTTTTCTCGTGTCAAGTTGCAATTTTCCTTGCCCATTTATTTTTCTAACTTTTTCTCATTTTTCCCTTGTTTCTCAATCTATCTTCTACCCCTACCATCGAGCTACTCCATCCCTGCCCCCTTGTTCACATGGCATGAAGTCTAAGTGGACCGGGCCATACACCATTGTGAGCCGCAGAGCTAATAGAGTCGTAGAAATTCAGGGATGTACTCCTAACTCTGTCCCTTTTCTAGTTAATGGTCATAGAGTCAAGAGGTTTAGGGATAGTTCAGAGCTGTGTGTGGTGGAAGAAGTTCCACTGTGCATGCTTCCCACTATCGCCTAGTTGATTGAAGGGTTTAAGTATTCTGCGGAATTCTTGGGTCAAAGAAATGACAGGAAGTTTGAAAATTTTTAAGGAAAAACCATATTCCCAAGAATACTTAAACAGTTTTGTAATATTGTGAATATTTCTTTTTATGTTCTCTCAAGAAAACCCAAACAAAGGAAAAAAAATCTTTTAACCCAAAAATATTTTTGAAATATCGAACAACCCTTGGAAGGTCAGTTGAACTTTGAAATGTTTTTCTGTCTATCCCCTTTGACCCGGCAGTTCGGTGTTTCGTTCTTTTGTTTAATGTTTTTTTAGTTGTGTGGATGAAAAGATGTGCAGGAACGCAGCAGTTAGAGTTAGAGGAGAGCTGAGGAAAAAGGGCAGGAGTTTGGATTTTTGAAATTTAAAATTCAAAAGAGAAAAGGAAACGAACGGTCGCTGATGTCATCGCGCAACCTTCCGTTTTCCCTCAATATTTCCTTAATCTTTCTTTACCCCAAATAAACTCCCTTCTAATTGTTAACCCTCCACCGTAACTCCAAATCTCTCTCATAAGCTGTGAATCTTCTTTGCAGGAACGAAGGAAACCCACGCCGTAGATACATACAATTGCAATGAAGAATCAAAATATTCCTACCCAATCTCGCCAGAAGTGTGACAAATCGCAGAAGAAGACGACAGGGGAACCGTCAGGAACGGTTGTCAGAAGGATTCAAGATGAGTCGGAAGCTGCAATAACTCAAAATTCAGGCCGACCCACTTCTCCAACCACCCCTATTGCGGCTGTGACGGCCGATAAACTCAGTCCAGAGGAGTAGCACAGAAGCCTGGTCCCCGCAGGAGCCAGGGACAGAATTGATCCGGCATCCCCCCCCCCCCCCCCCCCCCCCCCGAGTAACCGAGTAAATTTAAATTTCATTTTTTTAAATTTTAGTTTAGTTTTCTTTTTAGAACGCATGCTAGGATGTTGTTTTTTTTATGCTTTCTTCCACTTAGGCCATGGCTTGGCCTAAGTGTGGGAAGATTGTTTTGTACATGCTTTGCTGAGTTTTGCCTTCTTACACTTAGCCCAATGCTTGGTCTAAGTGTGAGAAGTTTATGCTTTGTGTTTTTGTGTTTTTCATGTTATGTCACCACTAACAGCCCTGCTTTCCACTTCACGAGGATTGCTTGGGGACAAACATAAATGAAGTGGGAGGGGAGAAGCAGTTAGTGCAGTTAGTGTCTTGTACATATTCTATTAGGTCTAAGAGTCTGTAGAAAGTTTTTTTTTAGGATCTGTGTTTGCATAACTAGTATAATAAATAGCATAAGCCCCTTAGGGAGAGTAATTGAAGAGAGGATACATACTAATTTGTGAATCCTTTTTCCTTAATAAATCTAAGTCAGTTGGAAGAAGTAAGAACGATAGAAAATACCTGAATTTAAGCTTACTGTGAAGCCCTCTTAAAGGTGAGTTATAAGCCTAGAGTAGAACACTCTCTACTAAACACTTAAAAATTAACAGTAGCTGCCATTGATGCTAAGGGGATAATGACACAGATAGTAAGGACTAAAGGCAATAGGGATAACCATTTTGAGCTTAATTCTTTCGAACTTGCTGAACCTGCCTCATTGGAAAGGCATCCCTTAGTGAACTCTTTGGGCCTATATTAAACTGTATCCATTTATTGGAACCTTTAGCCTTCATGCAATGTGAACAAGGGGGCAGGGATGGAGTAGCTCGATGGTAGGGGTAGAAGATAGATTGAGAAACAAGGGAAAAATGAGAAGAAGTTAGAAATAATAAACGGGCAAGGAAAGTTGTAACTTAACCCGAGAAAAAGTGGTAGAATTTGGGCAGAAAAAAATATATACATGTCATCGGGCCTAGGAAAAAGAAAAGAAGTTAGAAAAGAAAATAGGCAGGAACAATTGTAACCCGACCCAAGAAAAAATACAGATTAAAAAGGGGGGGGTAGAAAAATTTTATGGCCCAGTGAAAATAAAGTAGGGAAAATAAGGCTAATTAGCCATGGAACATCTCCAATATGCTGGGAAAGATAAAATCATACACGGGAGGTTGTTACCAAGTTATCCCTAAGTTCACATGTCCGCGTCATGTGTTTACCTATACTGTTGAACTTAGATCCTTTAGGATTCTCACCGATAAACACTGTAATCCCCTAGCCCCGTTACAACCTAGTGAAAGACCTTAAGGAACTATTCTGTGGCATCAATCTTAAGGCATCAATGGTATGGCAAAATGAAGAGCGAATGATCCTTACGTCCCTGGTGAGGAACGAGTGATCGTGTGAATCTAACGGAAGGTAAAATTTTAGGCTATCTTGACGAACTAACAGCTTGACTAGATAGAAGAAGGGAGGGGGAAGAATCTGAGGCTGTAAATGCTTGGATTGACCTTAAACTTGTGGGAATGGCTGCTAGAAAAATAACAGCTTATGCGCTTATGTGTTTCCTTTTCTTTGTCTTGTGATTTCTATGTGTTTCGTCTTTGTGTGTTTCTAGGTTTAGGAATTTTCATTTTTTTAGGATGGTTAAAAGGGGAGGATGCATTGAAACTTGCCTTATTTTTTTTCTTGTCTTTCATACTTGAGGACAAGTATGGTTTAAGTGTGAGCAGTTTGTTTAGGCTCGTTTCATGCATCTATTTTATATATAAATTCTGTGTTTTCTACGGTGCTAACATGCATTTATAAGTCCAGGTGCGTGAATTATCTGTCAGGCCCAAGAACGAAGAACAGTTACCAGGGCACAGAATTAGAAGAGAAAAAAGTGAAGAAAAAGAGCGAAATCCTCGAGGGCACAATCGTCAAATCAAGAAGACCGTTGCCCTAGGGATTTGGGCCACACCTATAAATACCAGGAAGCTTGCGATAAAGAGGAGACTTTTAGTTAGAAAATTTCCTTGGCATTTCCGGCTCGCTCTCTAAAATTCACTCACATAGCTCACGCACTTGGTTCCATGGAAGATCTGGGGTAGTTTTAGTGTGGTGTTTTGTTTAGTTGGAAGGTGTACACCACTCCGAGAAGGAGTGAAGAAACGATTTACATTTCGTACGTACTTTTTATCTCGCCAATTTCCTTGCCGGAAATCAGGCGACTGTTTTGTGACTCGTTTACAGTTTATGGTTAATCTAGTTTCGATTCGGTTTTCATTTGATTCTGATACTTACTGCTCTGAATTACTGTGTGGGATGCTTTGCGCAATTAATTTGTTGATCGAAGTTGAGATCGATGTTGATCGGAGTTGATATTCTAAATTGAGATTGAATCAGAGTTGGAATGATGTTGAAAGTTGTGGATCTGGCCTAGTTGGTGGTGAATCTGATAGATCTAGTTTAGATTTCATTTAATTGTTCGAATCTGAGTACGTAAGTTATGATCTGCATGGAAAACTCTGTTGCCACTAATTCGCTCGGTCTGATAGATTAGACTTGGTGGTTTTTAGTTTAATCATAGCTTTCATTGTTCGATCTGAAGTATGTTCTGTTTTCATGTTCTGTTCTATTTGTTTCGTATTTGATTATTGAAGAAGATGAAGTCGATCAGTAGTTATAGCAAGTTTGCTTTAGCTGTTAATTGCAGCTTTCTGTCAGTGGCCAATTAGGGAAATCTGTTTTGCCGTTTGCTTTTGCATGCCTTGTGTTTGGTTATTTTAGGAAACTCTTTTACTTGACCCAGGAATTTAGTGAATACTCTAAAGTTGCATTTGGATACGAATCATGCATGCATTTATGTTTTACGTACTTTCAATTCTCCAGATCTGATAGTTAGAATAGACTAGATTTCAATTCCCATGCCTAGTAGTTAAAACTCAATCCTCATGTTGCGTGGCAGCAGCCAACCCTCCAAAAGTTCTCTCAATGCATTCTAACGCTTCCATCCTCATGGATTCGATCCCGACTTCACTATACTAGCCAATAGTGTAGAGGGTTGAGGTTTTGAAGCGGGATTTGCTGTGACAACGACTGCATTCTGAAGTTCACGATCTCCTAGACCCTGTGCTCTAGCGAATCCTCTGGACCCAAGAATTTGCATTTAAATAAGAGCTATCAAAAAACACACACCACATAATCCCACAACTTCACCCCCACCTCCCTCCCACTTCATTTATGCTTGTCCCCAAGCAATCCTTATGAAGTGGAAAGCAGGGCAGTTAGTGGCGACAACAAAACAGAAATCACAAACAAGAAAACACAAACTCCTCACACTTAGACCAAGAATTGGGCTAAGTGTAAGAAGGTAGAACACAAAGAAGACATATACACAACAGTCTTCTCACACTTAGGCCAAGTCATGGACTAAGTGGGAGAAGAGACACAAAAAACACAGAAAACAATACATGCTAAGCACACCAACTCCTCACACTTAGGCCAAGCCATGGCCTAAGTGGGAGAAGGCATAAGAACAGCAAGAACCTAGCATGCATACTACTACACAAAACTAAAAGTAAAAACTAAAACTGAAAGTAAAATTTACTTGGTTTACTGGGGGATTAATTATGAGCTTTCTTGGGGTGTGGTGTTGGTGCATCCTTCCTGGTCTTTTGCTGGGGTTTGGAGCCCCTTGCACAGCGGAAGTCATGCATTCACAAATAAATTAGATCTACGGATCTATTTGACCGATTATGGGATTAATTAACTACATGTTAAACACATAATTGCATCCAAGAACGCACATAAATCATGTAAAAGGAATTAAAACCTAAAACATGAATTTCCTACGGATTAGAATTACCGATCTGATTCTCCAAAGAATCGACGATTGCTTGCGCCTTCTCCACGTGATGTTCTTCGTACTCAACCACGAACCTTCTAATCTGTATCCCGAACTCAGATAATGACCTTTGGGTGGGCAAAGCTTGTCAGAATCGAAAAGGGCTTGATTAGAAAGAAGACAGAATATCAGTTTTCTCAAAAACCGATTTTTCGTCCACTCCCACAGGGGAGCACGAAAATTAATGATTAATTCTCTAATAATCTCCTTTATAATCTCCTTTTATATTGAGTTATAATGGGTCAGATTAGGGATCCATGGAGGTTGGACTTGGGCCAAACCTGTTGGACTTTTACTAATTAAATTGAGCCCCAATTTAATTTAAATCCAAACAGAATATTATTATCATCCACTATAGTATAATAATATTGACTGCCCATCCAATCCCAAATTACGAGTAATCCGGGCTTTACCTCTTTAATTTATTATTTCCGTGTTTAAGATATAAATATCCATTAATTAATTTAAGCCTGCTATTTGACTTTAATTAATTAATATCTTTTTCCAAGAGTTGTCTAGTTCAAAATCTTTATTTATTATTCTGGAATAAATTCCAACCGGCCGGGTTTCTGAATAATAAAACCTTTTTCGAACATCTCTTGAGGATATTATCAAACTGGACTCACCCAGCACACGATTCATTGCAATAACAATACTAGCACCTCTAGACATTAATTACCACTACCCAATATATCAGGATTCTTGGATTGCGAAAAATCCGCACCGTTTGATAAATCAAAGTAGTGCATAATCAATATCGTATGCTCAATGTTATGTCAACAATGATTAAGAAATAACAATAACCGAGACCTCGTCTTTCAGTAAATAGCAAGAAAGACTTATCTCAACTGTTAGATCCTTCAGTGCTATACCACATCAGTGTCGTTTATTTCCTAAGGTAAGGAAACATGCGGACTGACACTGCAACCTTTCACGATAGGTAGCCAAAGCCTATCTGGGTTGTGAAATTCTATTTCTCTTCTACAAAGGACCGACTGCGTCACCTTCTGTGAACGTCGTTCACGACCAGTCTACTATGCAGAAGAATTAGACTTATTTGCTTCTTATACATTTGAATGTTTGAGAAACATCTTATAAATGCATAAGCAAACACCAATGCGATAAAATTAATTCTTCTCGCCTTGAGTTAAAAGTGGATTGTAGAGTTTATTGTATACAAGCAATTCTATTTGTGCAACATGCTCGAAATATGCTTTTCAGTATACCAATCCTAACAATCTCTCACTTATACTCAAAATCATGCTTTCGAGTATTCCCACTGCCAAAACTCTCCCACTTATACTCTAAGCAGGTCTCAGGCCATGATACATCGAACTACCGTACTTTTCACCTCATGTGTAAAACATGTTGCCATGTAGGCATTTTGTGAAAAGTTCTGCCAGGTTGTTCTCTGATGATATCTTGGAAACCATAACGTCTTGCTGCGCACTTAATCCTTAATTAATTTGATACTTCATCTCTATGTGATTGCTTAGCTTTAACAGATCGTGTTTCCCTTGAGTTAGACATATGACTAGAGTAATTATAACAAAATATAATACTCATACACATACTCGGAATCACGGTCTAAGCTATTAGGAAGTTACTGAGATTAACAACTACTTAGTAGTTTCTGATGAAACCACACTTGTAATTTTTATGATAGAGTCTATGATGTAATCACACTCCTTCATGACTCAGTTTTCAACTCCTAACGTTAACACATAGTCAGAGGATAACTCGATCATCAATCAATTATAAAATCGAGTCGAAGTAACCTAAAGGACATAACATGGATGTCTGGTAAACTAGAGCATACCGTTTAGTCTTCTTCAAGTACTATAGTATATTCTTTACACAATCCAATGTCCTTGGCCATGGTTAAAATGATATCATGCTTCTATGCCAACGGCAAAACTAATATCTAACTTAATACACATCATAGCATATATGAGACTTCCAATTATGGAACTTGTCTCATTCTTCTTGATCTCAGTCAATGTCAAAAAACACTTGACTAGAGACAAAATAATTCCGTCTAGAAAAAGAAAAACTTTTTCTTGGAATTTTCAATGCTAAAGTGTCTAAGTATTGTGTAGATGTAGGATTCTTTAAGAAAACATACATTCTTTTCTAGCAATCTAATGGCACAGATGCGTAGAATGTAACTAGATTATCTTAAATCCATCATCCTTAAACTGGGTAGACGACCAGTTTCCTACGCTAGATAACCCTCTTAGTTGTTTATCAACTTTTATAGATGTTATCATCGTAGAGTACCAAGAATACCAAATATAGTGCACTTTCAACTTTCTTGTCCTGTATTACATAACCATTAAGATGTTCCATGCAAATGATCTCCTCAAGACTTCTACTTAAAGAAAACTGTCTTGACAATCATAGTACATACATCCTAATTTATGTAGGCTACAATAGACAATATACAGATCGACTTAGGCAAAAATGGCAGGCGAGAATATAATTCTCTCTGGGTATAACCCTTTGCCATTATTCTAGCCTTTTGAGATCCATGCTTACACTTGCAGGTCCACTACCTCCCACTGACTGAAATAGTCTATGGGTAGTATCGCAAGTCTTGCAAACATTCTTGTCTATTTAAGATTGTTATTCAGAATCTATCATCTTATCAAGAATGATTATCTGAATAAGTCATTGCGTCCTTGTAGTTACAGGGATTATGTTCAAGTTGATCTAAGACTGAGTCTTAAGACTCTTTTAGACCCATGAACTTATTATGTTCGCAAAGAACGCTCCCACTACGACACGACTCTTACAATATTAGATACAAACGTTGATTTTCTTAGTGCATAAGTTTCTAATGGTATGACTTCTTGGTTAAGATGGAAAATAGATATTCTCATTATCTTGAGAATTATCATGTTTGTTAGGCTTGTAGTTCTCCTCATAATCTTCATCAAAGAATCTAGTATTCGTGTAAACAAACACATATCTTGTCGTGATGATTATAGAACCTGTACCTTTTCTATCATTTGGGACAACCTTAAAACATACCTCAGTATACAACTCCAATTACTTAGATACCTTTTCCAAAACATGTGTTGGAATAACTCCACACCTTGTGATGTGCTGGACTAGACTTGCCTCTAGTCCACAACTCGTGTGTTGTAGAAGGTACTGATGTTATGGTAGTTTCTTTAAGGTATGACTCATTGTTTCCAACGTATATCCCACAATGATAAGGTGTTATTGAGTAAAACTGTTCACTTATTGAAATTGTCTTCGAGAGACTTCGATATCTTCTTATATGACTATCCCATTCTGTAGAATGCTTGGAGTAGTCAACTAGGATTTAACTCCCACTGCTGATCTTAACTCATTTGCTCATCTCCTATGGTGTAAACCATTGAGACTTACTAGTCTTTCTATGTTGCATCTCTATAAGTATTCTGAATCCCTTGAACCACCAAAGGATTCTAACTTATAGTGCATCAACCAGACTTACTTGACCTTTAAGCTATTTAACAAACAAGTTGTTAAAATCTTGATAGTCACTTGAGTTAGACAGAATTAGTTTGAACAATTACTAAGTATTTTCTTGGCCTTATGTTTAAGTACCATAAATACTTTATCGTTCATTGTTTAAGAAGTTAAACTGTCGTGTTAAACTCAATCTTTTTGCAATTATATTGTTTAGATACTATGATGTATAATTTATTTTTCTATGGTACTATGATAGATATTCTATCCACATTTCTCAATAATGCACGCATTAAATGACATCGAACATCATTTGATCATTAACAAGTTTAGAAACTGAAACTGAATTCTTTTCAAACTGAACTGTACCAATAAAACAAAGTCTTATACATCAAGACAAAACAATAAAGTGAGCATAAAAAATAGCTCCCACTGCAACAACAGCCCAACTGGATCTAGATCTCTCTTTTAGAAATTGCATTGTTATCTAAGTCATTGTCCTTCTATAGAAGAGGTCAATCCGACTTACAGTGCATCTTCTCTTTGCCTTTTCACCAAACTTTTCTTGCATTTCTTGCTTTCAGCAGGCATTGATAATAATTCAGCTCTTCCCTCTTTCCATTGCTAGTCTTCTGTTCGATTGAACTAAGACATAGGAAAGATGGAGCCTTAATGAATTCGTCAACTATCATGTTATCTTCCTCTAAAAGTAATAAAGTGAATATAATGTCAAAGGTTTCCAACTTTTCAGTAACAGTCTTCATATAATCACTTCCTATTACATTTGGCGATGAACTGAGTGTAGAAATTATTTGAGTAACTGAATCAGAAGATTCATCAAAACTTTCTATCTCTTTTGGATGTTCCAATAGAATCTGGACAACGTCCTCATTGGATATTCCTTTATCATCGGTATAAACCAAGACTTGTCTCACTACTTAAAAGAAAGTAGTTTGACCTTCTTCCTCAAAGAACTTATCGAGTACATGCATAAAATGCATTCTCAAACTTTCTTTGTAGAATTTTGTCGAGGAAATGGAGGACATGAATTAGTGAGTACAAACTTTAAGTTTTCAGCAATGAGAATCTTATCCATTTATTTTTTCCAGTCTACATAATTTTGGCCTTCGAGTTTGATTTCTTTAAGGTTCGCAGACATTATTAAGAATTTGGCTGAGAAGAAATAAAACTATTTATCACATACTATGCTTAATACATAATCGCAAACAACCACAAAACAATTTATGTATCTCGCAACCGTGAAAACCAAAATAAGTACGCCTCTAGGGAGGTCATACAAATTCGGATTCCAACAATTTCCTGGTCACAATATCGACGAATAGTCCAGAGACCACTAAGGTGGCATGGCCGCCAAATATTGCCTAAGCTTTAACCATAAATATTAGCATCTAGGAATTTCGTTTCTGTTTTGATACTCCTTCTAGGGAAGGTCGCACGCCACTAACAAAATTCCATAGCTATCTTATAAATATATTTAAACATATAAACTTGCAATTTCGTAGGATTATGGCTCCCACTAGGGTGGGTCGCGATAATATTAGAAACATGCTTCCAGTTTAAACAATTTACCATTAAGGAGTCTAATCTTATGAACTTGCTATTTCGTAGGATTATTGCTCCCACTAAGGTGGGTCGCGATAATATTAGAAACTGCTTCATATAAAGACCAATTTATGGAGACCATATACACGCACTGTTGTAATTATCGCTTAGTCATTTTAAACATGGTTTTTGCATAATTATCACATAAGTAGATAAGGCAGATAATCCACTTAAAACATA
This sequence comes from Salvia splendens, assembly GCF_004379255.2. Taxonomy (NCBI): domain Eukaryota; kingdom Viridiplantae; phylum Streptophyta; class Magnoliopsida; order Lamiales; family Lamiaceae; genus Salvia; species Salvia splendens. The sequence continues at coordinate 28,181,571 of NC_056034.1, forward strand.
TTAACACCAAATAAACAGATAAATCTATTTACTTCATGGTAATTAATCACACTGGATAATTATTGAAATTATTTAATAAATCTAGGGAGATTTAAATAAATAATTAATTCCTTATCTTATCCAAAATAGGAATTTCAGATTTGATACGATTTATGTGGATAATGACTATCCAAATTAATTTAGGATTTATCTAGATAGAATGGAATCTATCTAAATCCTTTTAGTATTATTCTAGATTTTACATGGATAAAATCAAATCCTAAAATTCAAGATAAAACTGACCTTGGATTATCATTATCTAAATCTTACCAGGATATTTCAGAATAAAAACATATTTCTCCAAATCCATAAGAAGAAGATAAAATCCAATCATTCTAAGATTTAAACTATCTTAGATTATTTAGAATAAGAAACTAGAATATATCATATCTATTAGGATTTATTCTAGATAAAATTAACTTTATCAAAATCCAATTAGATTAGGATTATCTTATATTATCTTTATCCAAATTTATCTAGGATATTTTCTAAATATAAATAAATATATATTTATATCCATAAAATTAGGATAAAGTAGAATTAATATTAATTAATTCAACTAGGATTTAACTAGATAGAACTAAATCTATCTTAAATCCAAAAGATAATTACAATACTAGATTAACAATTATCTAAATCTTCTAAGATATATTCTAGATAGATATAAATCTATCAATATCTATAAGATAGAGATACATTTAATTATCTAAATCTACTAGGATATTTTCTAAATAGAATTAATTCTATAAATATCGACAAGATAAAGATAAACATGGATTTTAATTATCCAAATCTACTAAGATATATTCTAGATAGATATAGATCTATCAATATCTACAAGAAGTGGATAAACTTAATTAATATTTATCTTAGTCAATCAAGGATTCAACAAGATAGAATAAAATCTATCTAAATCCATATGACATAAATAAATTTAATTATTCATCCAAATTTAACTAGGATTTATCTAGATAGAATCAAATCTATCCAAATACATAAAATAAGGATATAATCCAAATTTAATTAATTTATCTAGTCTATCTAGGATTTATTTACATAGAATTAAATCTATATAAATCCATAAGAAAAAATAAAATTAATTATAACTATCCTAATTTATCTAGGATTTATCTAGTAGAATATAATCTATCTAAATCCATAAAATAAGGATAAATAACCAATTAATCTATAATTTAATTAAAAATTAAATTTTAGATAATCCATTTAAAGAGATATTCAAATCATATACTAAATAAAATCTTGAAATATATCCAAAACTGATTTTGGAAAAATGGCATCTTAGAGGCCGAAACTGTCGCAGCACGACTCCACTCAATCCGCACCCCTTGAGCAGCTCTCGGCTGAAACGGAACTCCCCAGCCTGTGCTCAAACTGCCCTAGTCCAGATCTTGCCCAGTTCGAGGCTGTTACTGTAGCGTTTCTGTAGCGGCCAGCGCTGCAGCCTCGTCACACCTGTCGCTGCCGGTGCCGCTGCGTCGACATCGCCTTCGCAGCGGCTGTTGCCCGGTGCACGCAAAGCTCCTACTGCTTCAGCGTTGTCCACCTCGAGACCAGGATACTGCCCACGAAGGGCTCCCACTCGAACCCCACCGCTGATGCAGTTTCTTGGAACAGATTGCAACCGTCAATTGCTACGTCGTCTCCGTCGCAGCTATGGTGACAGCTCCTTGAACTCCAGCGAGCAGCGAATGAAATCCCCTCAAAAGTGTATTGACTCGAAATGATTCACGGCACCGAATCCATTTAGGATTAAAGAAATCATTGACTCAACGCAATGATTGCAAAAACAAATCACATTACAAGATTCACCGTAATCAATCTTACAAGTCATGCAATTAGGTGAGATCACGAGTTCACCCAGTACTAGGATTTTCAAAGTTTACGTGTTGTAACACATAATCCAACAACGAAAACACATCTGGTCATGCATTCAAGCAATTCACATAACATGAAATTAATCCACATAATCAGAGCCAAAAATTGGCTTTGATACCAATTGCTAGGGTTTGGAGCCCCTTGCACAGCGGAAGTCATGCATTCACAAATAAATCAGATCTACGGATCTATTTGACCGATTATGAGATTAATTAACTACATGTTAAACACAGAATTGCATCCAAGAACTCACATAAATCATGTAAAAGGAATTAAAACCTAAAACATGAATTTCCTACGGATTAGAATTACCAATCTGATTCTCCAAAGAATCGACGATTGTTTGCGCCTTCTCCACGTGATGTTCTTCGTACTCAACCACGAACCTTCTAATCTGTATCCCGAACTCAGATAATGACCTTTGGGTGGGCAAAGCTTGTCAGAATCGAAAAGGGCTTGATTAGAAAGAAGACAGAATATCAGTTTTCTCAAAAACCGATTTTTCGTCCACTCCCACAGGGGAGCACGAAAATTAATGATTAATTCTCTAATAATCTCCTTTATAATCTCCTTTTATATTGAGTTATAATGGGCCAGATTAGAGATCCATGGAGGTTGGACTTGGGCCAAACCTGTTGGACTTTTACTAATTAAATTGAGCCCCAATTTAATTTAAATCCAGACAGAATATTATTATCATCCACTATAGTATAATAATATTGACTGCCCGTCCAATCCTAAATTACGTGTAATCCGGGCTTTACCTCTTTAATTTATTATTTCCCGTGTTTAAGATATAAATATCCATTAATTAATTTAAGCCTGCTATTTGACTTTAATTAATTAATATCTTTTTCCAAGAGTTGTCTAGTTCAAAATCTTTATTTATTATTTTAGAATAAATTCCAACCGGCCGGGTTTCTGAATAATAAAACCTTTTTCGAACACCTCTTGAGGATATTATCAAACTGGACTCACCCAGCACACGATTCATTGCAATAACAATACTAGCACCTCTAGACATTAATTACCACTACCCAATATATCAGGATTCTTGGATTGCGAAAAATCCGCACCATTTGATAAATCAAAGTAGTGCATAATTAATATCGTATGCTCAATGTTATGTCAACAATGATTAAGAAATAACAATAACCGAGACCTCGTCTTTCAGTAAATAGCAAGAAAGACTTATCTCAACTGTTAGATCCTTCAGTGCTATACCACACCAGTGTCGTTTATTTCCTAAGGTAAGGAAACATACGGACTGACACTGCAACCTTTCACGATAGGTAGCCAAAGCCTATCTGGGTTGTGAAATTCTATTTCTCTTCTACAAAGGACCGACTGCGTCACCTTCTGTGAACGTCGTTCACGACCAGTCTACTATGCAGAAGAATTAGACTTATTTGTTTCTTATACATTTGAATGTTTGAGACACATCTTATAAATGCATAAGCAAACACCAATGCGATAAAATTAATTCTTCTCGCCTTGAGTTAAAAGTGAATTGTAGAGTTTATTGTATACAAGCAATTCTATCCGTGCAACATGCTCGAAATATGCTTTTCAGTATACCAATCCTAACACCTTCTGTACAGGTGGGCCGGCTGGGTGAACTGGTACTTGTTGAACAGGTGTAGCAATGGGCGGCCGTGTTGAGGGGATTCGTTGTTCGACCACTTCTATCATCCTCAACACTACATTGATGGCTTAGGTTATTTTACTTGTTTGAGCCTCTATCATCCGTCTTTGTGAATCAACAGCCTCACCTAGCTTGACCATCATTGCTTCCATCTGATTCTTCCAGTCATCATTGGTTTCCTTAGCCGTCAATGCCTCTTCTTCTTGTTTCGACTGTACAACCACCACTTCCTGCCCTCCGCCCTCGTAAAATTGGACCTCACCATCCTTAAGTACAGTGAGTCCTTTGTTAAAAAAGGAAGGGAGATCAAAACTCCCTGAGGTGTCGTACATGGGCAGGTTGGTGACTGAATCAGCGATCTTCATCACTATGTTTGTTTTTAGGAACGCTCCAAGCAAGTTGCATGTAAAGAAGTGGCGATCAGGGTGAGTCTGAACCATGTGGCAAGCATGGGCTATCCAGTAACCCAGATGGACCTTAACTCCATTAACCATACACCACATGAAGTAAAGCTCTGGCGTGGTGAGAGTGGCCCCAACTTGCCCCAAGAGATTGTATCCGATGTAAACTTGGGCCAATCAGAGAACGGGATCAGTGATGTGTGCTCCTTTAGAGTAGCTAGTCTTAAATTTCCCCCCTCTTTTGTGAGCCACCATCCTCCAGGCTTCACTACGTTGAACCCCTTAGTCTTTTTAAGTGGGCCAATGAATCTCTCGTTCCATGCACCATTCTCGTCCTCATCAAGTGTCAAAAGGCCAACCGCAGGGACCATTTCCTGATATTTAATAGAAATTCCTGATTGAACAGCCGGAAAGAAATCGAATCTGCATCCGGATCTACGATGGATTTGAATGTGAAGGTTGTGAAAAATTCTCTGGCTAGAGTGACCGGAACCTCTTTGGTACAATGGTTCAGGAGCCATTGAAACCCAATCTGCTCGAAGTAAGTGGTAAACATCTTATCCACACCTAGATCCTTTAAATCCTCGAGACACAGATTCCTTCCGGCTTTGGCCACCTTCCCGTTAAACTCTCTCCCCGCGCACGCTGCACTATGTTTGGGGTCCTCAAATTTGGTCATTTCGTACAACAACTTCTTGGTTACCAGAATTTCTATCTTTTCGAACGCCCCCTCTTCTTCCTGGGGGTTCTCCATTTCTACGTCGTCCTCATCATCGGACCATGATACCTCTGGATCAGATAGCTGGTCGAAAGGGACTATAATTGTTTCTGGAACGGCTTCCTAGACTCTCAGACTTATGGGTGTTTGGCGGGGTTTCTTAGGAGTGGGTTCAGCTTCCTGTTTCCCCTTCTGTTTTCTTTCTGAAGCATAGTGTTCGTCCAAAGCCTCTTCCGTAGCAACCTCTCTGCACGGGGGAAGGCCCTCCTCTGTCCCCTCTGTATCACTCAGCTCCAACTCTCTTTCTGCAAATGTATCTTCCGAGCGCTTGAGTTGCCGCAACTGCCTTCTCACCAGTCTCTCATCCGCTGGGGCATCCTTGTCATCTGAGATTACATCATCGAGTACAATGATTTTTGCTTCTATCATCGTCGCATCTTCCTCTTTATCACCGGCTCCTTCCACAACGACTGGAGATTCTGCTTCCTCTTCATTGTCCATTGCAATCTCTCTACCAACATATTTCGTTCCCTCATCAGGGTCCCCTAACATTCTTTCTAGTAACTCTTGCAACTTATCAATCTGTACACCTTCCTTTGTTTCCATACCTTCCCCCTCAAACTCAACCACCTCAGTCGGCTCCACTTCTCCTTTATCCCTTGCCTCTGTACACTCTACACTCTCTGTACCGCCTCCAATGCCCCCTACTTCCATCCGTCACTCCCTTCTATTCATATACTTGTCATCTCTCCCAAGGAGTTTGCTAGTGGCTTGGGTTTCATCATGTGGGAGAGGTTCTTGAGGGGGTAGGGTTTCGGTTGGAGTATTGGGGTTATCTCTGATTGAGTTCAGTGCATGAGATGTGGGAGTCTCAATTAGGGATTGCGGCCTTGGTGGAATTTCTAATGGGGTTATTTCTATCCGTATTGGGTTTTGCTAGCAAACTTAATCCGGTAAAGGCCTTAACTTCAATGTCTCTTTAACTTGGAGTTGAGAGCTAACATAGATAAGGAACCATAGGCTAAAACTGATCAGGGGATAATCCGGGGTGGATCTTGTGTGTTGAATGTTTTTAGAAGCCAAACCCGAGCTTACTATGCGACTGTAGGAGTGAGGGTTTGCTGAGTAGAGCCTAGGAGACGTGATCAGCTTATCCTAGGTGTAAAATTACACGATCAGTGATCAGCTGTGTGAGAGCGTAAAATCAACACGATCCCGATAAATAATGGAAAGTAATTAGACTTTAGCATTCATGTGAACAAGAGTCTTTCCTCTCTATTGTGTTTCTCTTGCATTTTGTGCCTTCTCGTTTAGTACTTCACTCGCCCTCTTGATCAAAAACCAAAATCAAACTAATCTACTGTTTTTTAGTTAGGTTACTAGTTTTAGCAATTAATCTCCTCCCTGTGGGTTCGACACCTTTTATACTGCATTGCACGTCTTTATACTTGCAGAGGTAGTATTTTTAGGGATTTATTATTTGTTTTGTGTACTTATATTGTACCTAAAAATCACAACACGGCCTGTCAGCGTCTTCATAAAAGTTGGCCACCTTGGGTTGATCCTATCGGCGAGATAGTACCCAGTGTGGTATTGACGTACGTTGACGGTGAAGTCAATCACCGACGCTACACCATATAAAAGATCTTTGAAGATGGGGGAAGAGTAGAGCACGTTCAAGTCGTTGTTGGATCCGGCCGCACCGATGTATGCATGCCAATCCCATAGGCTGTAGTCGGTGACCGTTTCAAGGATGAGCATTGGGTCGCCGCCTTTATGGCCACTTAAGTACTGCCCCCTCCAAGTAGTCGGACAATTATTTCTGCTTCCAATGGATGCAGTCAATGCTTCCAAGCATGCCGGGAAATCTGTGGACTGCTTCGTGAAAATGAATCATCCGTTAATAATCTTCGGTGGTGGGTGCCCGATGAAATTCCTCGCCAAAAGCAGCACGAACGGCGGTGCAAAATATTCTAAGTTATAGTATTCCAGTGGACTCCCCCACATTCAAATACTCGTCAAAAATATCCGCTGATTTTTCGGTAGCATGTTGTCGGATGGCAGAAGTTCACTTCTACAATGGCGAAAGACTTTCGTGACCAGTTGCGTCTGGTCGTTGATTGGAAGTATTCTTCACGGGCGGAGAATGTGTTGACATCGGCAAAAACAAGCATCTTGACATGCGGAAACGGTGCAAAAGTAATCCTACCCAAAACGATCCCGAGCTCCCCTCACTCGCCCGCGTCGCGCAACATGAAACCCTGTTACGTGCAATGGTTGAATGACAGACATCGACCGATCACCATTACAGGTCGTCGTTGAAGGATATCATCAACAGTATGCGGCGCGATTTGGGGTTGGGAGACATGGCGGAGAGTGGCGACGAGGGGACTACCGGCGGGGATGGCGAGGGTACTGGCGGCGGGGAATCTGAGGAGTGAGACGGCGTTTTTTTTAACTATGTAATTTTTTTAATAATTATGTATTTTTTTTAAATAAACATTACATAGTACTATGCAATTTCTCCGTATTTGTGTCGAAATTTTAATTCCGTAAATTGTTTAATTTGGTGAATTTGTGAATTTTATTATTGTGGGAAGTCCGTCGGGATGTCCTTGGGGATGTCCACCACTGTGCAGTGGGATGTCCTTATGACGTGGCAGTGGAATGAGAAGTCTTTATAACGTGGCAGGAGATTTTTTGAGATGTCCGCGGAAATGTCCGTCCGGATATCCGCACCACTGTGGATGCTCTAAAAGCAACTCAATTGGTCAGGCAGAGACAATAACAGCTAAAACGGTTCCATTCTCATATCCACACGTGACTGTAGGCCATCAACCACCGCCAAGGGTGGGTGTGAGTATGGGTTGACTTTTGTTGAAAGCTTCACTATTATTTGTTTCTTCTCCTCTTCCACCGGAAACAGACACAAAACCTTCATTAACTGCAGCTAAACCTATGCCATTTTGTCTTCATCCGCCTTTATTATTTCTCGAACTTTTCTCTAAAGTCAACCCTAGCCTCCTTTCCATATTCATATCCAAACTTACATTTCCCTTCCTTTCAAGCAATCCCATTTAAGATTCAACCCTCTTGTGATCATGAATCATGATGAACACTATCAATTTACACCTCTCTTTTAAGTAAAATAACTATTGATCGAGGGAAAGTAGGAGAAACTATAAAACAAAGACTCACTGCTGAGCAATATTATTTGACATTTTTTTAAGTATATAAAATGACTGCAATCACTTCTTGATAAATTTAGTTTGAAGCTCAGCTGCTCTAAATATTTAAGATAAACTAATACTACTACATAATTTAGATAGATATATGCTTCTATTTTAGCAGTTGACTCTTGATCTTACCTGAAGATGTGTGGTTTAGGTAGGCTTTAATTTAGTCCACCTTTAAAAAAACAAAAACTACATTCCAAAAACTGTAAAAACAAACAATGGTCCACCTATATGTATATAATATTATCATAATTGACAAATCATGGAAAAATATGTGACAAAAAACAGAGGATATATCTGTTTATATCAACCATATAATTTCATAGCATTGAATTCGATCGTTTCACCTTCACGTGTTCAATTATCATACTAGAACATAAAGCTTTTTTTAGTAATTAGTTAAATACACGGCTAATAAATATGAAGTATAACAAAACATAATAAAAGTGGGATTATTTTACAATGAAGTTTGCATAGTAGTTTATTAGTAGTATTTGGTTTTGACATATATGGTAGTAATTTTCACAAGTCAACCTTGCAATACAAAATGAAAGGCTAAGTAAATCCTATAAAAAGGAAAGAACTCAAGCACACCACATACATCATATAAACAACACCTTATCGCCAAATTTAAGCATGTATAAATAGCAACCACCGACTAAAGTTTCGAATGCAGACACAAAAATCATCAGTTTCAAACCATCCTCTTCATCTGCTCCACTCTCCAACCTAACCTTAATCACTTTGCACCTCAAATTTTATAAGTATACAGAATTATTGAATGTTGAATCCAATAATGACGATGGATGAATTAGTTAATGCGGCAGCAGCTGGCAGTGAATACGAGCTAGTCGATGAGTTGTCGTCTCTTTTCATGCTGCCTTACAACGTGCCATTCTCATCCGATTCCCACCTTCTCGCTCCAGTAACGCTTGATGAAAGCTATGGAATCCATGGCCTTGGTGATCATATTTCAGAATCTGACAGGTACTGTAATAGTATTTGATTATTTTGAGGATAATCAAGGTTTCATTATATAGTTAATTATGCCACTAGCTAGGGTTTTGATTGTTTTGGATATATGCAGAATTTCAATGATGGAAAGAAGTCATGTGAGAAAGGCTAATCATGACAATATCAATAAATATACTCTGAGAATCAACAACTGTGGCAATGTTATGGCGGATGATGGATATAAATGGAGGAAATATGGCCAGAAATCAATCAAGAACAGCCCAAATCCCAGGTCAAATTAATTCTTGGATAATTGCCAAAATAAATCATAAAGTACACCATGTTGTATTTGTGAATTTACACCATGTTGTATTTGTGAATTTATCAACGTAATACGTACTTATGTAGCAATTGAATACATAATTGACTAAGTGTATTAAACGACATCGTTTAAATAGCTGAGCGTTTTGTTCGCATGGTACTTTTTGTTTGTCAACATCACACATAATTTCTTCCAAATCATAGACTATGGGACAATTGAGAAAAATGTAAAAGTTATGATATAATTGGTCACTTTTTAAGTTGCGGGATAGACCAGAATTTGACATCTTCATGATATTGTTTTCCTATTTACCCTTAATTCTTTACTCCATCCTCACTTTTTCATTTATATACATAATAGAATTGATATGGTGATTTTACCCCCCACGCAGAAGCTACTATAGGTGCACAAATTCAAGATGCAATGCAAAGAAACAAGTGGAGAGGTCCATTGAAGATCCTGAGATTCTAATAATCACCTATGATGGCCTGCATCTCCACTATACCTACCCATTCTTGTTCTTAAACAACCAACCTACCAAGAAACACAAAGGCCACATAACAGAATCAAAAGCCCATTACTTTCCGGCCCAAACAGAAAATGGGCTCACTGATTCCATGGCCCAACAAGGCCTGCTAGAAGATGTAGTGCCTTTGACCATCAGAAAGCCTGCCAATTCATCTAAATCATCATCTTCAACTTCACACGATCGATCATCACAGCCTTCTTCGCCGGCCTCATCCAACTCCCTTTCTACTTACTCATATTTAGGCTTAATATGAATTTAGTTTATATAGAATATTCTTATATAAAGTATATGGGTCACATTACAGATCATTAAAGTTGTCCCTAATTAAATGTTGCAATGTAATAAGCTAGCAATGTATACAGTTATGTTTCTTAAATCTCAATTACAAAAGGAATCATAAAGTTGTGTGTGGTATTACTCCCTCCGTCCCCAAAGATTTTGAACTATTTTATTTTTCGGCCGTCTTTGAAAAGTATGAACTTTCTAATTTTGAAAAATTCAAACAACATATTATCCCTATGTCACGCCCGCATTTTCTAAGGATAGAAAACACGGTTGATCGCGACTAGGGGAGGATTAAAGAAGCGGGAAAGAAGGGGAAAACAACACAACTCGACCATAGCCCGAAACAAATGGGAATAGCTCGAATAAAATCAGAGTATCATTTCAACAATCGACAACTCCAAATGAAAATATCTCAACAATACACGAACTCAAAAGAAACAATATTTAGCGGAAGCATTTCGAGAGAAGAATAATATTATGTATGAAGACACAATATATTCGGAATATTAAAAGCAAACACAAATCTTTACCAGCTCTGCTCAACACCCACCGTGCTCGTCACAGCTCAACCTGCAATTTTTTAAAAAGAAACGCAGGGCTGAGTACTTGATGCACTCAGTGGACTCATGCCGAAAACATTTTCAATAAAAATATTTATCATGCCATTAACGAGTGACCTCGGGGTTTTAACTTTGAAAGGGCCCGAGTCACTAAAACATTTCACCAACATCATCATCATCAACCTCAACATCATCAACATCACCATACCATATCTGAACATACATGACGAGGAATGTGGCCACATTCCAAGCCACTAGACCGGCCAACTCAAAGAGATAGCGCACGATCTACGGGGTGTACACTAGCCTGAGTAGGGACTCGCTCCCTAGTCAGACCCGAATTCGATTAACCATACATGGCAAAAGCCACTTCAGATAGGTCCCATAGCAACACAAAAAAAAAAATGGCATGACAAACATATTTCGCAAAAATAAATATACTTAGGACATAGTCCTTATTTAAAAAGAAAGCCCACCTCAAATGCTTAACTCATCGACACTTTCTTGTTCCAACCGCAACAACGTGCCCAAGTTCCCCTTTTTTTTGAAATAACATGATATGCAAAATTAGACTTTGCAAAATAAATAAATTTATCAATGCATGCATCTTAAGTGGGTGCTCAATTTATCCCTTTCTCCTTTTTTAGCATAACCTCATATCTCAAACTCGTTCCAACGTTAACTCAAAATTTCAGAACTCGGACTCATCAATTAATCAAAACAACATCAACAAAATTATACTTCCATCCGTCGGCATTAACTTAACATAGCTCAAAATAAAAACCCCATAGCAAGCAATTTACTGGCCAAATCCGATCATATGCAGGCAAAATAAAGGAACAAGAAATACATATTATACTCCCTCACAGTACACGTTTATACTCCCAATCCAACACAGAATGAATAATTAATAACAATCAAAAGAATTGAACTTAGATATTCCCACATCACTACACGTATATACTCCCCTTCAAAAAAAATTATTAACATACATCCAACTCAACACAAGAAAGAAACAGAAAATAGGAAAACTTAAAAAGTACTCCAAGCCAACTCATCTCCCTCTTTCTCTGGTTCTCAAAATTTTCGTCCAACATCACAAATAGGAAGTACCCATCTCTCTTCTAAAACTCACGTCTCTCTCTCCCTCCACATTCTCCTACAAATTCACAGAACAGATCCTCTCCTCTTTTTCCCAAATCCCAATCTTTTACTAAAATTCTAGTTGTTCGTTTCAAATATTTATGGGCAGGTAGAAGAATTTAGGAATCGGAATTGAAGAGAAACTCAAAAGGCACATTCTAAGTATTAAAGATCGAAGCTTTAGGAGGGAGCATCATTCAACAGTTCCAAAATTTTCAAAAGGAATTTGTTCCCGTGTGTGATTATGTGAAACTAAATCATGGAATGGGATGCAGAGGATTCAGAAAAAAAATAGTGGATATACCTTTAGAAAGAAGCAAAAATTGCACAAGCAGAAGGTATTGAAACAAATCACGGCTTTCTCTGCTCCTTCACACTGTGATATTCAAGAATCTTGATTATGGAATCAACAAGTATGCAGATTTTCGTAGTCAATGAAACGAGACGAAATACCTTTACGGAGGAGAAGAAAAAAAATTGCAGAAACGGCGGATGATAAAAGACACAGTTGTGGAAAGAGATATATGTTAATTCTGTAGAGATGTGGTTTGCTTGTTGGAGAGATTTTAGGGAATGGAGGTATTGGTGAAGTAACCGTGTACAATGAGATTAGGAGAGGCTTTGACTGATTAATAAATGAGAATTAAATTGGGCTAGAATAAAAATAGATAAAAGTGATAGATCCAAATATTTGATTTAGGATACTAATTAAATTGTAGTGTTTTCTTTTAGTACCTTAGTGTTATTCCGAGTACTTGTAAACAATAGCTCAATTTTTTTCCATCCACGAGCCACACGTCATTCTTGTCGACTACATTCACCACACGATTTACCAACAACAAAGCAAGCATTTACTGTTTCCATTCGCAACCCAACAAAACAAAGACAGACAATATTTTATTCAAGATCCATCACCTCGCTCATTATCAAAATGAAATCTTAACGTAAAAAGTAATAAAAAAGGTCGGGGTATTACAATCTACCCATCTTAACAAAAATTTCGTCCCGAAATTTGCTTACATCATTCGAATAAAAAATTTCTCCATTAACTTGTAATCCAATTTCCAAGCAGCTTCCTCGTATCGCTTAAAAAATTAACAACTATAGTTGAAATAGTATCATCCCCTAAATTCCTTTTGTCATCCAATTCTCAAACGACTTCCAAGTATTCACGATGTTTCCACATACATCACTTTCACGGTTTCAACGAATTTATTTCTCAGCTCTTGCACAATCCAATTTATGATAGCCTCGATTTTTTCATAATTCAGAATATGAGTACGGGCTCTATTGCTCTCGATCGTAGGGCTCCATTTCCTTTCTCTTACGGCAGTAATCAAATTTTTTTTCTATAATGTTATTGTATACCACTATTCGTAATTACTCCGTCACTCCTTTGTTAATCTCGTATCAGTCAACCACTTATATAGATATCCCGTATAGCACTAAAAGGTTATTGGTCGTAAAAGCATTTTCACCACATTTTGTTTCTCAAGATCTAATATCTAGATGTATAGCATAATGTTTGATCCCTTAGCAGCTCGCTATAAGCGGTACGTAAAAGCTGAAAATTTAACACATCGTGTTCTTGGTTATATCGATGCCTCTAGTTGGTGTATCACTTTTATGCATATCTGATTATAGAAACTCTTTCCCCGTGTGCATTCGAAAAGTTCAACCTCACCCTTTCCTCCAAGTCTAGTATCAAGAACTCGAAAATCGATCAAGCAGTCTTACTTGGATATGAATGGATTTCAAAATTGTAGCAACACTGCTGAAAGTGTCTTAATCAGAAAGGCTGCAGAATTGATCAAGAAAACAAGAACAACATTTCTAGCTCGACTCTTCTTAATCTCATCACCAACTTGAGAAAATTGGTTTGTAAACAAAGCAAGGACTAAACCCATTGAACTTAACACATCCATTCTGAGAATTAAATGGTTTAAACGGTATCAAATAAAATCCATAGAGCTTGAGAATTTACTTCTGATGAGAGCTCGAAAGAATGTGAGATAGGTCATGATAACAGGATGAAACTGAATTAAGTCTCAAATTCCATAGTAGGCTGCCAAATAAGATTTTTCAATTGTCAAATCAAATTTGCAAAATTCGGCATCAATGAATGATGGTTCAAACATGTCATGACATGAGATGGTCAATCGTGGAAGGATTTAGAAGCATAGACAAATGTCATAAAGTAGAATTGATCATGGTTCGACGACATCATGCTATTGAATAATGAAATCACATCAATGGATTCACAGGTTTGCAACCGACGTGAAGTGAACTCGTTAGGAAAATCAGCTAGATCAAACATGTTAAGGAAAAAGAGAACACGATAGCCTTAACTTGGTGTTGCAAGAAAGAAAAATCATTGCTTGAACAATATATGTAGTGAAATTGAGCTAAAAAGAATTTCACTTCTGCAAGAAAGAACTTGCCACATGCATAGTTACGAAATAAAAAGGTGGTACAAAGGTTCCAATAAGAATATTCCATCCTTTGAAGAAACATGTATGGGAGATGTGATCATACTGAAGGTCATAACTGGAAACAACTTTAGAAATGAAGTTTAATGACGGAAGCTCATAAGGTCAAAGATTTTCCTTACGAAAGATAAATCAAAAAGACTACTAATCAAGATATCCAAAGTTACGAAGGCAAGAACCAATTCTCAAGAACTGAAAGTGAGTCATGACTCGATATAGGAAAAGAAATAATGGGCATTACTTGCAAAGCATGAGTCAAACAAGGTGGTTAAATAGGCAAGGGCTCACGGTTATTCAATACTTATCGAAAAAAAAACTTAGAATCCAAGTAAGTACTATTGATTAAAATCATTCATTCTAGCTACGAAGGTCACACTCTCTCGTTAATCTTTCTGAGGCCGAACATGGTAACATCGTCCTATGAAACCGCGGATTCCAAGTTGATATTCATCACGTCATTACAACAAAATAATTGTAGTCAGTCAAAAGCCATATCTTCATAATATTCTTTGCACGTGATAACAGTCATTCTCTTAAAACATTTTAATCATCCGTGTGCTTCTCTGCCTCCAATAAAGGCCGTCTCCATCGTGTTGCTACTTTTAGGAAATCACGCAAGATAGACTATACTAATTTAAATTTTGATTACGATCTCTCGTCGTTGCATGGATACATCGTCTAACAAATCTTCTTGTCTTGCACCCTCTTTCATGTTTGAAATCATTTCGTCTACGTGATCTTCCTCTTCTTGAAATTTTCCTCGTATTCCTTTTGATCTTATCGTTTAGGGAAAACAATAGGAAATAGTAAATATCCAACTAGGGATAAAATGGTCCACACACAGCTTGCTCTAAAGTTTAGCGTAGTTCCAAGAAATAGCAAAAGTTTCATGATCCAGCGGTCTCCATCCTCTATCTCAATCCTCTCGCCTCATATCTCGATAATTTAGAAATTTCGCCCCACTTTCCATTCTCGTTCATTTTCATCACTCAGGAAAGTGATAGATTAATTGTCAACTTACAACTATGGTTCGCGCACGTTCCATCTAGCTTAGTCTTAGGCACTCTAAGTTCACAACACATTTCACCACTTCATAGATCAATAAATATCACATTTAAAGTCATTCACACTTCAAATAACAAGTATAATACACAACATTTCGCTTCCCAAAACACAACGCTTTCACATTTCACATCTACTTTCAACACAAACATTTTCGTCAAAACTCACACTTTTCTCAAAAGAAATTCAACATCTCACTTTCAACTTTAAAGTACAAGTTTTGACTCAAAACTCAAAGCATACTTGAACATCAACTTTCATCTTTCATGTAAAAACAAACAATCTGTCGTCCCTCATCCAAAACCCGTTCTTTTCTCAAACATCAGCAAATACTCTTCTCAACTCGAAATCAATCCCTCACGGAAAGATTTTACTTCGTTGTTCGCATAAACATTTTTCTCCTCTTTCACTCTCAAAAATTTTCTCATCTTCCTTTCTCCAAAACTTTCGCATAAAAATTCTCATAAAATAAATTACCTCTTTCACGGTTGAGCGTGGCGAAGCGGGATGTTGAGCCTTCAATACACAATTATTATTTATCTTCTTTTTTTTTATTTTATTTATTATTTTAGTCTAGCGAAACAAGTCTAGACTAAGACTGAAAAAGACTCTCGGGTCCAGAGTGGAAAGAAAAATTGCTCTGATACCACTTTGTCACGCCCGCATTTTCTAAGGATAGAAAACACGGTTGATCGCGACTAGGGGAGGATTAAAGAAGCGGGAAAGAAGGGGAAAACAACACAACTCGACCATAGCCCGAAACAAATGGGAATAGCTCGAATAAAATCAGAGTATCATTTCAACAATCGACAACTCCAAATGAAAATATCTCAACAATACACGAACTCAAAAGAAACAATATTTAGCGGAAGCATTTCGAGAGAAGAATAATATTATGTATGAAGACACAATATATTCGGAATATTAAAAGCAAACACAAATCTTTACCAGCTCTGCTCAACACCCACCGTGCTCGTCACAGCTCAACCTGCAATTTTTTAAAAAGAAACGCAGGGCTGAGTACTTGATGCACTCAGTGGACTCATGCCGAAAACATTTTCAATAAAAATATTTATCATGCCATTAACGAGTGACCTCGGGGTTTTAACTTTGAAAGGGCCCGAGTCACTAAAACATTTCACCAACATCATCATCATCAACCTCAACATCATCAACATCACCATACCATATCTGAACATACATGACGAGGAATGTGGCCACATTCCAAGCCACTAGACCGGCCAACTCAAAGAGATAGCGCACGATCTACGGGGTGTACACTAGCCTGAGTAGGGACTCGCTCCCTAGTCAGACCCGAATTCGATTAACCATACATGGCAAAAGCCACTTCAGATAGGTCCCATAGCAACACAAAAAAAAAAATGGCATGACAAACATATTTCGCAAAAATAAATATACTTAGGACATAGTCCTTATTTAAAAAGAAAGCCCACCTCAAATGCTTAACTCATCGACACTTTCTTGTTCCAACCGCAACAACGTGCCCAAGTTCCCCTTTTTTTTGAAATAACATGATATGCAAAATTAGACTTTGCAAAATAAATAAATTTATCAATGCATGCATCTTAAGTGGGTGCTCAATTTATCCCTTTCTCCTTTTTTAGCATAACCTCATATCTCAAACTCGTTCCAACGTTAACTCAAAATTTCAGAACTCGGACTCATCAATTAATCAAAACAACATCAACAAAATTATACTTCCATCCGTCGGCATTAACTTAACATAGCTCAAAATAAAAACCCCATAGCAAGCAATTTACTGGCCAAATCCGATCATATGCAGGCAAAATAAAGGAACAAGAAATACATATTATACTCCCTCACAGTACACGTTTATACTCCCAATCCAACACAGAATGAATAATTAATAACAATCAAAAGAATTGAACTTAGATATTCCCACATCACTACACGTATATACTCCCCTTCAAAAAAAATTATTAACATACATCCAACTCAACACAAGAAAGAAACAGAAAATAGGAAAACTTAAAAAGTACTCCAAGCCAACTCATCTCCCTCTTTCTCTGGTTCTCAAAATTTTCGTCCAACATCACAAATAGGAAGTACCCATCTCTCTTCTAAAACTCACGTCTCTCTCTCCCTCCACATTCTCCTACAAATTCACAGAACAGATCCTCTCCTCTTTTTCCCAAATCCCAATCTTTTACTAAAATTCTAGTTGTTCGTTTCAAATATTTATGGGCAGGTAGAAGAATTTAGGAATCGGAATTGAAGAGAAACTCAAAAGGCACATTCTAAGTATTAAAGATCGAAGCTTTAGGAGGGAGCATCATTCAACAGTTCCAAAATTTTCAAAAGGAATTTGTTCCCGTGTGTGATTATGTGAAACTAAATCATGGAATGGGATGCAGAGGATTCAGAAAAAAAATAGTGGATATACCTTTAGAAAGAAGCAAAAATTGCACAAGCAGAAGGTATTGAAACAAATCACGGCTTTCTCTGCTCCTTCACACTGTGATATTCAAGAATCTTGATTATGGAATCAACAAGTATGCAGATTTTCGTAGTCAATGAAACGAGACGAAATACCTTTACGGAGGAGAAGAAAAAAAATTGCAGAAACGGCGGATGATAAAAGACACAGTTGTGGAAAGAGATATATGTTAATTCTGTAGAGATGTGGTTTGCTTGTTGGAGAGATTTTAGGGAATGGAGGTATTGGTGAAGTAACCGTGTACAATGAGATTAGGAGAGGCTTTGACTGATTAATAAATGAGAATTAAATTGGGCTAGAATAAAAATAGATAAAAGTGATAGATCCAAATATTTGATTTAGGATACTAATTAAATTGTAGTGTTTTCTTTTAGTACCTTAGTGTTATTCCGAGTACTTGTAAACAATAGCTCAATTTTTTTCCATCCACGAGCCACACGTCATTCTTGTCGACTACATTCACCACACGATTTACCAACAACAAAGCAAGCATTTACTGTTTCCATTCGCAACCCAACAAAACAAAGACAGACAATATTTTATTCAAGATCCATCACCTCGCTCATTATCAAAATGAAATCTTAACGTAAAAAGTAATAAAAAAGGTCGGGGTATTACACCCTACACATCATTTTATTTACAACTTATAACATTACAATTATCAACTTATATCATTATAATAATATGGACTCCACTCTCCACTAACATTATTTACACTACACTTTCTCTCTCTTACTTTTCCCTTTATTTATTAAAATCCGTGCCGAACCAATTGTTCTTACTCTTTGGAGACGGATGGAGTACTGTTTATCAATGTTTCCCTAAATAAGAATAGTACTACTATACTTGGTATGTGCACAGGTTTTAAAAAATGTAAAGAATAGTGGATTGTAAAAATTAGTAGAATATGAGGCCCATTTTTTTATATTGGTTTTATAATAAAAATGTAAGTAAAGTGAGTTAGTGGAATGTATGACCTACTTATCATTTATGGTAAAAGTGAAATGTGACTCTTATTGTGGAACGGACTGAAACGACAAAATGTGACTCTTATTGTGAGAAAGAGGGAGTATGTGTTATTCACGACTAATGTAGCAAACTACAAAATTCTATAGTGTCATTACATTAGACAAAAACACCTCTATAAGACTATAACTTAGCACCAAATCAATGAAAAATCTACTATTAAATACTCCATAAACTGCTGCTGCTGCTACTACTACTAATAATAATATAAAACTTGATCCACATCACATTATTTCCATGGCAGGTCAGCACTTGAGCCGTGGTGCAAAATTAGTGAGCTGTGCTGTGTATGAGATAGATGGATAAGGTCAAGAGATTTGCATAGCCAATTAATAACCTAGTCAAATCTTCATCTTTTAGAAAAAGACATCTTATTTTAATGGGACTCATCTCATTTATAATGTCTTTCATTCCTAAAATTTCGAGTATTTATAACGTAACGCAGTCATATTTAGATATGAACAAGTCAACATCATATATACGAATTAACATACTGCATGTGACCTGTGGATCATGGATACGCTAATAGTATTAACTTATTATACATTGGAGCAAGGGGCTTTACTAGCAACAATTGTAAGAAAGAAGAAGATGATTTGATATAAATTTAAATTATTTATTTTGGATAAATTTATAATATAAATTTAAAATATTTTTTCAAGTATTCAAACATTGAGAAAAAATATCATATTAGTACTCCCTCGGTTCCATTAGCGTTGACACATTTCTTTTTCGCAATCGTTTTCAAAAATGTTACTATAAATAGTTAGAGTAGAGAAAAACTAAAGTAAGAGATAGAATAATATACTGAAGACTCTTCTTAACATTATTCTCGTATCTTACTTTACTCTCTCTCCACTTGCACTATTTATTACTCTCTCTGTCCCAGCTAAGATGACACACTTTCCTTTTTTAGTTTGTCCCAATCAAGATGACACATTTCTATTTTTTGGTAATTTTCTCGCTCCAATTAATACACTCAACCACTTTTTTCTCACTTCAATTATATATTTAACCTTTTTTCTCACTCCAAATACTTACACTCACTCTTTATCTCTCCAATTAAACACATTAACTAACAACTCCTAAAATCTCGTGCCGACTAAAAAATGTGTCATCTTAACCGGGACGAAGGGAGTATAATTTTTTCAAAATGAGGGCAAAGAAACGTAACAATAGTGAAACGGAGTGAGTACTTGGATGGAAAATCCAATAAAATATCGTATTTAGTATGTGTGTGAAAAGTTTAAAACTGCCCTTCACCCGGAGACATTTCAAGCAAAGAAATGTCAAAAAATATCAAAAAAGGCTATAAAAATTCTTTAGGAACTATCTATAAATATAACATTAATTTATAATTCAGTAACTAGTGAATGTGTAGTTTACTCTTATTTTTTAAGAAAGTAAGGTTGCTTAAGCTATTTATATTTTTTTTTACTTTGCTTTTTTACCTCTAAATTAGAGCATTTTTTTGATGAATCAATGAATGGAATATAAAGGCAAAAAGTAAAGTACAAGCAAGACACGGGCATACCCGAGGGATACATGCCTAAGAGCCGAAGCTATGTAGGCCGGGGGGAAGTAAACTCTAGGGAAACAAAGCCCTAAGAGTTGGTATCACAAACTGAAAGCAACATATAATATCAATGCATCAACATTATCAACATAAGACATGACTTCGGTTAAGGTCTTCAAGATGGGATCCACTTGATTTGCATCGGTACTTCTTTCCATCAAGGTGTGCTTATACTCATTGCTACCGTCCACGTTACCCCAATAAAGGTAGGGGTAGGGCCTCGGTAAAACCTCCTAGAGATAAAACCCGATGGGAAAAAGTCCCTAGGAGGAAAAAGAATACCCTCGTGGCCGAGAGCAAGGCTAAATTCCCAAGTGCTCGGTCACTTGTTCATGCGGATAAAGGGAGTATAACACTGCATATGTTACCTTCTTCACTTCGAACACCAAGTGCTTGGGTTCGAATGTTGATCCGTCGAGAATCAAGGCATTCCTGCCTCTCCACATTAGGCTGACCACTGCGATGAGGGCTAGCCTTCTAGCCTTGCGGATGATTGCCGCTGCACTTCTTTCCTTGATCACCCACTTGATGGCGCTCGGTATTGTGGTGATGTTCCTTTGCATTCCCAACCAAGATTTGATCTCCTTCCAAACTGCCCATGTCTTGTTGCATTTGAAGAAGAGGTGGTCCACGGACTCCTTGTGCGCCATGCACAAGGGACAGCGTTGATCGATGTTCATGTAGCCCAGTCTGTCCCTCGTTGGAAGTCGTCCTTTAAGAGCTTGCCAAGTAGTGAAGGAGTACTTTGGCGGGACAAACTCCTTCCACACGAATCTGTGCCATAGTCGTCGTTCTCCTTTTGGCCTGAACCAGTCGTATGCCTCGACCGCTCCCTTGCTCCCGTACCATTGTCCCAACAGCTTCTCCACCTCTCTTCTCGGGTGGTCGGTAAGCAATTCGTCTCGGATTTCCAGCAGCATCTTGAAAAGTGGTGAGTCTCGCGACCTTGCCGTCCACTCCCACAACGTCCTGTTCTTGAGAAACTCACTATGGATCCATTTGATCCATAGGGAGTCCTTCTTGGTGTGAATGTTTGTAACATCCCAAACTTTTGTGACTTCTTTTTATGTAATTGGAATTTTGGGGAATTCTGAAACGTTTGATTCTATGTGATTAAGTGCTTTGTGTGAAAAAAATTGACGTGGTTATTGTGGAATGACGAGCTTGAGATTTATGTTATTCCAATGTGGGGAAATAATTAATAGGATCATGCATTTATTCTTTCTCAAGTCAATTCATTGAAAAATTCGGCCCTCCCTAATTATTGAAATAGTACTTCTTTTGTGGATTTAATTAATTGTTTTGGGACTTTTTTCCAAATTAAATCCAAACCAATGGACCTTAAATTACACTACATGAAATTCGACCTCCATCCTTTTATCCTTGGGAGTTTCGAAAATCTCCAATAGGAGATTGGATTATTTTTCATTTGATTTAATTGGTGCTTTATTGACTCTCTTCTTTTAAATTAAATCCAATTAAATCATGTCACATATTATTTCTTCACCCAAAATAAATAGAGAGTTGGAACATTTCCTTGGCTACTTTAGCCTAATAATTTTCGGCCCCGTCACAAATTTTTGGAGGATAATGTATTTGTTTCCTATTTTGTGGAATTCCTTTTATTCAATTAAATACCATACTAATTCCTATGTCTAATTAATTGGGGATGTGAATATTTTTCTTCTACTTTTCCTTCATGTCACACGCCTCCTATGCTTATTTTCTCTTGTGGGAATTTAATTAATTGTTGCCTATTTTATGGGAGCCTTTTTCTTAAAGAAATTACCTAATTTAAATCCTATTCTATTTAATTGGGGATTTAAATAATTTCCTTGTGCAAAGTCCATGAAATTTTCGTCCACTACCATATTATTTCCTACTTGGAGATTTAATTTATTTTGTTCCCTTATTCATGAAATACTCATTATTTTATTTCCTAAGTTGTGAGTATATCTCTCTCCAAGTAAATATTGTTATTTTTTTTCCTTGCTACTTAAATCAGCAAATTTTCGAAATTTATCCCCATTCACACGCCTATTTTGTTCCTTAAATTGGGGAATTTTATTTTATCCTCCCACAATTTAATTATTTTTTTTAAGTGGGTGTGAATTAAACGTAATGTATAAATTAAACTAATCCCTAAACCTAGCCCCCACTTTTTCAACGCTCCCTCCTCCTTTCTCCCTCCCTCACACGTCTCCTCCCCCTCTCCACTCTCCCATCTCCAAAAATCTTCCATTCAAGCTTATTCTTGCAACCATTGAAAGTACCTTCGAGAGTTTCCGACGGATCGCTTCGTTCTTCTCTTCTACCGATTGGTTTTTGTAAAGGAAGGTATATTTGCACACTTTTTCTTCTCCTTCTCTTTTGAACCATGTTTTGAGTCCTACATGCATGTAGAGAGTGTAGGTTTGATAGATCGCAAGTTTTAACGGGAGGAAAATTGTGTGTTCGTAAGAACTTGTTTGATTTTTACGTTGTTGATTGGAATCATGTGTATTGATCGAAATATTTGTGAATAATATGAGGTTGTATGCAAATATGTATATGAGGAACGTGTAAGCATGATTATGTGTTTTCAAGCATGAAAAATCGGTGGTTGTGTTGTGGAAGTTTTAAAAACCCTAATTCCGAATTTGAACCAGAAATCTGTGATGCACGACCAGTGACTTATGATCTGTATTCGACCCATCAAACGAACGAATTTTGCTACGAAAGTTTTACTGAGTAAACTTTAAGGTGTTTTCTGTGTCTCGTGTGAATTTCAGCCTGTTTTATCGAAAAATGAATTTTTAATAAATTTTTGAAGTTGACTGCGCAAATCTGCCAGAAACGTGAGTTCTCGCCATGAATGTTTCGTTTTCTGTTTGACTGACCAAATGACCTCCGATTGATGTGATTCTTGAACTATATGAAATTTGAAGTGTCTTATGAGTCGTGTTAAATTTTCAACCTTTTTGGGCATTGGATGAATTTGTGGTGGATTTTTCAAATGAACTGCGCAAAACTGCCAGAAATTCTATGTTACGACCAGAGAGTTTAATATGTGATATGACTGACTAAATGACGTGATTTCGGTGTGAAAATTTTTATGGATGAACTTGAATGTGTCCTCTGTATTGTGACCAAAATTTAGCATCTTTTGAGGTCGGGTGATTTTATAGTA
The DNA here is from genome assembly GCF_004379255.2 of Salvia splendens. Taxonomy (NCBI): domain Eukaryota; kingdom Viridiplantae; phylum Streptophyta; class Magnoliopsida; order Lamiales; family Lamiaceae; genus Salvia; species Salvia splendens. Next base: position 28,205,100 of record NC_056034.1, read on the forward strand.
ATTTTTACAAAATGGTCGCGCAGTTCTGCCAGTTTTCTGCCTTGTTAAAATAACACTTATTTTCATGTTTAAAAGTATTATATGATACATGTATGTCCAAGGAACGTGTCTAAATGATGTGATCACGTGTGATAAATCGAAATGTGTTACGATGTGTTCTCCCATCTTTGTGACGTATGTTGGGTCGGGGATTTGAGAAAAACGACGAGAGAATCGATAGGACATGCATAGTAATATGTTGTTGGGGGAAACTAATTGTGTTGTCTTTGACAAGGGTGTTGTGTAGTCATGAACTCGAGGATCGAGAGTTGCTAAGTTGGGTTGTGAATTGCTAAGAGAACGAGGTGGGCTTTCTTTTCAAACTTCTTTACTTTTCCGAAAAATATTCTGTGGAGATATAAGGGTGGTTTTACTGTTATGTCATGCCATGTTGTTTTTGTTATGAGATTGTGTGCCTGATGCCTAGTTCGTATGAGTTTACTCCGTTAGGCTATATGGCTGTGTTGTGAAACGAATTCGGGTCCGAGTAGGGCCGTAAACCCTATCGGACTGTGTACACTGGTGGGATCGTGAGCCGTCCTTGCAAGTCGGCCGGTCTCGTGGGCGAATAGTGTGGCCACACTTTCGTCGCACTGTGATTGTGATTGTTGGTTTGATGTGAAAGGTGGGGAGATAAATTGTCTGGCCAGACTTGAATATTTTTGTGTTTCTCGTGATATTTTCTTACTATATAAAACTCGAGATCACTGGTATGGATAACATAACTATTATTAAAATGTTTTCGGCATGAGCCCATTGAGTACAACAAGTACTCAGCCCTACATATTATTTTCTTATGTGCAGGTTGAGCGGGATGTTGCGGTGGATGTTGAGCCGACTTAAGTACTTAGGATGCGTTGTGTCGTCATACATAGGCGTCGTCCTTGACTCTCCTCAAACCGTATTTTCCGCTGCTATAACTTGAACTATGACTCAAGACTTAATCTTTCCTTTATGTTTTATGTTTGAACATGTATGGTGGTGATGAGCTTTAAACTAGTGTTTACGTTGTCTTTTGAAAATTTTATTCTTCGAGATTTAAGTTAAGTATTTGTTCAACTTTAGATTCAGTGGTTGTATTTCTTAAGTCTAAATTTTCCCGTTGTCCTTTTAAAAGTATTTTACCTTATGTCTTTTCAAAAAAAAAAACATTTTAACTTTAAACTCTTCAACCTAAGTTATTTTTCTTCCTTTAAATTAATCAAGATGTTCTTTTTAAATTGTTATCCATGCATGTCGGTCACGATCGCCGCGTTGTGGTACCCTTGTATGGGCGGTCGTGACAATGTTCCACAGGTTCCGAGCAAGGAGTGTCTTGTTCCACGCCCCGAGGTCCCGAAATCCAAGTCCCCCTTCATCCTTCGGTAGGCAGAGTTGCTTCCAAGACACCGGGGGGTATTTGGTACCCCAAAAGAACTCGCGGCAGATGGAGATGATTCGGTCCCTTACATTAGCCGGCAGGGGAAAGACTTGTAGCCAGTAGCACTCGACTGCCTGCACAGCAGAGCGCACAAGTTCAGTTTTACCGGCATAAGAAAGATTCTTACCTGTCCATTTCTTGGTGAGGGATGCAATCTTCTCAATCAGCGGCGAGTAGTGCATGATGTTCAGCTTGCTCGACGCGAGGGGCACTCCGAAATATTTCACCGGCAGGGAACCCAACGGGAAGCCGAAAATGCTCTTTATCTCCTCCAGGTCCTGGGTTGGCAGCTTGCCACCTGAAAAAAGGTTAGATTTATCCTTGTTGATCCCCAAGCCCGAGCAGTCTGAGAATTCCTCCATAGCATCCGCCAAGATCTCCATGGACATGTAGTCGCCCTTAATAAAAAACATAAGATCATCTGCGAAGGCTAAGTGAGTAATCTTTTCTCTCGCACATTTTGCATGGAAATTAAAGTTGGAGTTTGTCATTTGAGCTGCAAGCAAACTAGATAAGTATTCCATGCAAAAATTAAAAAGAGTTGAAGACATAGGATCTCCCTGTCGAAGTCCCCTTTTGCCGGGGAAGAATCCGTGCGGGCTCCCGTTGATCGCGATCAAGAACCTAGGCGTCAAGACACACTGCATCACCCAATAGGCGAACTTCGGGTGGAAATTTAGCCCATGAAGGATGGATCTGAGGAAGTCCCAATCCACCGTGTCATACGCCTTTCGGAGATCAATCTTGACCATACACTTGGGTGCATTCTTCCTGTCCGCATACCCTCGCATAAGCTCCTGCGCAAGGTGGATGTTGTCCATTATATGCCTCCCCGGGATGAATGCCGACTGAGCCATGTTAACCAGCTTGTTCAGTAGTGGCGTCATCCTCCTCGAAAGAATCTTCGTGATGATCTTGTAGAAGACATTGCAGCAGGAGATAGGCCTGTAGTCGCCTACTGTTGGGTATATAGAGGTCTTCGGAATCAGGGAAATCACCGTTGTGTTGAAGTTCTTCAACAACTGGCCTGTTTCAAAGAATTCCTTGATTGCATCCACCACGTCCTTGCCAACTCTCTCCCATTGCTTCTTGAAGAATGCCGAGGAGTAGCCATCGAACCCCGATGCCTTGTCGTTCCCGATGTCAAACAAGGCTTCTTTGATCTCCTCGACCGTGATGGGTCGCACCATGTTCCTACAATCCTCCTCGCTCACAAAGGGGCCTTGCCGAATGATGTCCACTTTGATGGGTTCCGGCTCTTTCTTGGTTCCCAGGAGAGTCGAGTAGAATTCCACAAACTCACTGATTATTTCCTCTTGATTCCTCGTGATGGTGCCATCTCTCCTGTAGAGGAATGCAATATAATTACGTGAGTTGTTCCTATTAACAAGAGAATGGAAGAACGAAGTACTACAGGAGTAAATGTTTAAATTTAGCTTTTTTGCTTATAATACTCCCTTTCAGAATTCTCAAGGTAGGCAGTCTTCTTCTTCTGATTGATGACCTGGACCCGAATGGCTAGGTCGGATGTGTCCATGTCCGCCTGTTTTTGTAATGCCTCAATCATTTCCCCGGCTTCCTTGGCCCTCTTTGAGAGCTCACTGAACTCGTTAAAGTTGAACACCTTGAGGTGCTTCTTGAATTCTTTCCCTCTTTCGGCGAGCACATATTGAGCTTTCCCTCGGATGTTGGAGGCCCAATTATCGTCCACTAACTTGTTGAATCCTGCATGCTTGAGCTAGAAATTAATGAATTTAACTGGCTTAGGGTACGAGACGATGTTACCAAAGAGGGTGGTGACGGCCGGTGAGTGGTCCGTGTACGCTCCCGAAGGTAGAAACTCCGTACTAGCCAAGTATCCTTTAGTGAACCAAGCATTGTTGATCATCGCCCTATCAATCTTGCTTGAAATAGCATGGTTTGTCAAAGTGTACTTGCATCCCGTAGACATGATATCTTCCAAACCGAGAAAGGCACACGTGTCCACCATGTTCTTTATCTCATATTCGGTTGGGACGGAGCCCCTACTCTCTCATCTTCGGTGAGCACGTTGTTAAAGTCACCGCTAACAAGTGTCGGCTCGTACTGTATCACATGCTCAACTAACGAGTCCCAAAGAGGGCGTCTATCCGGTATAGTGTGTAAACCATAAACCAAAACAAAATGAAACGAGTTATTGGAAGTCAAGCACCTGATTTTGGCATAGATGGCTTGTTCTTCCACTCTGATCGGCTCGAGTTCTACTTTTCTTGGATTCAAGATTAGAAGCATTCGGCTATTTTTGATTATCTCAAAGTTATCCACGGCTTTCCAATCTCTGAAGTTGTTCTCAAGGAAGAAAGTGTAGTTCTCCTTCTTGAACTTTGTTTCCAAAATACCCATGACGTTGATTCTGTGTGTTCTCACAAAATCGACGATTGCAGCTTGGGTGGGGAGTTGCTGCAGTCCCCTTATGTTCCACGTTGCGACGATCATTGGGACACCCCGGGATCTACTTCTAATCCATCCTCCCAATGGGGGGTGACATCCCTCTTCCTACACTGGGACTGGAACGGGTCTTGGCCTTCCTTGATCTGCTGGGGTCCCCAACCTTGTCACCTTGGCCTTGTCGGGTACCAGCATCGGCTCGCTGGGCAAGGGTGTCGTCCGAAGTCTTCGCAAGGCTGTCGGTAGCGGGGGCGAAGAACGTGGCCTTCTCAAGTCTATCGGTCTCGGCATCTGATTCCTTTGCAGCCTCTCCATCCCCAACCATCGGTGGCTAGGCTGCCAACAGTCCCTTCGGATGCTTCTTATGCTTCTTCTTGCTGCTCACGCCTCCCTCCTTGCCGGTAGAGACGTTGTTAGCTTGTTGCTCAACCTGGGCCACATCTTTCCCTACTTCAATTTCTGCTTCGATTCGTTTGTCGTCCTTAGGGTCAGGCCCTACTCCAATGTTTTCGCATTGGTCCGTCTCCCGTTGGATCCTCGGGTCTCGGCTTCTGCTTCTGTGTCGCCTCTCTGCATTGACAAAGGGGGTCGGCTCCGCAAGAGGTGCGTTCCCCGGAATGGCTGCCAAGATCGGCGGAAGGACAGCAGCGAGTATATCATTCGCAAGGTTTTGCTTATATGGGTGGGGGTCGATGGGATTGGGTGGGTACACTAAACAAAGTGTAGTGACTTATGAACATTGCTTATAAAATTTGATCTGTCTAATATTTCCTAATTACAAGCTAGGCAATAATATAAATATAACAGTATTTTTATACATTTTGTGATGCTTATACTATCCAAGAACATGCAATAAATAAATACAGCGATTGTAAGATATAGTTAACAAAACTCATCATTTTGTTATTGCCATAGTGTTACTATAAGTAATCATACGAGGAAATGCAGTTGTATGCTTACCTAAATACCCGCGTATTATTACAAGTACAATTTACAAACATATAAAATCTCGAAAATAATACTATATTCAAAATGTAAATAATCAGAACTGCATAAATAGACCAGTCGTGTATCCAAATTAAAAAACGGAGGCGACGGAATAAAATAATAATTAATACTCAATATAATAAATAATAAATATATATAATACTTCAATATGTTTTTTATAACAAAATAAACTCTATTACAATTCAAATAGTGCTAGCGTTCCTTAATCGAGACACCTGATTTGTACGGGTATCCATATCTTGAAAAAGTTTCAAGATTCTTCCATTATAAACACTAGCGAAGACAGATCTTTCACTGTATATTATCAAACTGTCATTCAACCACTCATCTCACATCCTATTCCGCAAGTCGATCTTCACAAATTTCACTGCTGAAATACTCTTTCAACAGATGCAGCCGCTAAGACCAATACCAACTCAATCAGACGATAAGTTTCAACAATCTCCTGAGATAGGCTACCCAAATCGACAATACCAACCAATCGTGCATCTCTTCTCACAACATCAACAAAAGTTTCAAGTTGTCGAGACAATACCGTATGTTCAATCGATGAGAAGTCCTTTGGATAAAGAGTAGCACGATGAACAAGCTTATCAACATTAAAAGCAGCGAAATCATTTTTGGGATCGGGCCATGACATACAACTAAGCAATTCTGTGGATGCCTTAGGGAAACGAGATTCCATCTATTGTGTAACTAAATCAACGGTCTAACTGTCACACAAGAAAGATTAAATATCAGGATTACTCTAATTTAGTAAATGAATATGATATTAAATTTTCAAATTACCTGACAAAATATTTCAACGCAGTAATGATGTAGTTCTTGATGTTTGAACCATTCCTCATTCTAATCCGTTCAGGAGCATCATTATCCGTGTTTTTTATTGAAATGTATTGGGTAAGGGCTCCTGATACGAGCATATCTTCAAGAATATCCTTCATATCTTATTATTTATTTAGTATTGATTTACCTTATCTTTTCCATAGTTTATTGATGAGTAAAGGCCAAAAGTGGTCCTAAATGATAAGGCCTATTTCATGCATCGGTTTATGGGTAAAATGTGTACTACTTGATCGGTTTATCGCGCAAAACAAGTGTTAATTGTGCAGAAATGCCGCTTGACCAAGGCAACGAAGCCAAACTGATCAAGCAAGTACAATCGGCGGAAAAGGCCAATAAATCAGGGGAGTTGATCAAGGGGAGTAATCAAGCAGTTAGGCAGGGACCACTGGCATCCAGAAAGGGCGATTGAAGAAGCGCTACAGAATACTTGTTATCTGTCAGCGTATTCTGAAGTTTCCCGCCGAGATTCTTCTCGGTTTTACTTGCTTTCGTAGTTTCCCAAAGTGTTAGCTTAGTTTAAACTTCTCGTTGTACTGTTCTCAGTTTTATTTTAATAAAATTTATTTCATTTTCATCCTCGCATTTATTGTTACGTTTTCGCCTACAATTCACTTGACCAATTAGTTAAATTTACCTTGATCAAGTCAACAAGTTTAATTCTGCCTAGAGTAAAATCAGTAGTTAAGAACTCCCAAGTTAAAACGTGGCAGCAGCCAACCCCCTGTTCACTACTCACCCACTCGACACACCAACTTCTCTGTGGGATCGACCTCGAACTTGCCGCTTTAATATTAAAGTAGTGCAAAATTGGGAGTTTACAAATTACTTTGGTAGGAAATGAGCGAGAGCGAGTTTGCATCGATCAAGTGGCAAACAACATTTGCTAACTGATTCAATCGGTTCGGTTATCTTCAATATAACTTGGTCTGAATTCGCGCCCCTCTCGTGGTCCTTCCAAAATGGCGCCGTTGCCGGGGAAGCATGGTGTTACTTCATGTTTGTGCGTAGTGCGTAGGAGTAAATAGTTTTCTTTTTTTTCGTTTGTCATTTATTTTTCCTGTTGTTGATGAAAAGGTATCACCGTGGCGGCCACTGGAATCACCCTCTTATATACAGAGGAGCTAACGCTCATTGGAGAGTCCAGGAAGCCGGCGTTGTCACCACCCGTTTCATGGCAGCATTAGAAGCAGCAGCAGCCGCTGAACAGAACACACTACCACCACCACCAGAACGAACAGAAGCAGAGAAGGCCCTTGTCGCTGACGACTCTGGAATCAGCTCTCTGCACGCTCATGATGAGAAGGAGCCCACACATGCCATTGCCGCTACTCCTGGGATGCGGACCATCGCGATCAGATCAGGAGTACTGGCCATTTTGTCCTACTTCTACGGTCTTTCAAAGGAATGTCTGTATGCCTTCCTGGAGGAGTTCTGCCGATACTGTGACATTCAGCCCGTGCAGGCTAGATCCACATCCGAAGATTGCAGGCTCAAAGCTATTCCCTTCGTTTTAAAGGGCGATGCGGGCGTCTGGCTGTCAAGACTGCCAGAAGGATCCATTAGAACATGGGTCGAGTTCCGCATGATATTCCTAGACCGCTTCTTTCTAGCATCAAAGACGAGTGCCCTCAAACGGGAGATTACTGAAGCCAGACAGGAGTACGATGAGCCCCTCGGTCAATACTGGGACAGATTCCAATGGCTGCTTCAAGCATGCCCCAACCACAAGCTGGGGGAGCGGGAGATCTACTCAATCTTCTATGGCGGACATACGGTGAACAGCAAGAACGACCTCAACCTCGCAGCTCAAAGGGATTTCTCGAAAACCCCATTTAGCCAAGCCAAAAATATACTGCAGAGGCTGATCAAGGCTAAGCGGTCGTATGAGACATCTCGAGGCCAGTATAGAAGAGGGTAGTACACGCAGCAGAGACACGCAATGATGAAAAGTTGGAGGCTCGAAGCCTCCTCCCCAGCCCAAATAGAAAACCCTAGCCCACATACACCAACCGCCGCTCCACTACCAGAGGTGGACGAAGAGGCTCAACGGCGCTTGACAAGAATCCTCCGGAGTATGCCCTCCGATTTGGTTGTTGCGACTGTTTATGCCACCCTGAAGGCCGGATTGGTAATTTCCCTCTCGAAGGACCAAGCCACAACCTCCACACTAAAAAACCCTCCATCTCCCCAAACACAAGCCCCCCTTCGCACCCCCGAACCTACACCCTTCGTCCCCTTTGTACTGTACGATGGGGATGATTCTGATGAAGAGGGAGGGGCACAGCACGCCGCCGCTCCGGCCGAAGGAGCACCGTCCGTACCACCGCCACATGTAGAAGGCACGGCTACTCCCAACACTCTGACACCACCCAGTGGCAGAGGCTCCAACTCCCTACTCTCCTGGAGCCGACACAACCAATCGAGGTTGTAAACATTGACGACGATTCTACGGAGGACCTTCTGCCTCCTCCCAGCGAAATATTACAACAACGGGAGGCATAATGAAACTTCATTCCTCATGCAGAGGATGAATCGATCCTAGAGGGGGGAGGAGCTGCTGCACCACCGGGCGTGCCGGGTGGAAGTCAACAAGCTGGTAGAGGAGGTGGATGCCAGAATGGCTAGCATGCAGAGGGTAGAAGAAGGGCAGGAGGAAAGACTCCGTGTAGCGCGGCAGTTGTTAAATGAGTCGGATGAGCCGGAAAACCAAGGAGCCATTGGGGTAATAAACTAGGAGGCCGAGGAGGCCGAGAAAGAAAGGAGGGCTGTTGAGGACAGCCGCTAGAAAGCTGAGAGGAAAAGGAAAGGGAAGGAGACTGTTCCTCCTCCTCCAAAGAAGATGCGCCCCGCAACTCGGGGCATTGTTATTGCTGACCAGCCTGCCCCTCCAAGAGAAGGAGATGGGGACAGTGACGCTGAGGAGAGGGAACTCCTGTGGGCACGTACATCCCGCAAGCAACTAGGAAGCCTGCACCCCTCCCCCCGCCGAATATGCCAAACAAACTGTGGTGTTGACCATGGACCTCCTCCGGCAGATACTGGTGTTTGAAAACCCCAAGTGGAATGAGAAGGTCCACCATAGGGTGACAACCATGAAGCAGATGAAGGCATGTAAGAGACTCCACCAGCCAGCCCTGGAGACGATCCGGGTTGAGGAGAGATTTACCCAGTATATTACTGGAATTGGTTTTGACTGGCTGCTGGAGATCGAGGATACCTTCGTGCCTGTGGACCTGGCTAAAGAATTCTTCACATCCTTCCGGTGTACCAGAAGCACAAACTTAGAGGCCAGAAGCGTCTCTTTTCGGGTGTTCGGGCGTACGCAAACGATGAGCCTGAACGAGTTCTCTGTGCGGATGGGACTCCATACAGAGACCCAGAGAGCTAGTGGAGAGTGGTTCGGCCGCGACATTGGCCTTCCTCAGAGGAGGCCAGATTTTGATCAGTAGGAAGTCTGGCAAGCCCTGTGCAACGGACGTGCCCCCGAGTTTAAAGCTTCTGAGTCCAGAGGGGACCATATTGTTGATCCGGTCCTCCGCCTTGCCCAAGCCTACCTAGCCTGCAATCTCCTTGGCCAAGCGAATACATTAGCAATCATTACTCTGGCCGAGCTCTACTTTATGTGGTGCATGAAGGAGCAAAGGAGGGTGCACCTGGGCTACTGGATTGCCTACTCCATAAGTCACATTGCCAATCGCCCCGCCCGCCACCTCAACGTCTGCCACCTTCTCGGAGCATACCTAAGGCGAAATTGGACCTTGGAATTCCAGGAGGGTGTAGAGCTTCTCAGTCGTTGCCCAAAACCAGAACTGTTTAACATTGATTTCTTTGTAAGAATTCAGGTGCGCGATGGGTAACTTTGCTTTAACTCGAAGGCTCGGAAGGAGAGGCAGGCAGGGTAACAGGAGAGGCAAGCAGAGCAACAAGAGGCCAGACGCGAGAAAAGGAGGAGGCCGGTCGATCACCCGGCGAGCCCAGCGAGGCCACAGAGGCGGAGGTTGGAGATGGTGCCCACAACGGAGGCAGACCCAGAGGAGGTTGCATGCACTGACCGAGAATGGAGGCTCCATATAGAGCAGATGCTTACCTAGCTGGTGGAGAACTCACAAGCCCAGCTGGTTGCTCAAGCTAAGATTCTGCAAGCGATCCGTCAACAGACCCTTGCTAGCCAACCGCCACCTCCCTCTACAAGCTCTCCTCCAACTTGGCGCCCATCATCCTCTCGGCCACCCTCAGCATCTCCCAGTCAACCCCCCAGGAAACCCTAGTAAAACCCCCCCAATTCTCAGGTCATTTCATTTCAAACAATTTAATTTTCATGTTGGTCTGTATATACTGATGTTTCTTTTGTTCTCTTACACTTAGACCTTTGTTGGGTCTAAGTGTGAGAAGTATGCATGTTGTTTTGCTATTTTTGTTTGCCTGCCTATATCTGTTTGGTCATTGTTTCTCTGGTTTTAATCAGCATGTTTTAATTGTTGGCACTGTCTCACACTTAGCCTAGTGTCTGGTCTAAGTGTGAGAAGTTTCCCTTGTTTATTATTGTGTCGTTGCCTGTGCCTAACCCTTTTTTCCACTGCATCCAGTCCCTCGAGGACGAGTTCATATGCAGTGGGAAGGGGGGACGGGTTAGTTACAGTAGGATCATTCATGCACAAAAATTTTCAAAAAATTTCAAAAGAATACAGTTAGTAGTAATAAATAGGCAATATGCATGAAATTGGATAAGTGGAAGACTTGACTACTTTTTGGAAGAGTTAGAAAAAGGATTCAGTACGCTTACATGTAAAAACTTGATTACAAAAACTTGATCAGTTTGAACGACGCAAGTATGATGGAAACGCTCAATTTTAAACCAACAGTGAAGCCTCTCTATATGTGAGTTATAAGCCAAAAGTAGAACACTTTCTACTATTTTTACAGAAGAAAATTTTATGAGAGGCCGAATTTTAATATTGAGATGAAAATTGCACAAGTAGTAAGGACTAAAGGCACTAGGTCTTAGCCATTTGAGCTGTTTCTCTTCCTTCGTTCCACGAACCCGCCTCGTTAATCAAGGCACCCCTTAGTTAACCACTTTGAGTCTACATACTCTTACTCGTTCTTTGAAACCTTAAAACCAAAATTCAAGTTTCATATCACATGAGGAAAGGGGTCAAAGAGATGAAATTTTTCAAAAAAAGACAAAAAGGGATAGCAATAGAGTAGTCGGAATAAAAGGTAGCCGGGATGATCAAGTTAGACAATCGGGTTGATCAAGTTAAAAAAATGTTGAGAAAAAGAAAGGGCATGAAAAAGTTGTAACCTGACCCAGAAAATCAAAAGTTAGGAAATAAGCCGAAAGTTAAAGGCTAAAGGTCAAAATTTGACCAAGTATCCAGTAGAAAAGAATTAATATCCCACTCTGATCCAGCAAGTTTAGTCAAATCTTTGGTCTTATGACTCATGTGGTTTTCTTTTTACAGTTTAAATTTTTATCTTAAACTTAGAACCCCTAGAACCCTACCCTAATACGTTACTACCCTTGAACCCCGTCACGACCCAAAACAAAGACCTTAAGGAACTATCTTGTGCAGTCCGATTCAAGGTATTAAATTTGTGGCAATACCGAGTGAACAGTCCTAACATCTCTGGTGGGAAATGAGCGACTGAGTGAATCCAACAGTGGTTTAAATTGAGCAATCTTGACAAGCTGACACCTTGATCAAGCAAACGCGAAAGAGAAGAAACATAAGCTACTGGAAAATGGATTGACCTCGACCTCGGGGTGTGATTGTTGGAAATTTATTCGGTCTAATGCATACATGTAAATATGTGTTTTTGGTTTTGAGTCTTATTTTTCTTTTTCGTCTTCTTTCGTTTTTTGAAATGAGCAAACCATGCCTGAAATTTGCCTTATCTATTCTTTTCTTTTTCTTTATACTTGAGGACAAGTATGTTTTAAGTGTGAGCAGCTTGATAAGGCCTATTTCATGCATCGGTTTATGGGTAAAATGTGTACTACTTGATCGATTTATTCTGCAAAACAAGTGTTAATTGTGCAGAAATGCCGCTTAACCAAGGCAACGAAGCAAAACTGATCAAGCAAGTACAATCGGCGGAAAAGGCCAATAAATCAGGGGAGTTGATCAAGGGGAGTAATCAAGCAGTTAGGCAGGGACCACTGGCTTCCAGAAGAAAGGCACGTGAGGAAATGAGCTGGATGTGGCGCACCATTCTGTTATCAAAGACAACGTTCTAGAAGGGGACACGTGCTGGCATATGAGACGCAAGGACGAAGCTGAGTCATAAATCTGTTACTCAGAAGCGTCGACATTCTAGAAGGAAAAGCACCTAGCAATCAATGAGTCGCTCATCCTCAGCGTGAGTGAATATTCTCTGTCAAGATCGTTATTCAGCTGGAGGGCGAGTAAAGCTTATAAATAGAGGATGTGCCATCACAAGAAAAGAATTCGATCATTTACTTTCCGTCTAGTTTAGCTTAGTTCAGTTCTCTAGCTTAGTTCAGTTCTCTAGATAGCTTAGCCTAGCTTAGATAAAGTGTTGCTTAGTTAGAAAGGGCGATTGAAGAAGCGATACAGAATACTTGTTATCTGTCAGCGTATTCTGAAGTTTCCCGCCGAGATTCTTCTCGGTTTTACTTGCTTTCGTAGTTTCCCAAAGTGTTAGCTTAGTTTAAACTTCTCGTTGTACTGTTCTCAGTTTTAGTTTAATCAAAGTTATTTCGTTTTCATCCTCGCATTTACTGTTACGTTTTCGCCTGCAATTCACTTGACCCAGTATTTAAATTTACCTTGATCAAGTCAACAAGTTTAATTCTGCCTAGTGTAAAATCAGTAGTTAAAAACTCCCAAGTTAAAGCGTGGCAGCAGCCAACCCCCTGTTCACTACTCACACACTCGACACACCAACTTCTCTGTGGGATCGACCCCGAACTTGCCGCTTTACTGTTAAAGTAGTGCAAAATTGGGAGTTTACAAATTACTTTGGTAGGAAACGAGCGAGACGAGTTTGCATCGATCAAGTGGCAACGACATTTGCTAATTGATCCAATCAGTTTAGTTATCTTCAATATAACTTGGTCCGAATTCGCGCCCCTCTCGTGGTCCTTCCACTAAACATATGCCGATTTTATGATTTTGGTCCAGAACATTATCTTTTGAATTATTTGATCCAAGACATTTGAAAACAGACCAGAATTAGTCCTTTTTGGACTGTGCCGTTTAAATCTAACAGTCAACGTTTATTTATTGATTAACTATATCTTTTGCTTAGGGTATTATTATATTTGATTTACTATATTTTGGTAGGATATTATTTTATCCCCACATATTATAAATATGTGTAAGAGACTTCATATAATTCATTTAATCAATATATCAGAATTATTTTACTTTTATCGTCTCTTTCATTCCCTGCAATTAATTTTTGCTCAAAACCCTAGTTGGACGATAATTGGCTGACCGACAGGATTCCCCCGCGAACGAACCAATATTTTCTCAACGATCTCTCGCAGTTATCACCCCATACGAGTTTACTTGTATCAACTCCCAACTTGTGGAAATAAGACTCATATGGTATTGGCCCATTTATTTACTTAAATAGGTCAATGGCAAACTTATAAATACCTACCAAGAGTGTAGGAGCCGTCCATATTGAGAGAAGAGAGAGAGGAAAACATGTAGAAGGAAAGAAGAGCGAAAAGAGTGTTCTCCAAGTTTTTGCACTACGCAGTCTCGGTTTTTGTCACAATCGAAGGTCCAAAAAATGTTCGATCGACTTGTACTTTTAACTGGAGGTAGAAGACTCTTGGAGCTTTATTCTGACCGATGGAAATTGAATTTGAACGGTTAGATCTTCTGTTACGAATTTCAAACGTGACTGCAGTATTCTTGAGATGTTTATTTTCATCTGTTTGGTTAAAGGGTCCATGATATTGTCTAAAGGTTCGAAGTTCAAGGAAAATTTATATATGTTGGAAGTTTCAAATTCAAATGACTCAGTGGAAAACAATGTTCGCCAGATTTGTGGCATAAGAGGCTGAGTCATATTAGTGCTAAGGGACTTGAAACTTTGGTAAAGAAGAATGTTTTCCAGGTGCTCAAAGTTGAAGAGAAGTAAAATCGAGTATCTTTCGAAACTAATCCTCCTCACCGGCAACCAAATTTATTAGATTTGGTTCAGTCAGATATTTGTGGTCCTTTGAAGGTACGGAATAATGGTCATGCATCTTATTTTGTGATATTTATTGATGTCATTCTAAGAAGTTATGGGTATATTCCTTGAAGACTAAAGATCAGGTGTTTGGCAAGTTTAAGGAGTTTTAGGCCTTAGCAGAAAGACAAACTGGAAAGAAATTGAAATGCATCAGGACAGACAATGTTGGATTGGTGGTGAGTATTTAAGAGAGGGATTTTGCACGTGTATCATGTGCACGTGTCCCTCCCTCCTTTCACCAAGATTTATAATTTCCCACTTTTGCAGCAAATATTACTAAGTATAAGCGCCAAGAGCAGGGTCGAACCACACGGACCATGGACCTACTCGAGATTGTTTCTACGACACGGGGTTGGTGTTACCCACCACACCTTAAGCACTTGAGCATGGACTTAAACACTAGAGTGGGAAACTTGAACTTTAAACATGAAAACTGAGTTTGAGAGCTTAAACTAAATCTAACTAAGAAAACATATATGGAAGAGAGTGTTGAAGCTTTAAGAGAAAATATATGAGCTAGAGACAGAGACTTGGCATGGAAATTCCTAAACTTATGGCAACTTGAAACAAACATTTGCTTGAAATCATTTCAAAAACAAGAGTAATGGATTTGCAGCTTAAAACAAGATGGAGATTGACTAGTTGCAGGAAGAAAATAAGCAAGCTTCGGGTATAATTTACGTCTAAACTAGAACAAAACCAGAACATCTACTCCATGAATCTTGAGCAAATCATAAGCAACAACTAGATCTCAACATCTATGCTACTGGAAATCATGTAAACAACATGGATCTAAACATCTAAACCACTAATTGCGAAAAACATCCAATAAACATGAGTAAATAACATCATCAACATGAAAATAAACCAAAGCTTCATAAACTGGAAATAAACCGAGATCCAACAGCGGAGTCGTCAATTCTTCTGTTCAACCTATTTAATCTAACTAGAAAGCAAGGTATGAAGGAGCTTCTAAGATGGAGGCGTCAATTCCACCATTGAAACGGCCAACACACTGTAAATCTACACTTAAGTCTTGAAAACATGAAATGAAATATAATCCCGACGTCGGAGTTGTCAATTCCTCCGTCGAAACTACAGAGCTAAGCTAAGAAAGTATTACCTAAACTAAACTAAGCTAAGAGAATGTGGCGTTAAACACCTATTAGAGCTTCCTACCTAAACTACTGTAGCGTTATGCGCCGCCTCTTCATTGTGGAAAGCTTCTATTTATAGAGCAGCTTCAACTTCAATCCCAAGGCAACTTCTCATCTGATTTGACCATTTTACCCTTGCAGTAATTTAGGACCTTCATGTCTTTGAGTGGTGAGCTCCTCTTGATCAACTCAGTGCTCCTCTTGATCAACTCAGTAATCTCATGTGTTCATGTGGTGAGCTCCTCTTGATCAACTCAGTGCTCCTCTTGATCAACTCAGTCATCTCATGTATGTTGGGGTTGGCAGCGGAAGCGTGCGTTCAAACAGATCACATAAAATTCTGATCTATTTAGAAGATTATTTAGACAAATTCTATTCGCGTAATTTTCACATGTATCATGCTCATAACTTGAATTCAAACATGCTTTAGCACAAATAATCCCTAAAACATGTTTGCTGCGGAGTTAGACAATTTACCTCGTTGATTCACTGAAGAATCGAAGATGGCTCGAGTCTTCTCCACATGAAGATCTTGAGTACTAAACTGCGGATCTTCTGACTGGTTCCTGAACTGTAATATGATATCAGTGTGGGATGATCTCAACAGAATACTTAGGACTCAAATAAAGAAGACGGAAACTACTCATGGAGAGAGCAAAAATCGTCCCCTATGATGGATAGGAGATGGACGAAAATTTTGGTGAAAATAAGTCACATATTGGGCCCAGTCAGGGATCTATGGAAGAATTTGGATATGGCCTCCCCCAATATAAGCTTATATTGAAATATTACGAGCAGCCACTACAGAAGTAATATTCCACTGCCCATCCAAATCCGAAATTACAAGTATTCCGGGTTTCCATTTGTTTGTCATCAATTTCCCGCGCTTAAGATAGAAACGTCCATTAATTAATTAATGTCTACTATGGATTTAATTAATTAACATATTAATAATTCCAAGAGTGGACTTAGCAAGAAACACTTATTTATTATTCATAGAGTAATCAAAACTCCAACTAGCTAGGTTCCGAATTTCTAGGTCCTCTTGTGGACGTTATCAAACGAGACTCACCTCGTGCACGATTCAATATAATAGCAATCCTAGCACCGCTAGATATTAATCACCACTACCCAATATACCAGGATTCTTGGGTTGCGGAAAACCCGCACCATTTGGTAAGTCAAAGTAGTGCATAATCAATACCGTATGCTCAATGCTAACGTACATTGATTAAGAAATTAATTATGAAGACCTCGTCTTTCAGTAGATAGCATAAAGACTCGTCTTGCTGTTAGATCCAATTCAGTGCTATGCCACACCAATATCATCTTATTTCAGTAAGGCTTACAAATATGCGGACTGACATTGCAACCTTTCACGATAGGTAGTCTAGGCCTATCTAGGTTGTGAAATTCTTATTTTTCTTTGTTCAGAACTGACCGTGTTACCTTAAAGTGGACGACGCCCACAACCAGTCTACTAAAACAAAGACTTAGACTTTGTTATGTTGCTTATACATTTAAATATGGAATAAATATCCATTAAATGTAAAACAAAACAACATTATGACAAAAATAATCTGTTTCATTCCTTTGGAAAATATCATATATAGTTTTACAGTATTCAATCACTCGAAAGGTGATTTCTAGTATACAAACTGTAACTATTTATTCATGTGGCGAGCTCCTCTTGATCAATTCAGCTAGCTAGCCAGGCTCCATTGCTCCGCTTGTCTCCAATTGATCAATTTGTCTTCAGCTTTGGCCATTTTTCGCTCCTTTTCCGAGTTGATCAAGTTGTTCCTACACTCTGCCACTTCTACACTTTTTAGCTCCTGCACACTTAAATTCACCACTTTTTTCACACATTATCAATCTGGTTAGTGTAATAAACCCCTATAAAACGATGCTTGTAACGAGCCCTATCAAACTGCTCACACTTAAACCATGCTTGTCCTCATGTATGAAAGAACAACAAGAAAATGGCAAGTTACATGCATGGGTCCCTGACCAACTCCTAAAAAAACTAAACTGACTCAATGGACATTAACACACATAAGCAACACATATGCAACATTTGAGAAAATATTTACATTTCCATGTTTGACACTGGCTCAACTTCTGGCAATATTCCTCATAAGTTTAAGGTCACTCCAATTATTTTGCAGTCTCAAATTCCTCCCTCCTCTTCGTTCAGTCTGGTCAACATATCAGTTCGTCAAGATAGCCCCTACTCTAGCCAACTGTTGGATTCACTCAATCACTCATTCCTCACAAGGGAAGTTAGGACCATTCACTCATTTATTTTGCCATACCACCAATGCTTGAGATCCATAGGCACAGACTAGTTCCTCGAGGTCTTTCTCAAGGTTGTAATGGGGCCAGGGGTTATGATGTAAATAGGTAAGGATCCTATGGGTTCCTAAGTTCATAAAATCTTGTAAAACGACTAAGGACATGTGAACTCAAGAACAATATCTGTAAACTTCACCAAATATAAACAATATTCCTAGGCCATTTTAGCCTTATTCATCTAACCTTTTTCACAGGGTCCGGTTACATCATTTTCCTTCCCTGTCTGTCTCTCTCTTTTTTTTTCTTTTTTTTTTGGGTTGGTCAGGTTACATTTTCTCCTGCACTTATCTCTCTCTCTTTTTCTAGGCCAGGCTATAATTCTCTGCCTTTTTCTCTTTTTTTTCTACCAGCTTGGCTATATTTTTTTTCTTTCTATCCCTTCTACCCCAGTTGGTTAGCTACTCCATTCTATCCCCTTACTCACATGGCATGGAAGCTCATGGTTTCAAAAGAAAGATGGATTCAAATGTATGCTCAAAATTGGGTCACTAGGGGGTGCCTTTACAATAAGGCGGGTTCATCTGGTTCAAATAAATAGGCTCAATTGGTCATTTCCTATTGCCTTTAGTCCTTACTAGCCTATGTTATTTCCCTCTAAGAATCAAGTGGCAACCTCTCTAATTTTTTTCATTTCAGTAGAAAGTGTTCTACTTTGGCTTATAACTCACATTTGGAGGGCTTCACAGTTGCGTAAAAATCTGGACTCTTCCATCTTCTTACTTCCTCTAAGCTGACTTCGACTTACTTTTAGAAAGACGGGTCTCACAAATCAACATGCATTTTCTCCTTCATTGACTCTCACTAAGGGTTTTATGTCTTCTGTTATTGCCAGCTCATTAATGTTTTCCTAACACAACTTGGACACACATATACACTGACTCGACATGCTTCATTCAAATGACTTACTATCCTTCCAACTGACCTATCAACTGATCAAGTTATGGTTCGACATGCTTCACTTAGTTCATTCAGATGATTAACAGGTATAAAAGGTAAACATAGATAAGTCAAGTCATGCATATGTCTAAATACTCCACACTACTTCCCCCTTCTCACTTTATCTTAACTTACCCTCAAGCTAGCATGATAAAGTGGAAAAGAGTAGTAGTGCTGCAACACCAAAAACTGTCTAAACATGAAAACCACATTATCAGATAAAAAACTTCTCACACTTAGACCGTGCATCAGGCTAGGTGGGATAAGATATCAACACAAATCAGAGAAAACATATAAATAAGGTAAAAACTTCTCGCACATAGACTGGGCACCAGGCTAAGTGTGATGAATATACTCAAGAAAAAAACAAACACATATTTACAGAAAATTAAGAACAAAAACTTCAGTATTTGGTCATGGGGGTGGTCACTTCCTAAGCTGATCCCTCCTGAAGTCAGCGGCTCTGGGGTCTGTTTCATCTCTTGCAACTGGTCTTCTGCTTGCGCCTTGGGCTGTAGATAGTGGAGCACTTTGCCGCTGCAGTGTCACGACCGCCCTTACTAAGGATAGCAAGGACGGGAAAATCGCGACCAAGGGGTGGGACTAAGAAGCGGGGACACAATAAAAGATGACACTTAATGCAAGAATCTAATTAACTCCCAAAAGAACACTTGTTTTACTCTACAAAAAAATATTTTAGTTTAACGAAATAAGCAACGGATTAAAGTCTCTAAGTATTTGACATAATAAAGGACGACATTTAATATGAAAAACCCAATTAACTTCAAAAAGAAAATATTTTAGTTTATTGAAAGGTTAAGCAACAGATTTTAGTCTCAAGATACTTAAAGTCATAAAACATTATTAAATAGTGCGGAAGACTTCTACCAATTTATTCCAAACATGGCAGTAGAAAAACAAGTATCAAAGAGAGTCATGGGATGACGCCCATGTATGAAGACACGACGTATCCGGGAAATCCCTAAAGCTCACTCAACATCCGCTGCAACATCCCGCTCAACCTGCACATAGGGAAAACATATGCAGGGCTGAGTACTTATTCTACTCAATGGGCTCATGCCGAAAACATTTTAGAACAGTTATGTCATCCATACCGGTGAACTCAGGTTTTACTTGTAGTTAAGAAATATCATCGAGAACACAAAAATATTTCATAGCCTGGCCAGGCAAACAATCTCCCCACTATCTCAACAATCCAACAATCACATCATCTTTCCACAGTGCGACGAAAGTGTGGCCACGCTATTCGCCCACGAAACCGGCCGACTAGCAAGGACGGCTCCCGATCCCACCAGTGTACACAGCCTGATAGGGTTTGCGGCCCTACTCAGACCCGAATTCGTTTCACACATAACCATATAGCCTAACAGAGTAAACTCATACGAACTAGACATCAGGCACACAATCTCAATCAAAACAATTCATGGCATGACATAACACTTTAAACCACCCTTAAAGCTCCACAATCATACTTTTGAAAAATAAAAGAGTTTAGTTAAAGAAATTCCACCTCGCTTGCTTAGACAACACAATACACAACTCAAAAGCAACCCTCATTCCGTGTGCTCACGTACGCACAACAACCCTTGTCAACACAACAACACAATCAGCCTTCCATCAATACAATTTATCATGCATGTTCTATCGTTCCTTTCATCGTTTTTCTTAAATTACCCATCCCGAACGTTCACCAACATAAGGAAACACACCATAGTATACCTCAACATATAACACATAACCATGCCATAAGATACGTTCCTTAATCACACATGCATCATGTAATCCATTCAAACTTGACAACAAGTATTATATTAACATGACAGAAATTTGGCAGAACTGCGTAGTCGTTTTGTAAAAATCATTAAAACTCCATCTGACCTCCGTTTGGGCTGAAGTTTTATCACAACACAGTAGACACATCAAAGATCATCCAGTTAAAATTTCACATCAAAATCACATCTTTAGATCGGTCAAATCAAAAATGAAACTCACTTGACGAGAATACAAATTCTGACAGAACTGCGCAGTTAACTTCAAAAATTCATTAAATATTAATCTTTCGTCAAAAGAGGCTGAAATTTATACACAACACAGAAGACATCTCAAATGTTACTCAGTTAAAAATTTGTGCCAAAATCAAGAAACATGGATTCAATGGAAAGGATGAGAAAGAGAATTCAAATATACCTTTCTTGTTCAAAAACAATCGGTAGGAATGATAATTGATGCGATTCTTCGATTAATCTTGAATTTCCAACTCCAAATTGATGCAAGAACAAAGGATTGGTGGAGAATTGATGGAGAAGGAGAGGGAGGGAGAAGAAATCGTGTAGGAGAGAGGAGAGGGAGAGAGTGGCGTGAAAATGGGGCGAGGGTTAGGGTTTTGCTTATTTATAGTCTAGAATAAATCACACAATTAAATAAAGCAATTAAAATTGTGGAAGAATAAAATAGAGGTCAATAAATAAATCCCACATTTAAAATGAAAATAGGCGTGTATGTGGGAAGGTGGGCTTTCGAAAATTAGGCAATTCTTGGAGAGAAATATCTTCACAAAATTTGGTAAAAAGATATTGGTTATTTCATAAATATGGCAACAAGATAATTAAAATAACTCTCCAAGAAGGAATAAGAAGGGGCGTGTATTTTGAGGGAGTAGCAAGGAAATAATTAAATCATCCACTAAAATAGGAATATGATTTAAATTTGGTAATTAATTTTTTTTTTGTTGGAAAAGACTCCCACAAAATAGGTAGCAAATAAAATTTTATTCCACAAGAAAAAAAAAGGCATATGGGGCGTGTGATAGGGAGAGAATTAAAATGAAAATATTCACATCCCCAATGAATTTGGCATAGGAATTAATATGGTATTTATTTGAATAGAAGGGATTCCACAAAATAGGAAACAAATATAAATTCCTCTACAACATGGGAGGGCCGAAAATTTGGGTTATATTCCCACAAGGAAATAATCAAATCTTAATTTAATTAGGGTGAGGAAACAAAATGTAGCAAGATTTAATTGCATTAAAATTAAATGAAAGGAATCAACAAGGCACCAATTAAATCAAAAATAATTCATCCTCCTAATTAAATAGGGGATTTTTCGAAATCTCTCAAGATAAGGCTTAGGGCTCGAATTCCATATAGCACAAATTAGGGATAATTTGATTTGGATTTAATTTGGATAAGTATCTCAAAATAATTAATTAAATCCAATAAAGAGAATATAATTTCCAATAATTGAATAGGCCGAAAATTACCACTAAAATAGCTAGAACAATATGCATGATCTCATTTAATTATTTCCCCACCTTGGAAAAAAAGTATGACACTTCATTCCACATCACTCACGATAATTTATTTCACATAATCAACTCAATCACATTGGAACAAATAAATTCCATAAAAGAAAAAATTTCCACTCGACATTCATATTAAAATTTCAACTGAATCTTAAATTCAGCCAACTCTTTAGGAGCCATTCGGTATGGTGCTTTCGATATTGGCGCAGATTCGGGTTCCAAATCAATGGTGAACTCTACTTGCCTGTCGGGCGGCGGTCCAGGCAAAGTTTCAGGAAACACGTCGGAAAATCTCGTACTATTGCCATGTCCTCCACCTTCAAGTCCTTCTTCTCCTCACCATTCAAGTACACAAGGTACGCCGGACGCCCTTTTCTTATCATCGTGGTTGCTTGCAAAGCAGAGATTATGGAGGTTCGTCGGTTCATGGAGATCCCATACAAGGTAGTCGGTTCATTGCCAGGGGCTTGAAAAGAAATCTATCTCTCTTTACAGTGAATCGTTGTGTGGTTCTCGGTAAGCCAATCCATTCCCAAAATTATGTCTACGTTCTCCAAAGGCATAACGTGCAAAAGTCGAGCTACTACTCCTAACTCTCCTAACACAAAATCTACGTTCGAGCAAGTTCGTGCAATATCAATCAGACCTCCAACGGGTGAAGACACATTCAAACCCGATTCAAGTTTAGCAGTAGGGAGTTCTAAGGCATTCACACATGACATCGAAATAAAAGAGTGCGAAGCACCCGTATCAAACAACACGATAATAGGTAGTTGCTGGAGCTTGCCCATACCTTCCAAGTTATCCTTGCCCATGCTGGCCTGTTGCTCCTGCCCTTGATTCCCTTTCAGTGCATACGCCCTTGCCGGTTGTGGGGCCACTTGCCGAATCGGTTGCGGTTGTTGCGGTTGCCTCTGTCCGTGTCCATTCCTCATTTCTCCTTTATTGTTCAGACACTCTCGAGACATGTGTCCGTTTCCACCACAAGCGAAGCATCGAATGCCTCCGACTCTGCATTCCCCAGCGTGAAACTTGGAGCACCGGTTGCAGAAAGGTGCCCTCTGTTGATTTCCCCTGCGTTGTGGTACAACCTGTCGGCCATAGTTTTGTGGCTGGCGGAAGGCGGGGTGGTGTCGCTTGTTGTCAAAAGGAGCTCGGTTGCCTTCCCACTTCCTTTTGTCTCGATAGTTCAATTGGGGTGCGGGCAGTGTAGGATTCGCTTCCCTCGCGTCCTTAGGTAGTGTCTCTTCCACATCTAAGGCGCAACTTAAAATCTCGGAGTAGGGAATTCCTTGGCGGCTGGCCACTGCTACTCTTATCTCGGTCCGAAGGCCAGATCAAAACTTCGCGACCATCTTCTCATCAGTGTCCACCAACTCGGGCGCATATCGGTTCATCTCACAAACTGCACAGTCATACTCTGTCACCGTCATGTTTCCCTGTTTCAAGGTGTGGAATTCTACCACTTTGGCCCGTCGGTAGCTCATGGGAACGTACTTGTTGTACACCTCCTCCTTAAACTCGTCCCATGTCAGCGCCTCTCTGCGGGCAGGGTCCATTGTCCTTCTCTTAGTTTCCCACCAATAATCGGCAGGCCCAGTCATCTGATAAGTCACGCATGCCAGACGTTCCTTGTCGGTGCATTCCATAAAATCAAAGATACGCTCTAGGTCGCGTATCCAGGCCTCTGCCTAAAGGAGTTGGCAGCGGAAGCGTGCAACATCTAATGATCACATAAATTTGATCTATTTAGTAGATTATTTAGACAAATTCTATTCGCCTCATTATCACATGTATCATGCTCATAACTTGAATTAAAACATGCTTTAGCATATAAAAATCCCTAAAACATGCTTACTACGGAATTAGCCAATTTACCTCGTTGATTAAATCAAGAATCGATGATGGCTTGCTCCGTCTCCATATAAAGATCTTCAATACTCGACCTTGGATCTTCTGACTGGTGTCCCGGACTATACGCTGATATTTGTATGGGCAAATCTCACCAACGTACTAGGACTTGAACAACGAAGACAGAACTCAGCTCACGGAGGAGGCAAAATTTCGAGCTCTCTCTTTCTTAGAGGGGGACGAAAATTTGATAGAGTAATAATGTGTATTTTCTGTCTCCTTTATTCTCCTATTTATATTAAGTCACATATTGGGCCCAGTCAGGGATCTAAGGAAGAATTTGGAACAGGCCTCACCCAATTAGCTTTTTACCAATTAAATTGAACCCACAATTTAATATAAGCTTATATTGGAATATTACAAGCAGCCACTATAGAAGTAATATTGCACTGCCTTCCAAATCCGAAATTACAAGTATTCCGGGTTTCCTTTAATTGCATTTAAATTATTTCCCGCGCTTAAGATAGAAACATCCATTAATTAATTATTGCCTGCTATGGACTTAATTAATTAACATATTTTAATCTCCAAGAGTGGACTTAGCAAGAAACTCTTATTTATTATTCATGGAGTAATTAAACTCCAACTAGTTAGGTTCCGAATAATAAAACCTTGTTTCGAGCTCCTCTTGTGGATGTTATCAAACGAGACTCCCTTCGCGCACGATTCAACGTAATAGCAATCCTAGCACCGCTAGATAATGATCGCCACTACCCAATATACCTGGATCGTTAGGTGATGAAAAACATGTCTTGCTATTAGATCCATTCAGTGCTATACCACACCAACGTCATCTTATTTCAATAAGGCTTAGAAATAATCGGACTGACATTGCAACCTTTCACGATAGGTAGTCTAGGCCTATCTAGGTTGTGAAATTTTTATTTTTCTTTGTTTAGAACTGACCGTGTTACCTTAAATTGGACGACGCCCACAACCGGTCTACTAAACCAAAGACTTAGACTTTGTTACGTTTGCTTATACATTTAAATATGCAATAAACAATCATTAAATGTAAAACATAACAACATTATGACAAAAAATAATCTGTTGCATTTATTGGAAAATAACAATTAGAGTTTTACAGTATCCAATCACTCGAAAGGTGATTTCTAGCATACAAAACCCTAACAATCTCCCACTTATACTCAAAACAGCTTTCGAGTATACAAAATGGTAGTGCACACGTCTAAAATTTCTCCCACTTATACTAAAAGCGAGTTGAGGTCTTGAATGAGTCGAACGCCCATCCCTTCAACGTGGCACTCGAACGGTTTCACCGCCAAAGCCTTTGTAAAAGGATCTGCCAGGCTGTTCTCTGACGCAATCTTAACCACTTGTATGTCTCCTCTCTGCACTATATCCCTGATGATATGATACTTCCGCTCTATGTGTTTGCTCGCTTTGTGAGCTCTTGGTTCTTTCGAATTTGCCACAGCACCAGAATTGTCACAATAAATGGTGATGCTCTTGGGAAGATTCGAAACCACACCTAAATCCATAAGGAAATTCTTGAACCATACAGCCTCTTTTGCAGCCTCCGAAGCGGCCACATACTCGGCTTCCATGGTCGAGTCCGCGATACATTTCTGCTTCACACTCTTCCAAATTACGGCTCCACCTCCTAAGGTGAACACATATCCTGAAGTAGATTTTTTCGAGTCCTGATCAGCTTGAAAGTCTGAGTCAGTATATCCCAAAGGACAGAGCTCGACAGCATTGTAAACTAGAGCATATTCCTTAGTCCGTTTAAGGTACTTGAGTATGTTCTTTACGGCAGTCCAATGTCCTTGGCCCGGATTCGACTGATATCTTGCCACCATGCCAACAGTAAAGCAAATATCAGGTCTAGTACAAAGCATAGCATACATGAGACTTCCAACTGCCGAAGCGTATGGAATCCTTCTCATTGCTTGTATCTCAGACGGCGTTTTAGGGCACATCTCTTGAGATAAATGGATGTCGTGTCTAAAAGGTAAGAAACCTTTCTTGGCGTCCTGCATGCTAAAACGACTAAGTACCGTGTTGATGTAAGGTTCTTGAGATAAGCACAACATCTTCTTTTCTCAATTCCGAATAACCTTGATCCCGAGGATGTGTCCCGTGTCTCCCATATCCTTCATCTCGAACTGGTTCGACAACCATGTTCGTACTGATGACAACATCTTTTTATTGTTTCCAATTAGAAGAATGTCATCTACATATAAAACTAAGAACACCACATTCCTCTTATCAACTTTCTTATACACGCAGCTTTCACTTGGGCACTTTTCGAATCCAAACTTGTGAACAGTTTGATCGAAACATTGGTTCCACGATCTAGATGCTTGCTTGAGGCCATAAATGGCTTTCTTAAGCTTCCAAACCATGTGTTCTTTGCCCTTTATGGCATATCCTTCGGGTTGTTCTATGTAGATGGTCTCCTCAAGACCGCCGTTTAGAAACGCAGTCTTAACTAGGGCTGGCAATTTTTGACACGACACGATAACACGATACGAACCGGCACGAAAATAATGGGTTTGGGTCAGAGCTTATTGGGTTCGTGTCCTTATCGGGTCGACCCGTTAAGGACACGAAAATTTCGTGTCGTGTTCGTGTCGTGTTCGTGTCGTGTTCGTGTTATCCGTTAACAAATAATATTTTAATATTATTAATTCTTATTATTTTCATTTTTAATAGGTTTAACCGTTAGCAGGTCGTGTTGTTATCGAGTCGTTATCGTGTCATCTCGTGTACGTGTTGTTATCGTGTCGTGTTGACCCGAATTGGTTCGTGTCGTTAATGGGTTCGTGTCGTGTTCGTGTCGTGTTCGTGTCTGAGGATTTCGTGTCGTGTTCGTGTTCGTGTTTGAGGTTTTCTTAACGGGTCGTGTTCGTGTTTGTGTTTGCTGTTATCGTGTTCGTGTCATTATCGTATCGACACGATAACGACCCGACACGCACGATTTGCCACCCCTAGTCTTAACGTCCATCTGCCATACATCCCAATCCATATAAGCTGCAATAGACAATAGTATCCGGATCGATTTGAGCATGGCCACTGGGGAGCAGGTCTCGTCATAATCGACGTCTTCCTTTTGGGTATACCCCTTGGCCACTAGTCTTGCCTTAAACACTTCAACTCGTCCATTGAGTCCACGTTTATGCTTATATATCCACTTGATCTCAATGGCAGTACAGCCTTCGGGTAGGATGGACAAATCGTAGACGTCTTTGTCTATCAAAGATTGTAGTTCCGAATCCATTGCTTTCACCCATTCGCAATGATCGACATCTGCCCGCGCCTCCGCAAAGTTCCAGGGATCTAATACATTACTGTCCGAGGAGTGATCCATAGATTCTCCCAAACCAATGTACCTGTCGGGCTCATGCGAGACCCTCCCACTGCGGCGCGACACTACAATATTTTGAGTAGAAGTTGAAGTTTCAGGAATTGTTTGTACACTTGGTACTTGTTCTTGGTTAATGGAACTTGTGACAGAAGTTAACTCATCAAGAGTCACTTCACTGCTGGGTTTATGATTCATTACATAGTCTTCCTCTAAGAATGTCGCGTGAGTACTCACAATGACTTTCTTGTCTCGGAGACTAAAGAATTCATAACCTTTCGTCCCTTTGGGGTATCCTATAAACAAACATACCTCCGTCCTTGATCCTAGCTTAGTTGGATCCTTTTCCAATACATGAACCGGGCAACCCCAAATCTTGAGATGTTCTAGATTGGGTTTGCGCCTAGTCCACAACTCATAAGGACTAGTAGGTACGGATTTTGATGGTAAATTGTCTAAAATATGGCTTGCAGAAAGCAAGGCATGTCCCCAAAATGAAATAGGCAGACGTGCATAACTCATCATCGATCGAACCATATTTGACAAGGTCCTGTTCCTTCTTTCAGCCACGCCGTTCTGCTGGGGCGTGCCCGGCGCAGTCAGTTGGGATTCAATACCCGACTCCAATAAATAGTCCAAAAATTCGGCACTGAGGTATTCGCCTCCACGATCAGATCGTAGGCTTTTGATATTCTTTTCATGATACTTCTCCACAAGAGTCTTAAAGTCTTTAAACTTGTCAAAAGACTCTGACTTGTGACGCATCAAATAGACATATCCAATTTTCGAGAAGTCATCAATAAATGTGATGAAGTATCGAAAACCACCTCTTGCCTCCGTAGACATTGGTCCACATACATCGGAATGAACGAAGTCAAGTATTTCCTTGGCCCTATTGCCCTTAGCCTTAAAAGGCCTCTTGGTCATCTTGTCTTCTAAGCATGACTCACACTTATGAAAAGGTTCCTCCTCTAGACCTTTAATAAGATCTTGTTGAACAAGAGAATGGATTCTCCTTTCATTTGCATGACCAAGTCTAAGGTTCCATAAGTACGTTTCGTTCATTGAACTTGAAGGTTCCTTTCGTTTCTTTGAAATTTTCGATGTTGTATTGAGTTCTGATTTGCGAGTATTAAATTGTGTAGGAGTGATTGTGTACAGATTGTTTTCCATGATACCACGACAGATATAAGAAGCATCTTTCTTAATAACGCAGTTGTCATTAAAAGAAATCGAATATCCATTAAAAACCAATTTAAAAACTGAAATTAAATTTCTTCTAAAAGAAGGTATCAACAAAACATTCTTCAAAATCAAAAATCTATCACTACTAAAACGCAAATAAATGTCTCCCACTGCAACGGCCGCCACTTTGGTAGCGACGCCCAGCTGGACTTCGATATCACGATCATGTAGCCGTCTTGTCACCTGCATTAAGTCAGGATCAAAACAAATATGATCAGTGGCTTTTGTGTCAATAACCCAAGTGCGAGTAGATGTCAAAGTCAAACATGACTCAACTACTAAAGCTTGGTGCATACCTGTAGCCTTGCCCCTTTTTGGACAGTCTGGCTTCCAATGCCCCTTTTCTCCGCACTTGAAACACTTCCCCGAGGGCTTCTTATTTGCCCTTTTCTTCTTTTTTCCCTTAGCCACTTTGCCTGATTCTGAGTTCGGTGCCTTCCTTTTTCCTTTGCTAGGATTGAAGCCAGTGGAACGAGGTGCCGAAGTCATCATGGCAGCCTTAGCCTGGACCATAAGGTCCTCTGCTGACTGAAGTTCAGTCAATAGCTCACAGACGAGCCTTCCTTCATTGTCTTCGACATGATACTCCGAAAGGCTTGAGACTTAGCCGTTCGATTCTGAGTACCAAAAAGATTCTTGAGATTTTGCATAATTTCAGTGGCAGTTTCCATGGCAGAATGTTGATGCTTGAGTACTGTAGACATAGATACCAACATGTAGCACTTAGCCATCTCATTCGCCTTATGCCACTTTCTATGTTCATCTCTGAGTCCTACCGCAGCGTTAGCCGCCGGTACTGGAGGTCGCGGGGTTGTGAGCACAATGTTGTACTCTTCAGCTGTAAGAACGATGTCCAAATTTTGTTTCCATTCTATGTAATTTTGGCCCTCGAGTTTGTTTTCTTTGAGAATTGCAGAAAGAGGATTGAACGACATTGTGACGATTTAAATTGCACTGCAAAACAGAGTATTTTACTATTTGTCATAAACTTATGTAAGAAATTTGATTAGATTAACCATAAAACTTTTCAAAATCTTACAACTGTAAAATTAAGATTTTGTACCCTCCAGAGGAAGTCAATACGCATTAAAATCTTACAATATTACTGGTCACAACACCGACGAATAGTCCAGAGACCACAGAGTGGCATGGCCACCTAATATTGGAAACCACATTCTAGTTCATACCATTTATATTTGAGAAGTCCGCCATATGAACTTGCTATTTCTTAGGATTATTGTCCCCACAGTGCAGGTGACGATAATATTAGAAAAAGGCTTCATAAATTGCAGACCAATTGGTGGAGACCATATACAAACGTTGAGTTCGTAATTATAGCTTAGATATTTGGGTTATGGTTTTTCTTTAATTATCCTTCTGTTGGTAATTAATTTGCTAGATAATTAAATCTTTTATTAATTGGTATCTTCCTTTAGGAAATTATTGTTCTAGAATATAATTCTTATTCATGTCTACTATAAGATATGTCTAAAATAAATTATTTAATTCTTAATAAGACAAGAAAAATTAAATTCAAATTAATTCCATTGTTCAAGATTAGGAAGAGATATTTTATTATTTAATGTATTCATACATATCTATCCTTTTTAGGATCTTAGATATATAAATGTTAGGAAACTATAAATTATTCTCATCTTTATCATCTAGGAATCAAAATAATATTACTTATTTCCATAGATATAGAAAACAATAAAATTATTCCTAAAGTCTAGATAAATATTAGGAAACTATTAAATTATTCTCATCTATATCATCTAGGAATAAAATAATATTATTTATTTCCATAGATATAGAAAATAATATAAATATTCCTAAAATCTAGACGAATCTTCCAAAAAGATATTATTTCCATTAAATAATAATATTTTAATGATATCTTTTAATAAAATAATTAAATAATCATTCAAATAATCCTTCATCGTTATCTCATCGTACGAGGTTCGCACGAACGATGAACGACGAAGATCCGACGAGTTCGTCGTTGAATCACGACGCACGCAGCGTCTCAGCCACCGGCGCGCAGGTGGCGCGCCGGTGTCTCGGCCAGTGGCTCGTCAGGTGTCGCCAGCGTCTCGGCCAGGAGCGTGCGCTCCTCTCAGCCAGCGGCGAGTCCCCGTCTCGGCGTCTCAGCTCGTCGAGTGCCGACGCTTCTCGGCCAGGCGCGCACGCGGCGGCGCGCGCCTCTCGGCCAGCATATCGACGTCCGTCTCGGATGTGTCGACCGTCGGGTGCCGACGCGTCTCGGTCAGCGTTCCGTCGGGCGGCTCGAGCTCTCGGCCAGCAGAGCGCACGGTGGCGCGCCTGCTCTCGGCCAGCTCGGACCCCCGTCTCGGCCTATCCGATTGTCTGGGTGGCGCGCGCTCCCGGCCAGCAGCTCGCGCGACAACGCGGCTACTCTCGGCCAGCGCCGCCATCCCTCTCAACCCTTCCGCTTAGGGTTCTCGGTCTGGCGGCTCTGCTCCTCGGCACGTTCTCGTTCGAACTTCCGCTCCATGCCTTCCACCGTGTCGACCTTGACTCGGGTGCGTCTGGGTCATGCGGTCTCGGCCTGCGGCGCGCACGAGCCCTAGCTCGCCTGCGCGTCGCCACGTGATTGCAAGTCCCCGGCTCCCACTGTCTCGACGTCCCTACCTCGATCGCACGTGGTACGTTCGAGCAATTCAAGTTCTTTGATTCGATAGTTCTTAAGTTCAACATGCATAAAGATTAAACAAAACACAAGAACATTCTTCGCAATCAAATTGGACATGCATACATGAATTTTGCAAAATTTAAATCCAAATAATCAGAGCCAAAGACTGGCTCTGATACCAATTGAAGGGGTTGGCAGCGGAAGCGTGCAACATCTAATAATCACATTAATTTGATCTATTTAGCAGATTATTTAGACAAATTCTATTCGCGTAATTATCACATGTATCATGCTCATAACTTTAATTAAATAATGCTTTAGAATATAAAAATCCCTAAAACATGCTTACTACGGAATTAGCCAATTTACCTCGTTGATTCAATCAAGAATCGATGATGGCTTGCTCCGTCTCCACGTGAAGATCCTCAATACTCGACCTTGGATCTTCTGACAGGTCTCCCGGACTATACGCTGATATTTGTGTGGGCAAATCTCACCAACGTACTAGGACTTGAATAACGAAGACAGA
This sequence comes from Salvia splendens, assembly GCF_004379255.2. Classification (NCBI taxonomy): domain Eukaryota; kingdom Viridiplantae; phylum Streptophyta; class Magnoliopsida; order Lamiales; family Lamiaceae; genus Salvia; species Salvia splendens. The sequence goes on from NC_056034.1 coordinate 28,236,499, forward strand.
ACTCAGCTCACGGAGGAGGAAAAATTTCGAGCTCTCTCTTTCTTAGAGGGGGACGAAAATTTGATAGAGTAATAATGTGTATTTTTTGTCTCATTTATTCTCCTATTTATATTAAGTCACATATTGGGCCCAGTCAAGGATCTAAGGAAGAATTTGGAACAGGCCTCACCCAATTAGCTTTTTACCAATTAAATTGAACCCACAATTTAATATAAGCTTATATTGGAATATTACAAGCAGCCACTACAGAAGTAATATTGCACTGCCTTCCAAATCCGAAATTAAAAGTATTCCGGGTTTCCTTTAATTGCATTTAATTTATTTCCCGCGCTTAAGATAGAAATATCCATTAATTAATATTGTCTGCTATGGACTTAATTAATTAACATATTTTAATCTCCAAGAGTGGACTTAGCAAGAAACTCTTATTTATTATTCATGGAGTAATTAAACTCCAACTAGCTAGGTTCTGAATAATAAAACCTTGTTTCGAGCTCCTCTTGTGGATGTTATCAAACGAGACTCCCCTCGCGCACGATTCAACGTAATAGCAATCCTAGCACCGCTAGATAATGATCGCCACTACCCAATATACCTGGATCGTTAGGTGACGAAAAACCCGCACCTTTGGTAAGTCAAAGTAGTAGATACTCAATATCGTATGCTCAATGCTAACTTACATTGATTAAGAAATTAATTATCAAGACCTCGTCTTTCAGTAGATAGCATAAAGACTCGTCTTGCTGTTAGATCCATTCAGTGCTATACCACACCAACGTCATCTTATTTCAATAAGGCTTAGAAATAATTGGACTGACATTGCAACCTTTCACGATAGGTAGTCTAGGCCTATCTAGGTTGTGATTGTTTATAACTGACCGTGTTATCTTAAATTGGACGACGCCCACAACCAGTCTACTAAAACAAAGACTTAGACTTTGTTACTTTTGCTTATACATTTAAATATGTAATAAACAACCATTAAATGTAAAACATAACAACATTATGATAAAAAATAATATGTTGCATTATTGGAAAATAACAATTAGAGTTTTACAGTATCCAATCACTCGAAAGGTGATTTCTAGTATACAAAACTCTAACACTGTCTTCGGGGGCTCTCCCAACCCATCAAACTTTGGGGGATTCTCCTTTCGGAAGGTCTTGATGTAATCCTTTTCTCGAGGTTGCAGTAGGGGTGGTGGTGGAGGTGGGGGTTGATTCCCAACACTTCCCTCGGACCGTCCCTCTTCATTTCCCCCTACTCGTGGGCCACGTCTATCTCGGTGGCATCTTGATCTAAAACACAAGTTAGTATCATTGTTAGTATTCGCCGTTATCAAAAACAAAACTTGCTTGCATTCATTCACGTGCACGAAACGATAGACCACAAGTACGCAAAGTTAAATAAAACGTGGAACTTTTATAGAAGCTTGGAAAGGAAACAAAACATTCGTTCGAGACCATAAAAATAAAGGCGTACTACTTCTACTCGTCTAACAACTCCAAACAAAAACAAACATCGAACTAATTATCGTTATTTTCTTCCTCCTCTGGGTCCTCCTCTTCCTCTTGGTCCTTTTCTTCTTCCGGATCCTTTTCTTCCGGGTCCTCTTCTTCGTGATACTCATCAAGCAAATGGAGGTCTTCGTCGTCCTCCATGGCATTCCATACATAATCGTCCTCTAAGCCCGGAACCACTCCAACTCGTGCTCCGGCTTCACCTCCTGCCACGGGTCCAACCTCGACCATGTGTTTATCCTCCCATACTATCTCATCTTTCTCCTCTTCCGCCGTTGGTAGTAACTCAAAGCGGGAATCGACTAGAGCACACTTCACGGCCTTCAAGAAACTGTTCATGTCACCATCCATCGCATTACTTCGATGTTCGTACCAAGTGAACCGACTGGCCGTTGCTTCCATCCAATCTTTCCAATTATCGGGCATCAACTCAACTAGTCTCCTTATGCCACCATAGGACGATGCATGGTACCCGCGGACCTCTCGCCACAGGGTTTCGAAATGGCGACGACCTCTCTTAGAGCTTTTCCTTCTTCTCTCTCGTAGCGGCGGTAATCGTCTATTGCTTGTCGCATCCTGGCACTATATTGATCGCTCTTAATTGCGGTTTGTTTCGTTCGTACCATCTACGTGAAGACGAAGATTTTCCTTAATAACCGAAGATTCCTCAAACTACATTTAACTCGTTGTTTGTGATATGTCTAAAGCTTGTCACGTATCACTGAATTCAAAATCATCTTAAGGCTTTCTATGTTCACATGCTTACGCCATAACACTTTCACACATACAACACATGCTTAGGACATCATGCCAATCTTGCTCATGTCCCACATAATCATACCATAACAATATCATATTCGCACATACAACACGTGCTTAGATCATTTTGCCAATCATGCTCATATTCCACATAATTACAATATCATTACAGTATCATTTTCACACATAACGTTTATTCACATGCGTACACTTGCCAAAACATCCTCATCATATCATCATCAATTTTATACATCGATCTCACATTCTTTCAACAACTTAAAACATACCTCACTTTCTTTGGTTGAGCGTGATGCTTTGGATGTTGAGCCTTCGTGACACTTCTAGTCTAAGGTTCACTAATCTAGACTTAAGGTAAAAGAAGACTCTCAGACCAGAGCGAAAGAACGAAGCTCTGATACCACTCTGTCACGACCGCCCTTACTAAGGATAGCAAGGACGGGGAAATCGCGACAAAGGGGAGGGACAAGAAGCAGGGAAGAAATGGGGGACACAATAAAAGATGACACTTAATGCAAGAATCTAATTAACTCCCAAAAGAACATTTGTTTTAGTCTACAAAAAAAATATTTTAGTTTAACGAAATAAGCAGTGGATTAAAGTCTCTAACTATTTGACATAATAAAGGATGACATTTAATATGAAAAACTCAATTAACATCAAAAAGAAAATATTTTAGTTTATTGAAAGGTTAAGCAACGGATTTTAATCTCAAGATACTTAAAGTCATAAAACATTATTAAATAGTGCGGAAGACTTCTAGCAATTTATTCCAAACATGGCAGCGGAAAAATAAGTATCAAAGAGAGTCATGGGATGACGCCCATGTATGAAGACACGACGCATCCGGGAAATCCCTAAAGCTCACTCAACATCCGCTGCAACATCCCACTCAACCTGCACATAGGGAAAACATATGCAGGGCTGAGTACTTGTTGTACTCAATGGGCTCATGCCGAAAACATTTTAGAACAGTTATGTCATCCATACCAGTGAACTCGAGTTTTACATGTAGTTAAGAAATATCATCGAGAACACAAAAACATTTCATAGCCTGGCCAGGCAAACAATCTCCCCACTTTCTCAACAATCCAACAATCACATCATCTTTCCACAGTGCGACGAAAGTGTGGCCACACTATTCACCCACGAGACCGGCCGACTAGCAAGGACGGCTCCCGATCCCACCAGTGTACACAGCCTGATAGGGTTTGCGGCCCTACTCAGACCCAAATTCGTTTCACACATAGCCATATAGCCTAACGGAGTAAACTCATACGAACTAGGCATCAGACACACAATCTCAAACAAAACAATCCATGGCATGACATAACACTTTAAACCACCCTTATAGCTCCACAATCATACTTTCGAAAAATAAAAGAGTTTAGTTAAAGAAAGCCCACCTCGCTTGCTTAGACAACACAATACACAACTCAAAAGCAACTCTCGTTCCTTGTGCCCACGTACGCACAACAACCCTTGTCAACACCACAACACAATCAACCTTCCATTAATACAATTTATCATGCATGTTCTATCGTTCCTTTCATCGTTTTTCTTAAATTACTCATTCCAACATTCACCAACATAAGTAAACACACCATAGTATACCTCAACGTATAACACATAACCACGCCATAAGATACGTTCCTTAATCACACATGCATCATGTAATTCATTGAAACTTGACAACAAGTATTATTTTAACATAACAGAAATTTGGCAGAACTGCACAATCGTTTTGTAAAAATCATTAAAAATCTATCTTACCTCCGTTGGGGCTGAAATATTACCACAACACAGTTCAAAGATCATCCAGTCAAAATTTCACATCAAAATCACATCTTTAGATCGGTCAAATAAAAAACGAAACTCATTGGACGAGAATACAAATTCTGACAGAACTGCGCAGTTAACTTCAAAAATTCATTAAAAATTCATCTTTCGTCAAAAGAGGCTGAAATTTATACAAAACACAGAAGACATCTCAAATGTTACTCAATTAAAAATATGTGCCAAAATAAGATCGTTTGGTCGGTCAAACACACGTCGGAATCTACTGTTTGAACACCAGAGTTTTCATGCTTCACAAATTCGAATTAGGGATTATCTATTCATTCATCCAAACACATATATTCATGCTTCCAACACATAATCATGCTTCAAAAAGATCTCACAACCATGTTCTCATATATTCACATATCATTCACCAACGAATCATCCAAAACCTCACACATACACATACATAAACGCATATCCACATACTTTCTAATGCAAAACATCAATCACAACCGATTAATTTTTAGATCTATGATTTCTACACTCAGTATATGCATGAGGGAATCAATAAACTTGGATTCAATGGAAAGGATGAGAAAGAGAATTCAAATATACCTTTCTTGTTCAAAAACAATCGGTAGAAATGATAATTGACGCGATTCTTCGATGAATCTTGAATTTCCAACTCCAAATTGATGCAAGAACAAAGGATTGGTGGTTTATTGATGGAGAAGGAGAAGGAGATGGAGGGAGAAGAAATCGTGTGGGAGAGAGGAGAGGGAGAGAGTGGCGTGAAAATGGGGCTAGGGTTAGGGTTTTGCTTATTTATAGTCTAGAATAAATCCCACAATTAAATAAAGCAATTAAAATTATGAAAGAATAAAATAGAGGTCAATAAATAAATCCCACATTTAAAATGAAAATAGGCGTGTATGTGGGAAGGAAGGTTTTCGAAAATTAGGCGATTCTTGGGGAGAAATATCTTCACAAAATTTGGTAAAAAGATATTGGGTATTTCATAAATATGGCAACAAGATAATTAAAATAACTCTCCAAGAAGGAATAAGAAGGCGCGTGTATTTTGAGGGAGTAGCAAGGAAATATTTAAATCCTCCACTAAAATAGGAATAGGATTTAAATTTGATAATTATTTTTTTTTTGTAGGAAAAGACTCCCACAAAATAGGTAACAAATAAATTTATTCCACAAGGAAAAAAAAAGCATATGGGGTGTGTGATAGGGAGAGAATTAAAATGAAAATATTCACATCCCCAATGAATTTGGCATAGGAATTAATTTGGTATTTATTTGAATAGAAGGGATTCCACAAAATAGGAAACAAATATAATTCCTCTACAACAAGGGAGGGCCGAAAATTTGGGTTATATTCCCACAAGGAAATAATCAAATCTTAATTTAATTATGGTGAGCAAACAAAATGTGGCAATATTTAATTAGATTTAAATTAAATGAAAGTTATCAACAAGGAACCAATTAAATAAAAAATAATTCATCCTCCTAATTAAATAGGGGATTTTTCGAAATCTCTCAAGAATAGGCTTAGGGTTCGAATTCCATGTAGCACAAATTAGGGATAATTTGATTTGGATTTAATTTGGATAAATATCCCAAAACAATTAATTAAATCCAAGAAAGTGAATATAATTTCCAATAATTGAAGAGGCCGAAAATTACCACTAAAATAGTTAGAACAATATGCATGATCTCATTTAATTATTTCCCCACCTTGGAAAAAAAGTATGACACTTCATTCCACATCACTCACGATAATTTATTTCACATAATCAACTCAATCACATAGGAACAAATAAATTCCATAAAAGAAAAAATTTCCACTCGACATCCATATTAAAACAAAAGTCGCAGAAATTTTTGGGATGCTACATGCATGCTCCTTTTTTTTGGATTTTCTTAGGAAAATATTCACAAGAAATAAAAATCGACTAAAATAATTTACAAAAGGAGCTTCTAAAATATCCAAGGACTTTATAAATGCAACCAATAAACAAAAGATGGAGAGAACAAAAAAACTCCCTGGACTTGTTCACCCCTTAAGCTTCTTTGAGACACATGTGATTGTAGAGCTTCCTTCTTCACTCTAGTCATGGTCTTTTCAACTTTAGAAACACCTTAGATAAGAAGTCCTGCCTAAAACAAAGAAAACGATCAAAAACAGAAAATAAAAAAAAACGAAAGCTATTCACAGTGTCATAGAAACAAAATCAAGTAAATAACACCATAATCCCCGGAAACGGCACCATTTGAAGAGAGTGATTTTGCACGTGTGTCGTGTGCACGTGTCCCTCCTTTCAACAAGATTTATAGTTTTTCACTTTTGCAACAAATATTACTAAGTATAAGCGGCAAGAGCGGGGTCGAACCACAGAGACCATGGACCTACTCGAGATTGTTTCTAAGACACGGGGTTGGTGTTAGCCACCACGCCTTAAGCACTTGAGCATGGACTTAAACACTAGAGTGGGAAACTTGAACTTTAAATATGAAAATTGGGTTTGAGAGCTTAAACTAAATCTAACTAAGAAAACATGAATGGAAGATTGTGTTGAAGCTTTAAGAGAAAATATATGAGCTGGAGACAGGGACTTGGTATGGAAATTCCTAAACTAATGGCAACCTGAAACAAACATTTGCTTGAAATCATTTCTGAAACAAGAGTAATGGATTTGCAACTTAAAACAAGATAGAGATTGACTAGTTGCAGGAAGAAAATAAGCAACCTTCTGACACAATTTACTTCTAAACTAGAACAAAACCAGAACATCTACTCCATGAATCTTGAGCAAATCCTACACAACAACTAGATCTCAACATCTAAGCTACTGGAAATCATGTAAACAACATGGATCTAAACATCTAAACCACAAATTGCAAAAAGCATCCAATAAACATGACTAAATAAAATCATCAACATGAAAATAAACCAAAGCTTTATAAAACTGGAAATAAATCGAGATCCAACGGCGGAGTCGTCAATTCTTCTGTTAAACCCATTTAATCTAACTAGAAAGCAAGGTATGAAGGAGCTTCTAAGATGGATGCGTCAATTCCACTGTTGAAACGGCCAACACACTGTAAATCTACACTAAAGTCTTGAAAACATGAAATGAAATGAAATCCCGACGTCGGAGTTGTCAATTCCTCCGTCGAAACTACATAGCTAAGCTAAGAAAGTAGTAACTAAACTAAACTAAGCTAAGAGAAGGTGGCGTTAAGCGCCTATTAGAACTTCCTACCTAAACTACGTAATGTGAATCTTAAGGGTTCAAGAAACATATGTTTCCCGGATTTGTTCTTGCAAAAATATTCAATAACCCAAACAAGAAATAAGATAATAAAAAGATGGAAGAGAAGAACAAGATGATAGGTGTTATGATTTAGATTAAAGCTCAAGAAAGGAAACTCAATGGCCACTTTCACAAACAAAAATCTAATGGCTCCACCAACTAGCAACACAAGAACTAGCAAGCATACCTTAACATTCAACCTAAGCCCGACAATAGATTGAAATGCAACCACAGGGGATTTTGATAAATCTTCAAAAATGAAGATGCTGCTCACAATGGAGTCTTTGTTCTTTCAATATCATTCAAAGTCTGCTATGAAAAAAAAACCTTAGCAAGAGTATTTATACTAGAGTGAAAAAGAAGCAAAATAAAACAAATCTTGGCCAAAAAGTCACATTCCGGATAGAACGCCCGACCGGGTGTTTTTCACGGCTCATTTCACCCGCCCGCGTGAAGTCTCTGGACAAAACTGATTTCTCGGCAAAAACACCCGGCCGGGGGTGTTTGGGTTGGCAAAACACCCGCCCGCGTGTTTCTTTCTACATTGCGCGACTTTCTTAAAATGATCATAACTTCCTCATCCGGGCTCCGATTGAGGCATGCAAGATACCCACGCGAAGCTCTTTTGACGATGAAGACAATGGTGGTCTGAGGAGTGCATTTGGATTTTATCTTCATAGTGAAATTCCAGTTTGAATCAGACCTCTGAATTTGGCTTGGCACCTTGACATGTCTCCACCCTCTTCTCGGACCCCAATCAAACCATGGCCCTCGACACCGTTGTATTCTATGATTGTGAATACCCGGATTCACATCATCCTCTCCTTCTTTGTGAAACGATTTGTCCTCAAATCCGGTTGTTCGATTTTTCTTTAGGACACCTGGATTCACATCATCCCCTCCTTTTTTGAAGGATTTGTCCTCAAATCCCGATCAAGTACACCTACAAAATCGAGCGAGTCCAAATCAAATATCATATTACCATACAAGAGGTTGATTTCACTTCGGAACCAAAAGGACATTTCACTAACAAGGAGATGGTTATCACAATCACAATCAACAAACCAACTTCCACCACCACATTCAAAATCGAATTTAGCAATGAGAATATCAAGCACAAAGGAGATATCATTCTTAAGATTATGCAATGAAAGATCATCATCAACCATTGACACATCATTTTTGCTCAAATTGACGCACTCATGTTCAACATATAGAAAAGATTCATTATAACTAAAATGAAGCTTGCACACAAAGATACCAATCAATGAAATATATTCATCAACGTAGATTTCACACCATTGCCCCAACAATTTCAAAAAATGGTCAAAAATATAGGAGCAATGTATCCATTTACTCCTAGGAACAATAAGCACAAAGCCATACATATGAAACTTGTAAAAAGCAACCACACCTAGCATACGAGTCTCATCAAAATAAGTCCCACATAATTGCTCTAACAATTTTAGAACAACTCCATAAATATTGGAGCAATGCATTCTCGTGCCATTAATCACAATACTATCCACAAGAGACACTTGGGTGGAAAAATTCTTTACGATGTGGCCATAGAATATCCCAATCCCACTGAAGGGTTTTACTAATTTCCAATAAAAGCATGTAGTAGACCAAGGAATAAAATCAACAACATATGTACTCATCTTAGGTCTACTAGTTCCATTGACACACTTAAGAAACTCAAAATTTCCAACAAAAGAAAGTTTTGTCGTCTTAGCATGTAAGGATGCCATTCCAACATTCAAGCTAAAATCCATAAGAGAAATGACACGCCTATCAATGCATGAATTTATCAAGAAAGGGTCAACATATGATGCAAAGATAGACTTGGCATTCGATGATTCAAGCTCTTGATGCCACAAATCACCAATGACAAAACTATCATCACAGTCGGCATTGTAAAATCAATTTTATTCATATGTGTCACTCTTGAATTTACAAAATCATGCTTTAAGTACAAGATAGGCTCAACATGGTTCAAATCAATTTTCCAAAGCAAATTATTGTCCAACACATCAATCCTACTAAGCACTTCAAAGAAAGCCACAAGGAAGCAAGGATAGTGTACTTGAACCTTGGGTTATGAGTGATTCATCTTATTACCGGTAAGAAGTTATTTGGTACATCCACGACTCGGGGTTCACATTCTAATCCTCCCAATTCTTGTCTCCTAAAGTCATCAAAGAGAAAAGACTAGTAATAAGAGTTAGTGAAATAAGAGTCATTCTCCTCACCAAGGGCAAAAAGGATAGGGTGATTTAGAGCCCTCCCAAGGTTGATCTTAGAATCTAACAAGCACTCTTTTTTCCTCACATGCTTGTAGTTTTTCTCTCTTGGTTTCTTTGATTCACTCACCACACCACTCTCTCTTGGCTTTTGCGTCTCACATTTTTGCATTTTCTCACACTCTATTGGCTTTTGAAGCATGTTCTCACTCTCTAGCTTTTTCTCTTTCTCTCGATTCTCTCTCAAGTGCTTGTTTCCATTAGCAACCTTATGTATCTTTGGTTCGGTGTTCAAGATTTGAAGGGCCTTCAACGGCTCACATTCATCTTCGGCTTCCACTATGCTAGAAACACCATCATTGAAAGTTGGGCGTGCGTCTAATTCATGTATGACCATGGACTCTTTTTCATCCTCACATTGCTCTTCATCATCATCGGCAACAAAATCCACCATATGCTTGACACGCTCTTTAACAATGTAGTTAACATTGTCACACTCACTTTGAATTAAGCTCTTTGAAAGAGGAAAATTGGATGACAACCACGACGAAACCTTCGTGTGATAGCTAGGATGAGATAGGTCCACCTTCTTTGGTGGGATGCTTCTTCGGCTTATGTCTCCACCACCATGTCGAGGGATTGAGCTCGTACTTGCTTTACTTGAGACTTTCTCCCCCTTTAACCACTCATGCACCTTATGACGATCATGATCCCTCATCCACCTAGAGTGAGACTCTCTATGAAACATTTGAGCTCGTTCCCTTCTACTCCCTCTAACAAGTCCATAATCATGGTACCTTGACTTGTAGTCACTCCTACCATGTCTCTCTCGGTCACTAGGTGTTATGGAATGGTTATGTTTAACTCTATCTCTAAGAAGGCTTATATCCTCATGAAATGCCGTAAATCCTCCTTGCATAGCATTCACATTGTCCCGCACCTCGTGCATCTCCTTCATGATTGAGGAGAACATCTCTTCGACAGTAACATCGGACGGTGATGCAACTTGATTTATAGGCGAGTCATGCCTAGAGTTCACCATTTCAAGTACCTACAAAACAAATTGCACAAGACTAGGGACAAGTCCCTTTTTGTTAGCAACACAAACAACACACACACCAGAGAATGGAGAATTTAGTGAGGAGCTCACTTCCCATAATATGTACCCCTTTCCCCAAAACTCACACCCAATGTCGCTCGGAAGGCTTAGAAATTTTGGTGGCTAGGATACTCGTCCTCACTTGCTCTCAACGATGATAATCCACAAGGGTAGCACAATTCACAAACAAGATATTCAACTAGGCAAGTAATTACTAGTTCTAGAAGCCAAAAGATAAGTGAAAGTAAGGTGCTAGGCCAATGGGACAAATCAACAAACACTTTATGTACACAATTTCACCCAACAACAATAGACCGAACAATTTATGCAATTCTGTTCTACAACTTTAGAATAATCAATTTGACATACCCAACAATATGTATACCGATTTATAGCTATAGCCCATGGATATATTTTGAAGTATCTCTTTTCTTTTTTTGACAATTTCTTTTTTTCATTTTTTTTTTCAAACTTACAAGAACAAGAACCAATGGCTCCTGATACCAAATAATATGAATCTTAAGGGTTCAAGAAACATATCTTTCCCGGATTTGTTCTTGCAAAAATATTCAATAACCCAAACAAGAAATGAGACAATAAAAAGATGGAAGAGAAAAAGAAGATGATAGGTGTTATGATTTAGATTAAAGCTCAAGAAAGGAAACCCAATGGCTACTTTCACAAACAAAAATCTAATGGCTCCACCAACTAGCAACACAAGAACTAGCAAGCATACCTTAACATTCAACCTAAGCCCGGCAATAGATTGGAATGCAACCACAAGGGATTTTGATAAATCTTCAAAAATGAAAATGGTGCTCACAATGGAGTCTTTGTTCTTTCAATATCATTCAAAGTCTGCTATGAAAAAAAAAAACCTTAGCAAGAGTATTTATACTAGAGTGAAAAAAGAAGTAAAATAAAACAATTCTGGGCCAAAAAGTCACATTCCGGACAGAACACCCGACCGGGTGTTTTCCACGGCTCATTTCACCCGCCTGCGTGAAGTCTTTGGACAAAACTTATTTCTCGGCAACAACACCCGGCCGGGTGTTTTTGGATTGGCAAAACACCCGCCCGCGTGTTTCTTTCTACATTGCGCGACTTTCTTAAAATGATCATAACTTCCTCATCCGGGCTCCGATTAAGGCATGCAAGATACCCACGCGAAGCTCTTTTGACGATGAAGACAATGGTAGTTCGAGGAGTGCATTTGGATTTTATCTTTTCAGTGAAATTACAGTTTGAATCAGACCTCTGAATTTGGCTTGGCACCTTGACAAGTCTCCACCCTCTTCTCGGACCCCAATCAACCCATGGCCCTCGACACTGTTGTATTCTATGATTGTGAATACCCGGATTCACATCACTACGGTAGCGTTAAGCGTCGCCTCTTCATTGAGGAAAGCTTCTATTTATAGAGCAGCTTCAACTTCAACCCTAAGGCAACTTCTCATCCGAGTTGACCATTTTACCCTTGCAGTAATTTAGGATCTTCATGTCTTCGTGTGGTGATCTCCTCTTGATCAACTCAGTAATCTCATGTCTTCATGTGGTGAGCTCCTCTTGATCAACTCGGTGCTCCTCTTGATCAACTCAGTCGTCTCATGTATTCATGTGGCGAGCTCCTCTTGATCAACTCAGCTAGCTAGTCAGGCTCCATTGCTTCGCTTGTCTCCAATTGATCAATTTGTCTTCAGCTTTGGACATTTTTCGCTCATTTTCCGAGTTGATCAAGATGTTCCTACACTCTGCCACTTCAACACTTTTTAGCTCATGCACACTTAAATTCACCACTTTTTTCGCACATTATCAACCTGGTTAGTGTAATAAACCCCCATAAAACCATGCTTGTAACAAGCCCTATCAAGTATCGCGGACCGTTTGAGGAGTATTGCAGGAAACAAGGGATCAGACACCAGAAGATGCCACCAAAAACACCTCAGTTTAATGGGTTGGCTGAAAGGACGAACAGAACATTGATGGATAGGGTTAGATGCATGCTACTCGAGTTAAAACTTCCACAGTCATTTTGGGGAGAAGCTTTATGTGTTGCTTCTTATGTTATTAATCTGACTCCTATGATTGCTTTGTAGGGTGATGTTCCAGAAAATGTTTAGACGGGAAAGAACACCTCTTATGATCATTTGAGAGTGTTTGGTTGTAAAGTTTATGTTCTTGTTCCTAGATATGAGAGGTCAAAGTTCGATGCTAAAGCGAGGTAGTGCATCTTTATTGGATATGGTCAAGATGAGTTTGGTTACAGATTGTATGATCATGTTGAGAAAAATGTAAAACGAAGCCGTGATGCGGTGTTTTATGAAGACCAGAATATTGATGACATTTATAAGGAAAAGAGTTCATAATCTCACTCTCATGTTGACCTCGTTGATATTGATCCAAGTTCTATACCACAACTTGATGATTTTGTTGATTACCAGCAAGATGAAAATTTAGAAAATCCTTCAGATATTGATAATGATTATCCACAAGATGTTGAACCCAGAAGGTCCACCAAAGATAGAAAATAGTCTACTCTATATTCTTCATGAGTATGTCCTCTTGACTGACAGGGAAGAGCCCGAGTACTTTGAAGAAGCTATGGAAGGTGTAGACAAGCAAAACTGGTTTCTTGCAATGGAAGATGAGATGAAGCTTTTTCATGATAAAGATACTTTCGATTTGATGTCGTTACCAAAGGGTAAGAGACCTTTGAAGAATAGATTGATCTACAGACAGAAGCAAGAAAAGAACTCTTCCAAACCAAGATACAAGGCAAGATTGGTTGTTAAGGGTTACAGTTAGATAAAGGGAGTTGATTTTGATGAGATTTTATCGCCCATGGTAAACATGTCCTCAATCCGAGGTGTGTTGGGGCTAGGTGCAAGCCTTGATTTAGAGATTGAGCAAATGGATGTGAAAACTGCATTTCTTCATGGTGATTTGATTGAACAAATTTATATAGAGCAACCGGAAGGGTTTAAGGTGAAAGGTAAAGAGGATTATGTGTACAAGTTGAAAAAGAGCTTGTATAGTTTGAAGCAAGCTTCGAGACAACGGTACAAGAAATTTGAGTCTATGATGAGGTAACAAGTGTAATATCCCAAACTTTTAGAAGTTTAGAGTTAGAAATTAGAAATTAAGATTAGTGGTCTTATACATGTTTTTACTTATTTATATTAGAATTAGATTTATGATTATGGGGTTCTTTACTTTCACTAGTTTACATAAGGGAGAAAAATAGAAAATAAGGAGAAAACTAAGATAGAGATAAAAGAAAAAAAGAAAAAGAATAGAAAGTTGATGAGTAAGTTAGAAAAAAACATGTCGTATAGGGAAATTTAGGAAAAAGAAAAAGGTTTGGAGATAGATTTTAAAATCAACACTCATACTTCTCTTCTCTCTCTCTCTCTCCATGTACTCCCTTTCTCTGTAAGTTTTGGGAAGCTCCTCTACTCCCTCCGATCAGCCACCGTGATAACTCCGGCCACTCCACCACAAAGTATATAGCACACACTAACAAATTCCAACCCTCAATTCTCCCTACTTTCTCTCAATTTTGGAGTCTAGGTTGCAAACCCACCTCCATGTAACTTCCAAAATTGTTGAAATTAGAGGTTAGATTCTTCCACAGCTCCCTTAATCTTGTTTTCAAGTATAGTAGTGATGTCAATTGATGTGAATCCATGCCCAAAATCGAATAGGCAGAAGCTCCAGTTTTTTCCTTTTGTGCTAACTTGAATTTCGAGTTTTGATTAAGCGTTTTGATGAAGTAGGATTTTATTATTGATCACTTGTGTGATTTAAAGCATGGAAATAGATTTAATTTGTGGATTTGTTGGAAACAAAAATTAGGGTTCTTGGATTTTGGGGATTTTGTAGCTTTGATGAGTTTTTGTAAATTGGCTTTGAAAGTATGTAATTGGAATTAGATTGTGTTATATAAGCATGAAAGTGATAGGAAAAATCTGATTTTGGGGATGATATTTGACAATAAACCCTTGATATGAATTCAAAATAGTCACTTGCTAATTTTGATATGAATTCAAAATTGTCACTTGCTAATTTTTATACTACATGATGTTGGGGATGCCTTGTGGTGAAAGAGGTTTAATTGTTGGTTGTTATCAAAAGGTTTTGAATTGAAGTTTTAGCTTCAAGATGTCAATATTTTAAGTTTAACTTTAAAATAAAGTGGTTGTCCCATGTTTGCAAAATTAGTTAGGTTTGTTTTATGAAGAAAAATGAAAATAAAAGGTTTATATATTTGGGACAGCGGGTATAACGTTCATTTTCCGAAGTTATTGAATAGTATTATCGAAGTACTTTGTTTCTTTTTGGTCTAAAAGTAGTTAGAGATACCTTAACATGAATATATATGCTTTTAACAACTGGTTTTGTGATGATGGAAATAGTATAGAAATGGAAATAGATAGATGTGATGATTTGGTTTTTACTTGTGTTAAACTATTTATTTATGGATCGAAAATGTGGTTGCTTGAAAACATATGCGAACCTGGTGCGAGCTCAAGTGATAGGGGAAAGGCCAGAGCTAGGTTTGAGTAAGCAAGTAATAGAATTTTTGTGACGTGTACAAGTAGTGTACGCGTATTTTAGAGTTTAATCCCTTTAACTTCGATACATACTGCTACGTTTTTATGTGTTTTGTTTGCTTATATAATAGAGCTTAAATATGATTATGTGAATTGTATGACTCAAGGACAAGAATAGGATGTTAAAAGGTGAGATGTTGGAATTATGTGTTGACTTGTGAATTGATATGGTATACGATATGTAAGATGATTTAAAAGTATATGTATTGAACAATGTGAAAATGGATATGAAAAGTATATGTTACGCCTCATTGCTTGAGTGAATCAGAGGGTATAGTTGGCACGCCATAGAACAGCAGTACTGCACACATGTTTGATCATTCGTCTTCCGGATAACCGAAGCGATGATCCATATGATATGTTGAAAGTTGATATGAGCCCTATATGGGTAATATGTGGCAGACGTCACACGATAGGCCATACGGGAGATGTACAATATCTGATAGTATCTGACACAGATGTATATAGATGTACAACATCTGATAGTATCTCACATAGATATATATGACAGAGGCCTGCATCGGGCTACTTATAATGTCTGTGTACCCGTGTCCACCACTAAGCATAACTTGGGGGCTGAATTTGATATCTGATTTAGAAATGATATTTTGTGCCTTGAATATCTTAATAGTTTTCTTAAAGCATATTGTGTTGATTGATTCTTTTGACAGCTAACATGTTGATATGCTATTTTGTGTCATATGGTTTTGATTGACAGGTAGTAAATGGTTGTTATTGAAAGTATCATGTGACTAATATATTGTGTTTGTTGTATAGTTGATCAGAATAGTTTGGGAGACATTATATAAAGTGTTATAGTAAACTATATCAGTTTATAAAATGAAAAATGAACAGATACTGTGTAGCATTCCAAGTTAGAATTTCATATTCTGTGTAAGTGATATCGATTGAAGTTTTTCGAGATTGATTTCTGGAATGCATTTACACTACGAGCTTTTCGAAGCTCACCCCCCTTCTTCTCCCTCTTGCAGAGTATAGAAGCGAGTGATCTCGCTTGTTGGGCAGCTGCACGTGTCAAGTCACTACCTCCCCTTTTTTTGCCGGTAAAGTTGGAGTTTCACGTGGATGCTTAGGTTAAACTTTTGGTTGTATATAGTTGGTTTGAAGATGTAAGGTTATGTAATCTTCTTTTGCTAGTGGGGTTGTAAATATTTATCAAAACAGATCATCGTAGTAAAGTTTTGTTAGCATGATTAGCTATTTATATAATAGTGTTGTGCGTTGGGGGCTATTTAAAAAAAAGTTATGCAGGTTAAATAGACAGGTTTGTTTATCGATCGACCCGGAATGTGACACCACTTATTCGGTTAAAACTAACCGAGTAATGGGTGTTACAACAAGGCTACACAAAGACTAGCTATGAACATTGTGTT
Organism: Salvia splendens; assembly: GCF_004379255.2. Classification (NCBI taxonomy): domain Eukaryota; kingdom Viridiplantae; phylum Streptophyta; class Magnoliopsida; order Lamiales; family Lamiaceae; genus Salvia; species Salvia splendens. The sequence goes on from NC_056034.1 coordinate 28,253,254, forward strand.
TTGGTCAAATGAATACCATGATTTTGCCAAGATGTAATTTTGAAGTTTGTTGTTCTCTTGCCGGAATGGAAAGGTCCTCCACATAGTTGTGAGGGGGCATATTTGTTTGGTTAGGGCTCCCAACTTGTGGGAAAAAGACCCATATGGTCTTTGCTCATTTATTAATTAAAAAAGTCATTGGAGAACTTATAAATACCTACCAAGAGTGCAGGAGCCATCCATATTAAGAGGAGAGAGAGAAAAAAAATGTGTAGAAGGAAAGAAGAGAGAAAATAGTATTCTCCAAGTGTATGCATTGCGTAGTCTCTGTTTTTATCATGATCGGAGGTCCAAACATTGTCCGATCAACTTGAAATTTTAGTTGTGTTGATTAACTAGTGCTTCATTGTGTTGTTAAGGATTAGATATCATTGTAAACTTCTTGGTTGTATTCTCTCCTTGGCGATAGTGGATTTGGTAGACCGGTGGGTCTCATGGTTTTATCTCTTCACATTGAAGAGAGTTTTCCACGTAAAATCTTTGTGCTAATATTTTCTATTATCGCTTCTCATTACCTTATGATTGATTCATCCACGTTGGGTGCTATTATAATGCGCTCCTATCATATTCTTGCAAATGGGGAGGTTTGATTATCCGTTGCGCCTTAGAATTAGGCCACACCTCCTAACAAAATGTCATTTGCCCAACAAAAATTATTCACTTCATGCAAGAAAGTATTCCATCCAAATACTCGAAATGATCTCAAACTTTCTTTCACATTCTCTATCAAGAAAATCGCATTTAAAATATCTTGATCTCTTTGTTGCATGGCACAAGGCAATGGTTGAATCACCCCCAATAAATGTTTCATCAAGATTAGAAAAAATACAAATTCAAAAGTCTCGATTTTTTGTACAGTTTTGTGCCCCTTGTTTCATATTCTTCTCCATCTACAAGTATATTTTCAAGTACTTCAGTTACCGACTGCCACATACTTGCAAGAAGACTTGTAGTGATATAATGAGATCCCCATCGAGTGTCACCTAGTCTCTTCAAAGAATTTTCTTGATTTTGGCCTCTACCAGTACCGATTTTCTCATTCTCTATCATTGCAACTAGTCTATCGTGTTCAATTTGTCGAAGCTTATCTGCCCTTTTGCAAGAAGATCCATATAATGTTACAATCGAGCTAAGTAACAGAAAAAATCACAAACACATTTATTTGTCTTGCACACGGCCACGCATACCAATTCAAGTTGGTGGGCAAAACAATGGACATACAAAGTTGATGGTTTTTCTTTCAAAATTAGTGCTTTCAATCCATTGCATTCATCTCTCATGGTCGATGCTCCATCATATCCTTGGCCTCTCAATCTTGACAAAGACAACTCAAACTTAGTAAATACGGAGTCAATTGCCTCTTTCAAACAAACTGATGTTATTCTTTTTACTTGAACCAAAGCTAAAAAACTTTCTATTATCCGGCCATCCTTTTTCACAAATCTTATTACAATTGTCATTTGCTCCTTTGTTGAGCAATCACGTGACTCATCAACCAGGATAAAAAAGTATCTATTTCCAAATTCTCCCAATATATCAAGTATCAAGAGAAGACAGTAGCTCAGTCCGGAAGGGAAACAACAAGAGCAACAACTCTTCAAGAGCAAGGGAAATAAGTTCAAGTTCTCTTTCCCTGTAGTTATGGTAGTTAAGTTGATAGCTCTTAGGTCTTAGAAGTAGAGCATCTTCTCTTTCATTTGCTTAAGCTGTGCTTTCCTCACAATAAATAGCACTAGCAGGTTTAGCACTTAAAGCCACTATAAAGAATGGAAGAATGAAGAGCAAGTCTAAAGAAATGCATATAGAAAGAGAGAGTTCACATTCAGAGAATTCCCTGAAATCTCAAATGGATACTTTCAAGATGGATGAATTGTCTAGTAGAAAATGAAAGAAAGTCATTTTCTATTTAGAGAAGGGTAGCAGGATCCGAAGGAAAAACGGGTGGTTTCAACTGCACAAGCATTAACCATATCTTTTTGGATTGATGGAGACGTCATTTGGTTATTTCCAGGGAAATGTTTTATAATTACTTTACCAACTTCATCATTCGTCAAAGTATATCATTCAAACAACTCAAGAAAATTACATTTGTTCAAAGAAGTTGATGACTTGTCATGTCCCCTAAAAGGCAAACCTTGATTCAAAAGAAAGAGAACTACATCAAGAGTTGCAGTCAATTGAATTCAATATTCTTTTTCTTGGACATACCAAGTTGATGGTTTTTCTTTCAAAATTAGTGCTTTCAATCCATTGCATTCATCTCTCATGGTCGATGCTCCATCATATCCTTGGCCTCTCAATCTTGACAAAGACAACTCAAACTTAGTAAATACGGAGTCAATTGCCTCTTTCAAACAAACTGATGTTATTCTTTTTACTTGAACCAAAGCTAAAAAACTTTCTATTATCCGGCCATCCTTTTTCACAAATCTTATTACAATTGTCATTTGCTCCTTTGTTGAGCAATCACGTGACTCATCAACCAGGATAAAAAAGTATCTATTTCCAAATTCTCCCAATATATCAAGTATCAAGAGAAGACAGTAGCTCAGTCCGGAAGGGAAACAACAAGAGCAACAACTCTTCAAGAGCAAGGGAAATAAGTTCAAGTTCTCTTTCCCTGTAGTTATGGTAGTTAAGTTGATAGCTCTTAGGTCTTAGAAGTAGAGCATCTTCTCTTTCATTTGCTTAAGCTGTGCTTTCCTCACAATAAATAGCACTAGCAGGTTTAGCACTTAAAGCCACTATAAAGAATGGAAGAATGAAGAGCAAGTCTAAAGAAATGCATATAGAAAGAGAGAGTTCACATTCAGAGAATTCCCTGAAATCTCAAATGGATACTTTCAAGATGGATGAATTGTCTAGTAGAAAATGAAAGAAAGTCATTTTCTATTTAGAGAAGGGTAGCAGGATCCGAAGGAAAAACGGGTGGTTTCAACTGCACAAGCATTAACCATATCTTTTTGGATTGATGGAGACGTCATTTGGTTATTTCCAGGGGAATGTTTTATAATTACTTTACCAACTTCATCATTCGTCAAAGTATATCATTCAAACAACTCAAGAAAATTACATTTGTTCAAAGAAGTTGATGACTTGTCATGTCCCCTAAAAGGCAAACCTTGATTCAAAAGAAAGCAAACTACATCAAGAGTTGCAGTCAATTGAATTCAATATTCTTTTTCTTTTGTTGTCATACCTCTACTTACAGCATAAGTCACACTTAGCCTTTGATTGAAAATTTTTTTTTATTCTATCCTAGCTTTATTGTGTGCACTACTCTTATCCCCAGCATGCCCTTTGAATTTTTCAAGTGCTTTTTTCCCATTAGAAAAACCACAACTAGTGAAAGCTTCATCTCCCAGTGCCACATAACCACGCTCGTAAAGAAAACAGTAAAGGCAATATGCAACATCTTTTGATTCATTATATTAAGCCAATCATAATCTTTGTATCATGTCAATTGAGTCATTTTTCTATTTTCGGAATTTCCAAAATAATTGAGTCATTTTTATTTTTGGCAAAAAGTAACTCTCTCGTTTACTTTATTCTTTTTTCATCTCTTTATACTTTATTCGCCATCTATTTAACACACTATTCTTAAACTCCATGCTGAAAAAATGCCTCAATTAACAAGGAACGGATGGAGTAGTTTTTTTCATATTCCAAGTTTCAACTCCGAGCAACACTTTATTCCAAAAGGAGAATCTTAATCTTTCCAAAATGGCTAAATGCCAAAATCTACAAATTTAAAGACTTTGAATTAGAATTATAAAACACACCTTGATATTTATGAAATTTTGCATATGTAATTTGGAAATAGTTGGCCATCTTCTTCAGATGGAGAGTCGGGGGTGGACTTGTGGAGTCCGAAGGGCCAAGGTGGACGGTGCGGAGGAAATTGATGCTTTAGAGCTTAAGAGTGGGGAGCAGAATCGCCTTCGCCAGAGATTAGACACAGCGCGGTGACGTGATTAGAATTTAGGGGATTCTATTTAGGGCTCAGGAATTTTTTAAATAATCTATATCATTATTCATTTATTTGAGTTTAGTTTAGTTTCATTTATAAGGTTGACAATTGATTGTCTTTTAATTTTTCTTGAATTGAGCTTGAGTTTTTAAATTTTATTTCATTTTAGCTTGGTTTGGGGCGGTAATGGTTACTCCCTCCGTCCCTAAAAGTTTGTCCCATTTTTCAACTTCTGTCCATCCCACAAAATTTGTCTCATTTCACTTTTTTACCATTTTTGGTAGTGGACTCTATATTCCACTAACTCATTCCTACTCTCATTTTATTATAAAACTAATATATAAAAATAGGGCTCACATTCCACTAACTTTTTCAAGTCACTTTTTATTACATTTCTTAAAAGTCGTGCCCGGTCAAAGTGAGTCAAACTTTGGGGACGGAGGGAGTAATTTTTTGTCCACGGGGCGACGTAAGAGGCAACGGAGTTGGCAGATATGGAAAATATACGTCCGGGATAAGGAGTAAGTAGTCGCACGGAGGGGACGACCGCCCCCTGGATGGATCCGCCAGTGAGTGAGGAGCAGACTCGCCTCCCAGAGATTAGACACAATAGCGATAACATGATTGGAATTTGAGGGATTCTGTTTAGGGCTAAAGTTTTTTAAAATAATCTATATCATTATTTATTTCCTTGAGTTTAATATCATTTAGAAGGTTGGCAACAGATTAGGCTTTAAATACTACATTAATTGTGCTTGAGTTTTAAATTTTATTTCAATTGAGCTTGGTTTGGGGCGATATTGGTTAATTTTTTTGGTCTACGGGGGGATGTCGGAGGCAACGGAGGGGCCGAATATGAAAAATATACGTCCAGAATAAGGGGTAAGTAGTTGCACGAAGGGGATGACCCTCCCTGCCCCTAGATAGATCCTCCAGTGAGTGGGGAGCAGACTCGCCTCCGCCAGAGATTAGTCACAGCAGTGGTAACGTGATTGGAATTTTGGGGTATTCTATTTAGGGCTCAGGTTTTTTTAAAATAATCTATATCATTATTTATTTATTTGACTTTAATTTCATTTAGAAGGTTAGCGACATATTAGGCTTTTAATTTTTCTTTAATTTGGCTTGAGTTTTAAATTTATATTTCAAGTGAGCTTAGTTTGGGGCGGTGATGTTTTTTCTCCTACGGGGCGACGTCGGATGTAATGGATGGGGCGGATATGGAAAATATACTTCCAGGATAAGGAGTAAGTAGTCGCACGGAGGGGCCGACCTCCTCCGCCTGCCCCTGGATGGATCCGCCAGTGAGTGGGGAGCAGACTCGCCTCCGCCAGAGATTAGACACAACAACGGTAACACGATTGGAATTTAGAGGATTCTATTTAGGGATTCGGGTTATTTATATACTCCCTCCGTTCCAGTCAAGATGTCCACCTTTTCTTCTTAGTTTGTCTCACTCAAGATGTCCACTTTCTATATTTAGAAATCAATCTCTCTATCCTCTCTCCTCATTAAAATATTCAAGCACATTTTTCATTCTACTTTATCACACTCAACTACTTAAACTAAAATCTTTGTCATTCAAGAATGTGAACATCTTGAATGGAACGGAGGGAGTAATCTATTCCATTATTTATTTATTTGAGAATTTCATTTAGAAGGTTCGCAACAGATTGGGCTTTTAATTTTTATTCAATTGGGCTTGAGTTTTAAATTTTATTTCAATTGAGCTTGGTTTAGGTCTGTAGTGGCAACGTCGGAGGCAACGGAGGGGGCGGATATGGAAAAATATACGCCCAAGATAAGAGGTAAGTAGTCGCACGGAGGGAGTGACCATCCCTGCCCCCTGGATGGATCCGCTAGTGAGTGGGGAGCAGACTCGCCTCCACCAGAGATTAAACACAACAGCGGTATACGATTGGAATTTAGGGGATTCTGTTTAGGGCTCGGGTTTTTTTAAATAATCTATATCATTATTTATTTATTTGAGTTTAATTTCATTTTGAAGGTTGGCAACAGATTGGGCTTTTAAGTTTTCTTCAATTGGGCTTGAGTTTTAAAATTTTATTTCGGTTAAGCTTGGTTCAGGGCGGTAATATTTTTTTTGGTCTACGGGGCGACGTTGGAGGCATAGGAGGGGCGGATAGAGAAAATATACGTCTGTGATAAGGGGTAAGCAGTCACACGGAGGGGGCGACCGCCCTCCTGCCCCTTGATGGATCCGCCAGTGAGTGGGGAGTAGACTCGCCTCCGTCAGAGATTAGACACAGCAGCGGTAAAATGATTGGATTTTGAGGGATTCTATTTAGGGTTAAGGTTTATAAATAATCTATGTCGTTATTTATTTATTTGAGTTTAATATTATTTAGAAGGCTGGCAACAGACTAGGCTTTTAATTTTTCTTCTATTGGGCTTGAGTATTTAAATGTTATTTCAATTGATCTTGGTTGGGGCCGTGATGTTTTTTTTTCTACGGGGCGATGTCGGATGCAACGGTGGGTGCGGATATGAAAAATATACGTTCGGGATAAAGGGTATGTAGTTGCACGGAGGGGGTGACCGCCCCCGCCTACCCCTTGGATGGATCCGCCAGTGATTGGGGAGAAGACTCGCCTCCGCCCGAGATTAGACATAGCAACGGTATCGCGATTTGAATTTGGGGGATTCTACTTAGGGTTTCGGGTTATTTAAATACTCCCTCCTTTCCACTCAATATGTCAACCTTTCCTTTTTATTTTGTCCAATTCAAGATGTCTACTTTCTATATTTTGAAATAAATCTTTCTCTTCTCATTAAAATATTCAATCACCTTTTTTGCTATATCACACTAACTCCACCTAAAATCTTTGTCATTCAAGAATGTGGATATCTTTAATGGGACGGAAGTAGTAATCTACTCCCTCCGTCCTCAAAGAATATATACTTTGAATTCAGCATGAATTTTAATGTAAAATTGGTAAAGCTAGAGAGAGGTAGAGAGAAAAAGTAATTAGAGCGGTTAAAAGAAAAAAATGGATGCTTAATTTTAAGGCAAAACGTCGTCGTATATTGGACAGCATACAATCCTGTGTTTCCTCCCAGAGCAGAGGATCTCAGCCTCAGCCTCAGCCTCAGCCTATAAACTCGTCGTGACACGTGTTCCCATTTACTGCATCACACCTCAACTTTCATCTATTAACATTATCTTAGCCAACACGAAATTACCACTGGAATACGAGAGTGAAACGAACATTTGGAAAAAGTTTTTTCTGGTGAGTTTTGGTTGTTTGCGATGTCTGATTCGGGCAAACTCACAGTTCTTGTTACCGGTGCAGGTGGTAGAACAGGTAAAAATCCATTCTTCAACATTTCGATCCATCTAAATTTAGTGTGTGTTAATATATTGGGGTTTTGGTAGCTTTTTGGGTGTCGGAAATTTTCAGTTCAATTAAGTGACAATTTTTAAATGATATATGCACATTAAACATACGTGGGGCAAATTTTCTTTTTAGTTCATTTTTACTGATTTTTAGTTGGTTTTCGAAATTGGGTAGTTTTTTGTCGGAGAACTCTGAACATGAAGTATTTTCTTAGAATCTTCTTGAGTCCGAAAATTCAATTTCACCAAATTGGAATAGTGATGTGATGTATATAAATCAATCTAGTAGTATTAAGTTAACATTGAAGTTAAAAATCATTACTACATCGATCTCAATCCTTTTGAGCTCAACATGTTCAATTTATGTTTATTTGCTCCCATAGTTCAAGTTATGTCTATCTTGATGAAGATGATTTTTAAGAAAATCGCATATAAAATATGGAGTGTAAAGAAAATCTTGATGCACTACTCGTTTTAGGACAAATTGCTTACAAGAAACTGAAGGAGAGGTCAGATCAGTACATAACTAGAGGTCTGGTAAGAACTCCAGAAAGCAAGGAAAAAATTGGTGGAGAGGATGATGTTTATGTCGGGGACGTAAGGGACAGTGAGAGCATTGTTTCAGCCATTCAAGGTATAGATGCACTTATCATACTCACGAGTGCTGTGCCGAAGATGAAGCCTGGTTTTGACCCCGCTAAAGGCGGGAGACCTGAATTCTATTTCGAAGATGGAGCGTTTCCTGAACAGGTTCGTGTTATTGCTTAACTTTTAGGGGGCGTTTTCTTTGGTAAGATGGATTGGTAACAATAATCCAAGCCAATGTACTGTTTGCTTTGATGGTTTGATGAGCTTGATAGATCATTTTATCGTTCAAATACTCAAACTTATGTTTTATCAATCTATCGTATCACTCAAAGTATCAAGTCTTGATCTGATGTGCTCGTATCTAGGTCGATTGGATCGGACAGAAGAATCAAGTAGATGCTGGTGAGGACATATCTTTGAAGTTAATGGATATGATTGCTTTGTGTAATGTTATGAGAGTTCTCTCTTGACATGTATTATAACAGCTAAAGCTGCTGGAGTGAAACATATTGTGCTGGTGGGATCAATGGGAGGAACAAATCCAAATCACCCTTTGAATAGCTTGGGAAATGGAAATATCTTGGTTTGTGTGCATTGCCTCTCTCTCTCTCTCTCTCTGTCATTCTGCTCTAATGAGTTAAGGGATTTCATCTATCCATCACCTACTCATTGCAAGCAGAAAATTTTATGACTACACCAATTACATTTTGCAATCTATAAAATGTTTGATACTATTCGAATTCTTTTTCTTTGCAGATTTGGAAGAGAAAGGCTGAGCAATACTTAGCCGACTCAGGGATCCCATACACCATAATAAGGTACTCCCTCCGTCCTAATAAATATGAAACATTTGTTTTTCGGCACGGAATTTTTATTTTGTGAGTTAACGAAGTAAGAGCGAGGAAAAAGTAGAGATGATGTTGTTTCCATTTTAGGAAATGTTACATTTTATTGGGACAACCCAAAAAGGAAAACTTTTCATTTTAAATGGGACAGAGGGAGAATTTCTCTATCTCAAATTGTGGTGCAAAGTCTGATTTGGTCTTTCCATTGATATTTTTGATATGTTATTGCATCCGTTACGACTTCATGCTCTTTATTTGTGAGTTAACATCAGATATTCATGTTTCTTGAGTAAAATTAAATGTAGCAAATGTGATGATGGACATTGAAATAGTCTCTGGCATTTTTGTTACAAACCACCAAATTGTTATGCTTGTGCACAATACTAAATGTGAATGTGAGTACAACCTTTCCCCTAATGTCTCTTGATTGAACTCATCATCACATTATTTTGGTGGTAGAGCCGGCGGCCTGCAAGATAAAGAAGGTGGTCTAAGAGAGCTACTAGTAGGAAAGGACGACGAACTTCTCAGCACGGATACGAAGACTATCCCTAGGGCGGATGTTGCTGAAGTCTGTCTTCAGGTGATCACACTCGAATAGGCCATTTTTTCTCGTTTTATTTCCCTCCGCACCTTAGTCTTGCTTGCTTCAGCATACAACTTTGTTGAACTGTCTGTGCAGTCACTCAACTTTGAGGAGGCCAAATTCAAAGCTTTCGACCTTGCCTCGAAACCTGAAGGTTCCGGCACGCCAGCAACGGATTTCAAGGCTCTCTTTACTCAAATCACTGCTCGATTCTGATCAACCGAGCAATATTGCGATGATGGCTTGAATAAAATTGTCCCTTTTATTAATACCCTTATCATGTTATTGTACCTTTTGGCTTAATGTCTGAGATCTATAAAAATATTCCGTGATGCTCAATAAAAAGTAAAGCAATATTGAAAATTTGTAAATATAAGTACTTTTAAAGTTACATGAGTTTAATTTAATGTACAATTCGTAAAGTAGGATGGAGGAAGAGAAAAATGAGTGAAGTAAGATAAAGGAAGAAAAATAAAATAGTAGAAGTAGCGTTAGGAGATCGTGGAGTTCACTTCTTAAAATGGAAAGTTATAAAGTTTCTATTTTTAAGGGATGAAGGTATAGTATAATTGACATGATACAGAATTTGTCGTTATTTCCTAGCACCATTTTTTGCTCGAACAAAATACGAAATGGGTGTGGGGAAGCATTAACACCAAAAAATGTCCGAGCACGTTGACCGTGCAAAAAGAAAAGGCTCGCTAACTACGCCATTTTCAAAAATTCCGACAACTCATACATAACCATGTAAAATGGATCATAATCAACTGGCAAACTATGCCACCGAACCTTTTCTCTAAGAACCTCCTTCATGATCGGAATGTCCGAAGCCAACAAAACAACCGAGAAACTCTCCCAGTTCAATATGTCTGCGTATGGAAGATCATAGTGATCTGCTAAAATTACAGGAACACACCCATAATACAAAGCATCCCCTATTCGAGCTGTGTTCACTTCAAATGCCGATGCAGAACTTGCTCCTCAGGAGAGACTCCGAGTATGAAGTATTGAGGCGGTTCGGGTGCACTGAGATCTCTGAATCGTTCACCCACGTCTTCACAAGATACTCACGGACCCTCGAATTCATTGCCCCAGCATATAATGCAAGATTATCTCTGAAGCCATCATAAATAACACATCATTGATAAGTGAAAATAGTGGTACTCATGGTTCAGGAAAGATGGTTCAAAAACATAATTTAATGACAGTCATAAATTACCATTAACTCTTGAGCTTGTGTCACCTTTTGTTTCAAATTTATAACTCCCTATTTCCTAGTATAAAATTAGTCTATCTTATACTCCCGTCTCAAAAAAATAAGGACATTTGCGACGACACAAGAATTAATGCATAATTGGTAAAGTAAAAGAGATATGGAGAAGGACAATTAAAATAGTGTTAGTGGATACTAAGACCCACATTATTAGTGTTTAATGATGGGTCATAGTAGTATAAGTTATAAATAAGTTGATGCATATAGGTAAAGAGTTCAGAAGAACTTTCCATATATAGAAATGGAATAATTTTATAGGCAGGATAAAAAAGGAAAGTATCTTCATTTTTATTTTTATGAGACGGATGAATATATATAGTCCACATCCATTCATTAAAATTTTCCGTAACTCAATATCTCTTTTACATCATTTGATTTACAAGTTGTACTCTAGTATCCACTTACTAAACGCAACTTTTATTAATTTTTCTTATTTTTTACTTTACCAATTGCTTATTGAAACTAGATCTCCATATTTATAGGACAAAGAAAGTAAAAAAACAAAAAGGGTTTAGGGAAGATGTAAATCAAAAACTTTATCTATGGTAGAGAAGAGGTAAAAAATGAAAATATATGCATTGGATAGCAATTACACCTGTTTGATGGTGGGTAGATTGGTGGACGATCTCTTCTAGGCCATATCTGCGGTATCGAGGCGTCTTTATGGGAGACGTAGCTAGAGGAACATACCACTTGAATCGCGTTGAGTTTAACTTGGAGCGCTTTGTCCATGTCCGGTTCCAGAAGGGGTAGCTTCGACTAGTGTGTTGAACGTAGTTCTTGACATAAGCTTGAATCCCTCCAATGCCTACTCTCTCATCGTGTCTGAGGCTCACGATAGAGAAAGGGAGGTAGAAGAGGTGCGCTTCGGAAGGATCGTTTGTGAGGAAATGGCTTTTGAAGAGGGCTTTCTTGAAGTAGCCCGCCCTCGCTTGCCGTCTGGCTCACAATCCGGCGGCAGTAGCATGTTGTGTGGGTACATGTATATTTTCATGCTCTTGTTCATCTCTGCGTAGTCTTCCATGAATAGGCTTCTCTGGTGGAATGCATAGGAAAACGATCAACATTCAACCTTAGATGATCGTAGTCAATGACAGTGCATGTTAATTACTCCCTCCACCCCACTCAAGATATCCACATTTTTAATGATGAGAGGGAGGAGAGAGAGAGACTTACTTCCAAAGACAGAAAATGAACATCTTGAGTGAGCTAAACTAAAAAGGAAAAGTGGACGTCTTGAGTGAGACAGAGGAAGTATTATTTAGTTAACTTAACTTTGAATAAACTAAAGCCAGCTACGTACATACATATTGTAAGCAATTGCTACTATAAATTAAGGTAAACAAGATTATTTAATTACTCTATATGTCCACCATTTAAAGAGTCATTGTGTCATTTTTTATTGTCAATGATTTATAGAACCATTTACTTTATTCCACAAAGCCAAATAATTTCTTCAAATTCATGCCAAGTTAAAAAAGGTTCTTTAAATGGTGGACGGAGGGAGTATTTGTTACCATCACGACCTCTTTTCATCGGCAATGGCATTTCACGATTGTTGTCGTCTCCATCCTTGTCCGCTCACAGCCGCAGATTGAATGATTCTTGAGAGATGAAAGGGTTGTTGTGCATAACGTGCGACTGCGGTTGTTGAAGTGGTAGATTAGCTTTAGGAGGGTGAATGATGCCTTCTTGATGATGAATGTCATGTTTTGAGCTGGTTATGAGCAGGACGAATAGGCCTTGGACGGAATCTTTCTGACCGGCGCGGAACTGCGGCAACGGCGGACTCGGGAAGCTAGCGGCAGATGCCGCCATGCCCTACTCTAGCGAGAGTTTTGATAAGTAATTTTGAGATGATGGTAGTATAATGGTGATACAAGTAGAATGCAAATTGGCTGCTTTAATAATGGACTACTTAATTTTATTTTGAAGTAAGATACTGGCGTTACAATGCGGATTAATAAATTAAGTTTTTCCATGGACTCAATCACAGATTCAAGAACCATGAGGAATAATATAAGATTATTTTACTAAATAATCAAATCTGACAATCTGTGAAGCGATATTATACTCAATTATTGTGGTGTTACTTAGTTAATTGATATCTTCAATTTCACTTCTCTCGTAACATGATGAGACCTTTATCAATGGAAAATATGATACAGAAGTTTTTTTTCTTATTTTTTGGAGTGTAAATAAGGCAATCTTGAACTCTTTTCAAAGGAAATGGTATTTTTAAAAATATCATAATAATGGTTATAATTGTTTGCGTATGAGAGGTGATATTAATTGACAATAGACTAATATTTTACTGTGAATTTTGTCTTTTTATGAGTTTGCTTTCGAATTTTCAATCTATTGAGAAATTTCAAGCAGACATTCACAATAGTTTGTGGCGTCATTCTACCGATGCCTTATCAATCGAATATTCATCTTCGTTTGTGGCGTCAATTTGTATCATTGGATTAGACGGGTGTGATAAGCTATATATTAGAGTAAAATATACATTATTAGTCAAGTTACATTATTACACTAAAATGTTACATTATTTTACTAAAATAGTACATTATTAGTTAAGTTACATTATTAGACTAATAATCTACTTTATTAAATGACACGTGCATTAATCTAACTGTTAGATCACAAGATCCAAAAAGTGTTTTACATGTTGAAAATGAATACATCACCCATATATATATATATATATATAGAGGGATGTATTCATTTCCTTTTCCTATATTTCCTCCTTTTTCCTTCTTAATATCAGCCATTAGATTAGAGAAATGGACGGTCAAGATCAACATTGGGTAATTAATCCCGTGTTGCATTATTTCTCCTATTTTGTGCATTATGAGGGTACAATAGTAATCTAATAATGGCTGGAAACCGCTACGAATAATGCACCACATGGTCACGAGTAATGCATATAGTTGCCTATATAATGCACAATATGTGAACTGCAATGCATACGAACAAGATGTGCTGTGTTATGATGTTTGACACACGTTTCTTGTTTCCCCTAAGGGTTTAATAAGCTTAGGGGCTAGGGTATAGTACGTTGACATGTATGTAATCTTCACATGGTAACGAGTAATGTATATAATTTACTATATAATGCACAATTTGTGAACTGCAATGCATACGAACAAGATGTGTTGTGTTATGATGTTTGACACACGTTTCTTGTTTCCCCTAAGAGTTTAATAAGCTTAGGGGCTAGGGTATAGTACGTACGCATTAATAACAAATTATAAAACGATACGAATAATTCACCAAATTGTCACGAGTAATGGATGTTATTAACTATATAATGCACAATATGTGAACTGCAATGCATACGAATAAGATGTACCATGTTATGATGCTTGACACACGTTTCTTGTTTCCCCTAAGGGTTTAATAAGCTTAGGGGCTAGGGTATAGTACGTAGACATTACTAAATGCACGTATGTAATTATGAGGGTACAATAGTAATCTAATAATGGCTGGAAACCGCTACGTATAATGCACCACATGGTCACGAGTAATGCATATAATTGCCTATATAATGCACAATATGTGAACTGCAATGCATACGAACAAGATGTGCTGTGTTATGATGTTTGACACACGTTTCTTGTTTCCCCTAAGGGTTTAATAAGCTTAGGGGCTAGGGTATAGTACGTAGACATGTATGTAATCTTCACATGGTAACAGTAATGGATATAATTTACTATATAATGCACAATTTGTGAACTGCAATGCATACGAACAAGATGTGCTGTGTTATGATGTTTGACACACGTTTCTTGTTTCCCCTAAGGGTTTAATAAGCTTAGGGGCTAGGGTATAGTACGTACGCATTAATAATAAATTATAAAATGATACGAATAATTCACCAACTTGTCACGAGTAATGGATGTTATTAACTATATAATGCACAATATGTGAACTGCAATGCATACGAATAAGATGTACCATGTTATGATGTTTGACACACGTTTCTTGTTTCCCCTAAGGGTTTAATAAGCTTAGGGGCTAGGGTATAGTACGTAGACATTACTAAATGCACGTATGTAATCTTCAATCCGTTGATTAACCCATATACACAATACCTCTAATAATGCATAATATACTGAGATAATGACAATTAACAGCTACATAATGCACTACCTAAACCAAATAATGCACATACGTATATTCCAATAACAACAATTTGTTAGTAATGTCTACGTACTATACCCTAGCCCCTAAGCTTATTAAACCCTTAGGGGAAACAAGAAACGTGTGTCAAACATCATAACATGGTACATCTTATTCGTATGCATTGCAGTTCATATATTGTGCATTATATAGTTAATAACATCCATTACTCGTGACAATTTGGTGAATTATTCGTATCGTTTTATAATTTGTTATTAATGCGTACGTACTATACCCTAGCACATAAGCTTATTAAACCCTTAGGGGAAACAAGAAACGTGTGTCACACATCATAACACAGCACATCTTGTTCGTATGCATTGCAGTTCACAAATTGTGCATTATATAGTCAATTATATCCATTACTCGTTACCATGTGAAGATTACATACGTGTCTACGTACTATACCCTAGCCCCTAAGCTTATTAAACCCTTAGGGGAAACAAGAAACGTGTGTCAAACATCATAACATGGTACATCTTATTCGTATGCATTGCAGTTCGCATATTGTGCATTATATAGTCAATTATATGCATTACTCGTGACCATGTGAAGATTACATACATGTCTACGTACTATACCCTAGCCCCTAAGCTTATTAAACCCTTAGGGGAAACAAGAAACGTGTGTCAAACATCATAACATGGTACATCTTATTCGTATGCATTGCAGTTCACATATTGTGCATTATATAGTCAATTATATGCATTACTCGTGACCATGTGGTGCATTATTCGCAGATACCAAAATGTGGCAGTTACTTTTCCGTCAAATGTCAATAATAACCCTGTAATGCATACAACCACCTTCTATAATGCAACACGGAACCAGTTTTATAGAATCAATCTGATCCGTTGATGCCTTAGATCTAACGCGTAATATTAAGAAGGAAAAGGGATCTAAGATGTGAAAAGGAGAATAACGCTCCCCTATATATATATATATATATATATATATATATATATATATATGGATGTATTCATTTCCTTTTCCTATATTTCCTCATTTTTCCTTCTTAATATCAGCCATTAGATTAGAGAAATTGACGGTCAAGATCAACATTGAGTAATTAATCCCGTGTTGCATTATTTGTCCTATTTTGTGCATTATGAGAGTACAATAGTAATCTAATAATGGCTGGAAACCGCTACGAATAATGCACCACATGGTCACGAGTAATGCATATAATTGCCTATATAATGCACAATATGTGAACTGCAATACATACGAACAAGATGTGTTGTGTTATGATGTTTGACACACGTTTCTTGTTTCCCCTAAGGGTTTAATAAGCTTAGGGGCTAGAGTATAGTACGTAGACATGTATGTAATCTTCACATGGTAACGAGTAATGGATATATTTGACTATATAATGCACAATTTGTGAACTGCAATGCATACGAACAAGATGTGATGTGTTATGATGTTTGACACACGTTTCTTGTTTCCCCTAAGGGTTTAATAAGCTTAGGGGCTAGGGTATAGTACGTACGCATTAATAACAAATTATAAAACGATACGAATAATTCACCAAATTGTCACGAGTAATGGATGTTATTAACTATATAATGCACAATATGTGAACTGCAATGCATACGAATAAGATGTATCATGTTATGATGTTTGACACACGTTTCTTGTTTCCCCTAAGGGTTTAATAACCCTGTAATGCATACAACCACCTTCTATAATGCAACACGGAACCAGTTTTGTAGAATCAATCTGATCCGTTGATGCCTTAGATCTAATGCGTAATATTAAGAAGGAAAAAGGATCTAAGATGTGAAAAGGAGAATAACACTCCCCTATATATATATATATATATAGGGGTGTGATAAAATACAAACTCTCTAAAATACAAACTATACAAACTTTAATCATACTCACTTAATACAATTAATCAACGGTTAATATAAGAGATTTTTCTAATGATAACATTTTGACATCGAAAAATCAGAATTTGGACACCCCCGTCGACATAATTTGTACACTCCGTACATCCCCCGGTGACATAATTTGTACATTCCGTTGACATCGACCCCCGGTGACAGAATTTGTACAGTCCGTTGACAGAATTTGTACACTCTGGTGACAGAATTTGTACACTCCGGTGACATAGTTTGTATAGTTTGTATTTTAGAGAGTTTGTATCTGATCACACCTCTATATATACAAATATATATATATATATATATATATATATATATATGGGAGCGTTATTCTCCTTTTCACATCTTAGATCATTTTTCCTTCTTAATATTACGCGTTAGATCTAAGGCATCAACGGATCAGATTGATTCTATAAAACTGATTCCGTGTTGCATTATAGAAGGTGGTTGTATGCATTACAGGGTTATTATTGACATTTGACGGAAAAGTAATTGCCACATTTTGGTATCTGCGAATAATGCACCACATGGTCACGAGTAATGCATATAATTGACTATATAATGCGCAATATGTGAACTGCAATGCATACGAATAAGATGTACCATGTTATGATGTTTGGACACACGTTTCTTGTTTCCCCTAAGGGTTTAATAATCTTAGGGGCTAGGGTATAGTACGTAGACACGTATGTAATCTTCACATGGTAACGAGTAATGGATATAATTGACTATATAATGCACAATTTGTGAACTGCAATGCATACTAACAAGATGTGCTGTGTTATGATGTTTGACACACGTTTCTTGTTTCCCCTAAGGGTTTAATAAGCTTAGGGGCTAGGGTATAGTACGTACGCATTAATAACAAATTATAAAACGATACGAATAATTCACCAAATTGTCACGAGTAATGGATGTTATTAACTATATAATGCAAAATATGTGAACTGCAATGCATACGAATAAGATGTACCATGTTATGATGTTTGACACACGTTTCTTGTTTTCCCTAAGGGTTTAATTAGCTTTGGGGCTAGGGTATAGTACGTAGACATTACTAACAAATTGTTGTTATTGGAATATACGTATGTGCATTATTTGGTTTAGGTAGTGCATTATGTAGCTGTTAATTGTCATTATCTCAGTATATTATGCATTATTAGAGGTATTGTGTATATGGGTTAATCAACGGATTGAAGATTACATACGTGCATTTAGTAATGTCTACGTACTATACCCTAGCCCCTAAGCTTATTAAACCCTTAGGGGAAACAAGAAACGTGTGTCAAACATCATAACATGGTACATCTTATTCGTATGCATTGCAGTTCACATATTGTGCATTATATAATTAATAACATCCATTACTCGTGACAATTTGGTGAATTATTCGTATCGTTTTATAATTTGTTATTAATGCGTACGTACTATACCCTAGCCCCTAAGCTTATTAAACCCTTAGGGGAAACAAGAAAAATGTGTCAAACATCATAACACAGCACATCTTGTTCGTATGCATTGCAGTTCACAAATTGTGCATTATATAGTCAATTATATCCATTACTCGTTACCATGTGAAGATTACATACGTGTCTACGTACTATACCCTAGCCCCTAAGCTTATTAAACCCTTAGGGGAAACAAGAAACGTGTGTCCAAACATCATAACATGGTACATCTTATTCGTATGCATTGCAGTTAACATATTGTGCATTATATAGTCAATTATATGCATTACTCGTGACCATGTGGTGCATTATTCGTAGCGGTTTCCAGCCATTATTAGATTACTATTGTACCCTCATAATGCACAAAATAGGACAAATAATGCAACACGGGATTAATTACCCAATGTTGATCTTGATCGTCCATTTCTCTAATCTAATGGCTGATATTAAGAAGGAAAAAGGAGGAAATATAGGAAAAGGAAATGAATACATCCCTATATATATATATATATATATATATATATGTATATATGATTGTATTCAAATCCTTTTTAACTAGTAAATCCTATTTCCTTCTTAATATAGTCCGTCGATTTACCTTAATCCAGCGGATCACATTTTAAACTCAATCATTAAAATTTTATTAAGATTAACCGTGTAGAGGGCATAAATGGAAATAGCAAATGGAGTTGGTTATGGTAAGTCCACGATTTTCTCACTTTTACGTTCCCTGCACTTTGGCAAAAATTCTTCTCTGATTTTCGCCCATTCAAGCAAAAATTCTTCTATGATTTTTCGCCCAATCAAGTTTCCATTTCTGCTGCCTTATTTTGGTTCGTCGAAGATTCTGCGAGAAATTATAATTTCACACATTCCGTCGCAAACAGATCGTAATTGTGCCAGTTGGGTCGTTTAACTATGGAAGAATGTAAGTCATCAATTTCCCCCCATGTTTATTGATTTTGGTGTTTTACATTTGTAATCGTATACCCGTCGCACTACCAGATGTCTGTAAATCATGAAATGTTGTGTTTGATGTTGGTGGTTATGTTACTGTTTTATCGAAATTTACTGATGGGCGGCGAATATTCTGAGGTGGCAATGGTGCATTCAGACCATTAGGTTTGCTAATTTAGTTGACATCTACTTTCAATTATGGATCCCAGGGAAGCCGATGGCAATTGTAGTAATTGACAAAAGTATCATTTTAAAACAAAAGTATCATTTTATCATTTAAAACTATCATTTTATCCACTCAAACTATCATTTTATGATGCAAAAGTATAATTTTAACATTCAAAAAATCTAAAACTATCATTATTAAACAAAAGTATCATTTTATCATTTGAAACTATCATTTTATCCCCTCAAACTATCAATTTATGATGCAAAAGTATCATTTTATCATCCAAAAATCTAAATCTATCATTTTAAAACAAAAGTATCATTTTATCAGTTGAAACTATCATTTTATCCCCTCAAACTATCATTTTATGATGCAAAAGTATCATTTTATCATCCAAAAATCTAAAACTATCATTTTAAAACAAAAGTATCATTTTATCATTTGAAACTATCATTTTATCCCCTCAAACTATCATTTTATGATGCAAAAGTATCATTTTATCATTCAAAAACCTAAAACTATCATTTTAAAACAAAAGTATCATTTTATCATTTGAAACTATCATTTTATCCCCTCAAACTATCATTTTATGATGCAAAAGTATCATTTTATCATCCAAAAAATCTAAAACTGTCATTATTAAACAAAAGTATCATTTTATCATTCGAAACTATCATTTTATCTCCTCAAACTATCATTTTATGATGCAAAAGTATCATTTTATCATCCAAAAAAACTAAAACTATCATTATTAAACAAAAGTATCATTTTATCATTTGAAACTATCATTTTATCCCCTCAAACTATCATTTTATGATGCAAAAGTATCATTTTATCATCCAAAAAATCTAAAACTATCATTATTAAACAAAAGTATCATTTTATCATTTGATACTATCATTTTATCCCTTCAAACTATCATTTTATGATGCAAAAGTATCATTTTATCATCCAAAAATCTAAAACTATCATTTTAAAACAAAAGTATCATTTTATCATTTGAAACTATCATTTTATCCCCTCAAACTATCATTTTATGATGCAAAAGTATCATTTTATCATTTTAAGAGAGAGGGAGCGCTGCGTGAAAGAAGATGCGAGCGATACTTTGTTGAATTCTGATCTTGGGAATATAATGCACAGTTCAGTTTAAATAATGCATTATATGTGATATGTAATGAACATTTATCTTGACCCGTTTATTTTACCTTATGCAGTGTTTCGATGCACCTTTTCTTCTAAAGATTCCTGTCATTAAAAATCAAAGGGGTCTTGACCCCCAATAGGGTCAGAAGAGACCGATTCTTCAGACTTAGATTTTGAGGAGACAGATTTTTGAGCCAAGAATTCAAAGAAATCTTTTTTGATATGTTCTGGAAGATTATCCATAAAGCATTCGGGTTTTGCTTCTGAATTGCTGGATTTCTTAGATGTTTCAACTTTGTCCTTTTCTTTCCTTTCTTTTTGGTAAACCACCTTTTCACCAGTGGTAAAGAATTGTTTGACAGCAGGTTCAGCTCCGATATGATTTTGGAATTTAGCCCACCATTTAACTTTGTATACTCTTGTCAAAGAGTAAGGAGTAGGATCCGGGAAAATTTTTTCAAAATTAAAATCCCATGCAAAGATCCAAGGGACTTTGAACTCAGCATGAAACATGATAAATTTTTGAAAATTTTTTAGGGTAGAGAATTCAGCAAAAGTATTGAAACCTTTTTGAACATCAGAAGGAAGAATTTGAATTGAAGAACCCATTTTTCTCCACCAGTCAGGGAACCAAATTGGAAATTGTTTTTCACAATTATGATGAAATGTTATGAACCAAGAATGGTTGTAATATCTCAATAAGAAAGCTCTGAACCAGGCATTCTTATAATCGATATAATTATACCCCTGAGCTGGGTGGTTAAGGATTTTGAATTCATTAAGTCCACCAAAAGTGGTTATAGTATGGACTCTTTTGATAATGCATTTTGAATATTCAATTTCTTTGGCTCTGTTGTAAATATGAGTTATTTCCACTGAATCAGAATCCACCAGAATAAACTCATAATACCTTTGGTCTCTTAAAAGATCATTAGATTCCCAAAGTTGGGAGGGATTTGACAAACGGTTTTTTATAAAATCAATTTGAGATAGTCTGGCAGGATATTCAGAGAAAGGGGTCATCCCACAATCTTCATGCCAATCTTTGGCCAAGTATTTGTTTTCTTCAGGAGTGTTTGGGAATTGAATATTTGCAGGTCTTGGAATATTTGAGGCAAGGACTGTGTTATAAGGGATTTCTGGAATGTTTTGTAGTGGTGAAAATCTATTTGGAATGATTTGATTGAATTTTTGAGGAGTTTTTGGAGCTGAGGATGAAATCAAGGCTTTTGATGTTGGTTTTGAAGGAAAGACTTCATAATCTTTGACACTTTGTTTCTTGGTTGTTCTAGGATCCATCACTGTGACCTTGTAAAAATTCTCTTGTTAGAAAATCAGGTAAAGAATTATTTTCTCCTTTTATGAATTCAATTTCAAAGTCGAAAACAGATAAAATAGCTTGCCATCTGGCAAATATTTGTTTTGACACAATATTTTGAACATCTTTTGTAAGAACTTCTTTTGCAGATTTGCAATCAATTCTAAGTAAGAATTTTTTATTATAAAGATCATCTTGGAATTTTGAGATACACAAAACAATGGATAAAATTTCTTTTTTGATAACGGAATAATTTATTTGTGCATTATTCCAGATACCAGAATGATATCTTACTAACTGTTCTTTTGAATCAAGTTTTTGCTTTAATATTCCTCCATAGCCTATGTTTGAAGCATCGGTTTCAATAATCATAAAGGCTTCTGGATTAGGGATACCTAGGCAAGGTAGAGTTTTAACTTGTTGTTTTATGGTTTTAACAATATTAGTATGTTCTTCAGTCCAGTTAGAAGGGGTTTTCTTAAGTCTTTGATAAAGAATTTTACAAGTTTCTCTAAGATTAGGAAAGAAGTCAGAGATGTAATTTAAACATCCTAAAAATCTTTGTAATTGGTTTTTATCTTTAATTTCATCAGGGAATTTGTCCGTAAAAGATATTGACCTACTGATGGGTTTGAAGGTTCCTTTTTCAATTTCGTGCCCTAAAAATCTTATGCTGGTTTGGAAAAGTTTCATTTTGGAGTAGAGATAACTAACCCATTTTTCTCGATGGTTTTTAGGAAGATCTCTAAATGTCTTATATGTTGGTCAAGATCTTGAGAAAAAATCAAGACATCATCAATATAGACAATATTGAATTGACTATGAGGATTAAGAATGTCATTCATGATTTTTTGGAATTCTGAGGGTGCATTTTTTAATCCAAAGGGCATTACGTTCCATTCATAATGTCCAAAAGGGACCGTAAAAGCTGTTTTATATCTATCTTTTTCAGCTATTTGAATTTGCCAGAATCCTGATTTAAGATCAAATTTGGAGAATATCTTGGCATTATAAAGTCTATTGATAAGGTCTCTCTTATTAGGAATTGGGTGCCTAATCCATTGTAATACCTTATTGAGAGGTTTATAATTAATGACTAACCTAGGAGTTCCTCTTTCTAATTCAGCTTGTTTCATAACATAAAAGGCTGAACAGCTCCAAGGAGAATTTGAAGGTCTTATAAGTTTTTTATCTAATAAGTCTTTAATTTCTTTTTACAAACTTCTAATAGTTCGTGATTCATTTGAATAGGCCTTGATTTTGTAGGAATTTTTTCTTCACAAAAATCTTTTTCATATGGTAATTCAACTACATGATGCTTTCTTTCCCAAAATGCATTAGGAACATCATTACAGACTCTTTTAATAAAATTATTTTCTATTTCTTTGATTTTCGAGGCATACTTAGAAGTTTTAATTTGATCCTCAATCCTTTGAAAAGGTAATTCTTCTTTGAGAAATTTCATTTGTTTTTGTTTTTGAGTAATATTATTGATTTTTTTAAATATTGAATTCTTTTGGAGATTTAAAATTTCTTGTTTCTTAACAGGGGAAATGAATTTAAATTTTATTTCTCTTCCTTGGATATTGGTAGTAATACCATTATCACTAACGTTAAAAGGATAGATTTGGGTTAGGAAGGGTGTTCCTAAAATCATATTATAAGTGACATCTTCCGCAATGGTAAAGATATTTTTAAAGCAATACCCATTATTACAAATATGAGCTTTGGATAGTTTGAATTTAATTCTCAAAGGTTTATTATTAGCTGTGTAAAGTTTCTCTTTAGTTTTATCACAATATTTAGTTGGAACGATTCCTTCTCTAATGATATTATGATCTGCTCCTGAATCAACAAGGGCCATAATACTGGTTTTGAAATTATTAACTACAAGGGTTATGTTGACATGCCATTTTTGATAATTTATTTCTTGGATAACTCTTATAGAATTATTTTCTGAATTATTATCAGGGTTTTCCCAATTACTGACATCTGTATTATTTTCAATGATGGATAACCTTGTTTCTAAATCGAAATCTTTTTCTTTTAATTCATAAAATTCCTTATTAATTTGTTTTTTAAGATTATTAATTTCTCTTTGAAGGTCTCTTGTTGTTATTTGCTTAGAAATACTTTGATAAGGATATTTATCCCATAATTTATTTAGACTGAATTGTTCATTGATATTAATCTTTTTAGAAGTAGATGGTTCTTCCAAAATTAAGTCTTTTAATTTATTAAGATATTCATCTTTTAAATCATTGTCTGGGATTTGTTGAATGAGATCAAAAATAATCTCTTTCTTTTCTTTAGTAATGACATTGATGCAATTTTTACAAATATCTTTTCCATGATTAACACTAGTATGATAATCACTTTCTTCTGAAGTAGTTTGAATTTCTTCAATTTCATGTTCTGAATCGCTTTCTGTGTTAGAATAATTATCTTCTTCTCTTAAGAGATTATTGATTTGTTTACTTAGAAGCCTAATATTCTTTTTCTTCTTCTTCCAACATTGATCTTCGGTATGACCAGGTTTCTTACAGTACCAACATTTTATGTTGCTTTCATTTTTATCTTGAGTTGGTTTAAATTTTCTTTTGGGTTTTGTTCTTCTAAAATTATTTCTGTAAGGTTTGTAATTTTTAGATTTTTGTGAAAATTTTTTAAATTTTTTAGCTTTTCTTTTAATCTTAGAGGAAGGGGCTTCAATTTTCCCTATTCCAAACATTTCACAAAAACATCCTAATTCATTCTTTGCCTTTTGTTTATCCTTTCTGTATTTATTTTGTATTTTAATTTCCATACAGAGGGCTAATCCTTCTTTTTTGATGAAAGCAAATAATTGGCCAAAAGTTATTTTATCAAAGGGAATATCTTCAGAATCTATGTCATCTTTAATTTTTTGAATTATTCTTTCACCAAAGAGTTTGGGTAATCCTGCAATAAACCTTTCTTTCCAAAAGGCTTGATTACAGTCATTTCTTTTGAGAACTTGTGTTATGAAAACATCCTTATACCAACGGTAATCAGACAATGACGGACATCTAAGATTGGTTAACACAATAGAGGAACTGTTGTATTCTTCTCTTGGGTTTCCTATGAAATACATCGAAATGGTTACAACAAGAAAGTCACAAGCATCACTTGCTTCTTTAATCTCTCCTTCTGGTTCTTCAATATTAACCTTATGATTTAAAATTTCTTCTTTACTTTCAAGGCTTAAAGCATTATCCCACCAGTTTTTTAATTGGCCTGTAAAACCATTAACTATGAGGACACATGCTTCTTTTTCGGAAACTCCATTACATCTATAAGCAATTTTTGCCATTCCCATTTCTTGTAAAGTATTAATGATTTCATATTCGGATTTTCCATCTATATTCCATTCTGTAATAGAATTTCCATCATAACTAGACTTATGAAATTGACCTCTTTCTTCATAAAGCATATCAGCCGGAGAAGGTCTATTATAGTAATTTTTGTTATTATTAAATTTATTTCCTTTAAAAATTTTATTTATCCTAAAAGGAGTGTCATCATTTTCTTTAAAGGCTTCTTCAAATTTTTCAACATAATTATCATCTTGGTCAGAGGAAGAATAACTAGACTGATCAGTATTTGACTCATAATTTTCTTTGATGACATTAGTATTTGAAGTGCTTGGCTCACCAAGTTTTTCAGTAATTCTTTTAAGAAGATTTTCTGTTTTAGAATTAAGAGAAATGTTTTTATTTTTTAAAATATCATTACTTTGGAAATAAGGTCTAGACTTGTCATTCAGTATACTTTGTTTAGTAGATGGAGTATTATTAGTAGATAAGGTGTCAAGTTGATTTGCAATAGTATTAAGAATTTGATTTGAATAGTTATTTTGTTGAATGACTCTTTGTAAATCCTTTTCATCAGTTTCTTTTGTTTGTTTAAAAGGATCAGCAATAATTTCTCCTTTATAAGTTTGAATTTTTAAAGATTTTAGAGGAGGGTGTACTGCAGAAATAACAGTGTTATTATTAGACAAACACCATTTTTTTATGAGACTAGTGTTAACTTCAATGGTAGGTTTTTTGAAACAATCATACCATCCTTCTGTAGAAAGGTATATTGCTATAAAATCATAAAAAAGAAAGTTTGATTTTATCCTTTTCATTTCTTTTAACCATTCATCTTTTATTTTGTTTCTAATTTTTTCATCAATTTTATTAAACCATCTTTCTTTTTCTTTGTAAAAGGGAGAGCTTAATTCGTCATTTAAATAATCCATATCAGGTTCAAAATCTTTATTATAAGTTATGACCATAGTACTCCTAGTAGGGGAATAAGGATCTCCTATACTTTCTTCAGTAACAGAGTTTGATTGAGGTATAGGGGTTTTGAAAGTCCACTTCCTTTCTGAGGTACTTGGAGTATCAGAACAGGAGGCTCTATTATTTTCATAGTTAAAACTTCTATTGTAACTAAAATTTGAGAAAGAATTTGTCCTATCGAAATTAACTGTAACCGTGCCATCAGGTTCTTCAATAATTTGAGATGGTTCAGTCTTTCTAATATTTCGGGGAATTTGTGGTTCTTTTATGATAAACTGGTCAGGGATTGTAATTTGATCCCATTTGAGACGTTTAGGAGTATATGTTGTGGATTGTTCAGCATCCATTTGTAAGAGAATAGTTTCTCCTTTTGCAAAAGGATTTTTACTAAATTTAGGATTTAAGTTTGAAGACATAAGTCTAAGGTAAACCCTAAACATGATAGCAAAATTTTTACAATTATGAAATTCATCCCCTTGTATTTGAACATCAAGAACAAGGGATTCTAAAATCATTGGGTCTGTAAGATCGACAGAAAAGTTTGGAGAACTATTAAAATATATTGGCCCGTTACAAATATTAGTTTGGACCATTGCCAGAAGGGAAGTTTGATATTTTTTAAGTCTTTTATCTCTTAGGGCGAGATAAATAGGGGTGTCAACTCCTATATGAACTAAGGGTTTGACAGCAATTTGAGCAAGACCAAAATGGGCATATCTATGTCCTTGTTTTATATATTTTTTAATAGAGTCATAGTTAAGTAAAGGAAAACTTTCAGATTTATGAAGAATACTTCTAGTTTCTTCATGAGTTCTAACAGAAAAGGCAGTTCTGAAGTCAAACATACCTATATCATAGAAGTTTTCTACTTTCTCTTTTGGGATGGTCCAATTTGAATAATCAATAGGTACATATATTTCATTACTAAAAACGATATCTTTATCATTTCTATTGTCGGAGCTGGATCTTAAAAGAT
Source organism: Salvia splendens (assembly GCF_004379255.2). Classification (NCBI taxonomy): domain Eukaryota; kingdom Viridiplantae; phylum Streptophyta; class Magnoliopsida; order Lamiales; family Lamiaceae; genus Salvia; species Salvia splendens. The sequence goes on from NC_056034.1 coordinate 28,280,308, forward strand.
TTCTAAACTTACTGGCCATAATCAGATTAGAGAGATAAGGATTAGATTTAGGGGTAGGTTTAGGAAAGAAACTGGTCGCAGGGGAACACAATGCGTGGAACACCTAAAATGGCTTACCAACCGTCTTACAAGTTTGCCAAACCTGAATTCCAACGTTTCTTAGACTAAATTTTACCCTAAGATAACTCTTATCTTTTCCAATTTGATTATAACTGGTAAATTTATTAAACTCACTAACATCCATTACCGCCATCGAAATGGCTCTGATACCATTTTGACCCAGGTTATTAAGATTATTAAGATTTTTAAGAGTTTTCGAATTTTTAAGATTTTTCGTGAATAGTGAATAGTGAACAGTAACTGTGAACAGTAACTTTGAACAGTAACTTTGAACAGTAACTTTGAACAGTAACTTTGAACAGTAACTCAATTTTAATTATGATTATTCCGTTATCAGAGTTCATGATATTTGAATCATCAAACTTGTTGGTTAAAACCTTGTTGTTAGAACACTTATTGGCAAAAGCCGTGTTGTGTAATAACGTATTGGTTGAAACCTTATTGTTTGTGATTGAAATATTAGGAACTTATTTGTTATATTCAAAAAACAAATGGAAAGTATTTCAGGAAAAAGGTAGATTAAAAGTAATCTATAAAGACAAATGTTAAGAAAAGAGTTTTAAAAACTCACTTTGGCTTAAAACTTGAAAGGTTCACAGAGGGAAGGAGGGAGAAGAGCAATGAGTCTGAGATCAGAACTCGGTGTGCTCAACTTCTTCGCAAACCTCTTATTTATAGCCAACATCCCTGGCTAAATAGGAGTACAGTATCTTACAAAAACGTAAGCAGTGACGAAATACACACTAATTTACATATTATTTTATCAAACTATTACAAAAGTACTACATCACTATTTACAAAAGTAGCCACTTTTGTTGACTTTTGAGAAGCTTTTGAAACATCTTTTGAAAGATAGCCGTAACTTTTGACATTTGAAGATTTGCTTCACCTTATGCTGCCATGATGAGGTGGAGCCTATTGATTTTATTTCTGCATCTTTTGATATATTGGCAATGTCTCCATTCTTCATCATCGTAATAGTAGTCCATATGTCTACTTCTAGGAAATCTGACTTCATACATTACTTGGAGACTTTCTTCTTCATCTCTGATAGCTTGTTCTAATCTTCTAATTTCATCACCAATGTGAGGGAACCAATAAGGAGGCATTCTGTTATAATAAGAACAGAATTAGGCTGCAGTGATAATATTTATAATTTTGAGAGTTCTCTTCATTCTTTCAATTCTTTGCTTTTGATGCTCAAGACTTTCAATAATCTCACTAAGATATGGAAAATCCACTTCTTTTGGAGGGATATCAAGTGCTGCTTTTGCATCTTCTAAGAGAGATTCAATCACCAAAATACTAATTTTGATTTCTTGAATAAGATACTTTGAATAAGCATCAACACCTTTTCTTCTAAAGATTCCTGTCATTAAAAATCAAAGGGGTCTTGACCCCCAATAGGGTCAGAAGAGACCGATTCTTCAGACTTAGATTTTGAGGAGACAGATTTTTGAGCCAAGAATTCAAAGAAATCTTTTTTGATATGTTCTGGAAGATTATCCATAAAGCATTCGGGTTTTGCTTCTGAATTGCTGGATTTCTTAGATGTTTCAACTTTGTCCTTTTCTTTCCTTTCTTTTTGGTAAACCACCTTTTCACCAGTGGTAAAGAATTGTTTGACAGCAGGTTCAGCTCCGATATGATTTTGGAATTTAGCCCACCATTTAACTTTGTATACTCTTGTCAAAGAGTAAGGAGTAGGATCCGGGAAAATTTTTTCAAAATTAAAATCCCATGCAAAGATCCAAGGGACTTTGAACTCAGCATGAAACATGATAAATTTTTGAAAATTTTTTTAGGGTAGAGAATTCAGCAAAAGTATTGAAACCTTTTTGAACATCAGAAGGAAGAATTTGAATTGAAGAACCCATTTTTCTCCACCAGTCAGGGAACCAAATTGGAAATTGTTTTTCACAATTATGATGAAATGTTATGAACCAAGAATGGTTGTAATATCTCAATAAGAAAGCTCTGAACCAGGCATTCTTATAATCGATATAATTATACCCCTGAGCTGGGTGGTTAAGGATTTTGAATTCATTAAGTCCACCAAAAGTGGTTATAGTATGGACTCTTTTGATAATGCATTTTGAATATTCAATTTCTTTGGCTCTGTTGTAAATATGAGTTATTTCCACTGAATCAGAATCCACCAGAATAAACTCATAATACCTTTGGTCTCTTAAAAGATCATTAGATTCCCAAAGTTGGGAGGGATTTGACAAACGGTTTTTTATAAAATCAATTTGAGATAGTCTGGCAGGATATTCAGAGAAAGGGGTCATCCCACAATCTTCATGCCAATCTTTGGCCAAGTATTTGTTTTCTTCAGGAGTGTTTGGGAATTGAATATTTGCAGGTCTTGGAATATTTGAGGCAAGGACTGTGTTATAAGGGATTTCTGGAATGTTTTGTAGTGGTGAAAATCTATTTGGAATGATTTGATTGAATTTTTGAGGAGTTTTTGGAGCTGAGGATGAAATCAAGGCTTTTGATGTTGGTTTTGAAGGAAAGACTTCATAATCTTTGACACTTTGTTTCTTGGTTGTTCTAGGATCCATCACTGTGACCTTGTAAAAATTCTCTTGTTAGAAAATCAGGTAAAGAATTATTTTCTCCTTTTATGAATTCAATTTCAAAGTCGAAAACAGATAAAATAGCTTGCCATCTGGCAAATATTTGTTTTGACACAATATTTTGAACATCTTTTGTAAGAACTTCTTTTGCAGATTTGCAATCAATTCTAAGTAAGAATTTTTTATTATAAAGATCATCTTGGAATTTTGAGATACACAAAACAATGGATAAAATTTCTTTTTTGATAACGGAATAATTTATTTGTGCATTATTCCAGATACCAGAATGATATCTTACTAACTGTTCTTTTGAATCAAGTTTTTGCTTTAATATTCCTCCATAGCCTATGTTTGAAGCATCGGTTTCAATAATCATAAAGGCTTCTGGATTAGGGATACCTAGGCAAGGTAGAGTTTTAACTTGTTGTTTTATGGTTTTAACAATATTAGTATGTTCTTCAGTCCAGTTAGAAGGGGTTTTCTTAAGTCTTTGATAAAGAATTTTACAAGTTTCTCTAAGATTAGGAAAGAAGTCAGAGATGTAATTTAAACATCCTAAAAATCTTTGTAATTGGTTTTTATCTTTAATTTCATCAGGGAATTTGTCCGTAAAAGATATTGACCTACTGATGGGTTTGAAGGTTCCTTTTTCAATTTCGTGCCCTAAAAATCTTATGCTGGTTTGGAAAAGTTTCATTTTTGGAGTAGAGATAACTAACCCATTTTTCTCGATGGTTTTTAGGAAGATCTCTAAATGTCTTATATGTTGGTCAAGATCTTGAGAAAAAATCAAGACATCATCAATATAGACAATATTGAATTGACTATGAGGATTAAGAATGTCATTCATGATTTTTTGGAATTCTGAGGGTGCATTTTTTAATCCAAAGGGCATTACGTTCCATTCATAATGTCCAAAAGGGACCGTAAAAGCTGTTTTATATCTATCTTTTTCAGCTATTTGAATTTGCCAGAATCCTGATTTAAGATCAAATTTGGAGAATATCTTGGCATTATAAAGTCTATTGATAAGGTCTCTCTTATTAGGAATTGGGTGCCTAATCCATTGTAATACCTTATTGAGAGGTTTATAATTAATGACTAACCTAGGAGTTCCTCTTTCTAATTCAGCTTGTTTCATAACATAAAAGGCTGAACAGCTCCAAGGAGAATTTGAAGGTCTTATAAGTTTTTTATCTAATAAGTCTTTAATTTCTTTTTTACAAACTTCTAATAGTTCGTGATTCATTTGAATAGGCCTTGATTTTGTAGGAATTTTTTCTTCACAAAAATCTTTTTCATATGGTAATTCAACTACATGATGCTTTCTTTCCCAAAATGCATTAGGAACATCATTACAGACTCTTTTAATAAAATTATTTTCTATTTCTCTGATTTTCGAGGCATACTTAGAAGTTTTAATTTGATCCTCAATCCTTTGAAAAGGTAATTCTTCTTTGAGAAATTTCATTTGTTTTTGTTTTTGAGTAATATTATTGATTTTTTTAAATATTGAATTCTTTTGGAGATTTAAAATTTCTTGTTTCTTAACAGGGGAAATGAATTTAAATTTTATTTCTCTTCCTTGGATATTGGTAGTAATACCATTATCACTAACGTTAAAAGGATAGATTTGGGTTAGGAAGGGTGTTCCTAAAATCATATTATAAGTGACATCTTCCGCAATGGTAAAGATATTTTTAAAGCAATACCCATTATTACAAATATGAGCTTTGGATAGTTTGAATTTAATTCTCAAAGGTTTATTATTAGCTGTGTAAAGTTTCTCTTTAGTTTTATCACAATATTTAGTTGGAACGATTCCTTCTCTAATGATATTATGATCTGCTCCTGAATCAACAAGGGCCATAATACTGGTTTTGAAATTATTAACTACAAGGGTTATGTTGACATGCCATTTTTGATAATTTATTTCTTGGATAACTCTTATAGAATTATTTTCTGAATTATTATCAGGGTTTTCCCAATTACTGACATCTGTATTATTTTCAATGATGGATAACCTTGTTTCTAAATCGAAATCTTTTTCTTTTAATTCATAAAATTCCTTATTAATTTGTTTTTTAAGATTATTAATTTCTCTTTGAAGGTCTCTTGTTGTTATTTGCTTAGAAATACTTTGATAAGGATATTTATCCCATAATTTATTTAGACTGAATTGTTCATTGATATTAATCTTTTTAGAAGTAGATGGTTCTTCCAAAATTAAGTCTTTTAATTTATTAAGATATTCATCTTTTAAATCATTGTCTGGGATTTGTTGAATGAGATCTAAAATAATCTCTTTCTTTTCTTTAGTAATGACATTGATGCAATTTTTACAAATATCTTTTCCATGATTAACACTAGTATGATAATCACTTTCTTCTGAAGTAGTTTGAATTTCTTCAATTTCATGTTCTGAATCGCTTTCTGTGTTAGAATAATTATCTTCTTCTCTTAAGAGATTATTGATTTGTTTACTTAGAAGCCTAATATTCTTTTTCTTCTTCTTCCAACATTGATCTTCGGTATGACCAGGTTTCTTACAGTACCAACATTTTATGTTGCTTTCATTTTTATCTTGAGTTGGTTTAAATTTTCTTTTGGGTTTTGTTCTTCTAAAATTATTTCTGTAAGGTTTGTAATTTTCAGATTTTTGTGGAAATTTTTTAAATTTTTTAGCTTTTCTTTTAATCTTAGAGGAAGGGGCTTCAATTTTCCCTATTCCAAACATTTCACAAAAACATCCTAATTCATTCTTTGCCTTTTGTTTATCCTTTCTGTATTTATTTTGTATTTTAATTTCCATACAGAGGGCTAATCCTTCTTTTTTGATGAAAGCAAATAATTGGCCAAAAGTTATTTTATCAAAGGGAATATCTTCAGAATCTATGTCATCTTTAATTTTTTGAATTATTCTTTCACCAAAGAGTTTGGGTAATCCTGCAATAAACCTTTCTTTCCAAAAGGCTTGATTACAGTCATTTCTTTTGAGAACTTGTGTTATGAAAACATCCTTATACCAACGGTAATCAGACAATGACGGACATCTAAGATTGGTTAACACAATAGAGGAACTGTTGTATTCTTCTCTTGGGTTTCCTATGAAATACATCGAAATGGTTACAACAAGAAAGTCACAAGCATCACTTGCTTCTTTAATCTCTCCTTCTGGTTCTTCAATATTAACCTTATGATTTAAAATTTCTTCTTTACTTTCAAGGCTTAAAGCATTATCCCACCAGTTTTTTAATTGGCCTGTAAAACCATTAACTATGAGGACACATGCTTCTTTTTCGGAAACTCCATTACATCTATAAGAAATTTTTGCCATTCCCATTTCTTGTAAAGTATTAATGATTTCATATTCGGATTTTCCATCTATATTCCATTCTGTAATAGAATTTCCATCATAACTAGACTTATGAAATTGACCTCTTTCTTCATAAAGCATATCAGCCGGAGAAGGTCTATTATAGTAATTTTTGTTATTATTAAATTTATTTCCTTTAAAAATTTTATTTATCCTAAAAGGAGTGTCATCATTTTCTTTAAAGGCTTCTTCAAATTTTTCAACATAATTATCATCTTGGTCAGAGGAAGAATAACTAGACTGATCAGTATTTGACTCATAATTTTCTTTGATGACATTAGTATTTGAAGTGCTTGGCTCACCAAGTTTTTCAGTAATTCTTTTAAGAAGATTTTCTGTTTTAGAATTAAGAGAAATGTTTTTATTTTTTAAAATATCATTACTTTGGAAATAAGGTCTAGACTTGTCATTCAGTATACTTTGTTTAGTAGATGGAGTATTATTAGTAGATAAGGTGTCAAGTTGATTTGCAATAGTATTAAGAATTTGATTTGAATAGTTATTTTGTTGAATGACTCTTTGTAAATCCTTTTCATCAGTTTCTTTTGTTTGTTTAAAAGGATCAGCAATAATTTCTCCTTTATAAGTTTGAATTTTTAAAGATTTTAGAGGAGGGTGTACTGCAGAAATAACAGTGTTATTATTAGACAAACACCATTTTTTTATGAGACTAGTGTTAACTTCAATGGTAGGTTTTTTGAAACAATCATACCATCCTTCTGTAGAAAGGTATATTGCTATAAAATCATAAAAAAGAAAGTTTGATTTTATCCTTTTCATTTCTTTTAACCATTCATCTTTTATTTTGTTTCTAATTTTTTCATCAATTTTATTAAACCATCTTTCTTTTTCTTTGTAAAAGGGAGAGCTTAATTCGTCATTTAAATAATCCATATCAGGTTCAAAATCTTTATTATAAGTTATGACCATAGTACTCCTAGTAGGGGAATAAGGATCTCCTATACTTTCTTCAGTAACAGAGTTTGATTGAGGTATAGGGGTTTTGAAAGTCCACTTCCTTTATGAGGTACTTGGAGTATCAGAACAGGAGGCTCTATTATTTTCATAGTTAAAACTTCTATTGTAACTAAAATTTGAGAAAGAATTTGTCCTATCGAATTTAACTGTAACCGTGCCATCAGGTTCTTCAATAATTTGAGATGGTTCAGTCTTTCTAATATTTCGGGGAATTTGTGGTTCTTTTATGATAAACTGGTCAGGGATTGTAATTTGATCCCATTTGAGACGTTTAGGAGTATATGTTGTGGATTGTTCAGCATCCATTTGTAAGAGAATAGTTTCTCCTTTTGCAAAAGGATTTTTACTAAATTTAGGATTTAAGTTTGAAGACATAAGTCTAAGGTAAACCCTAAACATGATAGCAAAATTTTTACAATTATGAAATTCATCCCCTTGTATTTGAACATCAAGAACAAGGGATTCTAAAATCATTGGGTCTGTAAGATCGACAGAAAAGTTTGGAGAACTATTAAAATATATTGGCCCGTTACAAATATTAGTTTGGACCATTGCCAGAAGGGAAGTTTGATATTTTTTAAGTCTTTTATCTCTTAGGGCGAGATAAATAGGGGTGTCAACTCCTATATGAACTAAGGGTTTGACAGCAATTTGAGCAAGACCAAAATGGGCATATCTATGTCCTTGTTTTATATATTTTTTAATAGAGTCATAGTTAAGTAAAGGAAAACTTTCAGATTTATGAAGAATACTTCTAGTTTCTTCATGAGTTCTAACAGAAAAGGCAGTTCTGAAGTCAAACATACCTATATCATAGAAGTTTTCTACTTTCTCTTTTGGGATGGTCCAATTTGAATAATCAATAGGTACATATATTTCATTACTAAAAACGATATCTTTATCATTTCTATTGTCGGAGCTGGATCTTAAAAGATTTCTAAACTTACTGGCCATAATCAGATTAGAGAGATAAGGATTAGATTTAGGGGTAGGTTTAGGAAAGAAACTGGTCGCAGGGGAACACAATGCGTGGAACACCTAAAATGGCTTACCAACCGTCTTACAAGTTTGCCAAACCTGAATTCCAACGTTTCTTAGACTAAATTTTACCCTAAGATAACTCTTATCTTTTCCAATTTGATTATAACTGGTAAATTTATTAAACTCACTAACATCGCTAGGGTGTAGTACCCACTCACAAACGGAACCATCACAAAGGGAAGATAGTATGAATCATTCCCCTTGGGTTTAGCAACCCATGGGGCTAGGTTATAGCACCACCACAATAATTCAATTTGGACACCCCCGTCGACATAATTTGTACACTCCGTACATCCCCCGGTGACATAATTTGTACATTCTGTTGACATCGACCCCCGGTGAAAGAATTTGTACAGTCCGTTGACAGAATTTGTACACTCCGGTGACAGAATTTGTACACTCCGGTGACATAGTTTGTATAGTTTGTATTTTAGAGAGTTTGTATCTGATCACACCTCTATATATATATATATATATATATATATATATGATTGTATTCAAATCCTTTTTACCTAGTAAATCCTATTTCCTTCTTAATATAGTCCGTCGATTTACCTTAATCCAGCGGATCACATTTTAAACTCAATCATTAAAATTTTATTAAGATTAACCGTGTAGAGGGCATAAATGGAAATAGCAAATGGAGTTGGTTATGGTAAGTCCACGATTTTCTCACTTTTACGTTCCCTGCACTTTGGCAAAAATTCTTCTCTGATTTTCGCCCATTCAAGCAAAAATTCTTCTATGATTTTTCGCCCAATCAAGTTTCCATTTCTGCTGCCTTATTTTGGTTCGTCGAAGATTCTGCGAGAAATTATAATTTCACACATTCCGTCGCAAACAGATCGTAATTGTGCCAGTTGGGTCGTTTAACTATGGAAGAATGTAAGTCATCAATTTCCCCCCATGTTTATTGATTTTGGTGTTTTACATTTGTAATCGTATACCCGTCGCACTACCAGATGTCTGTAAATCATGAAATGTTGTGTTTGATGTTGGTGGTTATGTTACTGTTTTATCGAAATTTACTGATGGGCGGCGAATATTCTGAGGTGGCAATGGTGCATTCAGACCATTAGGTTTGCTAATTTAGTTGACATCTACTTTCAATTATGGATCCCAGGGAAGCCGATGGCAATTGTAGTAATTGACAAAAGTATCATTTTAAAACAAAAGTATCATTTTATCATTTAAAACTATCATTTTATCCACTCAAACTATCATTTTATGATGCAAAAGTATAATTTTAACATTCAAAAAATCTAAAATTATCATTATTAAACAAAAGTATCATTTTATCATTTGAAACTATCATTTTATCCCCTCAAACTATCAATTTATGATGCAAAAGTATCATTTTATCATCCAAAAATCTAAATCTATCATTTTAAAACAAAAGTATCATTTTATCAGTTGAAACTATCATTTTATCCCCTCAAACTATCATTTTATGATGCAAAAGTATCATTTTATCATCCAAAAATCTAAAACTATCATTTTAAAACAAAAGTATCATTTTATCATTTGAAACTATCATTTTATCCCCTCAAACTATCATTTTATGATGCAAAAGTATCATTTTATCATTCAAAAACCTAAAACTATCATTTTAAAACAAAAGTATCATTTTATCATTTGAAACTATCATTTTATCCCCTCAAACTATCATTTTATGATGCAAAAGTATCATTTTATCATCCAAAAAATCTAAAACTGTCATTATTAAACAAAAGTATCATTTTATCATTCGAAACTATCATTTTATCTCCTCAAACTATCATTTTATGATGCAAAAGTATCATTTTATCATCCAAAAAAACTAAAACTATCATTATTAAACAAAAGTATCATTTTATCATTTGAAACTATCATTTTATCCCCTCAAACTATCATTTTATGATGCAAAAGTATCATTTTATCATCCAAAAAATCTAAAACTATCATTATTAAACAAAAGTATCATTTTATCATTTGATACTATCATTTTATCCCTTCAAACTATCATTTTATGATGCAAAAGTATCATTTTATCATCCAAAAATCTAAAACTATCATTTTAAAACAAAAGTATCATTTTTTCATTTGAAACTATCATTTTATCCCCTCAAACTATCATTTTATGATGCAAAAGTATCATTTTATCATTTTAAGAGAGAGGGAGCGCTGCGTGAAAGAAGATGCGAGCGATACTTTGTTGAATTCTGATCTTGGGAATATAATGCACAGTTTAGTTTAAATAATGCATTATATGTGATATGTAATGAACATTTATCTTGACCGGTTTATTTTACCTTATGCAGTGTTTCGATGTTTGGTTCACGGTTCTTGTTTTCCCTAAGGGTTTAACAAGTCTAGGGGCTAGGGTGTAGTACGTTCTAAGTCTAAATAACGTTGTCCGAATACACGCGCTACAGTAATTCAATTTTATTTTTTAATGCGTTTAAGATTTGGTACAATAAATGATGAACCAATAGTATCTAATAATGCGCACGAATCAGTGAATAATGTACAGATTGAAGAGAATAATGTTGAAAGGAAATTGAATTCTTGCCCTTTGGGTTTAGCAATCCATGGGGCTAGGTTGTGATACTCACTCACAAACAGAACCATCACACATGGGGAAGAGAGTTTGAATTATTCCCCTTGGGTTTAGCAACCCATGGGGCTAGGTTATAGTACCACAACATGAATTAAATTTCATTTTTTAAAACTACTCATACAATCAGAACAAAAGCGGCTTATACACATATGCATTATAGGACACAAATCGTCCATTACTGAGTAAATAAAATCCATTACACTGAAATATTTTCACATTAAGATTTGTTACAGCAAATAATGTACCAAAAAAGTATCTAATAATGTGCACGGATAATTGAATAATGCACAGATTGAAGAGAATAATGTTGAAAGGACATTGAATTCATGCCCTTTGGGTTTAGCAATCTATGGGGCTAGGTTGTAGTACCCACTCACAAACGGAACCATCACAAAGGGAAGATAGTATGAATCATTCCCCTTGGGTTTAGCAACCCATGGGGCTAGGTTATAGCACCACCACAAGAATTCAATTTTATTTTTTAATGCGTGTAAGATTTGGTACAACAAATAATGTACCAATAGTATGTAATAATGTGCACGAATCAGTGAATAATGTACAGATTGTAGGGAATAATGTTGAAAGGAAATTGAATTCTTGCCCTTTGGGTTTAGCAATCCATGGGCTAGATTGTAGTACCCACTCACAAATGGAACCATCACAAAGGGAAGAGAGTATGAGTCATTCCCCTTGGGTTTAGCAACCCATGGGGCTAGGTTATAGCACCACCACAATAATTCAATTTTATTTTTTAATGCGTGTAAGATTTGGTACAACAAATAATGTACCAATAGTATGTAATAATGTGCACGAATCAGTGAATAATGTACAGATTGTAGGGAATAATGTTGAAAGGAAATTGAATTCTTGCCCTTTAGGTTTAGCAACCATGGGCTAGGTTGTAGTACCCACTCACAAATGGAACCATCACAAAGGGAAGAGAGTATGAGTCATTCCCCTTGGGTTTAGCAACCCATGGGGCTAGGTTATAGCACCACCACAAGAATTCAATTTTATTTTTTAATGCGTGTAAGATTTGGTACAACAAATAATGTACCAATAGTATGTAATAATGTGCACGAATCAGTGAATAATGTACAGATTGTAGGGAATAATGTTGAAAGGAAATTGCATTCTTGCCTTTTGGGTTTAGCAATCCATTGGGCTAGGTTGTGGTACCCACTCACAAACGGAACCATCACAAAGGGCAGAGAGTTTGAATTATTCTCATTGGGTTTGTTAAACCCTTAGGGAAAACAATGAACGTGCGCCAAACATCGAAACACGACACAACTTAAATGAAACGGTGCTGGATAAATGTTCATTACATATCACAATTAATGCATCACAGAAACTAAAACTACGCATTACACTATATAATATGTACATTATGTATATCTGTTTTAAAATATACCTACGCGTTATGCATGTGCAACCCAGACGAATTACTCCAGCTCGTGTATTTGGACAACGTTTTTAAGACTTAGAACATACTACACCCTAGCCCCTAGGCTTGTCAAACCCTTAGGGAAAATAAGAAACGTTCGCCAAACAATGGCACACGGCACAACTTAAATTAAATGGGTCAGGATAAATGTGCATTACACATCACAAATAATGCATTATATAATATAAACTACGCATTATACTATACAAAATATACATTATGTGCAACCACAGACGAATAACTGCAGCTCGTGTATTTGGACAACATTTTTTAGACTTAGAACATACTACACCCTAGCCCATAGGCTTGTTAACCCTTAGGGAAAACAAGAAAAGTGCGCCAAACTTCGAAACACGACACAACTTCAATTAAACGCGTCAGTATTAATGTTCATTACATATCACAAATAATGCATTACAGAAACTAAACTACGCATTATACTATACAATTTGTACATTATGTGTACAATATGTGGATCGACGGCCGAGTTCACATTCATCATCACTTCAAAGTCCCCGAGTTGAACCATTCAACTCACCAGCACAACCTCTTCTACCGCCGCGTTTCGCTCTACCTCACCTCCCTCCCGTCGCTCGAGGACTCCGATTTTACCAACCTCTCCGCCGGCAAAAAATCAAACGACATCGTTTTATCGCTCGACGAAAATCAGACGATCCACGACGATTTCCTCGACGCGAGAGTCTCGTGGCTGAATCCAGTGGTATGAATGATCCCCTATGTCACATGAAATAATGTACATATGGCAGGAAATAATGCACAACTGAAAATTAAACAACAAAAATATTTGTACACAACTACCTACAATAATCTACTAATGACAGCAAATAATGCACAAATGAATAATGTACACTATTCCATACAATAATGTACAATTGTAATCAAATAATGCACGAACTTGAATACAATGTTCAGTCATTTACGTATTTTTTTCGAAACATAGTCATGTAACTTCCACCAAGAACCATAATCAAATAATGTATACTACTACATCAATAATGGACAGATTAAATCCAATAATGCGCACATGAATATTGCATTCACACAATCACCCTTGTACACAACCAGTAAAATAATGGATACTACATGATAAATAATGTGTAATACTAGATAAATAATGTACAGATTCCAGCAAAAAAAGGGCACACGAATATTGCATTCACCCAATCAACCATGTACATAAGCAGTCAAATAATGGATAATACATGATAAATAATGTGTAATCATTAAGTAATAATGTACCCAAATAATCAAATAATGCACTCAAGAATTTTACATTCACCCATCCACCCATTTACAAAAATTGTCGACGAATGAGCAAATAACGTCTACTTGATGTAGATCCTATCCAATGCCATAAGCGAAGGCTCAATGATACCTCCCCTAAGCCTCAACACCAAATGCAGAGTCGGCTCTACAGAATTATTCATCACTCCGATAATCAGAATACAGAGCGTAACAACATAACTACATCTAGAAACGGAGAGAGAGAATTACCTTTCTGTATGTTGTAAGCAGCAATTGTTAGGCCATCTTCACGCTGCTTTCCGGCGAATATCAATCGCGTCTGATCCGGTGGGATTCCTATACATAATTTCAAAAGTAAATCTCATCAATTTACCATCAACAATTCATCACACCCCATTTTCTTCAAATTAACATGGGACACCATAGAAACCTTTTGCAACCCTACCTTGTCGACACCTTCAACATTTTTTTCACGCGCTACCAGAGTGAGAGTTGGAGAGTGAAACCGAAGAAAACGATCACTTTCTGGAGATACCCGACGAAAAACAGTGGCGGCTAGGGTTTGAAGAGTGGTAGAAAATGGGAAGACGAATTGCAGAGACGTGGGGAGAGGGATAGACGTTTGGAGTGAGAGAGAGAGTGAGTAGATGGAAGGTTGCATCAAAATCCCGCTGAAAATTCGCTGCTTCCGTTTTGGGCGGTTTTCAAATTAGATGTTTTACTAGTTTACCCTTATAATGCACAAAATCTACCATATAATGCACAAAATCCACCATATAATGCAACACGGGATTGACAAATGGGATTTCATCTGGTCCCTCCATCCACCAAATCCAACGACCCAAATTAAGAAGGAACTTAAATCTAAGAGAGGAAAAGGAGATTAACACAACCCTATATATATATATATAGGGATGTATTCATTTCCTTTTCATATATTTCCTCATTTTTCCTTCTTAATATCAGCCATTAGATTAGAGAAATGGACGGTCAAGATCAACATTGGGTAATTAATCTCGTGTTGCATTATTTGTCCTATTTTGTGCATTATGAGGGTACAATAGTAATCTAATAATGGCTGGAAACCGCTACGAATAATGCACCACATGGTCACGAGTAATGCATATAATTGACTATATAATGCACAATATGTGAACTGCAATGCATACGAATAAGATGTACCATGTTATGATGTTTGGACACACGTTTCTTGTTTCCCCTAAGGGTTTAATAAGCTTAGGGGCTAGGGTATAGTACGTAGACACGTATGTAATCTTCACATGGTAACGAGTAATGGATATAATTGACTATATAATGCACAATTTGTGAACTGCAATGTATACGAACAAGATGTGATGTGTTATGATGTTTGACACACGTTTCTTGTTTCCCCTAAGGGTTTAATAAGCTTAGGGGCTAGGGTATAGTACGTACGCATTAATAACAAATTATAAAACGATACGAATAATTCACCAAATTGTCACGAGTAATGGATGTTATTAACTATATAATGCACAATATGTGAACTGCAAAGCATACGAATAAGATGTACCATGTTATGATGTTTGACACACGTTTCTTGTTTCCCCTAAGGGTTTAATAAGCGTAGGGGCTAGGGTATAGTACGTAGACATTACTAAATGCACGTATGTAATCTTCAATCCGTTGATTAACCCATATACACAATACCTCTAATAATGCATAATATACTGAGATAATGACAATTAACAGCTACATAATGCACTACCTAAACCAAATACTGCACATACGTATATTCCAATAACAACAATTTGTTAGTAATGTCTACGTACTATACCCTAGCCCCTAAGCTTATTAAACCCTTAGGGGAAACAAGAAACGTGTGTCAAACATCATAACATGGTACATCTTATTCGTATGCATTGCAGTTCACATATTGTGCATTATATAGTTAATAACATCCATTACTCGTGACAATTTGGTGAATTATTCGTATCATTTTATAATTTGTTATTAATGCGTACGTACTATACCCTAGCCCCTAAGCTTATTAAACCCTTAGGGGAAACAAGAAACGTGTGTCCAAACATCATAACATGGTACATCTTATTCGTATGCATTGCAGTTCACAAATTGTGCATTATATAGTCAATTATATCCATTACTCGTTACCATGTGAAGATTACATACGTGTCTACGTACTATACCCTAGCCCCTAAGCTTAGTAAACCCTTAGGGGAAACAAGAAACGTGTGTCCAAACATCATAACATGGTACATCTTATTCGTATGCATTGCAGTTAACATATTGTGCATTATATAGTCAATTATATGCATTATTCGTGACCATGTGGTGCATTATTCGCAGATATCAAAATGTGGCAGTTACTTTTCCGTCAAATGTCAATAATAACCCTGTAATGCATACAACCACCTTCTATAATGCAACACGGAACCAGTTTTATAGAATCAATCTGATCCGTTGATGCCTTAGATCTAACGCGTAATATTAAGAAGGAAAAAGGATTTAAGATGTGAAAAGGAGAATAACGCTCCCCTATATATATATATATATATATATATATATATATATATATATATATATGCGTTAAAATGATAATCATATTTATGGTGATAACCTAATAACCTATCATTTTATGGGTCAAAAATATCATTTTTACTAAAAATGATATTTATACACTATAAAATGATATTTTTTCAGCATGCATAGAATGATACTTTTAATCCATAAAATGATATTCTATTTTATGAAATGATATATTTCATCCATAGAATGATAGGTTATTAGGTTATCACCATAAATATGGGTTATCATATGATCACATCCCTATATATATATATATATATATATATATATATATATATATATATATAGGGTAGTGTTAATCTCATTTTCCCCCCTTAGATTTAAGTTCCTTTTTAATTGGAACCGTTAGATTTGATGGTTGGATGATCTGGATTAGAAGCCTACTTATGATTCCGTCTGTGCTTTATTAGGGCCATTTCGTGCATTATGTGGGCAAATTGGTAAATGTACATTGTTAAAACCGCCCAAAAACGGCAGGTCCGAAATTCAAGCGTGATTTAGCCACGACCTTCCATCTTCTCTGCTCATTTCTCACGCCAAATCTCTCTCCCCTCAATACATCAACGCAATTCGTCTCCTCCACTTCCAGCCACTTTCAAAACCCTAGCCGCCACGGACAATCTCCACCGAACGTCGTTCGTCGTCTGTTTCCCTGTCCAACATTCATCCACGTCTGTTTCTCCCAAAAAATGATCTTTTCAAAATCTTACTTCTTTGTGGTTAGGGTTGGCTCGCTAATTGGTTTTGTAATTATTTTGTGGGTTACAAATGTTTGTTGACCCATTTTATGGATGAAATTTAGTAGGGGTATGATTTTTCTATTCGTTTCCCAGATTAATAATGACGAAAACAGGACGTCCTTCAACTTCACAATAATCGCAATTTGAAGGTGAGCATTCTATTTGAGTAGCATGTAGAATTACCGGGTGATTGCAACTGTATACTCAATGGGTGAATGTAGTATTTGTATGTTCATTAATTAATTGGATCTGTACATTACGTAGCTATATATATGCATTATATAATTTGTTTTATGCATCATGTGACTGCAGTTGTACATTGGTCAAAGAGTGAATGCAGTATTTGTATGTTCATTACTTGGTTGAATCTGTATATTACGTAGCTATATCTATGCATTATATATTCTGTTTTATGCATCATGTGACTACTGATAGTGCATTGGTGAAGGATGAATACAGAATTTGTATGTACATTACTTGATTGAATCTGAATATTATGTTACTATTTTTATGCATTATATATCCCGTTTCTTTCATTATTTATGTAGTAGTTTACATTATTTGTCAAGTATTTGGCATTATTTGAATGCTTGCTGAGTGATGTGGGTGAAATGTTGAATGCAATATACCTATGTGCATTATTTGATTGAATCTGTACATTATTTAGCTAGTGGTTTACATTATTTACCATTTATTAGGCATTATGGGACTGCTTGTGTACATAGGTAAATGGTGAAAGTCATATTCCTTTGTGCATTATTTGATTGCTTCTGTACACTAGGTATCAAGTATTGTACATTATTTATCAAGTATAAGGCATTATGTGACTGTTGTGTACATGAGTGAATGGGTGAAAACCAGAACTCCCGAATCTGCTTGTATAATATTCCTTAGTGCATTATTTGATTGAATCTGTACATTATTAAACTAGTAGTATACATTATGTGTTGAATATTATGCATTATTTGACTGCTGTGTACATAGGTGAATGGGTGAAAGTCATATTTCTTTGTGCATTATTCCATTGCTTCTGTACACTATTTATCAAGTATTATACATTATTTACCAAGTATTATGCATTAATTGACTCCTTGTGTCAATGGGTGAATGATGGATTATTTAATGAAAATGTGACACAATATTGATAGCTTCCCATTTAAATAATGTTCTGATGTTGTATGTTTGACAGCAGCTAAGCAGCTGAGATTCAGGAACAATGAAGTGAAAAAAATCGCAGATAAATACTGAGAAAGCAGATGGATGAAGACGAATTTGTACATTATTAAACTAGTAGTATACATTATGTAACACACATTATGCATTATTTGACCGCTGTGTACATAGGTGAATGGGTGAAAGTCATATTTCTTTGTGCATTATTTCATTGCTTTTGTACACTATTTATCAAGTATTATACATTATTTACCAAGTATTATGCATTAATTGACTGCTTGTGTACATGGGTACAATCACCATTGTATAAAATCACCAAAAAACATCTCATCCAACATTTACATTATATATCATAAATGATCCATTACAGAAACTAAAAAAACCATTATAGAGTAATATATGTACATTATGGGTATCACTAAAAACTACTTCCCTACCCGAGATGATATATAAACCCTAGATGAATGAATGAAACACATGGACTTTGGCGGCGGTTTTATAACTTAATACAAACTACAACCTATCCCCAAGGATTGCTAAACCCTTGGGGAATACATGAAACGTGCTCAGCAAACATTTACATTACAGATCATAAATCGTCAATTACTGAAAAAAAGTCATTACAGAATAATATATGTACATTATGTGTATCGGTAAAAACTACTTCCTAGCCGAGATAATATCTGAACTCTAGATGAATGAGTGAAACTCGTGCATTCAATTGGTCATCCTCGTTCGACTTCTTCTTGCCTTTCCTATTGCATACAAAATAATACGAGGTTGTAACATCGTCCATCTCTAGGGATTAGAATTTCTGACCGATAACATGCTTCAACTCAGGAGAACAATCAGGTACAACCACCACTGTACAAAAACGAAAATAAAAACGGCTCAGCAAACATATACATTACAACTCATGTCTCGACCATTACTGAACCTAAAACAACCATTATTTAGTATAATATGTACATTATGTACATCATGCATTATAGATCCTAAAACAACCATTACATAATATAATACGTACATCACGCGTGGCATACTCGCGGTCCTTCGTACAGATTGTGTTTCACCCAATATACTACAACCCTAGCCCCAGAATTGGGCAACCCTAGGGGAATGAAGAAAACCTAAACCCCACCACATCAAAACCTGGAAATCATGTTTCCATATAAACATAGTGAGCTACGACGACCGGCTCATTAAATCTAATCATTGCCGTTTACATATCATGCATTATATAGGCAATAACATCCATTACATATTCATATTTGGTGCATTATTCGAAGCGATTTAAACTACTAACCTAGCCACGACGAAAACTAAGACCTTCATCATACTCGCGGTCCTTCGTAGAGTTTGTGTTTCACACAATATACTACAATCCTAGCCCCCATAATTGGGGCAACCCTAGGGGAACAAAGAAAATCTAAACCCCACCTTATCAAAACATGGAAATCATGTTTCAAAATAAACATAGTGAGACACGACGACACAAAACACGAATTGTCTGCTCTACAACGAACGAATACTGTAACTGATGTTGATTGAATTTAACATCTTCGATACGTAAACAAGAACGGAAAGAGAAAAATTACCTTCTTCCATTATCGAGAGAACGATGACTGCCGCAACACCAACAGCAGACGTTTATAATACTGAGCATGCGTCGACCACAGCAACTCCGGTAAAGATTTTTGAGAGAGTAAAGCGTGAAGAGAAGGAGTATGGAGAGAGAGAGTTCTGGAGCGTGAGATTGGAAAAAAACCGCAAAGATTTTTGAGTGAGCAAATCATGGATATTTCCTTAACAACCATATTGTTGATTCTCTCTATTGCCCTTTACGTATTTAATATGGATTAAATTTAATGATTTCAGCAAATAAGTTAGGCCATAGGATTACCATAAATTAACGCATGAGATTTAGAAGGAGAAATGAGAAATTATGGGAAAAAGATTTGAATACAACTCTCTCTCTCTCTCTCTCTATATATATATATATATATATATATATATATATATATATGTAATAATCAATCGGTATACCGGTATACCACGGTATACCAAAGCACCGGTATATATCGCCGATTCGGTATGCCGGTATATACCGGTATATCGAATCTTCAGTATACCACGGTATACCGCGGTATAGGAAATCTAATACCGTTACCATACCGAATCTTTCAGTACGGTATCATACCGTACCGAAAACTACGGTATACCGAAAAATCGATATTTTCGGTATTTTTCGGTACGGTAATTCCGGTATTCCGGTATTTTGATATAATTCCTCACCCCTAGACGTGAGTAGTGGAATACATGAGAAGGTCTTTAGTTTGTTATATGTAACTGCTATGTAGTTGGTTTAGTGGAGTAGTGGAGTAGTGGAACACATGAAATCTTCCTATAAGTATTTCTTTTCATGTAATGTTGAGACACGAAAAAAAAAGAAACTACATTGAATAAACTTTCATTCTTCTCCTATGGATATCTCTCTCATCTACTGTAATATTCTCATTTTCCTTTAGCCGGCTCTTTCTGCTTTTCGGCAACGATGAAAACACGAGCAAGGAGCCAAAAATATATCAATGTCAATATTTTTGTTCCCCCATGAAACCGTCTAGAAGAAGAGGAGGAAAGAGAAAAAGGTAAGTGAAAGAAAAAGAAATCGATAAAGAACAACGACAAAGACTCATCCAGAAGACTTGATGGTGAGTAAAAAATGAGAAGAGGGATATTGTAGGCAGCTTATGTTTCTTTTCTTTCATTGGAAGAGTGTATAGGGAGATTTCACTGGAAGCGTGTATAAAGAGAAGATGGAGATTGCAGGCGGCTTATGTTTCTTTTATTTCATTAGAAGAGTATCATAATTTAAGGATTTAATTAGGATAATACAATTTTGAAATAACTAATAAATTTAGAAATATATTTATACTATAGTATAAAATTGTAATGCCATGATATTTACATATTTTGAATATACTATTTCGTATATTTTGTTGGATGATGATAGATATAAATCAGTTACAATCTATTCATATGATTATGGAACCATCCCTATAATTATGGATAACAAATTGTTGTTAGGTTTCAAATTTAGAAACGAAATAAATGATACAGATTACAAAATTGTATTCGTGGATTCAGTTATAATTTGAAAAGTAATTATAGAATAATTACTTGAATGACTTGATTTTTTAGTATAATATCATTAATAAAAACTATAGTACTAATTTAAATGGATACAGAATACAAAAAAGATCACACAATTTTGTAACAATATTATTCTGCGTCGGCGCGTTTTTAATTCAAAATACAATTGTAAAACCGTTTTGAGGTTTGAAAAGCCATCGTCTAATTTTAAAACTTGCAATACTACCAATTTGTTTTCCTAATCAAAACTTGATCTTGTGCATTAAAACCTAAGATTATTTCAAATACATTATTTAAATAATGAAGTTACAATTTTATATTCGTGAAGAAAACAAAATTACTTGATTTTTTAGTATAATATCATTACTAAAGCTATACTATTTTAAATGGATACATAAGTGCTACTCCAAAATAAAATAAATTAACTCAATATATACATGTAAAATAATCATGCATCAAATAATAAATTAATTGAAATGTACATTTTAAAATAAATCTTATCAAATTAGTATTGTAGTATAATGTATTCAACATAAATTCGTGGATTAGTATAATTTAAAATGTTGATGATTGAATAAAAAACTGATATCATCTCTATATTTTGAATTGTTTCATAATAAAATAAACACGGAATTAGTTAGAACTAATATATTTAAATTTTAAATTATATAAAATCAAAATGATTTTTATAATTATAGTACTTTAAGTTGATTTAATTATACAATAATTTATTTGTTTTTTTATCTTTAATCCAAAATATAACTAAATGATAAAAAAACTACACACAAGATTAGGATTTTAGATTTTTTTATGTTCATAATTTGTTTTATTTCAAAAATAAGAAAACGAGGACGGAAAGGGGAAGAGAAAGAAATCCATGAAAAAGAACGATAGAGGCAACAACGCATAAATTTAAAGTTAAACAATTAATACTTTGTTTATTTTTTAAAATTGAATTGAGTTGGCTTTGAACGGATCATCTATTCGAATAATTTAGCTTATGCGTTTGAATGAATCAATTCTAATTCATAATTACTTATAATTAGTAGATACATTAGATTTAGATTTATTTATCATGTACTTTTTAGCAAAATCATTTTTTTAATAAGTGCGAAGAAAATGAAATGGACCGTGCATAGCACGGGTGTGATACTAGTTACCTCTAATCTCGGTTCTACCACACAAGGGTGCTATTTCTTTTTCCTCCTTCTTATATATAATTCTTTTTAATTTAGTTTATTTTCTATTTCACTTTCGTATAGGTCTTTTTATATTTCATTATTATTATACTTCCTTATTCAAAATTGTCTTAGAACATGTGATTGTTTTTCATTTCATTTTTAATTTAGTTTAATTTAATTATTTTAGAATTCTTTCCTTATTTTTACTCCAAAAAATATGCACTTGTTCTTTTATTTTGTTCTATTTCCTTATTTCAATTGTCTTAGTTAAAAATCTTGTGATTTTCTTCATTTCAATTTAAAGTTTAGTTCTTTTTAGTTATGTCTGAATTGTTTCTTTATCATAAATTATCTTACTCTCAAAGATATGCACTTGATCCTTTTTTTTTTATGAAGAAAGTTGGGCATTGCCCAGAAACTGAAGAATCTATAGGAAATAAGAAACACTTAATCTATCATGTAGTAGCCAAGCATTCATACCCGGTGGATGGCCATCTAGAACATGAACTCCTTTATGAAAGCTATACGCATAATGGGAGAGAAAATCTGCAGCAAAATTACCTTCTTTATGCACATGTTGAACTACCACCGACTCAAATCTTGTAATAAGCCACGTAACCTCTGCACAATGTTGTGGCAGTTAACAGTTATCTGGCAGCTAAGAGTTACCTCAAAATGCCCCATAATCATGGCAACCCCAACAGCACTATCACTTTCCACTACCAGCTTCCGGATTTGCCAGCTGGACTCCATGGAAGAGACACCAAATTTCATCTAATGAGCGCAGCGGAAATTGCAGACAATAATAACAGATCTAGATTCATAATCATATTGCAAGTTGGGCACGTAATACACAACGGAACTAAATCTTACTTGTTGTTGTGTTTTCTTCTACGATTGTGTCCTGCAAGTTGAATCCGCTACTATCGAGGTCCACGTGTATTCTGATCCGATGCAGGAACAATTCCTCGGTACAATCGCTCTATAGAGAAAGCTAGGAATTCTCTACAAAGCTTTACGTATTTTCTCTCTAATGTTACGATATTTCTCATCCCCCACAATGGAGAATAAATAACCATTATATAGACAAAGAGTCATTAGGGTTTCATGATTGTTGGGCTTATGGACTAATTATAATTGTAGCCCAACTATAATTATTTAATCCATATTAATATAATCTAGCTCATATCCTTTCAATCTCCCACTTGGACTAGCATTAGATATAATACGCAGTTCCAACTTTGTACCCTTGAGCGGATCAAAACACACTTATAGTGTGACCCTTTAGGCCCTCATTATCGACGACGATCTAATCGAAGTCTGCACAAAACTCCTAGACTGTGTTGGCAGCGTAGCTCGATATATGAAGGACGTTTACGTGAATTCGGTAAACAAGCCTTTACATAAAGTTTATAGTAACATCCTTTCATTCACGAACCACCCGATTGAGCCTAAGATTTGTCATGTGTCATCCAAATAGCTCAATCACTTTATCTCATCTTTATTAAATGACCCATTCGATCATATTCAATTACTTTAATTGAATATATCTTTGCATTGGCCAATGACTTAATGGTCAAGTAATATAGAGAATTTGAGTGTTCTCTCAAAATTCTAATCGATGAATGAATCTCATTCTTGGCTCAACTACCATTTCCATTTATCTTATGATGTACCCAACACAAGTCTGTGTCTTAATCCTCCGAGGGGAGGCAAAACGTTGTACAAGGTCAAAGCACACCACTCAACAAACAAAATGTGTAATGACCTCAGATCCAAGGACTATTACATACTTCATGTACTAATAAACTGTAGACACTCAACAAAACAGTTTAATAGTAGGGTATACCAATACTCTCCAAAGTATATCATGTGTCCATCACGAGTATCTAAGATCTCATAGTTGTGAGAACAACTACATTCTCGAAGAATGTGATGCAAACCCCATGCTAACCTATAACATATCACCAATATCCCATTCTTGATGATTATTGGTTAGGGCTATTTTAGAATTATACTATATCATTAATGTCTCACACCATTAACGACAGTCACAATTCAAGGGAACAAATATTTAGAATAAAATCAAACATTTAAAACAATTATTCCAATAAGTGCACAAAACTCATAGGAAATAAAATTTTCATATAATGTGATCAAGTAATATTGTCTCAACACAAAATATTTCTAAGACATATAAAACTGTAACTCCCACTGATTCAAAGCCATCTACCAACATGCATAACACCTAAGCTCTCAAAGTGCTTGTTGTGTTTTGCTATACATAACGGTTTGGTGAAAGGATCAGCCAAGTTATCATCAGTGGGTACTCTTTCTAATTTTATGTCGCCTCTTTCAATTATTTCTCTGATCAGATGATATCTTCTGGGAACATGCTTGTTCCTGTTCGTAGCTCTGGGTTCTTTTGCTTGCGCAACAGCACCAGTGTTGTCACAATACAAAGGTATTGCACTATTGGCACTCGGAATGACACCCAGTTCTTTAACGAACTCTAACAAAGCAACAGCTTCTTTGGCAGCTTCAGATGCAGCAATATACTCGGCTTCGGTGGTGGAATCGGCAGTTGTACCTTATTTGGAACTATTCCAACTCACTGTTCCACCATCGAGGACAAAAACATATCCAGACTGAGACTTATAGTCGTCATGGTCTGTTTGGAAACTAGCATCAGTGTACCCAGTAACTGGTAACTCTGGTTGTCCACCATAGACTAAGAAATATTCTTTAGTCCTTCTAAGGTACTTAAGAATAGTCTTAACAGTTTTCCAATGTTCCTCACTGGGATTTTGCTGAAATCTGCCTGTCATTCTAAGCGCATAGGCCACATCTGGCCTAGTAGAAATCATGGCATACATAATAGATCCTATCGCCGAAGCATACGGGATCCTTTTCATGTTGTCTCTTTCTTTGTCATTAGAAGGACAATCCTTCTTTGACAATACAATGCCATGTCCCATAGGAAGAAAACCTTTCTTAGAATTCTCCATTGAGAAGCGCCTTAGCAACTTGTCTATGTAAGTGGATTGTGATAATCCCAACATCCTATTCGGTCTATCTCGATAGATCTTGATTCCAAGGATGTAGGAAGCATCACCCAGATCCTTCATCATGAAGGAACTAGACAACCACTCTTTCACGGATTGCATCATGGAATGATCGCTTCCCATAATCAAGATGTCATCAACATATATGATAAGGAAGACAACGTTTCCATTCTCGCGTTTACTATAAACACATGGATCCTCTTTGCTTCTGACAAAACCAAACGATTTGATTGTTCTGTCAAAACAAATATTTCAACTCCTCGAAGCTTGCTTAAGTCCATAGATGGACTTCTTTAGCTTGCACACTGCATTCAGCCTTTCTTTCGATACAAAACCTTCTGGCTGTGTCATATAGACATCGCCTTCTAATTCTCCATTGAGAAATGCGGTTTTGACATCCATTTGCCAAATGTCGAAATTGTAGTATGCAGTAATTGCAAGTAATATCCTAATGGACTTGATCTTAGCAACTGGCGAAAAGGTTTCATCATAGTCAATGCCTTCGCGCTGACTATAACCCTTTGCCACTACCCTAGCCTTGTAGGTTTGTACTTTGTCATCTGCATCTCTCTTCTTTTTGAAGATCCATTTGCAACCTATGGGGTAAACCCCATCTGGCAAGTCAAATAGTTCCCAGACTAAGTTGAAGTACATCGAGTCCATTTCAGATATCAAGGCTTCAAGCCACTTCTCTCAATCGGTGTCCGACACCGCCTCGGTATAGGTCTTAGGCTCATCATCATCTAAATCAACCTCATCATCTTGGTTCTCAACCATTAGATTCAGTCTATCAGGTGCACGACGAATCCTTCTAGGCCTATTGAGTTGGTTTTCTTCTGGCTCGGGCTGTTCATTCTGATTGTGAGTAGGCCCAGGAATATCACTATGATCTTCTTGAGGTAGAGGTGATGCAACTATTGTATCATCTTGTATTTGATGCATCTTATTGTCTTGATGAGGTTTTTCGAGAGTCCATCTAAGGTCTCCTCTAATAGTATTTTCCCCTCCTAATAGATCATCAAAAACTCCCACTGAGTTATTATTCAAACCATTTGACAATACATCATCCTCATTGTTAACTTGTGGTTTTTGAATTTCTTCAAGATCTACTGTATTTTGACCTTGTTCCTTGCAGACATAACTGTCTTCAAGGAACGTCACATTCCTTGATGTTATCACCTTGTGATTTTCAGGACAGTAGAAATCGTATCCCCTAGTTTGTTTAGGATATCCCACAAAGTAACACTTCTCACTTTTAGATTCCAACTTATCAGTTATTTGTTTCTTAACAAAAGCTGGAAAACCCCAGGTCCGCATATAGTTAAGACAAGGCTTTTTGCCATACCATAACTCGTATGGTGTTTTCTCAACTGATTTAGTTGGAACTCTATTCAGAATGTAAATAGCAGTCAATAAAGCATGACCCCAGAGAAATAAAGGAAGACTAGCTAAACTCATCATGGATCGAACCATATCTAATAATGTTCGGTTTCTCCTTTCAGATACTCCATTCATTTGTGGTGTACCAGGAGGTGTCCAGTCCGACTGAATTCCATGCGATTTCAAGTAATCAAGAAATTCTCGGCTCAAGTATTCCCCTCCTCGATCTGATCGAAGAGTTTTTATACTTTTCCCAAGTTGTTTCTCAACTTCACACTTAAACTCTATAAATTTCTCAAAGGCCTCAGATTTGTGTTTCATAAGATACACATATCCATACCTTGTCAAATCATAAGTGAAAGTAACGAAGTACGAATAACCACCTTTTGCTTGAGTTGGACACGGTCCGCACACATCTGTGTGGATCAACTCTAGCACATCATTAGCACGCATCCCTTTTCCAGAAAGTGGCTTATTAGTCATCTTTCCTTTGAGACGGAATTCACAAGCACCATATGATTCAAAATCAAATGAATTTAGATAGTCTAACTTTCTCAATCTCGCTATCCTT
This sequence comes from Salvia splendens, assembly GCF_004379255.2. Classification (NCBI taxonomy): domain Eukaryota; kingdom Viridiplantae; phylum Streptophyta; class Magnoliopsida; order Lamiales; family Lamiaceae; genus Salvia; species Salvia splendens. The sequence continues at coordinate 28,307,566 of NC_056034.1, forward strand.
TTCTCATTGATATGACCAAGTCTACAATGCCAAAGATAAGTAGCATTATCCGTATTACATAGCTTAAGTCTTTTATTTTGCACATTGAGAATATCCCGTTTGCATTCAAGCATATATAATCCATTCTCTAAAGAGGCATTTCCATAAAATAATCCATTATTAGAAAACGAGCACCTGCTGTTTGCAAAATGGAAGGAAAAACCTTCAATGTCCAACATCGGAATGGAAATAATATTCTTTGAAATAACTGGAACGAAATAACAATTATGTAAATCTAGTCTATGTCCTGAGGGAAGATCTAATCTATAAGTTCCCACGCGTTCGGCAGCAACTTTTGCTCCATTTCCAACACGTAGGTCTACTTCCCCAGGCCTCACTTTCCTGTTGTCAATTAAACCTTGCACATTATTACAAATGTGTGAACCACAAGCGGTATCCAATACCCAGGATTGTGAGTTATTATAGACATATTTATCTCAATGACAAACATAGCTGAGCTCTCACTCATTGCACCTTGTGCCTTGAGTTTTGGGCAGTCTCTCTGCCACTCCGTGAAATTTAACCTAGTCAATTTGTTTGTTTCCATCATACACTCATAAGATAAGTTTGACATATTATCTGAACAGAAAATAAAACGAAAAGCAAATTAGAAAAGCATATAAAAATCACATTCGCATCACTAATCAAACAAGGGTTTATTGTATTGATTAGCTCCCACTAATTTTAACATATATTATGCCCCCAAACATAAAATACAAATTTATATCTAATATAAATTTTAGTGGTCCAAGATCCAAGTCTATATTATTGCAGCCTCTGCGAGGGCTGATGACTACAATAATATCACCAGGTAGGCCTCCAAGCTAATTGTAACAACAATTTTACAATTCTTGGTTTATTAATCTAATTAATATACGTCCATAAATTATTCTGGTTGCGAGGGCTACTCAAAATAATTTAAGCAAGTCAACCCCATCACACGATGCCAACCATGCATCTATGAATGAGCCTAAACCTTGTAGATTTAGAGTAAACGCGAGGGCGTAAAACTCGTGGTCGAAAAGACTAGGAACATCAAACAATTGTGATGGACGACGCGTTTGTTTCAAAAAACAAGACTTATATTTTATGGGGAAAAGTGTGATACTAGTTTTGTGAATATAATATCCAATATTAAATTTCAAACAATTACTAGGCGCCGCCTACCCAGACATAGTATAACACGGACTACAAATACTGGGCGCCGCCTACCCAGACATAGTATAACACGGACTACACATACTGGGCGCCGCCTACCCAGACATAATATAACACGGTCTCTAACTACTATAGTTAAATAAATAAGCATAAATTAAATAGCATGCTTATCACATAGGATATCAAATAATGCTCAACAAATAAAATCAAATTTTATTCACTAATTAAATGTGGATTTAATTATATTAATTCTAAATTAATATAATTATGCATATTTAATACTAATTCCAAATTAATATTGTGCTGTGGAGTATATATTATCATTTCCAGATGATAATTATGTCCCAATTTGTTAATCTAATTAACGAAAATTATCCAATCTATATTTCGTGAATTTTATGTCCCAATTGGTTTCAAGAAAGGCTTTCGTGAATTTTAATTGAAATCTAATTTCAATTTTCAAACTTGAAATCCAATTTCTCATAAATCAGTGTAGAGATTTTCGTAACTTTTAATTGAAATCTAATTTCAATTTTCAAACTTGAAATCCAATTTCTCATAAATCAGTGCAGAGATTTCAACAGCGATTAGTACAAGTTTCTCCCATGCATTGTACCACCAACAATTATCAATATTTAAAACATATTAATCGAATTAACGATGAATCAAATCTTGAATGAATCAAATCAATGTTTCGATTTCCAAAATCATCCACAAATTAATTAGGAAACAAAATTAATTATGAATCAAGCCCCGGGCTCTGATACCACTGTTAGGAATTCTTGTGTTCATCTAATGAGCGCAGCGGAAATTGCAGACAAGAATAACAGATCTAGATTCATAATCATATTGCAAGTTGAGCACGTAATACACAACGGAACTAAATCTTACTTGTTGTTGTGTTTTCTTCTACGATTGTGTCCTGCAAGTTGAATCCACTAATATCGAGGTCCACGTGTATTCTGATCCGATGCAGGAACAATTCCTCGGTACAATCGCTCTATAGAGAAAGCTAGGAATTCTCTACAAAGCTTTACGTATTTTCTCTCTAATGTTACGATATTTCTCATCTCCGTGAATAAATAACCATTATATAGACAAAGAGTCATTAGGGTTTCATGATTGTTGAGCTTATGGACTAATTATAATTGTAGCCCAACTATAATTATTTAATCCATATTAATCTAATCTAGCCCATATCCTTTCACGCTCCTAGTTCATCACGGATAAGACCTCCCCAAAAGCAAGTCCAGGTCCCCCTTTCAAAGACGCATCTGTGTTTAACTTAAGAAAATCTAGATGTTGAGGTCTCCAACTTATCATAACCGGCAATTTAGCCACTGCCGTATCCAAATTATCCATTTTCCTGGCTGACTCCACTATCTTAATCATATTAATGATCCTACTTATAGTTCCAGCCTGACTTACTCCATCTCCTTTAAAAATAAAATTACATCTTTTCTTCCACAGCGTCCAACAACCTATTCCAAACAATGTACGCCACCTTACTCCACTACCCATCAAAACTTTAGAGCTAATATTTCGAACAATCCACTCATTCACATTTATAGACTCATCAAAGAAGCTTTCAACCTCGCCATGTCCCATTTGACCTTTCCACACTTGATCTTTTCATTTATTTTCTATGTTACTTTAATTTAGTTTTTTCACTTAAACCCTCACAAAAATCTATTCTATTACACACTAGTAAATATCTTATTCTTTTGTGCAAGTTCATTTTGCATTGATTCATTTTTTTTATCATCTACCTTAAATTTTAGTGGGGTCTATCGATGTCAATGTCATTTTTAACGACAATTACTATGCACTGACGAGAAAATAACCCACATATGTTAACAATGACTTAAATACCCTACAATTGTTAACGGCTATTTGGGTCCTTCAGCTACGAAATCCTGGCTTCATCATTTAAAAATAAAAAAATGAGTCACATTCATTCCATTATCTTTTTCACTTATTTTTGTTATAAAGTCAATAAAACTTATGCCGAATCAGACCATGTTTCTAAATAATTGATGGAGTGATTAATATTTAAAATATTAATTTTCAGTTTAAGTTTTTATTTTTTGTTTTTTATTGTTTAAGGTGTACGTGTGATAAGTGTATATGAGAATCACAACTTCAACCCAACATTATAGCGAGAATATTTTGACTGCGCGATAAATAATCAAGCTTGATTTAGGTAGATAAGAGTGAGCAAATCCAATCTCCATTCCCCCCTACTTTTAGAGATATATTGAATTCCTTTGATGATAATTACATTTAACTAAAGAGTTTAAAACAATTAAAAACTTAGAATTTTAATGTAATTTTCTAGATAATTGGCTTGATAAGTTTTAAGTCCCCATATATCATCTTCAATACTCTATAGACTCTTTCACTCTGACAAATATATATGAACTCCTAGTATAAATAAAAATATAAAATTTTATAAATAATTTAAACTTCTAAATGTTTATTATTTATAATTATACTTATCGAGGCACTACTAAAATTTTTAAAAATACATGAAAATTTTAAAAAATAGTACTCCCTCCCACCAAAAATAGACAAAGTTATGAATGACATGAGTTTTAATGTATAATGAGTAAAGTAAGAGAGATGAGAAAAAGTAAGGAAGGGTGAGGGAAAAGGCAGTAGAATGAGTGTTAGTGAATAGTGGGATTCATATTATAAATGATGTATAGAATTTATTTTGTTGAAAATTTCCAATGTTTAGAGTTAGTCTAATTTTAGCGGATACTTCAAAATGATAAAAATTAGTCATTTTTTTATGGATGGATGGAATATAAAAAAAATATTGTTCTATGCAATTCAACCTACTTAATGGAGTAAGTGAATTTGAGCTGGCCCTGTATCAAATCAATTTTCTTTCTTAAAAAAAAATCTATATTTTCTTTCTCTTTTGATTTTGGGGTAATTTAATTAACCATCTACTCCTACTTCCCAATAATCTCAACTGAAACTATCGAATTCAACGCTGCTAAAACCCCAAGCCTTTTTTTTTCTCTAACTTGCCATCTTCTTCCTCTCTCCCTCCCTTCTCACCCTCCTATTTCTCTCCCCCTCGCAAATTTCATTAATTTCTCTTTGATTCAGTGATCAGGTGGCTGTAATCTCGTAATCCATGACGATGATGACTCCGCAGCCATTGGATGATGATGTAACGCCATTTTCTCCAACTTCAAATTTTCGGTTTATGCTATTTTCTTCACACTTCCTGTCATCATTATCTGTAGATATACATGCATAACGTTATTTTGATGGTTCGTTCGAGTTCATGTATAGGGCGGAGTTTTCATTTCATGTCCACGGACGCGCGTCTGTTTGTTAGGATTTAATGCCTCTGATCCTCTAGGGTTTTGCAACTAAAAGGATGTTTTAGTTACTTAATTTATTTAGATTTTTAATCAGTATTTTGTAATTGGAAGTTCATCTATGGAGTAAGTGGTATGGTTTCACCGGATCATGTTTTCGCTTGTGAAACTGTAGCAACAGGGAGATGAAGAAATGCTGGTGCCAAACTCAGATTCGGTTGAAGGTCCACAGCCTTTAGTTGAAGGACCTCTTCCAATGGAAGGTATTCCCCCCTGTCGCTCTACAAGAATTTAGGTTAATTGGTATAGAGATGCACTAGTGTGTTTGAAGTTCTGTCTTCCTTCACTTTACTTTTTCTATACATGCGCTCTTTTGTGTAGACTGTTATAGTTTATGATTTTTCTCAGTTCATTTGGAAATTTTGAATATTGTCTTATTTGTGTCGTGTTTTGAAAGCATTGTCAATTTCTTAATGGTGCCAGAGGAAAATGCTGGGATCTTGGAGAATCAGGTCCTGGGTGAACTACAAGCTTCACGTTTCTCGTGGACAATAGAGAACTTTTCTCGATTGAATGTGAAGAAGCTCTATTCAGATGTCTTTGCTGTTGGGAGTTATAAATGGTAACTTTAAGATGGGATTTAGCTAATCTTCCTTCACCTTGGTTGATTTGTGCTGGATGGAAATGTATTACATTAGTTGGAATTAATTGGAAAAAGTACTTATACCTTATAGTGCTAGATCTCATTTGATTTTTTTCTGTGAGAGTGATCTTTATGATGATTGAATTGCACTGGTTTCTACAGGCGGGTGCTTATTTTTCCTAAGGGGAACAATGTGAACGCCTTGTCAATGTATTTGGATGCAGCTGATTGTGCTACCTTACCATATGGATGGAACAGAAATGCGCAGTTTAGATTGGCTATAGTTAATCAAATGGATAACAAGTTGACAATGAAAAAAGGTACATCATTGGGGTGCCTTGTTTTTTTAATTTATTCTTAGGCAGCAGACTGATGAACCTAGGCATAACTGTGCATGCATGCTATAGGTTGACTCTGCTGCTTGCTTTGTTAAGCTTTCTATTACTGTAATCAGATCTTTTTTACAGAATTTGTCAAATGCCTCCAGTCCCGCTACCTCTCCTGCACCCCCACTAAATTTGAAGGACTAATTTATTTAAACCATGGAAACTAAGCCTTATCTTTGTGCCCAGCATTAGCCTACCTACACTATGATTCCTGTCGGAAACTAAGCCTTGCTGTGGATTCCGCAGATTCCCAGCACCAGTTCAATCAAAGGGAGGTTGATTGGGGTTTCACATCTTTCATGCCTCTTAGTGAGCTGTATGACACCAACAAGGGTTACCTAATGAATGATACTTGTATTGTCGAAGCTGATGTTGCTGTACGTGAAGTCAATGATTATTGGATATATGACTCAAAGAAAGAAACTGGCTTTGTTGGACTTAAGAACCAGGGAGCAACTTGTTATATGAATTCTCTGCTCCAAACTTTGTACCACATTCCTTACTTCAGAAAGGTTACCATATGTTCCTGTCACCAATATTATTCTGATATATTAATTTGTCTTGTGTATGAATTATGACTAGGGAAGCATGAAGCGGTTTCTCTCTAACCTGAGTAATGTTGTATCAGGCTGTATATCACATGCCAACAACTGAGAATGATAACCCTACAGGAAGCATACCTTTGGCATTACAGAGTTTATTTTATAAGCTCCAGTATCATGACACCAGCGTAGCTACTAAAGAATTGACTAAATCATTTGGATGGGACACGTATGATTCCTTTATGCAACATGATGTGCAAGAACTGAACAGAGTTTTGTCTGAAAAGCTTGAAGACAAGATGAAGGTACTGAATCTACTGATGTCTGACAACATGATATCTTTTATGTGTATCTATCTTTTTATGTTAATAAAGTAAGTGGTGAAGTTATATTAGCTCTTGTACTGGTACAGGGAACTGTTGTGGAAGGAACTATACAAAAATTGTTTGAAGGAAACCATATGAATTACATAGAGTGCATCAACGTAGATTTCAAGTCTACTAGAAAAGAATCATTTTATGGTATTGGTGCTTTCTTTTACAGCTGCACTTTCCTGGCATTCTGATGTTGAATCAGGGATTTATAACCCGTGTTCTTGTGGCAGACCTTCAGCTTGATGTAAAAGGTTGTAAGGATGTTTATGCTTCATTTGACAAGTATGTAGAAGTCGAACGTCTTGAGGGAGATAACAAATATCATGCAGAAGGACATGGTATGCAGGTATGCTGCTGCAATAGCAGATAATGGTGTATATTTGAGACTATTAGCTTAATTTGATTGTTGATTTAAGGACATCTACCTAACTTCTCGTGTACGTCAATATCTCTGATTTTTCCTCATTGATTGATTAATTTATTGGTGTAACATTAGAACTCATTATTCATTCTCCTTGGCTGAAAATATATTTTGTCCTTAGGATGCAAAGAAGGGTGTCTTGTTCATTGACTTCCCTCCAGTTCTCCAGCTTCAATTAAAACGTTTTGAATATGATTTTATGAGGGATACAATGGTTAAGGTGAGTTGTTGAAATATTGATCATTGTGTATTTGTTTCTTAATGTTTGATTATCTTTATCTTGTTTCTTTATGTATATTCTGGTTAGCATCTTGGGTATATGATCAATCATCGGCTTAACTGTTTGATCTTAGCTAGGAGTTATAAATGTACAATTCTGTTCTTATATTTTCTTGTTTAAATAGATTTTTCCTGTACTTTGACCTGTGAATCTGGTTTTTGAAATTAAATTCTTACTGTTTTCTATTTCTTAGGGGTAAATCTCTGTTGTGATTCCACAAGAAGGAAATCTTGTTTCTATGCGAGTATGCAAAATCTTGCTGTAACTTCTTTCTCCAAATTCTTTGATAGGACATAGCAGTAGTGTTTACAGATGTTTATTGTTCAATTTTTATTTTCCCCTAATTCATTTGTACTTGATACCTTTCTTTCATTCACGTGCTTCCAGTTAGTACTTGCAAGCTGTTACAGTATTTTATCATAATGAATATTTGATATGTGTGTTGTATTTAATCCCCTTTATTAATTTCTACTAGGCGCTTTCTGCCAGATACAAACTTCTACAGGAAATCTCATCTAAGATTCCATGATATATCTATAACATTGGAGTTTAACAGTTGACTTGGTGAATGTTCAAATTATTGTTGATGATGGCAGATAAATGACCGATATGAATTTCCATTGGAGCTTGATCTAGATAGGGACAATGGAAAGTATTTGTCACCAGATGCAGATAGAAGCATACGAAACCTCTACATACTTCACAGGTTATTATAGCTTCTTTACCCATAACTTTAGCAGTCTAGTGCTACTTGTTTCCTGCCTTCTGGAATATGTTTTCTCATTTCTTGTTTATTGAGTAGGATTGGAATACGAAGTTTCATACAACTACAGAGGACGTGGGAGAGAGAATATCATTAATGTCTAATAAGAAATGTTCTCACATGTTTGCCTATAAGACGTTGTATAATAAGTTGGTGCAATGGTATCCAATCCTCTTACGCTAGGTTAATCGTTATATTTTTATTTCCAACTATCCATTACATTAGTTCCATAAATGCAACAACTTAATGATTGTTTGTCCTTCATTTACTAGGTGATGCGAAATTCATAATTTTTAGGTCATCCTCTTTTGTTTGGATGCAGCAACTCTTTGTGGGCCTGATGCATCTCAAGAATTATGAGAGATGCTTTAAAGTGTATAGTATTGGATTTTAGTTGATAAATATTATGAAGATGGCTCAATGTTGTTTTCTCCTTATATTTAAGATGAGAAATTCGCATGTGTATCCTGCCAGTGGCTTATCTGGTGTATTTTGTTTTGCTCATTTTATTTGCATAAACCAATTTGCTTCAGTACTGTTCTGGGATACCTCATCCCCTTTTACGTAATAGATTTCCTAGTATCTCATCATGAAAAAATTAAGTGTTTTTCCCTCAAATACTGTTCTTCCCTAATCTTTTCTTTTTCTTGTCTGCTTCTTTTCTATGACAGTGTTTTAGTTCACAGCGGCGGGGTGCAAGGTGGACACTATTATGCTTTTATCAGACCAAAACTTTCTGACCTGTGGTATGTTTTTTATTTCTGAAGAATCCCAACCCCGGATCATCCTGCATATCAACTAACGCATATTTTACTTTTTTCAGTGAGGAGACAGAATATTTTGAAGTTACATAGTTTTAGTTTTTATAATGATTTGAGTTTTTTACCACGCATGGGCAGATGCAGCTAATAATGGTTGCTTAATCAATTTGATTTCATTCTTTCACATGATTTCATCTGAAGAGCACCCGAAACTTCATCTTTTCTGAGTTAGGACTCACTTCTCAGGTATAAGTTTGATGATGAGAGGGTCACGAAAGAAGACGTGGAGAGGGCACTAGAGGAGCAGTATGGCGGTGAGGAAGAGGTGATTTTTCCTCATGGTTCTGTGCCTTTTACGTCCTTTTAAATGTGTGCTTATGTTCCCTATATTTGACAGTTTCCGCAGACAAATCCTGGCTACAACAATACTCCATTCAAATTTACAAAATGCTCGAATGCATACATGCTTGTTTATATACGAGTGAGCGACAAGGATAAGATTATATGTGATGTGGATGAGAAGGATATTGCAGAACATCTTCAGGTAATAAAGCAATGCTGTAGTGTTTTGGCCTTACTGTTATCAACAGAGTGTTTTCATGAACCATCACTTGCTTACTCATTCCAGATAAGATTGAAAAAAGAACAAGAAGAAAAGGAAGACAAGAGAAGATACAAAGCACAAGCCCACCTTTACACTATTATCAAGGTTTTCAGGGCGTTCTGCGTTCTCAATTAAAATGGGCTGCTGAACCATTTATTAATATTTTCAGGTTGCTCGAGATGAGGATTTAAAAGAACAGATAGGAAAGGATGCATATTTTGATCTTGTAGATCATGATAAAGTCCGTAACTTCCGTATCCAGAAGCAGATGCGTTTTAATATCTTCAAGGTATCTTATTTCCTCATCCTTAATGTGGCAAAAAACACAAAACTAGTCCTCTCTATGTTACTCCTAAAAGTTTGTTATTAGACTCTATTCTTTCAATAAGATGCCTTGTGAGTGAAAATTGTTGCAATGCATGTTTCCGGAAAATCTTCTAGTATTCTTGAGACTTGTATCATGTAATGGTCTTATTTGGTTATTGCCATCGGTTAAGTGGATTTTGTGGCTTCTTATGAAGGAAGAAGTTGCGAAAGAGTTTGGTATTCCTGTTCAATTTCAGCGCTTCTGGATGTGGGCAAAAAGGCAGAACCACACTTACCGCCCAAACCGACCATTGACACCCCAGGATGAAGCTCAAGCTGTAAGCATTTCGCTCTGATAGGATTAAACCAAAACTGGCCAAGGCAAAACTAAAATTTGAGCCTTTCTCTTGGCTGGTTTCTGTCCAGATCCATAAATGATGGTACCAAATTTTCGTAAGCCATCACCAGGATCACCCAATGTCTCATTTGGTTTCATTATCATGATAATTTGTTAACTCAGTTGATTTTGGCTTTGACTTGCTGAATCTTAATCTAAGCTTACTTTCACAATGTCTACAAGATGTTTATGGCCCTTTCATTTTGCCTATTAGTATCTAGTTTGCTTTCTGGGCACCCTTTTCCTAATTTTGTTCTGCAGGTTGGATCGTTTAGGGAAATATCCAGTAAAGTGCACGGTGCAGAGTTGAAATTATTTCTGGAAGTAGAGTTTGGACTGGTATTTCTGTGATATTTTTGTTAGATCTTTTATAGAAGTGCTATTGCTGGATTTTGTTATTCTTGTCTCAACTCTCTTTTGTGCTTAATATATATAGGATTTACAATCAATTCCTCTACCAGAAATAACTAAGGATGACATACTCCTCTTCTTTAAGCTTTATGATCCCGAAAAAGAAGAGCTCCGGTACTTCTTTATCATCTTTGTCCTTTCTTTTATTTCAATCAGCTGCCATTATATAAATCAAAATTTTACAGCTACGCCGGGAGGCTTCTTGTCAAGGGCACAGCAAAGCCCATTGAAATCCTATCAAAGTTAAATGAAATGGCTGGATTTGCCCCTGATGAAGAAATTGAACTTTTTGAGGTTTCTCTGCCATAAATTTACAGAACAATTAGAACTTCTTTTGACAATTTGACATTACATTATCATGCTTTTTCTAAATCTACAGGAAATAAAATTTGAGCCATCTGTAATGTGCGAATGCCTTCATAAAAGAGCTTCATTTTTGTCCAGTCAGGTTTACTATTTAATTTTAATTTATTTATTAGTATATGTTTATATTAATCATTTTCATACTCTGTTATGTACTTATTCACTGCTCCCCCTATTGGCTCCCAAGATCGAAAATGGGGATATTATTTGCTTCCAGAAACGACCTTCAGATAAATGGAAAGACAAAATACGTTTCCCTGATGTTCCTTCATACTTGGAGTATGTGAAAAATCGCCAGGTGAGCTCCTACTTCAGGTTGCTTAATACGCCTTCTAGGCACTGGCAGTGAATTAGCAAATTTTAAGTTATTCTATTGCCTGGCTTGAGGTTATCTTTCTAAACAGTTAGGGTGAACATTGTTTATATTAGAGTTATTATTTGTTTCTTTTAGTAATAGTTGGCTGTATGCTACTTTATGAAGCTTGTTCTTTCTGTTTGGATGTGGAGAACAACATTCCTTCAACCATTTATTTGTTCCTCTGCAGGTTGTGCATGTTCGAACCTTGGAGAGGCCCAGGGAAGATGCATTTTCCCTAGAATTGTGAGTACGGTTATATGGGCATCACATTGACCATTGAGGACTCTGAATTTCAAGTACCATTATTTTGTATTCTCTATATTCTGGAGGATTTGTTTGTGAGCGTCTGGCTTGAACCTACAGAGCAAAGAATCACACATATGATGATGTCGTGGAAAAAATTGCCCAGCAACTTGGCGTGGAGGATCCATCCAAAATTAGGCTTACTCCTCACAATTGCTATTCTCAGCAACCAAAGCCAAATCCGATCAAATATAGATCAGTTGATCATCTGCAAGACATGCTTATGCACCACAACCAGGTAGTGCTGTGAAGTATATGTCCTTATTTTTAATTTAGTTTCTTTGGGTTTGTTTCCTTTTTTTCATTTTAAGGAATAAAGAAGGAAGTATTAATGTAAGTAGTTGATTAATGATTTATGTGGACCTCTTGAAATAGATCTCCGATATATTGTATTATGAAGTGCTGGATATTCCGCTTCCAGAGTTGCAGTGTATAAAGAATCTGAAAGTCGCCTTCCATCATGCTACAAAAGATGAGGTGATGATATTTCTGGGCATTACCTTTAATTGAAATTTTTAGTTTAAGACATATGATATCATCATAGTAAGTGTGCATTTCCTTTCTCAGGCTGCTGTTGTCAATATTAGATTGCCAAAGCAAAGCACTGTTGGGGATGTTCTCAATGAGATCAAGAAAAAGGTTCTTTAATTGTTTCACTCATGTTCTGCTCTTGGCCATAGTCTTTATGTTTAACTCATTGCATCTTCAAATGATTTACTCTTCGAACTTCTCTTTTTTTTATTATGTCCTTTATAATTCTTTTGCATCTTATCGTAGGTAGAATTGTCTCAACCAAATGCTGAGCTTAGGTTGCTTGAAGTTTTCTGTCATAAAATTTACAAGGTAATGATCTTGGTTCAAACATGTCTTTTGTTCCTGATATGTTTGCTAAAATTCTGATCATTTATTCATTTATTGTATGTTGGGTATTTTTGGCTGTACTTGGATGTTATATTAACTCAGTAACCGTTATGATCTGGCATATTGTTGCTTGACTAGATGGCGTGAAGTGGATGCCACACAAATAGTTTCAAACAAATTCTGATCCCATGTTCATCTAAATATATACCGTTCAGTAGTTTGGTATGGATAATCCTAACCTCCCTTGATTTTGCAGATTTTCCCCATCCTTGAGAAAATTGAGAACATAAATGACCAGTATTGGACTTTGCGCGCTGAGGAGGTGAATTCTATTTCCTAAGCCTTGTCTCGTTCTCATCATTGTGGATAAATCATATCGACAGTTCAGCTATATTACCTGATCCCTCTTCACCCATAGAACTAATGTGTGATAAATCTAATGAACAACATTTTGGGCCCTAATTGAGGGAATCGTAATCTTAACCTCTTTTAACCTATGGCCCTATATTTATACTGTCTTGTTTTATCTTAGATTCCGGAAGAAGAAAAGAATCTTGGGCCCAACGATCACTTGATTCATGTTTACCATTTTACAAAGGAGGTTTCCCAGAATCAAGTGGTATCTCAGCCTTTTCTGAACTTTAGATTTGCAACTAGATACGAGATAAGTTATAGCTACTTATGTAATGCTTGCATTTTTTCCTGAACAGCAAGTACAGAATTTTGGGGACCCATTTTTGTTGGTTATTCATGAAGGTGAAACATTAGCAGATGTTAAACTCCGCATTCAAAAGAAATTGCAGGTCCAAGATGAAGAGTTTTCAAAGGCATGTAAATTGAATGTCATTACCTTGATACATTCTGTTTAAGTTTTGTGGATAATCTTCCCTTCTGCTCATTAATTTTCATTTTTGGAAAAATGTACAGTGGAATTTTGCATTGCTGTCCTTGGGATGTCCAGAGTATCTTGAAGACTCTAATGTTGTCTCCAGTCGTTTCCAGGTCCAGGTATCCCCCCCCCCCCCGGCCGCATTGTGATAATTTAGTAAATAATCTTTTGCTGGAATTCCAGTTGAAACTGGTGAGGTTCTTTTTCGCAGAGAATAGAAGTTTATGGTGTTTGGAAGCAGTACCTTGGGCTAGAGCACTCTGTAACTACACCTAAAAGGGCATATACTATTGTGAATCAGGTGAGTCAGCAGTTTTCCATCTTTTAATCTTGTGTTATTCTACTTCTACTGACCGCTTGTATTAGTTCTTTATGTACATGCACATCAAAATTACACCCAATAGATGTTTTAGTTTCTTTTTTTTTCTAAAAATAACCTTTAACAAGCTTTAGTTGTTTATTTTAAACCCCACATCATGCTCTTCACGAACTTTTTCTGAAATTTATCTCCGATCATCACAGACTCGCCACACACTTGATCATCAGGCAGTTAGAATATCCAATTGAAGCTGGGTTGGTGCCTTGAACTAAAATGAAAAAGAAAACAAGTGTGGATATTGGGAGGAGAGTTGAGGCAGAGATATGCTCGGTTCGTTTCTGAATGTTATGGTGATCGTTTCTTTTTTTATTAATTTTTCATCTTAACATGGATTGGAATGGTAGGCTCGGGGTAATTTTCTGGATTCAGGCAGTAGATATTGCGTTTTGTGTTCCGGTCACCAGATTTCCCAGTAGTAGGCGAGAATTATTGCATTGCGTGAGCATCCAATACCCATGAAAGATCGTTCATAACAGGATTTTGGCTGAATAGGGTCGGGTTGGTAAAGTGAGTATAGATAGTACTCTTTGTGTTTCTTAGGTCATTTTTTCTGTTCATCCTCAAATTTTATATCCATTTGTTTTGTTTATTCTTAATTTCATATATCAAGGGAATGTGGTGGTAAAATAATCATCTCTCTTATTTTTGAAATAGATATTTCTATGTTGCTATGCGATTTTCAATATGTTTTGTGTGTATATGTATATATATGTTCATGGATTTGCCTCGCAGTAGTCAAATAGTGTGCAGGCAAAGCTCAATGAACCTTGTGACCTTTGTTATGATTCTCAAAATAATGAAGTTCACATGAGATTTCACTTTTGAGCTTATCAACTACTAACATTATTATTTTTATTTACCCTAGTGCAAATACACAGATTATGTGTACACATAATTTAATAGTTTAGTTCACGCCAAAAAGGCTGAAATTGCAAAACGATATCGGAATGACTTCAAAATTACAAGATGGAATTTGGCCATAGGAGATCAGTTTCCAGAAAATATTTTAATATATATAGATTTAGTATGTACGATACACTGATTACAAGGGGAGTGATCACAAGGACGAGACTCATCATTTAATTGCTAATTACAACTAATTTAAGACTATAGGATTTTAGAAATCTTCTGGTCTACAATTTGCTATATGTAATTTCGTTTTTTATTTTTTTTATATTAAAAAGATAATAGCAACTATCAATTTAGGGTTTAGAAACATAATGTCAATATAGTGTATGAAATATATCAACACAAAGACATGACACTGTACAAGTATTGTATTGACATATCATGTGTCGTGTATTATGTATCGTGTATTGATATAAAGCTGTTAAAAAATTTATGAAAATTTTCAATTTTTTTTCAAATTTTGACATTGGAACATATGCAAGTGAGATCTCGTTACAATCCTTATGAAATTATCTTTAATTTGATATATGTTGTGCGAAAAAATAATTTAAATCGAGAAAGTTATACGCGTTTCAATGATATGGGATATTTTTCAAAAGTTAGTTACAACTAATTTGTTTTAAATTGACCTTAATACTCTTATTAAGGTTTTTTATTGATCGTATTGACATTCCGGAGCTGATAATCTAGCCCTTACTTGAATATCTAATGGTGATTATTTAATTATAATTAATAATTAATTATTAAATTAGCAATATAACCCTCTCCAGATTAAAATATGTAATATATACTGATTGCGCTTGTAATATATACTGATTGTACTTTTGTAGATTTTTTTTATTGTGTTTCTAATATATTTTGATTGATTTTTAGCATATGTTGATTGAGTTTTTAACCTATGTTGATTGAGTTTGTAATATACGCTGATTCAGTTTTAAATTTATGCTGATTGAGTTTTAATTATTTCCTCCGTTTTCTAAAAATAGGAACTTTGGAAATGACACGGATTTTAATGCAAAATTGGTAAAGTAATAGAGATGAAGAGAAAAAATGGGTAAAGCGAAAGAGAGGAAGAGAAAAAGTGTTGAAATTAATGTTAGTGATTATGGGGTCCGTTTCCTAAAATAGAGTTTTCTATTTTTAGAAACAGACTGAAAAAGAAAAAAAATTATATTTTTAAGAAACGGATAGAGTATATGTTAATTGAATTTCTATAGGTCTTTGTATAACTATGCTCATGGTAATATACTACTGTGCTAATTAAATTGTATAGTTGTGTTAACTGTATTGTACGACTATGCTGATTCAATTGTAAAAATATGTCGAATCATCATTCCTACATGCTAATTTTACGCAATTCAGTATGGAACAATATACAAATTAAGTATGGATCAACATAAAAATCCATATTTGCTGAACTTATATTATAAATTTGTTTCACTATTAACCTGACATACAAATCAATATGTGGTGAACGTATATTGTAAATTTGTTTCGCTATTAGGGTGTCCACAATGGGGGAGCCGCGGCCCGCGGCTCGGCGCGCGGTCCCCCATTGCAAAGGCCGAGAGCCGGGGCGGAGAGGCGAGAAGCGTGGCTGAGCCGCGGCCGCGGCCTTCACGCGGCTGAGCCGTGTGAGCCGCGGCCCTCCCATTGCAAGCGCCGAGAATCGCGGCTGGGCAGCGGGGATTTTTTTTTTTTTTTTCGAAATTTTGTGCATAAATATACTACATTTCCACTCCATTTTCCAACTCCATTTTACTCCCATTTTCCTCCAATCTTCCCTTCCAACTTCAATTTAACCTTGCAATTATGGATTCCGACGATGAACAATTCCAACAAGCAGTAGATCTAGAGTTCCAAAACCTTGTTGCGGCAGTGCAACGTTAAGCGGAAGAGGCAGAAGAGGCGGCGGTGGCAGTCGGCCGGCCATTCCATCATCGGCGATTTTTCGATCGTGATCATGTCGGGGCAGACCGCAGGTTGATGGAGGACTACTTCAACGACAACGCCCGTTATCCGCCAGAAGTTTTCCGTCGGCGATTCAGAATGTCGAAAAATCTCTTCGTCCATATAGCGACGTGTTTGGCGCAGCGGTTCAGGTGCTTCAACTTGCGATATGATGCCACCGGCCGACCCGGCATGTCGACTTTCCAGAAGTGTACGATGGCAATTAGACAGCTTGCCTATGCCGGGCCCGCTGACATGTTCGATGAATACCTACAGATGGGCGAAACGACTGGACTACAGACGTTGAGGCAGTTTTGCAGGGGGATCAAGGATATCTTTAAAGGGGAGTATCTACGGAAGCCATCGGCCGATGATTGCCAGAGATTGATTGCTATGCACGGGACTGCACATCATTTTCCGGGGATGTTGGGGAGCATCGATTGCATGCACTGGGAGTGGAGGAACTGTCCAGTGGCTTGGAAGGGGCAGTTCACTTCTGGCTTCAAAGGCAGACATCCCACGATGATTTTGGAAGCCATTGCTGATTACCGCTTGCGAATCTGGCATGCGTATTTTGGTGTCGCTGGATCGAACAACGACATCAACGTTCTACGATCGTCACACTTGTTTAATGACGAGAGTCGGGGTGAGGGGCCGCAAGTGAGATTCAGGGCCAACGGAACTCAGTACAACATGGGGTACTATTTGGCCGATGGGATATACCCTCGCTGGCCCGTGTTTGTGAAGACGATCCGACAACCCTTTGGACCGAAGCAAACCTACTTCGCGAAAAAACAAGAGGGTGCTAGGAAGGACGTTGAGCGAGCTTTTGGTGTACTGCAAGCGCGATGGGCCATTATACGGTGCCCGGCTCGACAATGGCACGAAAATGATGTTGCAGACATCATGACTGCATGTATCATATTGCACAATATGATAATAGATGACGAAGGATTTGCTGCAGAGCGATGGACACCCGAAGAAAGTGCTAGTACGAGCTCGGGTATTGCCATGGAGCCCATACAGATGGGTGTACCACGTAGTAATGAATACTTGATCCAGAGGTACACCGATATGCGGAGCCAAATATCGCATGATTCACTGCAGGTTGATATGGTTGAAGAGGTCTGGAACCGTAGAAGGGGCGCTGCAGAGTGATTTGAGTTTCCGGCTTGTTGTTTTTAAATTATGTCACTTTCGTTGTATAATTTTCCTATTTCAATATAATATAACGAAGTTATTGTTACATTTTTTCTAGGTTGTGAATTTTCTAATTTACAATCCACATTATTTTACTTTAATTAAATTTATAAATATCATAAATTTAAAACTAATAAAATTTATTAGACTTAAATTAAAAAATATTATTAAAAAAATAAACAAATTAATTTTTTTTAAAGACGACCACATTTGGTGGCCCTTGTTATTTTTGATAGTTTTGTTGACTTTACCATTACGGAAGCCACATGAGAGCCACGAATGGTGGCCGGGCCACCATTGTGGACACTCTTAACCTATTATTTTCAACTATGTAGTAGTATAATTTTATGAAGTAATAAGATAATGTAATTAATGCGTGATAAGCTTCCAGTTGGTAGCATTTTCAATTTTAAAATTTACTAAGAGCACTCACAATAGGGGCGCCGATTGCACGGCGCCGATCGGCGCCCCACCTGTGCTTAAATGGGGGGCGTTCGGTGGGTGTTGCTGACCTCCGATCGGTTGATTTTCATTTTTTTTTAAATTCAACTATATATATACATGTCATTTCACTTCATTTTATTCACAGCTCTCATTCTCTTGACTATAAATTTTCTCTCTCTAGTAACAGAATGAATCCCGATAGCGACAGGTCCCAATTCCCCAGACGACGGTAGCGGCTTCAGGATGAGCAGTGTGTAGAACTATTTTTTTTAATTGTAGATTTTTTTTTATTTTAATGAAATATGTTTTTTTTTATCTTTTTTTTTCTTGAATTGATTTCGTTTCTATTGTTTTAATATTTGATAAACACCAACAATTATAATGAATTATATACAGATAGTGATTGGCTATAAGATTAGCTAAGATAGGATGAGCTGAAGATAGGCTATGAGATAGGCTGATGATGTGGCATGAGGAAATTGGAGATGAGCTATAAAGAGGACTGTTTGAGTGCTCTAATGTGGTGTTCGATTTCTTAGATAAAATAATATCAAGATATAATTTATTATTGAGTTGTGAGATCATTTTAGTTATGACTAATTATTTCATGATTATCCATCTAGGATTGAGTTGTGAGATTAAATCTCATGAACCAAACATACTACATATTTAATCTCAGATACAATCTTGTAAACCAAACAATCATAAAACTTTGATATTATGGAATTCAAATTTAAGCTTCAATTTCAAATTTAATATTGGAACATAGTTTGTGTAGTCTCACAAACAATGGTGACATAAAACCATAAATAAAACACTAGGGAATTGTATAAGATAAAGGGTTTCAATCGGCTCTAACCGGACCTGATCCTCAAAATTATAAACATCAAATTGCACCAAATCTATCAAATGATTTTATTGATATGCTGTGTTGCCCATTTATACGAGGGTAATTATATAATTCATACAAAATATTTAGCATTTGTTTTATATTGATGCAAACATTTGAAGCTTGCATAAATGACAAACAGTTTTGATTGCATTTCATGTTAATACATTCTGGTAATGTACTTTAAATGTTGTTAAGAGCATCCACAACGGTGGTGGGAGTGAAGGCCGCCGTCCGTGCCAACGGCGAGGACGAGGACCGCCGGCGCTGCTCGATGCATCGAGCAGCGCCGTGCCAGCGAGCAGGCGACGTGGCGGCTTATGATTGGGCAACGGCATAGCCGTTGCCTTTGAATTATTTATTTTTTATTTTATTTTAAAAATCGTTTTTAAATTATATAAAATGATTAAAAAAAATTCCAAATCCCAAAAATATGGCCGTTTTTTCCAGTTTATTCTGAATTTTTTTGAGTTTTTTTTTTTTATTTTTTTTCCCCAAAATCATCTATAAATACACACATTCATCATCCATTTATCACATCAATTCATCTCCCATTCATCTCTCATTCTTAAAATTCTCATACAAACTATCAACACATTCATCCCTCATTCAAAACCTCAAATGGATTTCACCCATATTATGGCGGAAGCGGAACGCGAAGAACAAGAATACTACGAACAACATCGTGCCGCTTACGAAGCATATGTCGCGGCGAATACCCCCGCTCCTCCTCCTCAACGAACCAGATCAAATCGGCGCTACATCCATCGTGACCGGGAGAGAGCCCACGAAAGGCTCGTTGCCGACTACTTTGCCGACCAGCCGCAGTTTCCGGCAGATTACTCCAGGAGTCGTTTTCCCATGTCAAAGCACTTGTTCATGCGAATTGTCAACACATTGTCCGCACGTGTTGAATTCTTCCAAACAGGTCAAGATGCAGTCGGCCGGCAAAGTATCACGCCGTTGCAAAAGTGTACGTGTGCCATCCGACAACTCGCTATTGGGCAAACGGCCGACATCTTCGACGAGTATTTGCATATCGGTGAGTCCACTGGAATCCTTTGTCTAAAGAATTTTTGCGAGGGCTTTCGTTCAGCTTTCGGGGATGAATTCCTTCGGGCACCCAGCACCGATGATTGTCAACGGTTGTTGCGTCTTCACGAATCAGTCCATGGCTTCCCCGGAATGCTTGGCAGCATTGACTGCATGCATTGGAGGTGGAAGAATTGCCCGAATGCTTGGAGGGGGCAACACTTAAGCGGTCACAAAGGCGGCGGCCCAACACTTATCCTTGAGGCGGTCGCCGACTACCGCCTATGGATTTGGCATGCATATTTCGGCATTGCCGGAGCCAACAACGACTTGAACGTGCTCTATTCTTCACCACTCTTCAATGATGTGATGAATGGTGTAGCACCGGCGATCGACTTCACCATCAACGGAAATACATACCACATGAGTTACTATCTCGCCGATGGTATCTACCCAAGGTGGTCGACGTTCGTGAAGACGCTCCACAACCCGCACGACCCGAGGCGGGTTCTTTTTGCGCAGCATCAAGAGTCCGCGCGGAAAGACGTTGAAAGAGCCTTCGGGGTCCTTCAAGCCCGATTTAACATTGTGAAGGCCACGGCTCGGCTGTGGTACGTGAATAATATCGCCGACATCATGTTCACGTGTATTATCTTACACAACATGATTATAGCCGACGAAGGGCCAAGGGCGGCTAGCTTCTACGACGAGGATGAAGCCGGAAGCTCAACAGCGAAGTCTCCCCCACGCCGAGGTGAGCATACGACGGTTGGCCAGAGGATCGAGACAAGGCACACAATGCGCGATACCCGAACCCACATTCAGCTACAAGAAAACCTAATCAAACACATGTGGGCGAAATTCAGCAACGAGTAGTGATTTTTTTAATTTTTAGTATTTTAATTATGTAATTTTTAATTTTTAAGATTTTAATTATGTCATTTTTTATTTTATTTGTCATTTGTAATATTATTTATGTTTTTTTAATGAATTTTAGTATTATGAAAATGTTTATGTTTAATTGAATATTAAATTAATTGTGCTCGTCCTTGCGGAAGAGTACAGTTGTGGGTGTTGTGCTCTTGCCAGAGAGCAGGCATGAATAGTACCGCCCGGGCCTACAACAGTGCCGCTGGCAAGAGCACGGTTGTGGATGCTCTAACTCATTACCTATGTGACATACAAAACATTAAAAATGATAGTACATTTTTTTGTACCAATATAAAATAATGATAGGACTTTTTATACCAACATAAAATAATGACAAAATATTTTGTGCTCCACATAGATAGAGTTAACGGCTTATGAACAAAAGTGACGGAATGTACTAAAATGAAGTATGAACAAAACTTTTTGCACTATTCCTATGATTTATGTTAACTTCAAACGTTTTGTACTACCAATTTAAAACTAACGTGAAACATTCTATATGAGTTGCGTATTACCCATTCATATGGCAGATGCAAGTTTACTAGATTCAGAAGGGAAATTTACCAAAATGACCTTGGGTCCGTGCTACAAGTTTGGAATGACAATGCCCTTGGGATTTCAACTACTTCCCCTTCAAAATAATGAAATGAAACAGCATTCCCGAGCTAGGAAAGAGCAATTGCAAACGGCTTAGTTACAAGATCCTGTATGAGATTACACCTTCATTGGTCTCAATGCGCACCCTATTCATTCTTAAGAGCAGCAGCACATAAGATCTTGCTTTGTAGCCTGCCCATAAATATATAATGTAAGAGCCACCCATAATTTTTGGTGCGAGGAGAAGCAAATGTTAAAACTACAAGATATGGAACCACATACCTAGTCCCATCAATTCTATTTCATCTTGCTGAAAACTTTCGGCCTTTGATCCCAACCATGATTTCATTTTATCAACCGCAATTTGGAGATCCTGCATAACTTACACTTCACACTTCAGTCTCTCTCTACTTTATGGAATGAAGGGGAAAGACAAGTAACATGTGGCAACTACAAAGTCAAGTCCAAGGACATATGCATCTGATTCTAGGATTCCTTAAAATGACAAATGGAATTTGATAGAGATCTAATGGAGTCTCACCAACCAATACTATCACGTTACAAATCATAATATGCATGACTGCTTGATCTTGTTCTTGTAAGAGAATGCTCTATATACCGCTAAGTAGCTTCAGTCAAAGTGAAGATGTATGGTGAAGTGAAAATATATGTTGAACAGTGTCTAGAATTACTTCAAGTGGAGTGGCACAAAGGATCCGAGTGTTATGATACATCTAATAAACCATTCTCTAACGCTCACTGCCCTAACAAGACTCTGCAAGATTCTTGTATTTAATGTTAAAGACTGAACAAAAGACGAATGTTGTACCTCCCATGATGCCAAGCCTTTCATGATTTTAGGAAGGCTTTCATAATCATCTCTAGACACATTCAGGGAAAGCTTAGAATCTTCACATTGCTTCAGCTGATCTGTCCTTTCTTCTAAATTCATTATAAACAAGTAGCATATCATTTGTATCAAAGCTTCAACTAGATGTACTACATGGAAGGAAAGAAAGAAAGGAATAAAATTGGTAGATAGTAAACTTGCTAACCTTCTATCTCAAATTCAGATTCATACATCTCAACTTTAGTGTGAGCTTCACCACATACACAAAACAAAAATTAGTGCTTAGAAAGTGTAATAGTGGCCATGATATTTCTCAAGCACAATCCCTCACCTTGAGATGCTATTGCTGCAAGGCTACTATCTGAGATCCCAAATTTCTTCAAACTCATTGAATCATCAAGCCTACATTATATGTTAAGGAAGAAAAAGGAAAAATACCACAGAATCTGACAAATCAAAGAAATTACATGCTACTGAAATTGTACAATCAAATCAGAGGATACAAGGGGTCGTCTTCCACATCATCGCTCCTCCTCAATTCATCACCGCTTTCAGACGAAAAGGTGTCATCCACCACAGCTTCTTCATCAAAATCAACTAATACACCAATTGAAATATAATTAATTTAGAAAAAAAACAGAAGAATCGGAAAAGTGATGGAGACGAACGTGGGGCAATGTAGTTGGAGGAGGAACAGAGGTGATCCTGGAGGTCAGAAATGCCATTTCGATTCTTCTTCAAGACCTCATTGCAGTGCCCTAAGAGCTCCTCGAACGACACCGTGGCGAATGACATGGATTCCAGAATGTTGAGGTCATATCCGGCGGCGGAAACTCTCCGATTAACGCTTTGGATGAAGGTTGTTGAAGCGGAATCTAAGAATTAAAGGATGAATTAGCGTTAAACTGGATGGGAGCAGATTGTGCGGTGAGTGGTTAGTTAGTGAGTGAGTACCGAGGGGGATCGGGCGGCGGTCGACGGACTCTTTGAGTGCGGCGCAGCTAGTTTGGAGATGGTTGCAGAATTTCGCCAGCGTTGTGCACAATTTTCCGACTGATTCTTCCATCTTCTCTTCTCTCTCTCTCTCCCTCTCTCTCCCCTCTCTCTCTCTCACTCACGTATTTGAATTTACCTAATTAAATATGTTATAATATTAAATAAATAGCGCCTGTAGCTCAGTCGATAGAGGCAGAAAGTCGTAGGTTCCACTTTCCAGTCCACCCGCAACATTAATCATATTTATATCAGTTTTTCTATTTTCATTTTATTTTATTTTATTTTATTTTATTTTATTTTTTATTTGCGTTTTACCTCACCCTCCAACAATAAATTGAGGATTTATCATAGGATGGATTTAGATTTAGATTTGGATAAGGCGTTGAAGCACTACTTAATTGATTTGCCGTTTCTCCTTCAACCAATAATCGATAAGGGATTCGAGTTATCGTAAGATAGACATGAAACCAAGGTTGATCTTCTTTAACAAAAAACACAAACAAATAAAAACTTGGATTTGGAAAGAATAGGAGAATCATACTAAGATTTATTGGATAACAGGAATTATAAGACTTTTACATAGTAATCTACTGGTAAATGGGACACCAACATATAGACGGATGTAAAGCTAAAAAAAGGGTAAAGTTTTTACAAAATTCCCCAAACATTTAACCCAGTAAAATTCAAAGAAGATGATGCAACATTCAGATGTGCTGGAAACAATGGGGTTCACAGAGGCAATCAACGGCATGCATCAGCTTTCTCCTCGGGCCAACGGCATCCGCGCCCATGTCTTTGAGCTTCTGCATAGTAAGATTTGCCAGCTGAAATTTGCCAACCCTTCTCATCTGGAAAACCTTGATGAATCGTGCAAGGCCAAGAGAATCGAGCCAATTCTCCAATCCTCCTGCCTTCCTGAGCTTTTTCTCTAGATGCGATGCTCTCATCCTTTGATTTAGAAATGAGGTGCTATCAGCAAATATCTTCATTCCCTGCCTAGATCTCGGGATGCTCCACGGACTAATGTCATTCCCCTCCCTATGACCACAAAGTGGAGAATTGTCTGAGGTGGTTCTCTGATGGGATGAACTTGGTGGCTTTTCGAAATTTACATTGGGCACTTCTAGAGGAGGTTGAGGTTGAACAGCCTGTTCTTCAGATGACCTGGATTTATCCAGTTCATGAACTGATAGCTTCGCAGTGTTTGCTAACGAGCAGTGCAACTGGGAGTTGGTGGTGTTTCTTGGTGACTTGGAGTTAGTGATGCTTCTTGGCTTTTCTTGTAGCTGGCCATCTTCTACAGTGGGCATTTCTGAGTGCTTCTTATTAGGCATAGGAGGGATTATAATTGTTATTTTCTGCTTCTTGGCCACCATCCAATCTCCGTCATCAGGTGGATCAGCGTAGAGGAAACATTGATTTTGATGCTTCTTACGATGGATCTGTCTTTGTTTTGGCTTTACCATTAGTTGTATATCTGCATAAATCAATGCCTGAAAACAAAATCTAACTTTTAAGAAAGAGGATTTAGCAATTTGCAACATCACACAATCAGACTATATATGGTATTCGATATAAGAGGAATACAAGATACCACAAAGTTGATAACTTAAACTAAAAACAATTGTAAGTAAAAGAAAGAGAGATTAACTGCTAAATAGAAAAGAGACATGTAAGCATCTCTATATTGTCATCTGAATGAAAGAAGAGGGAAATCAATTCATCCAAGAGATGAGAAGGGAAGAAAAGGGAGAGCAGAAAGCACAATCTGCACATACAAGATTCATGTTCCCATCATAGAATTGCATAGCTCGCAACCTCAGTGGAATCCATAAGCAAGCAGACATACAACACTATAAAGGAAAAAGGGAAAATCGTATGAGCATTTTCCATTTTACCCCACAAAAATGACATTATAGAGACTGTTCCAATATTCTTTTGGTTGACAGTTTCGCTTTCAAATGAATATTTTAACAAGAGAAAGATACCCTTAAACTTTGTTTTTTAAATGTTGGTGGAAAAGTTGACAAATATAGCACTCTTCCAGCCAAGTCTACACAATCATAATTGAGATTTTCACTTCCTTGAATCTTTCATATTTGTTGGATCCTTCATAGATTCAGGCCATCACTATTACTAACCATTTGACACAGTGTTAAGTGATATGCTCTTTCCTTCTATCACATGTTGGAGAATTAAGTGTACCTGATATCTAACATACTCATTTAACATTTTCAATGCCAATCCATTATCAACTTGCTTTTCATCTCGAAATCACTCAACACATTTAAATATCACCAGAAACTAGAATCATTTGAAATACGAGATTTACTTGATTATCTTTCAGTTCAAAATAGTTATCTAAATCAAATGAAAACAGCCAACAATCTGCATATCGACTTTCAAAACTTTCCGTAATGACATGAATCATGAAAAGGAGTTTTTGAATTACGTGATCGATTTATCAACTAACAACTAAGAGCTTCTCTCGCAAAGATTTGTGGAATATAGCTACCACAATTCATCACCATAGTCCTAGCAATTGGGGAAAACAAGTTGGAGGTTTAAAATTTGTAATCCATTACCAGTTCTCTGCTAGTTGAAGCCCACTCAGCGATGAACAAAATCCTAAATCAATCTAAACTCGAGGATTACATACTTTGTTGCATGCATAACTATAGCCATATGATCACATGCATGCAACAATATCACAATGCGCATGCATGGTAAGGAGTTAGTTGAGAAGGTGATGACGTGGAGTTAGTTAAGAAGTTGCCAGCCAATGAGTTAGAACTATGACGTGTTACGACCAATAGTAGTGAAGCACGTGGATGTTAGTTACTTCTTTGAGGAGATTGAGCTAAGAAAACAGAGTATAAATAGTGTTGTTGCTCTTTCTTTTTCTTTGTCGATAAGATTGTTGTGTAATCGTGAGCTTAGGTCGTGGACCGAGAGTTCCCTTTGTTCTTGCTTTCTATCGTGTAATTCTCATTGTTCATTCAATAAAAACGTTCCTCTTTGATCATTCAAGTGTTGAAATCGCGTAATATCGCTGAGCTCGAGTGCCTGCGAGCTAAGATAGGGATGTTGCGGGGAAAGGTCGTAACAATTGGTATCAGAGCAATCGATCTCCGGACGTTGGAACGGTGACTCGAGGCGCAGAAATGGAGAAGAAAATGATGGAGGCAATGGAGCAGAAAATGCAGGAGATGCGAGAAGAACATAAGATTGAAATGATGCAGCTCTCGCAATCTATTGCTGCACTTAATTTGCAGAATCAAAGGAATAAGGAAATGGAGACTGGTGAAGGTAGTAATAGAGCTAATCGGTATGAAAATGGAACCGATTGGGGAAGATCTAAGCGCTATGAATTTCCAAAGTTTGACGGTGACGGCTATGAAGGATGGATGATGCAAGCTGAGTATTTCTTCCAAGTAGCTAAAGTACCAGAGGAAGAGAAGGTTAGGGTGGCTGCAATCCACCTAGAAGGAAAGGCATTACAGTGGCATCGAGGTTTTGAGAGCTTACATGGAGATATGGCGTATGCGGATTGGTCGTGCTATAGCTCCTCCTTGGCTGCTCGCTTTGGTGCTCACGCATATGAAGATCCATTGGCTGATCTCAGGAACCTCAAACAAAAAGGTACGCTACAAGATTACATGGATACTTTTGATGAATTATATCCTAGAGCTGGAATTAGAGAGGATCAAGCCTTGAGCTTCTTTTTATCTGGATTAATTGATGAGCTACAAATGCCTGTGCGTATGTTTAGACCTAAGGCATTATCTGAAGCTTACTCTCTAGCTAAACTACAAGAGCTGACTGTAAGAGCTTTAGATGTTAAGACTAAGATGAATCAGAGCCAAGTTCAGTCGAGCAGTAGCTACTACTCCAATAGTAAACCTATGTCTGTGACTGCTACTAATAAGGTTGGAACCTTGAGTAATTGGAGTGGAGGTAATAAGGATGGTAATAAGTATGGAGGAGTTAGAGCTAGTGCAAACTTAACTCCTAAAGAAATGGATGAGAAGAGAGCAAGAAAAGAATGCTTTTGGTGCACTGAGAAGTTTACTCCAAATCATCAGTGCAGCAAAAGGAAATCGTATGTGGTGCAGCTGCTTGAAGTAGGAGAGGCAGAGGAGAAGGCAGAAGAGGAAAGTGATGAAGAAGAGACAGAGGAGAAGTCTGAGCTGCAACTCTCCTTACATGCTGTGTGGGGAAAAGATGGACCTCAAGTTATGAGGATTCGAGGAAAATGTCAAAAGAAAGTCTTAAGAATATTGATAGACACTGGAAGCACTCATAATTTTTTAAGTGCTAGGGTGGCACAAAAGCTTAATTGCCAGTTGCTTCCCGTTAATTCAAGAGCTGTGGAAGTAGCTAATGGGCAGATCCTACAGTGCAATCAGAAGTGTAGTAGATTGCAGTGGGAGATGCAGGGATCAAAATTCCAAGGGGAAGTTTATCTCATAACTCTAGAAACATATGATCTCATACTAGGTGGGGATGTTAGGATTGGTATACTGAAAAGCATATTTCGAGCATGTTGCACGGATAGAATTGCTTGTATACAATAAGCTCTACAATCCACTTTTAACCCAAGGCGAGAAGAATTAATTTTATTGCATTGGTGTTTGCTTATGCATTTATAAGATGTTTCTCAAACATTTAAATGTATAAGAAGCAAATAAGTCTAATTCTTCTACATAGTAGACTGGTCGTGAACGACGTTCACAGAAGGTGACACAGTCAGTTCTTTGTAGATGAGAAATAGAATTTCACAACCTAGATAGGCTTTGGCTACCTATCGTGAAAGGTTGCAGTGTCAGTCCGCATGTTTCCTTACCTTAGGAAATAAACGACACTGGTGTGGTATAGCACTGAAGGATCTAACAGTTGAGATAAGTCTTTCTTGCTATTTACTGAAAGACGAGGTCTCAGTGATTGTTATTTCTTAATCATTGTTGGCATAACATTGAGCATACGATATTGATTATGCACTACTTTGATTTATCAAATGGTGCGGATTTTTCGCAATCCAAGAATCCTGATATCTTGAGTAGTGGTGATCTATGTCTAGAGGTGCTAGTATTGTTATTGCAATGAATCGTGTGCTGGGTGAGTCCAGTTTGATAATATCCTCAAAAGGTGTTCGAAAAAGGTTTTATTATTCAGAAACCCGGCCGGTTGGAATTTATTCCAGAATAATAAATAAAGATTTTGAACTAGACAACTCTTGGAAAAGATATTAATTAATTAAAGTCAAATAGCAGACTTAAATTAATTAATGGATATTTATATCTTAAACACAGGAAATAATAAATTAAAGAGGTAAAGCCCGGATTACTCGTAATTTGGGATTGGACGTGCAGTCAATATTATTTTACTGTAGTGGCTGATAATAATAGTCTGTCGGACTTGTATTAAATTAGGGCTCAATTTAATTAGTAAAAGTCCAACGGGTTTGGCCCAAGTCCAACCTCCATGGATCCCTAATCTGGCCCATCATAACTCTATATAAAAAGAGATTAGAAAGGAGATTTAATAATAATTAACTCAAAAATTTCGTTCTCCCCTCTGGGAGTGGACGAAAAAATCAGTTCTTCACAGAACTAGAGTTCTGTCTCCTTTCTAATCAAGCCATTTTCGATTCTGACAAGCTTTGCCCACCCAAAGGTCATTATCTGAGTTCGGGATACAGATTAGAAGATTCGTGGTTGAGTACGAAGAACATCACGTGGAGAAGGCGCAAGCAATCGTCGATTCTTTGGAGAATCATATCGGTAACCCTAAACCGTAGGAATTCATGAACTAGGGTTTCGATTCCTTATTTGTGAATTATATGTGTTCTAGCATGCAATTGATTGTTTAACATGAGATAAATTGATCTCATAATCTGTCAAATAGATCCATATGTATGATTTATTTGTGAATGCATGACTTCCGCTGTGCAAGGGGCATCAAACCCCAGCAATTGGTATCAGAGCCAATTTTTTGGCTCTGATTATGTGGATTAATTTCATGTTATGTGAATTGCTTGAATGCATGTTGTTGTTCGTTACTTCTTTTATTTACATAATTGTACGAATGAACAAATCCTCGACGCCTAGGGAAAGGGCTGCGTGGAGCATTAATTCTCGCCTCGTATGTAATCAATTCCTACGTGAATGTTGAGATACTTGTTATATTTGCTTTCATGATGTTGGCAATGATTATATACATGAAATCTCATTGAGTAATGATTACATTCCTTGGTTATATTTTCAATTCGTACCTTGTACGTGATTTTGAATTAAACATCACCGCTCGTTCGTCGCTTTGAGTGGGAGCCCTGCGTGGGCAGTTTCCCAGACTCGAGATGGACAGCGTTGGGGAAACAACGGCGCAGCAGCCGCTGCGAAGCCGCCGTCGCAGCAGCAGCGCCGGAGGCGAGAGCTGGGCTATTCCGTATAGCAGCGCCGGTGGCTGCAGAGACGACGACGACGTAGCAGCGGTAATCAGGCAGCAACTGCAGTGACAACGCAGCAGCGGCAGTCCAAACTCCGGGGATGCGAGCGCTGTCCAAGATGCAGTTACGGTAGAGTTGCGGGCAGCAAGAGGTGGCTGCGGTTCAGTGGGAGTACAACAACGCTGAATTAGGGTTTTTCCCTATGAAGACTTTCCAAAATTGAATTATAGTTTCCTAACCCTAATTTTGGAAATAATTCAGGATATAATTTAGAATAAGTTTTGAATATATCAATTTAATTGGATGGTCTAAAATTTAATTTTTAATTAAATTATGGATTAATTGGAAATTTATCTTTATTTTATGGATTTAGAAAGATTAAATTCTATCTAGATGAATCCTAGATAAATTCAGATAATACTAATTAATTTTATTTTATCTTATGGATTTACGTAGGATTTAATTCTATGTAAATAAATCCTAGATAGACTAGATAAATAATTAATTAAATTTGGATTTTATCCTTATTTTATGGATTTAGATATATTTAATTATATCTAGAGAAATCCTAGATAAATTTGGATGAATAATTAAATTTATTTCTGTCATATGGATTTAGATAGATTTTATTCTATCTTGTTGAATCCTTGATTGACTAAGATAAATATTAATTAAGTTTATCCATATCTTGTAGATATTGATAAATCTATATCTATCTAGAATATATCTTAGTAGATTTGGATAATTAAAATCCATGTTTATCTTTATCTTGTGGATATTTATAGAATTAATTCTATTTAGAAAATATCCTAGTAGATTTAGATAATTAAATGTATCTCTATCTTATAGATATTGATAGATTTACATCTATCTAGAATATATCTAAGAAGATTTAGATAATTGTTAATCCAGTATTATAATTATCTTTTGGATTTAAGATAGATTTAGTTTTATGTAGTTAAATCCTAGTTGAATTAATTAATATTAATTCTAGTTTATCCTAATTTTATGGATATAAATAGATTTATTTCTATTTAGAAAATATCCTAGATAAATTTGGATAAAGATAATACAAGATAATCCTAATCTAATTGGATTTTGATAAAATTAATTTTATCTAGAATAAATCCTAATAGATATGATATATTCTAGTTTCTTATTCTAAATAATCTAAGATTTTCTTAAATCTTGGAGTGATTGGATTTTATCTTTAACTTATGGATTTGGATAGATTTGTTTCTATCTTGAAAATATCCTAGTATGATTTAGATAATGATAATCCAAGGTCAGTCTTATCTTGAATTTTAGGATTTGATTTTATCCCTGTAAAATCTAGAATAATCCTAAGAGGATTTAGATAGATTTCCTTCTATCTAGATAAATCCTAAATTAATTTGGATAGTCATTATCCAAATAAATCGTATCAAATTCGAAAATCCTATTTTGGATAAGATAAGGAATTAATTATTTATTTAAATCTCCCTAGATTTATTAAATAATTTCAATAATTATCCAGTGTGATTAATCACCATGAATTAAATGGATTTATCTATTTATTTGGGGTTAATCTGTTTTAAGTGGATTATCTGCCTTGTCTGCTTGTGTGATAATTATGCAAAAACCATGTTTAAAATGACTAAGCGATAATTACAACAATGTGTTGGATATGGTCTCCATAAATTGGTCTATTTATGAAGCAGTTTCTAATATTATCGCGACCCACCTTAGTGGGAGCAATAATCCTACGAAATAGCAAGTTCATAAGATTAGACTTCTTAATAGTAAATTGTTTAAACTAGAAGCATGTTTCTAATATTATCGCGACCCACCCTAGTGGGAGCCATAATCCTGTGAAATTGCAAGTTCATATGTTTAAAACATATTTATAAGATAGCTATGGAATTTTGTTAGTGGCGTACGACCTTCCCTAGAAGGAGTATCAAAACAGAAACGAAATTCCAAGATGCAAATATTTATGGTAAAAGCTTAGGCAATATTTGGCGGCCATGCCACCGTAGTGGTCTCTGGACTATTCGTCGGTATTGTGACCAGGAAATTGTTGGAATCCGAATTTGTATGACCTCCCTAGAGGCGTACTTATTTTGGTTTTCACGGTTGCGAGATACATAAATTGTTTTGTGGTTGTTTGCGATTATGTATTAAGCATAGTATGTGATAAATAGTTTTATTTCTTCTCAGTCAAATTCTTAATAATGTCTGCGAACCTTAAAGAAATCAAACTCGAAGGCCAAAATTATGTAGACTGGAAATATTAAATGGATAAGATTCTCATTGCTTAAAACTTAAAGTTTGTACTCACCAGTTCATGTCCTCCATTTCCTCGACAAAATTCTATAAAGAAAATCCAAGAATGCATTTCATGCATGTACTTGACAAGTTCTTTGAGATAGAAGGTCAAACTACTTTCTTTTAAGTAGTAACACACGTCTTGGTTTATACCGATGATAAAGGGATATCCAATGAGGACGTTGTCCAGATTCTATTGGAACATCCAAAAGAGATAGAATGTTTTGATGAATCTTCTGATTCAGTTAACTCAGTTCATCGCCAAATGTAATAGGAAGTGATTATTTGAAGGTTGTTACTGAAAAGTTGGAAACCTTCGACATTGTACTCACTTTATTACTTTTGGAGGAAGATAACATGATAGTTGACGAATTCATTAAGGCTGCATCTTTCCTATGTCTTAGTTCAATCGAACAGAAGACTAGCAATGGAAAGAGGGAAGAGCTGAATTGTCATCAATGAAAGCAAGAAATGCAAGAAATATTTGGTGAAAAGGCAAAGAGAAGATGCATTGTAAGTCGGATTGACCTCTTATATAGAAGGACAATGGCTTAGATAACAATGCAACTTCTAAAGGAGAAATCTACATCCAGTTGGGCAGTTGTTGCACTGGGAGCTATTTATTTATGCTCACTTTATTGTTTTGTTTTGATGTTAGAGATTTAGTTTTATTGGTACAGTCTTGTTTAGAATGAATTTATATTCAGTTTCTAAACTCATTTATGATTCTACGATGTTCAATTTCATTTTATAATGCTTGCATTATTGAGAAATGTGGATCGAATATCTATCATAGTACCATAGAAAAATAAATTATACATCATAGTATCTAAACAATATAATTGCAAAAAGATTGAGCTTAACACGACAGTTCAACTTCTTAAACAATGAATGATAAAGTATTTATGGTACTTAAACATAAGGCCAAGAAAATACTTAGTAATTGTTCAAACTGATTATGTCTAACTCAAGTGACTATCGAGATTTTAACAACTTGTTTGTTGAATAGCTTGAAGGTCAAGTAAGTCTGGTTGATGCACTACAAGTTAGAATCATTTGGTGGTTTAAGGGATTCAGAATACTTATAGAGATGCAACATAGAAAGACTAGTAAGTCTCAATGGTTTGCACCATAGGAGACGAGCAAATGAGTTAAGATCAGTAGTGGGAGTTAAATCCTAGTTGACTACTCCAAGCATTCTTCTAAAGAATATGATAGTCATATAAGAAGATATCGAAGTCTCTCGAAGACAAGTT
This sequence comes from Salvia splendens, assembly GCF_004379255.2. Taxonomy (NCBI): domain Eukaryota; kingdom Viridiplantae; phylum Streptophyta; class Magnoliopsida; order Lamiales; family Lamiaceae; genus Salvia; species Salvia splendens. The sequence continues at coordinate 28,340,950 of NC_056034.1, forward strand.
CGATAAGTGAACAGTTTTACTCAATAACACCTTATCATTGATGGGATACGTTGGAAATAACGAGTTATACCTTAAAGAAACTACCATAACATCAGTACCTTCTACAACACACGAGTTGTGGACTAGAGGTAAGTTTAGTCCAGCACATCTCAAGGTGTGGAGTTATTCCAAGACATGTTTTGGAAAAGGTATCCAAGTAATTGGAGTTGTGTACTGAGGTATGTTTTAAGGTTGTCCCAAATGATAGCAAAGGTACATGTTCTATAATCTTCACGGCAAGATATGTGTTTGTTTCCACGAATACTAGATTCTTTGATGAAGATTATGAGGAGAACTACAAGTCTAACAAACATGATAATTCTCAAGATAATGAGAATATCTATTTTCCATCTTAATCAAGAAATCATACCATTAGAAACTTATGCACTAAAAAAAATCAACGTTTGTACCTAAGATTGTAAGAGTCGTGTCGTAGTGGGAGCGTTCTTTGCGAACATAATAAGTTCATGGGCCTAAGAGAGTCTTTAGACTCAGTCTTAGACCAACTTGAACATAATCCCTGCAACTACAAGGACGCAATGACTTATTCAGATAATCATTCTTGATAAGATGATAGATTCTGAATAACAATCTTAAATAGACAAGAATGTTTGCAAGACTTGCAATACTACCCACAGACTAGTTCAGTCAGTGGGAGCTAGTGGACCTGCAAGTGTAAGCATGGGTCTCAAAAGGCTAGAATAATGGCAAAGGGTTATACCCAGAGAGAATTATATTCTCGCCTGCCATTTTTGCCTAAGTCGATCTGTATATTGTCTATTGTAGCCTACATAAATTAGGATGTATGTACTATGATTGTCAAGACAGTTTTCTTTAAGTAGAAGTCTTGAGGAGATCATCTGCATGGAACATCTTAATGGTTATGTAATACAAGGCAAGAAAGTTGAAAGTGCACTATATATGGTATTCTTGGTACTCTACGATGATGACATCTATAACAGTTGAAAAACAACTAAGAGGGTTATCTAGCGTAGGAAACTGGTCGTCTACCCAGTTTAAGGATGATGGATTTAAGATAATCTAGTTACATTCTAAGCATCTATGTCATTAGATTGCTAGAAAAAGAATGTTATGTTTCTTAAAGAATCCTACATCTACACAATACTTAGACACTTTAGCATTGAAAATTCCAAGAAAAGGTTTTACTTTTCTAGATGGAATTATCTTGTCTCTAGTAAGTGTTTTACGACACTGAATGAGATCAAGAGGAATGAGACAAGTTCCGTAATTGGAAGTTCCAATTATGCTATGATGTGTATTAAGTTAGATATTAGCTTTGTCGTTGGCATAGAAGCATGATATCATTTTAACCATGGCCAAGGACATTGGATTGGTAAAGAATATACTACAGTACTTGAAAAAGACTAAACGGTATGCTCTAGTTTACCAGACATTCATGTTATGTCCTTTAGGTTACATCGACTCGATTTTATAATTGATCGGTGATCGAGTCATCCTCTGACTATGTGTTCACTTTAGGAGTTGAATACTGAGACATGAAGGAGTGTTGATCAAATCATAGACTCTATCATGAAAATTACAAGTGTGGTTTCATCGGAAACTACTAAGGTAGTTGTTCATCTCAATAACTTTCTAATAGCTTTGATCGTGATTCCGAGAATGCCTATAAGTATTATATTTTGTTATGATTACTCTAGCCATGTGTCTAACTCGAGGGAAACACGATCTGATAAAGCTAAGCAATCACATAGAGAAGAGGAAGTATGAAATTAATTAAGGATTAAGTGCGCAGCAAGACGTTATGGTTTCCAAGATATCATCAGAGAACAACCAGGCAGAATTTTTCACAAAATGCCTATATGGCGACATGTTTTACACATGAGGTGAAAAGTACGGTAGTTCGATGTATCATGGCCTGAGACCTGCTTAGAGTATAAGTGGGAGAGTTTTGGCAGTGGGTATACTCGAAAGCATGATTTTGAGTATAAGTGGGAGATTGTTAGGATTGGTATACTGAAAAGCATATTTCGAGCATGTTGCACGGATAGAATTGCTTGTATACAATGAACTCTACAATCCACTTTTAACCCAAGGCGAGAAGAATTAATTTTATTGCATTGGTGTTTGCTTATGCATTTATAAGATGTTTCTCAAACATTTAAATGTATAAGAAGCAAATAAGTCTAATTCTTCTACATAGTAGACTGGTCGTGAACGACGTTCACAGAAGGTGACACAGTCAGTTCTTTGTAGATGAGAAATAGAATTTCACAACCTAGATAGGCTTTGGCTACCTATCGTGAAAGGTTGCAGTGTCAGTCCGCATGTTTCCTTACCTTAGGAAATAAACGACACTGGTGTGGTATAGCACTGAAGGATCTAACAGTTGAGATAAGTCTTTCTTGCTATTTACTGAAAGACGAGGTCTCGGTGATTGTTATTTCTTAATCATTGTTGACATAACATTGAGCATACGATATTGATTATGCACTACTTTGATTTATCAAATGGTGCGGATTTTTCGCAATCCAAGAATCCTGATATCTTGAGTAGTGGTGATCTATGTCTAGAGGTGCTAGTATTGTTATTGCAATGAATCGTGTGCTGGGTGAGTCCAGTTTGATAATATCCTCAAAAGGTGTTCGAAAAAGGTTTTATTATTCAGAAACCCGGCCGGTTGGAATTTATTCCAGAATAATAAATAAAGATTTTGAACTAGACAACTCTTGGAAAAGATATTAATTAATTAAAGTCAAATAGCAGACTTAAATTAATTAATGGATATTTATATCTTAAACACAGGAAATAATAAATTAAAGAGGTAAAGCCCGGATTACTCGTAATTTGGGATTGGACGGGCAGTCAATATTATTTTACTGTAGTGGCTGATAATAATAGTCTGTCGGACTTGTATTAAATTGGGGCTCAATTTAATTAGTAAAAGTCCAACTGGTTTGGCCCAAGTCCAACCTCCATGGATCCCTAATCTGGCCCATCATAACTCTATATAAAAAGAGATTAGAAAGGAGATTTAATAATAATTAACTCAAAAATTTCGTGCTCCCCTCTGGGAGTGGACGAAAAAATCAGTTCTTCACAGAACTAGAGTTATGTCTCCTTTCTAATCAAGCCCTTTTCGATTCTGACAAGCTTTGCCCACCCAAAGGTCATTATCTGAGTTCGGGATACAGATTAGAAGATTCGTGGTTGAGTACGAAGAACATCACGTGGAGAAGGCGCAAGCAATCGTCGATTCTTTGGAGAATCATATCGGTAACCCTAAACCGTAGGAATTCATGAACTAGGGTTTTGATTCCTTATTTGTGAATTATATGTGTTCTAGCATGCAATTGATTGTTTAACATGAGATAAATTGATCCCATAATCTGTCAAATAGATCCATATGTATGATTTATTTGTGAATGCATGACTTCCGCTGTGCAAGGGGCATCAAACCCCAGCAGGGGAATGGTTGTCCACTTTGGGTGAGATTAAGTGGAACTTTAATAATCTCGGCATGGTTTTTAATATCAATGGTGAGGAAGTGAAGCTGCAAGGGGAAAGATGGTTACCAAAATCTGATCAGTTAAACTTTTTACATATATTGAATCCTGATGATGAAGATGTGAATGAGAGGAAATGGAATCAGTGGATACCCTCAGTAGGAGTGGATGCAGGCTTCTGCTATGAGATTAGTGTGGAGGAAATTTGGCCGAATCTTAATTTGATTCTTAAGGAATTTGCTGATATATTTGAGGAACCTAGAACACTGCCTCTACAAAGAAAGCAAGATCACAAAATTATTTTAAAGGAAGGTGCTGATGCAGTTAATATGAGGCCTTATAAGTATGCTGCACACCAAAAAGATATCATTGAAACTATGATAGATGAGATGCTTAAAGCTAGAATCATCAGGCACAGTGAGAGCTCCTTTGCAAGTTCTATTGTGCTAGTAAAGAAGAAGGACTCATCTTGGAGAATGTGTGTTGACTACAGAGCCTTGAATGCCATAACTGTTAAGGATAAGTATCCTATTCCTGTGATTGAAGAGCTATTAGATGAGTTGGGAAGAGCAGCCTGGTTCTATTGTTACGACCTTTCCCCGCAACTTCCCTATCTTAGCTCGCAGGCACTCGAGCTCAGCGATATTACGCGATTTCAACACTTGAATGATCAAAGAGGAACGTTTTTATTGAATGAACAATGAGAATTACACGATAGAAAGCAAGAACAAAGGGAACTCTCGGTCCACGACCTAAGCTCACGATTACACAACAATCTTATCGACAAAGAAAAAGAAAGAGCAACAACACTATTTATACTCTGTTTTCTTAGCTCAATCTCCTCAAAGAAGTAACTAACATCCACGTGCTTCACTACTATTGGTCGTAACACGTCATAGTTCTAACTCATTGGCTGGCAACTTCTTAACTAACTCCACGTCATCACCTTCTCAACTAACTCCTTACCATGCATGCGCATTGTGATATTGTTGCATGCATGTGATCATATGGCTATAGTTATGCATGCAACATACTTCCCGGTAAAAATGAAAAAGAGAAACAAGCAAGAAATTGAAGACATTGTGATCGAAGGAGGAAACTGAAAACCTGTAGTCTTGACATGGAAGGTATTTGGAGTTCAAAGAGAAGAGTGAAAATCGACGAGCACCGACGAAATCGCCGCCTGGATATGCCCGGCCGTTCAATCGAGTAATTTTCTGTTGCTCTCTTCGTTCAATAGTTAATCAATTTAATTTTGCACTTGTTTTAGATTATACTCTATCCGTTCACAGCGGTTCACTCATTCAATTACAAATAGGACTGTCATTTCTCTTTAAGAAATATATTTAAAAGTAATTGAAAAAAAGGTTAAATTATAGTATATAAGTCTCACTTTATTTTAAATTAAATAAGGTAATAGAAAGTGGACTCTATTACCATTTATATCCTTCATCCGTATCATGTTACTCGCACTTTTCATTTTAGGCCGTAAATTTGAGATTGATTTTTTAGTGTAATTTAATTAGAGTTTTAAGTGTAATGAGACATCATTTAATAAATGAGCTCTTAACTTAATCTAACATATTAATTAAATGCATTAATTCTAACCTAAACTATAAATAGTGTAAGGAGTTTGTCACGAGCCGAAAAGCAAAAGTGCAAGTAACATGGGACGGAGGGAGTAGTAAAATATGTTTTCGGCATGAGATTTTACGAAGCGGTGTTTTGTTTGTTAAGTAAAGTGAATAAAGTAAGAAAGAGAAAAAAAAGTAGGACGATGTTGTTTCCATTTTTAAAAATATTTATTTTTAATGGGACAATCTAAAAATCCACTTTTAATGGGACAAAAAGAGTATATAATGTTGAAGAGCATCCGCAACGCGAGCTGGCGATCTGGGATGAGATGCGGGGACCCATTGCATGCACCCCATCCTAGCGAGACTCACGTGAAGGGGGAGCTGGGGAGGTAGCACAGGTTGTTACTCCACGCCCCGCACGTGCGTCTCCTGGCGTGGTTAGTGAAGCACACTCAACTCCATGTGAGTGGACTATGTTTATGGCTATTGGAAAGTATTTTTTTAAAAAACAGTGAACTTAAAAAATGGAGCTGATCATCGTGTTTTACACAAAAATGCTACCTGGTCCTTTTTTTATATTGTTTTGGTATCTAAAAGTAACATTTTTAGTAGCTGGCCATAATTTTGCCCCCGAAAGACCCTCCAAATAAACGCATTTTCAGATTTGTGCCGTAAAATACATTTTTGGGTATGAAAAAATGACCTAAAATGATATCATCAAAATCTTGTCTCTTTTTTCCTCGTCTTCTTCCCTAATTCATTTTGTTTTTCTCTTCTTCCATAGTTCATTTCTCTATCTCTTTCCTAATTCATCTTCTCTCTTCTATATCCTATGTTGGCAGCTCATTTCCACTATCCTCAATCATATACAAATATTTTCATTTTGGAATTCAATTTTAGGGTTTTTCCTCAAGAACCATTTATCTTGTTCCTTGAATTTTATTATGTTGTGAAAGAGGAGAAGGAAATAATAAGAGTGGTTGGAGAAGAAGAAGAAGGAAGCTGAAATGGGGATGGAGCTACTATGGGCAAAGCCGACGCTCCAGTGGAGGCTTGGCCGGATCTGATCGCAGTATCCGTCCGGCTGCATCATTTTTACAAAAGAAGGAAGGGGTAACATCTGTGTTGTTTGGACTTTTTTGGAAGAATTATGACGGAAATTATCTTAGATTAGAAGAAGAAACAGGGAAAATTTTGGGTTGTGGGTATTGGATGGAAAAATGTGGATTAGTCTTATAGGGAAAAAAGGTTTCGTTACAATCTTTAGCTTCAAAAAACATGGTGCTTCCTTCGTTCCATACTAATATGGAGGCGTTTCTTTTCGGCATGGAGACTAAGAAAAATTGTGTTAAGTGAGTTAAGTCAAGGGAGAATAAAGTGGAAAATGAAAAAGGTAGAGAGAAAAAAGTAAAAGAGAATAAAGTTGGTGTGGAAAAATGTGTTGACTTTACTAAAAAAGGGAAATGACTCTATTATTATGGAACGTACCAAAATGACAAAATGGCTCTATTACTATGAAACGGAGGGAGTACCTCATTATTTCAAGCTCATTATATCACACTAAAAATGTAAGAAGAAATGGAAGAAATAGAAAGAAGAAGAAATAGAAACTGAAGAAGAAAAAAGAAAGAAGAAAGGAAGAAAAAAAATCACATGTTTGGTACTCCCTTCGTCCACCATTAGGAGTTCCAGTTTACCATTTTAGTCCGTCTGCCATAAGGAGTCTCGGTTCACTTTTACTATAAATGATTAGTAGGTACACCTCACTTTCCACTAACTTATTCCACTCAAATTCTATTATAAAACTAATAAGGCCATCTGCATTCATGTCTCTTATCCGTCTCTTAACTGTCTCATCTCTTCACTATTCATTGGCCCCACTGTACTTTTCACCTCATCTCTTAACTAAGAGACAGCATCTGCATCCCTCCATCTTTTAATCATCTCTTAACCATCTCATCCCTTAACTATTCATTCAATTTCATTTTTTATTTTTATTTTCAACAAATTCAATTAATAAAAACACACTTCATTAAATAAAATAAAATAAAATTATAATTTAAAATCCTAAAAAAATAAAAAAGACATAATTAAAAAAACCCCATAATTAAAATCTAAAAAAATAAATAAAAAAGACATAATTTAAAATACTAGAAATTAAAAATTACACACTTAAAAACTACTCCCGTCGGCAAATCATCCCCCGAAGGTGGTGGCGGTGCACTCAAGCCACCTGTAGGCGGAATACCAATTTGTCTTGCCATATACTCAATTCCGGCAAGATGAGCTTGATATTGGGAAGGCGTCATGCGGGAAGTGTTAGCCATCGTGGCGGTCAAGTACATGGACAATAGGGTGTTCGAGCCCGAGACCGAGCCCACCTGGCTTGATTCGCCTCGGCCCCTCCCCCCTCTGCATCGGTGGTCGTGCCCTCAACCTCTTGTGAGGCGTTGCTTGACCCGCCCTCACTAGACGAGTATTGGCCACCCGCCGTGTGCTTCGTGCGTTTCGAGCTCGAGCCCGTGCTGGACTGGACACCGCCAGCCCACCTTTCAACGTCTTTGACCGCCTCCCAAACATCGACATGTTTGAATTCATTGTTGTTGTCGTCAAAAAATACTCGCATAGCCGCTCTCAGAATGTCGGCTCCACTGGCTCCGCTTTGGTAATTCGCTGCTTCATTCTTGTAGATCCCGCAAAATTTTTTGACATCTCTGTCGACTCGGTCAAAATGACTGCGGAGCATCTTTATGGTGCGGCGGTGGGACCCCTTTGGCTTGCTCTCGTTGTAGGCGTCAGTGACCTTTATCCAAAAACACTTGCGGGTTTGTTGATTCCCGACGATGGGATCGTACGAGATGCTGACCCAAGCGTTGAACAGAGTCATCGTGTCGTTGCGGCTGTATGGATGACGGCCTACATCCTCATCCTCCTCGGCCGCCTCCTCCTCTTCCTCCACTGCGTCGAATGCGCAACCCCCAGAGCTTCCACCCCCTCGTCCTCTTTCCGGATTGGGTTCATCCGGAAAATCCTCCATAATTTGGGATAATCCCTGTGGTTTCCCATACCTCGGGGCGGAGGGACAAGAGTATGCATCCACATCAAAATAGGGTGATTGGTACGCCGCCGGCGTCGACGAACCGTAACCGGAAGCACCCAAGACATTGTACATGCCCCCAGTCGCCAAACGTGTTCAAGTCATAGCCGCCGGAGCCGGTAGAGTTTCCGTCGCCGGACATTTTGAGATGAAAATTGGAGAGGTGAGATGAAAATTAGAGAGAAAAGAGAGATGAATTGAGAAGAATAGATGTGTATTTGTGTGTATAATGAGAATGAAAGAGGAGTATTTATAGAATAAAAAATTAAAAATTATCGTTGAACGGTAATATTACCGTTTTTTTAATTTTTATTTATTTATTTTAATTAAAATCAAATTTAAAAAAAATTATTTATTGTGTCAGCATGACGACGTCCACTCACGGGCCGCCGAGTGGGCGTCACACCTAGCGCCAGCGCTCGCCACGTGGCGCTGGCGCGTGACGAGACGTCTCGCGAACCCACCCTCCAGGCCGAGATGGATGGCTGCATCGCTGTCTCGATGCCGTCTCGTCTCTTCGAGACGAGATAGAGACAACATCGAGACGCGATGCGGATGGCCTAAGTATATAAAATTGGGCTCCACGTTTCACTATCTTTTCTTACCCCCTTTTCTTTATATTTCTTAAATCTGTGTCGAACTCAAATGGTATTCTTAATGGTGGACGGAGGGAGTACCACTTAATTTAAATTTTCAAAAATATCCCACATGGCCCAAAAATCACATGTTTGGTACATGGAGTTATTTTTTCCCAAAGTATCAAAAACGATACTCCATCCGTACGGCATTAGGAGTCCCGGTTGACCATTTTCATCTGTCCGGCATTAGGAGTACCGGTTAGACATTTCCATAAAAAGTGAAATAAAAATATTATAAAATAAAACACTAAAAACACAAGTAAAAACACATTCAAAGAATAAAGCAACTAATAATGCAAATGAGTCTCACATTCCATTATCACACACTCTAATTATACACTCAAACATTTCTTAAAACCCGCATCCAAATCAACCGGGACTCCTAATGCCGGACGGATCAAATACCATTTTTGTGCAAAGCACAAAGATCAGATACCATTTTTGAGGTTCGCTCTTTTTAAAATCAGAAATTTATTTAAATTATTTCACTTTTGTCAAATATAGTATTTATATTACCATTTTTTTCCTTTTTTTGTTCTAACACTTTCTCATGTATAAAAAATCTCCAAATTTTTCCACCCAAATTGCAGCATTGGATGGGCTCGTGCTCATGCCCAATCATGATGCTTCCAGATATATGATGTGGTTACATGTATAGTAAGTTGAGATCTTCTGAAACACAAAACAATGGAGTCTCCTCATATGATGAAGGCGTTGCCATTATAAATGTCGAAAGCATATGAATTGCGTGTATACTAACAACTAAAATTAGTAATCTCTCACTCCACAAGAAATAGAACAATTTTACATTTTTAAGCCGTCCGCCAAAATTAGACCAATTTCAAATAAGGAAAGTTTTAATAACTAATAATGTGAATCCCACAATCCAATAACACTACTTTCATCACCATTTCTCATCACACTCATATTTTACCAATAATGCATTAAAACTTATGTCATTTATAACTCGGAATGTACCTTGGTTTGGAGATGCGTCGGGATTACCAGAGCAATTGGCCAAAAAAGGACGGAATTTTGAAAATGAATTCACAAATGAAGTTCTTGTCCCGTTTTGTGTGATTTAAGGGTTATACGCATTCTGAGAACACAGAACACCCCTTTGCAGAATTAAAAGAAAAGGTATTCCATTTTGGGACATGATTTTACAAAGACGGCCAAATCAAGAATTTTCCCTCAGAAACCATGGCATTTCTACTTTACGGCAATGGTTCTAAATACACTAGACAGACAATATAGAATTTCACTTGAGATTTGGCGATGATGCACCTGAAGTGCCTTTATTTAGTGCACTGGATGTGAAGATAACATACACAAACCAAATCTAAAGAGGATGCCACTTTTTTTTATACTCCCTCAATCCCACTAATCAGTACGAGATTTTATATAGGGTTGTTTTGTTAATAAAGAAAGATAGAGTGAGAAAGTAGAGAGAGTAATATTTCTACATTTAGAAAATGTGTCATTTAGAGTGAGACATTCCAAAAAACAAAACGTGTCAATTAGAATGATACGAAGGGATTATATATCAATGCCCTTATATCTCCTATGTATGAATGATAGTTTTGTACCTTTCATAATCCACTAACTACTTTCATTTTGAATGTGAATATATGTTTTGTCATCATTAAAATTAAGAGTAAAGGTCATTTGTGGTCCTAAATACACGACGATTTTACGATTTTGGTCCAAAATATTATTTTTAAAATTATTGCATCCCGAACAAATGAAACGGTCCAGATTTGATCCATTTTGGACAGCCCCGTCAAAAATTTGACCGTCAATGCCAATTAACTTCATTTTGACTGGATTAAAAGTTTAACACAATAATGTTTTCTACCTTTTTGGTCCTAAACATATTGTCTTTGTTCATCCACCATCGCCACCGTCGTGTATGCAGCCCACCCCTACAACCTCGTTGACTTCATTTTCTACGGCTCTCACGCGCAGCTCAATCTTGGCGGCAGAGGAAATTACAAAGGCGGAAGGTCGTCGTCGTGGAGCATACGCTAAATCGGACGTGGTGGCGGCATTTGTGGAATGAATTGGTGGAATTTGGCGACGGGTTGGGTTTGTTGGAGACTAGGGGGATAAGTCGGCGGCACGAAGTAGCGGCGGTGGGTATGGGGCAGGGGGTGAAGGGGGAAGATGATGTTGGATGCTAGAGGGTAAAATTTGGAGAGATAGGGCGAGGGAGTTCTTGAGGAAATAAAATTGGGAGCATTGAGTGGTAGAAATGGAGAGCTACGATGAGGATAAAATCGAGCCATATCATGCTGAAATGGGAGTGCACTTGTTCATGATATCAGCGCTTCCACTACACCACGGTCGAATATGTGTGAATTGAGGCCGTTTTCTGTGGATGAAGGGGATGGTGATGGTGGATGAACAAAGGCAATATGTTTAGGACCAAAAAGGTAGAATACATTATTGAGTTAAAATTGTTAATTCAGTCAAAATTGAGTTAATTGGATCATATTCGGACCGTTTTCATTTGTTCGGGATGCAATGATTCAAAAGATAATGTTTTGGACCAAAATCATAAAATCGTCATATGTTTAGGATAAAAAATGACCTTTACTCTAACATTAAAGGGATATTGGCACCTAATATCATAGAACTTTAAAAAAGTTGGATTTTTTCCACAAATTTTGAAATTGACAAATAATATCACGAACTTTATTCCGAGTTTGTTATTTCCTACCAATGAAAAAATCCGGCTATATTAATAGATTGAAGAACAATTTTGGAAGGTGTTCTTCAAGAAAAACTGTTCTCAAAGATTGAAAAACTTCAAGTTCTCGAAGTGGTTGTCGATAATTTACAAAAAAAAATCCATATCATGATATTATTTGCTGGAATTTTTCATTGGTGGGAAATAACAAACTCGGATAAAATTCGTGATATTATTTGCCAATTTCAAAGTTCGTGGGAAAAACTCAACTTTTTGAAAGTTTCATGATATTAAGCGCCAATATCCCAAAATTAAATAGCTTGGTTATCACTTTCCTCATCTACTATTGTCACTAGTTTCATTTTTAGTCCATCCGCTAATATTTAGCGTACTTGCTTTTTTTACTTTTAGTATATTCTACCAACTCATTTTCAATTAAGTTTTTTTACTCTTACCTTTCTTAAAATCTGGGTCAATTCAATTTGTGATAATTAATGGCGTATTCTACCAACTCATTTTCATTTCTTAAAATCTGTTGTGATAATTAATGGCGTACGAAAGGGAGTTATATTTTAGCTTTTAAGTGAGGTAATATATTGAACTGATATCTGTTTAAACAAATTCACTTTAGTAATATTTTAAGAATATTTCTATAAGTCGTAAACAAAATAAACTATGATTCATATTTCTTCGATTGTTAAAATATTATAAAACATAATTATGTCAATAAAATAAGAATTTATTAAAATTACAACTATTGTCAAAGTTTCAATGTAACTAAATTACTTAATTAGTTAAATAATACTCTACAAATTTTAAAATCCGGAAATTAGTTATTTGATTGAATATTCTTATCAGTAGGTTCATAATTGTGATTTTGTTTCTTCATTTTGTTGACATAATTATTTTTGTAATATTTTAATTATTGAAGAAATATGAATCATGGTTTTATTTTATGTACTAAAACTTATGGAAATATTCTTAAAATATCACTGGAGTTAAATTGTATAAATAGATACTATCAATTTAGTACTTTCTCCGCCTCTCACTAAGCGAGACATTTCTTTTCGGCAACATATAAGAAAATGAAATTTTGTTAGTTAAGTTGAAAGAATAAAGTAAAATAGATGAAAAAAGAGAGGAAAAAGTAAGAGATGGAATGCCAAAAAAATGACTTACTAACTTTGACACGTTGGTAAAAAAAATATGAACCACTTACATTACTGTATTACTTCACTTGACACTTAACATTACTGTATTACTTCACTTGAAACTAAAAAACATTTAAAAACTAAAGCCACCAATTTTAATCATGACAAAATTGACAAATCACTATTTTTCAATGCAAATAAAGATTTTTAGTGGATTTTGAAAAGTAAAATAATGGAAGGTATTTATATTTAAAAAAAATAAAATTGACGATGAATCTTAAAGTTGAAGGAATAAATATAAAAGTAGTAGGAATGGGAGAGATTTAGTTGAAAATCTCTGCTGTATCATCTCATATGACTATCTAATAGGAGAGTATCTATCCCCTTCAAATCAGGACTCTCTCTCTTTGGTTTTCAATTTGATTTCAATTTGGGTTTGTAGATTGCTAGATGAGCCGTTGCCTGAAGCGACTCACCAACAAAGCTCTCGAGTTTCGATTTGGATTCCGATTCCAATTCCAATTTCAATTTCCACCCCTTTTCCACCTCTTCAACCAATCAGCCAACTTCCTCTTCTCTCTCCTCCGCCGCACTCTCTTTAAATCCATGGACTCCCTTTTCTTCTCCCACAACGACGACGACGACCTTTTCTCCAACTCCTTCGATCAATCCTTTTTGCCGCCTTCCTTTACCGACCCCGGCGACTCTCTCTACCTAGTCTCCTTTAGGTTTTGCTTTTTAACTTTGACAATTAGTCTCTACTCACTATTTTTGTTGGTGTGGCCTCAGCAATTTCGTTTTTTCTTTCTCCTTCAGCTGGTGGAACGAAGCCGTGTGTGGCGGCGCCGTGGTGGACGATACGACCGCCGTTTTGTATGGCGCCACCGCGCAATTGAATGGTGGTGTTGGTGATCAGAGCGTTGGGGGTTCTGAGATTTTGGTCGGCTTGAGGAGAGAAGACGAGGCTGGAATTAGTGGTGATGAAGGCAACCATGGCGGTGAGGGGGATTTGGCATTGCTCTCTGAGTGGATGTTCTTTACCTCTCTTAAATGGTAAGGGTGTGTATTGATTTTTATTTATTGGCTTGTTTACATCCTTTTTTCTAACTAGTTAGTAGTACTATGCAATTTTTGTTGGTAACTTGTATAGAAAAAATTTCGTATCACTTGCTTCTGAAGTTGAGAACCATAATTATGTTGGGGCAATCAAGAGTGCAATTATTCTAATTTGCAGGTTCTAACTATAGATAAATCTAAGTTGATGTAGAATCTTAAGAATCTATGAATTTCTAAATTTCTGATCTATTTATGTTCACAAACATGGAAGGATATTGTTTTGTAGTTTCTCTGTTTCAATGTTGTCAAAGCAGTATAGTGGTTCATGGCGGTTCGCCCGAAAAATGCCACAGGGATATAGCGTATCGGTATGGCGGGATATAGCGGTCATTAATTAAATATATAAAATAATATTTATATATTCATATATAATTCAAAAAATTAGAAAATAATAAAAATATAACATTAAAAACTCTAAAAACATGTAATAAAGCATAAAATAGAAAACAATTATATAAAAGTCTAGCAATTAAAGTCTTTAGTTCAAGTGTTCAACAAAACATAAAACCATGATAAGCTCAATAGACATCAATCATCAAGCTCAACATAGTCTTCTAGCTCATCATCATCACTATCATCGGCATCCATTTCATCTTCATCCTCCATTGCTTCATCCTCTTGATCTCCACTTACACTATCCTCAAATTCTTCCTCTTCCGATTCTTCATCTACAAGCGCAAGCCTTTTCCTTTTCCCTTTCCCTTTTCTAGGTATGATAGGTTCTTTTTTCTTAGAAACTCTAAGACAACTTGAACTAGATGTAGAAGATTCTTTCCTCTTCTTTGACCTAGTATATGTCCTAGGCTCTCCAACACCCGAAGCCTTATACACCATGTTCCAATCAAGTGTATCATCGTCATCATGAACCAAATGATTACCACCATCAATATCATCATAAACGCATCCATCGGCCCTCTGATGTCATGATAGCTCGGAACTGGCAAATTCTTGCCAAATTCTCCAATTGATTTAACCATCCGATCAAAGTACGGCAACCGAATCGCGTTGAACGACAAGCCTGCATGATACCAAAATCGAGCAATATCCTGGTGGACTAGTGCTACAGCTTTTTTATCAAGAGATTCTTTCACTTTCTGTTGCCTCATATTCTCTTTGCTTAGTTTTCCAGCACTTGCAGCTACACCCCTTTTCATAAACGCATCCATCGGCCCTCTCACTACTGTAGCATCTTCATCTGCATTGCCAATGCCACTCGTACTATCAGTACCACCTAGATCGACAAACTCTGTATACTTCGCAAAATCTGAGCTTCCAAAATTTTTTTTTGATTGGAAGTGATCCCAAAGCTCATCTCGCACCTGTTTCGGACAACTAGGACATGGGGCAACCTTTCCTTTCTTGCCCATCAGATGCTCTTTTGCTCTTGTGATGCCCCCGTTCATCTCTTTGTTGCAAAAGTTGCATTTGACTTTACTAGTCAACTTTTCATCAACGGGAGAACAATACTTCCAGCCCGGATCAGTTCTATTCGAACATTTTCCACTAGTGGCAGCTGTTGAAGCTTCTCCATGAGACATTCTTGCAAATAAAAGAAAACAATAAAACATAATAAGTTAACAAAATCCAGAATATTTGCATGCTCTTGTTTATCACACAACCTAGCTGATGATATCATTACCTTTTAAGTTTTTATACATTATAGAATGGGTAAAGCATGTAATAGAACCACAAAATAGAAAAATATCTTGTCGGAAAGCTGACTGCTGGTCGCTGGACTGTTGCTGGAAGGTGCTCGGCTGCTGTAGGTGGCGGCGGCGGCGGCGGCGCGAGGGTGGCGGCGTCAAGTGGCTGGGCGGTGGCTGAGTCACTGAGTGGGGATGATTGTGAATAGGAGGGGCTGTAGGGTGCAGATTGTGAATAGGAGGGGCTGTAGGGTGCAGATTGTGAATAGGAGGGGCTGTATGGCTGGGCGATGATTGTGAATAGGAGGGGCTGTAGGGTGCAGATTGTGAATAGGAGGGGCTGTAGGGTGCAGATTGTGAATAGGAGGGGCTGTATGCTGGGCGGTGGCTGAGTCACTGAGTGGGGCTGGAGGGTGCTGGCGGGTGCTGGCTAGGCTGCAACAGGCGGCGGGGGCGGCGCGACGGTGGGTGGCAGATTGTGGAAGGACTGAAGGAGTAGAGATGAAAAGCGGCAGATTGGGGTTGTGGAATTAGGGTTTAGAATTATTGGGGTTAGAATTATTGGGGTGGGCTGATTGGGCCTATGCAAAATTAAATTAAAAAATAAAAAGCCCAATAAAAGTCAAAATTAGCACCAAAAGTCAAAATTGGGCTAAAATACCGCTATTGCGGGATATGGTAGCGCTATGGCGCCACGACCGCCACGGGTATGGCGGCCGCCACAGAAAAATGCTACGCATCGGTGTGGCGATAGCGTTTTCATTAAAAACTGATATGCTATAGCGCAATATCCCCGCTATAGCCGCTATTTGACAACATTGCTCTGTTTTATTGTTAATCAAAATTTGTACTTTTGATGAAAAATATGGTTGATTGTTAAAACTGTGCTTTCATGATGGATCTCGGGACTAGTTATCAACATATGGTCAGTCCATAATCTGTATATCTGTGAAACAAGGTTAAAATGAATCACGAGTAATGCTCTTTAGACAGATATGATATGCTTGGAATGTTTTCATTCAAGACTCATAATAAACGCACAGGAAACTACCAATTTTCTCCTCAAAGTACACTGTTAAACATAGATATACAGGTTATATTTAGGATCTAGTGTGCTCTATCTAGGATGCGACTAGAAAAATAATATCCCACTCTACCGAATTTGGATACTCGACTGTTGATTGTGCGTATATATAGTGCTTTCCTATTATCTGCATGAATATAATTCTTGTCCATGTTACATCAGCATTCAGCTGGCCTGGCAATCTAAATTTTGTTACTAAGTTCATGGAATAGCTACTGTTTTGAAAAGTTCAATTGTAGAGTTCCTGGCAAAGGTCCATGTGAATGTTGTGATCATAGCATTGCCATGGTAGGCTGTGGCATTCTTTAGGTCTCATCCAAGAGAGTATGAAGCTGGAATATGTACTTATGCTCCTTCACTGTTGAGGGTGCTGAATGAACCATTTATCAGAGCCTATTATACGGCATTTGCTTGATTTTCCTTTCCTCCATTGTAGGCATTATGATAAGAAGGGTATGGAAAATTCATTACCTGGAGAAGATAGTGGACATGACTTATTCTCTTTGCAGATCAGACTTATGTATGTGAGACAAACAAGGCAATTGATCATAAAGATTAGCCAACAGGTGTGTTTATAACAACTAGCCTCCATTTTCTTTCTGTTCCATACTTCTTATTCTTAATCCTAATAGTCCATTTTGCAAATGGACATGTTTTGAGAATTGCAGGATAATGGACACAGTTCTTTCAACGAAGCATACGGTATTTTTACCAAGTTGGGCATGGTGAGCAATATTTATAATTAGAATTTCATTTGGAGTGGAGATAAGTGCATAATTGCTCACTTCCAATTTACAGTTGCAAGTATGGGATTTCTCAGGACAGACAAACCAACTTTTTCTCAATGACAACCTGTCATCTGTGGATATGGTCCGATCTCATGAGGAGGTAATTAATTTTTTCTCACTTTACCTAGAGGCGAGGAACTAGATTTTCTGATGAATTTTGATTAATCGACTAATGACTACTTATTTTTGTAATTGTTTACGCTTCCTGTCTTGTTGATAATTGCCCTTGCAGATTCTCTTAGAGTTGCATGTTTATGGCTTGCCTTGTAGCATCAATGAGAAGGAAAGCAGTGATGAGAATGTTGCACTGACACAGCCTACAATGAATGGCTCTTCCTCGCGTTCTGCAGTTACAATGAATGGCTCTTCTCCGAGATCTGCACTGACAATGAATGCCTCTCCTCCGAGATCTGCACTTACAATGAATGGCCCTTCCTCGAGTTATGCACTTACAATGGATGGCAGTGCGGATAAACTGAACTTTTTTTCTAAAGTTCCTCAGTCAGATGCAACTTGTAGTGCCGTGAATGGCAGTGGTTCTTTGGGCTTGACCGGACTGTACAACCTTGGAAATACTTGTTTCATGAACAGTGCTGTCCAGTGCTTGGTTCATACACCCAAGCTAGTTGATTATTTTCTTGGAAACTTCAGGAAGGATCTGAATTATGAAAATCCATTGGGCATGAATGTATGCCTTTCTACCATGTTCTGATCTTGTTTATTTGATATGTTATTTTATCAGAGAGTTGTTATTTGGAACAAGTTACACCTTATCCAATTTCTCTTGATTCTTTTTTACAAGTCTAAGTAGTTTGACTTGCTTCCTTCCTCTTTATCATGACTATCTATACTGTATGTCTATGTTGAAACATTGTGATTGTCCCAGGGCAAGCTTGCTATAGCATTTGGGGACCTACTTCGAAAGTTGTGGGCTCCTGAGGCAACACCAGTGGCTCCAAGGATGTTTAAGTCAACTATCTCCAGTTTTGCTCCTCAATTTGGTGGATACAACCAACATGATTCCCAAGTAAGTAACATTCTCATAGCTTTCAAAGCAGTTGTTTTCATAACTTCAGTAAGACGGATAATTTTCGGGTATTTACAAGTTTTATTGTAGGAATTTCTTTCTTTTTTGTTGGATGGCCTCCACGAAGATCTCAACCGCGTAAAAAGAAAACCCTATGTACAGGCAAAAGAAGAAGATGGTCGATCTGATGAAGAAGTTGCCGATGAATACTGGGAGAACCATTTATCACGCAATGATTCGGTCATAGTAGATTTGTGTCAAGTATTCTTCTTCTCCTTGCTTCTAGATTGTCATGGACAAATATAATGTTTCAGCTCCTAGTTTGGTTTTGTAGTATTTTAAGCCTATGTATTAGAAGTGGATACTGATTTACTTTTCTCAATTCTCATAAGTGCCCAACTTTAATTGTAGGGTCAATATCGATCATCATTGGTTTGCCCCGTTTGCAAAAAGTTGTCTGTTACATTTGATCCGTTTATGTACCTGTCATTACCACTTCCTTCTTCAACAATGCGGAAGATGACTTTGACAGTCTTGAGCACTGATGGGATTAATTTGCCACACCCAGTTACAGTTACAGTCCCTCACAATGGTACCCGCAAAGATCTTGTTGATGCCCTTGGAACCGCTTGTTCATTAAGAGATGATGAAACATTGTATATTTCTGAGGTATACTCTTTAATTCATCTCAATCATGAAGTTTTGCCTTCATCATTGTTGTTTCTTCCATTTTCCACTCAAATATTTGTCAATACATTATGCTCCCTCTTTCCTGTAAAATTTAAAACTATTTCCATTTTTATCCATCCCTTAAAAGCTTTCTATTTTAGGAATTTTTTTCTCCACTAACAATGCTTCCCGTGCCATTTTAGAAGTTTCTAATTTTCAAAGACGGAGGTGGTAATAGTTTTTGGTGGTTATGTAAACTATAATTCTAAGAGTTATGAGCATGTATTAGTTTAGGTAGCTATGTTTTGCTAAGAGAATGGCATTTGTCCTAGCTCTTATATGTCAGTTAAATTATCTCTTGGCCCATGTCATTTTTCCGACCCACATTCTTTTCAATGTTTAGGTGTGTTAAATAAACCCACCAAATAGGTGGTTTAATATATCTACATTGAAAATCCAATCATGGTAACTAATTCAAACTTTCTTATTGGCCTCAAACTTTTCGCCGTCCTATTTTGATTGAGATTTAGTAGGGGTATTTTTGTACGATTACAAAAGCAATATAGAAAATATATAATTAATTTATCTGCTTTATTTATTTAACATACCAAACATGTATAAATGTCAAACTTATTCACACAAAACTAAATAACTTATTAACTAACATGGTAAAACTCAACTCGGCTACCAAACAAGGGCTAAGAGTTATAAGCATGTTTGCCTCAGTCAAATTCTGTTTTTCTTCATCGTTTCCTCCTATTTCCTTGCCACTTCAGTTAATTACTGTAAAATATTGAGAGAGTTTCACTTGTAGAAGATTTTTCATTCTATCCTGGAAAAAATGGTTTTACGTAGTGATATTTGAAATATAGTTATTCTTAGCACGCCAGATACTTGAACAACCTGGGACAGATCTTTCTGTGATGGTTTTTGAAGTTGTTACAAATAATTTCAGATGTAGAAAATGATTGAAGCAGTTACATATAGGTTTTCTTGTTAATCCTGAAAGCACTTACGCCTTGTGCCCTTTTGTGCTTACTGGGCTAGCTTGCTTCATTTTTGGATTTTCCACCTTGTGAGGTTTTCCTGCTAAGATATCATACACTACAGAGTACGTAAGGGCATTGCAAATCAGTTGGTAACTGACTTAAGGGCATATTTATAAGCATTAAGCCATTTTATTTTATTATTTCAAATCACATCTATCGGATATTGTCTACATGAGTCTAAAATCAATCTCCTCATAGATCCCTGTCTTTCTTAATGCATGCATCACCATGCTTTTCCCTTTCCCATTGGTTTTGGTAGTGCAACTGTCCTTGAGTGATACATGCTGTTACCCTAATCTCTTTGCATCTGTCGATTTGTTTGGTAGTGAAATTATTACAAACTAAAATGAAGCCTTAATTTGTGTTTTTGGTGTTACTATCCCTTGACTTGTAAAATGGTATGCAGATATACAATAATTCAATCCTCCAGGCTTTGGACAATCCCATTGGTTCTATAGAGCTAATCAGAGACTATGATAAACTTGTTGCTTATAGATTACCAAAAGACATGGATGGCTGTCCTTTGGTCGAGTTTACACATCAGCTGGAGGAGAAGTAAGTTTAAATTTCCATATGATATGTCCCATGTAAATTACTAGTTCAAACTACCTTTTACTAGATTCTAATCCAATCCCTGAAAAGGTACAACGTATTATGGCTCTAGTATGTAATCCTCCATTTTGAATCCCACAAACTGTTTTTTTTTCTGGCTTTCTCATTCTTATAAAATTATGAAATTATTGGTATTACTATTATATGTGAATTGTTGTGTTAAACCGGGCTTTTTAAATCTCAAATTCAAGTCTATCCCCAACCAACAACTTCGCCTACACCCATGGTTGAGAGGGTGTTAAACCGCTCTCTTTGGCCACATGTAGCTCTTATTCTTTCTGTATAACATCATGCAGGTCATATCTACATTCTTTCCCGTCTTTCAGAAAGTTTGGCATTCCTCTTGTGGCAAGAATTTCTGACTTTTCGAAAGGATCCGAGATATATAAAGCGTTTCTTAAAATCATCACTCCCTTCTTACTTCTTCGTGAAGAAGAGTCCTTAACTGATTTAGATTCAAGGGAGAATGCCCAAGAAGATGCAGAAATCGAGGATACAGTTTCAGATGAAGCTGAAAATTCAAAAGATGAAACTGAAAATGATTTGGATTCTCAGAGTAACTTCGAGTTCCACATGGAAAATGGTGCTTACTCCAGCGGCGTCAGGATACAGATGGACGAACCAGTGCCTACATTAAACTATCGTCAGCGCATTAGAGTGCGCGTTACTTGGTCTCGGAAAATGTTTCAAGATTATGATACCTCAATGCTAAGCCATTTACCGGAAGTATGTAAGACTGCGTCCATGTCAAAGGGGACTCAAGATTCTATTTCACTTTATAAATGTGTAGAAGCCTTCTTGAAAGAGGAGCCTCTTGGACCAGAAGACATGTGGTATCTGCCCCCTTAATATTGAAGATGACATTGTTTTTTTCTATAGTATTCATTAGTATTGGAAACATAAACCATTATATATTTTGTTGTAGGTACTGTCCTAATTGCAAGGAGCACAGACAGGCTGGCAAAAAGTTGGATCTGTGGAGATTACCAGAGATTCTGGTCATTCATTTAAAAAGGTTTTCTTACACTAGATTTTCGAAAAACAAGCTGGAGACTTTTGTGGATTTCCCTGTTGAGAACTTTGATCTCTCCAATTACATTCTTAAGAAAAATAACAAGGATTGCCATCGTTATATGTTATATGCGATAAGCAATCATTACGGCGGCATGGGTGGCGGTCATTATACTGCATTTGCTAAAGTAAGTGTTAACTCGGAGTAATAAAATTATTAACTTATTAAGTGGTGCTCTTTTATTGATTTTGTATCTGACTCGTTCCAAACTTGTTGTAGTTTGGATTGTTTGTTTACATCAATAAAATCACCCTCCCTCCGCTTGATCATTTTTATGATGAGTTTATTGTTGCTTCTGCAGCATAGGGTTGATAGTTGGTACGAATTTGATGATAGCCATGTCTATCCTGTCACTGAGGAGCAGATAAAGACTCAAGCTGCTTATGTTCTATTCTACAAGAGAGTATAATTTGTTGACACTCAACTCAGGTAAAATCTATATTTGTTTGAGATTTTCTTGTCTGGCTCCCTACACCCCAAATTTATACTACTACACTCAAACAAAGTTGTCATCTTAGTTTTCCTAATTACAAAAAAATATTTTAATTTACCCCTCCCTGTTAGCCCATGAAACCAAAACCCAAAAGCAACCTTTATTTTCCCGAAACTATACTGAATTTCAGTATCTGAGTTCAATTATGCCTTTTAAGGTATAATACTGAAATGAGTTAAAAACTTTTTATAAGCTATTTTATAAAGAAATCAACTTTTGTAATTCAAAATTTGTCCATATGTTGTGGTAACTATCACTATCCGATACAACTATATTTTCGTGGTTTTCAGGAAATTTTTGCTTACTGGAGTATTCACACACAAGAAAATTTAGGGGTATTAAGATCATCTACAAGGATACTACAAAACAAGATGGCATTGTAGAAATGAAAACGTAGTAGTGATTTTAATCATGTGGTACTGCAAATTGATTACATTTTGTATTTTTTTCCCTTCAGTTTTGAACATTGGATTGAAATCACATAGAAAAATAGTGGGTGGAAACTTGGGGGAGAAATCTGCCAATCAAATAGAAATCTGGGATGTGTTTCGATGGATTTTCTTATGATTATTAGTGTTAATATTTTACTTCTGAACTTGATTAATTTTATTCAATGAGAGCTGATATGGTTTGAGCTATGGGTTTAATTTCAAAATTCAAGTGACTAATAGTTTTCACTTGTTCGTTCCTCATACACATGAAAGGTAATTGTCTTTATGGAGTAGTAATATTTTTCTGGTACTTTTGTTTTAAGGATAATATCCTCATTTTGTCTCTCTCTCTCTCACACACACACACACACACACACACACACACACACACACACACACACACACACACACACACACACACACAAACTCTCTCTCTTCTTTTTCGACGTTGTTTTAATTGCAGGGACATTGCTATGGAGCAAAGCCTGTGGAAATAGGAGATCTTTTCTCTTTTCTAATAGTGCAAATGAATGTACCCTAATTCAGAGCGTAGGATTAAATACAGATGTATATTTCTCCTTTTGACTAATATATGCTTCTCAGAGATTCATAGATATACATTTAGGTGAATCTTGTACTTAGAAGACAAATCAAAGCTTTGATACAATTTTCAATTTCGTCAATTCGACTAATAAAATAAATATGTGCTAAAACTAAAAATAAAAATAAACTAAAACACATCACAAGAAAAATCACTCACGGATATTGAACATTTACGTTTTCCACATTTGAGAGCAAGGGATCATATCATATATGGCAGATTGTTTGGAATCATAATTGGGTATCAAGGATCATAATTGGCAGATCTTAATTACATAAACAATCAGAAAAAGAAGTATTACAATATATTTTGTCCCTGAATAAATATCTTATTTTGACTTGTCACGACTGTTAGACATAAAAATATGTGAGTGAAAAAAAGAGGAATGTGAGTCCGAGACTAAAAGTATCGGTTTAGTTCGTAGCAGATTTTAAGAAGTATGATGAAAAGTGGGTAAATAAAGAGAGTGAAGTGTGGGGTTGTATTATATATAAGTATATAACACTAGTTTTAAACGCTAAATACTAAACATGTCATTATAAAATAAAACGGAATTCAATACAACTTTATTTGCAATTCATGATAGGGTATTTAGTGATTTAAAAACAATGACATCATCTAACATAAATTAAAAATCCAAAGTTCATTATAAGTTTGTTATTAGTTCATTATAATGACCCCTGGGTGATCTTATAATAATATTGTTGGGCGTTTAGCGTTTAAGACTGGTTTGGCATTGATCACAGTCTGCGAAATGTGAATCTAATTTTATACTATATGTTCTATAATAAAAATTTAGCAAAATGAGTTAAATAATTGTATTATCTATTTATACATATATAAAAGGCGAGTTTTGACCATCATTTTAAATATTTATGAATTTTGTGCAAAATATTAAATGTTTATAAATTTTGGATTTTGAATGTAATTTTTTATTTATTTTGTTTATCAATAAACGCTGAATTCAATTATGAAATTGTAACTGCCATATTACTCATAATTGTATTAATGATAATTCAATTTAAATTTTTACTGTTGCACTGTTTAGCTTCCTCATATATTCAAATTCATTACCATATTAACATGAAAATCATAATATTTATGTTGATGGGTGCATAAATATTTAAATATGGAAAGTTTCAATTCCATTGACAATGGAAAATGGGCTCCATATAATTTATTTCCTTTTAACATTCTTTTAAAATTTTGACAATTTAACCTAAATTTCTTAATAATAATAACAACGTACGTTGTCTATAAAAGGGGAATTCTGAAAGAAATTCCATTTTAAAGCATATGAAATATGTAGCGTAAGATTTATTTTCGAATTATACTGCTGAGTGACTGTTTGTTATTGTATTTGAAATCCATAACACAATTTGATACTATGAATTAAATGTAATTTGATACTAAAAATTAAATTAGACATTAAAATAGAAGTTACAAAAACTCATTGAATTCTAAGCCATTTCTTCTCAAACATTTATTGGCCCTATTAATTTTATATATTGCTCATAACTTTTTTCTCCTTATAAATACTCTCATTTATCGAATCGTCATACATCATCAAACAATTTTACTTTCGTAACTAAAAATCAACAGAAAAACCCAAGAGCTTTCTCCAAAAAATAGTTGTTGTGCTAGCATCATCCACCATGATTTCGGTAAGAAAACTAGAGTCGAGGTTGAACCTGAAAGTACGACTCAAAACGGCGATGAAATGTTTGGAAAAATATCTTGCACCGTTGTAGAACGTCGGTGGAGGTGGCCTTACATGTAGAAGGGCTGAGAGGTGGTGCAGTGGCAGATAGGGCATGCCAAAATTTCCAACTTTTATATGTATTATTATAAAGTATAAGGAGTAAGGTATTAAATGTGGTAATTGACATTAAAAAAGTACTTGTGATTGATTAATTAGTGTCACGACCGCATTTTGCTAAAGATAGCGAAAACGGGTAATCCGCGACTAATAAAAGGGATTAACGAAGCAGGGAAAGAAAAGAGGGCAGAACTCAAGAAACTAGCCGAAAAGGCCAAATCGATTAATACCATAAGATAGAAGCAAAGTATTTAGTTACTGTTAGGATTGGCATACTGAAAAGCATATTTCGAGCATGTTGCACGGATAGAATTGCTTGTATACAATAAACTCTACAATCCACTTTTAACCCAAGGCGAGAAGAATTAATTTTATCGCATTGATGTTTGCTTATGCATTTGTAAGATGTTTCTCAAACATTTAAATGTATAAGAAACAAATAAGTCTAATTCTTCTGCATAGTAGACTGGTCGTGAACGACGTTCACAGAGGGTGACGCAGTCGGTCCTTTGTAGAAGAGAAATAGAATTTCACAACCTAGATAGGCTTTGGCTACCTATCGTGAAAGGTTGCAGTATCAGTCCGCATGTTTCCTTACCTTAGGAAATAAACGACACTAGTGTGGTATAGCACTGAAGGATCTAACAGTTGAGATAAGTCTTCCATGCTATTTACTGAAAGACGAGGTCTCGGTAATTGTTATTTCTTAATCATTGTTGATATAACATTGAGCATACGATATTGATTATGCACTACTTTGATTTATCAAATGGTGCGGATTTTTCGCAATCCAAGAATCCTAATTTCTTGGGTAGTGGTGATTAATGTCTAGAGGTGCTAGTATTGTTATTGCAATGAATCGTGTGCTGGGTGAGTCCAGTTTGATAATATCATCAAGAGGTTTTCGAAAATGGTTTTATTATTCAGAAACCCGGCCGGTTGTAATTTATTCCAGAATAATAAATAAAGATTTTGAACTAGACAACTCTTGGAAAAAGATATTAATTAATTAAAGTCAAATAGCATGCTTAAATTAATTAATGGATATTTATATCTTAAACACGGGAAATAATAAATTAAAGAGGTAAAGTCCAGATTACTCGTAATTTAGGATTGGACGGACAATCAATAATATTTTACTATAGTGGCTGATAATAATATTCTGTTGGACTTGTATTAAATTGGGGCTCAATTTAATTAGTAAAAGTCCAACAGGTTTGGCCCAAGTCCGACCTCCATTGATCCCTAATCTGGCCCATCATAACTCTATATATAAAGGAGATTAGGGAGAAGACAAATTAAATAATTTTATTCAAAAATTTCGTTCCTCTCTCTCCAGAATGAACGATTTTTTCAGTTCTCTCCAGATCTGCAATTCTGTCTTCTTTCTAATCTTTGCCCACCCAAAGGTTAGATTCTGAGTCCAGGATACAGATTAGAAGATTCATGGTTGAGTACGAAGAACATCACGTGGAGAAGGCGCAAGCAATCGGCTATTCTTTGGAGAATCAGAGCGGTAATTCTAAACTGTAGAAATTCATGTTTTGGGTTTTAATTCCTTTTACATGAATTATGTGCGTTCTTGGATGCAATTCTGTGTTTAACATGTAGTTAATTAATCCCATAATCGGTCAAAATTGATCTGTATGTGTGATTTATTTGTGAATGCATGACTTCCGTTGTGCAAGGGGCTCCAATCCCCAGCAGTTACATGGTCTCAAAATAGAACAATCATTTCATCAACTAAATCAGAGTTTTTTTTTCTTTCCTCCGGACATACATATTTAGGAGTTCGAGATACATTCGGCAAGCTAACCAGCCCTTCCCCAGCCCCTCGTTGTTCGTAGACAGGCCGCCAACCAGCCGGGCACCTCCGGGAGGTCTACGCCCGTGAACAGCTGCCATCTGAGACGTCGCCACCCGAGACGGGTTCCAGGCCCATCAGCTTGCCAAGCCCCAAGGCAACCAGCCTTGTAAAGGCCCACAGGGGAAATTAATCCCAAGTTGCGCCATCCAGGATTCGAACTCAAGACCTCTTGGATGGTGCGGTATCCTTGCCACCCTCCTCAACCACTTGAGCTAGGGGGCTTGGATCAACTAAATCAGAGTTCGATGGTGGGACTTGAAATTCTCACTTTAACAAAAGCACATCGGAATAAGTCCTTACTAAACGACTTCGTGTATGAAGACACGAATCGTCGAGAAATCCACTTGATTACTTAATAACATCGACTCCGATCAATACTCCTTCCTCTTGACGTTCAACCTGCACATTTATAAATACATGCAGGGCTGAGTACAGGAGTACTTAGTGGACACGTGCCGAAAATCAAAGCATACATTATATAGTTGTCATCCATCAACAGTATCACACAGGGTTTTCTTAAAAGGCCCGAGCATACTAAATTCTTTTGTGATCTTAAAAGTCCGACTGCAGTCTAAGTTCTTGATGTATCCTACCATGTCTGAGAATCTCTTGTGCCGTGAAGGTGGCAACCTTCAACGAACACCCTCGCCGGCCAACCTCTCTAGGATGGCTCACGGCTCTTGTGCACATTATTCCGAATAGGATTTGCGGTCCTATTGGGAACTGAATTCGTTACTAAACTTTTGGCATCGCCAAACTCTCGGCATATAGCCCTATCAGACAGGCCTCGAAAACAAACACTTTATGGCATGACAACAACTTTAAAATAATCACATCTCCATTTTGAGAAAAAAGATATTTCATAACTTCAAAATTATTTGTTTTAAAAGAAAGCCCACCTATATGCTTATCTCCAATTAAAAATTCTTGTCTGGCCTCACTTGCCCTTGGATAATTTATCCTTTGAAAACAAATAGCGTAGCACACTAATTAGTACTTGGACTAATTTTCTTGAGAGAAGAATGCATGCATCCTAACGGATAGCACCTATATCCTAGTCTCGGCTCATGGGATTTTTCTCAATCCTATTCTCGGGCTTCACTGCTTTGCATAGTTTAATTATTCTCTTTACTAATTCCGAAAAATTCTATTTTCTCTAGCACAATTATTTGTGCTCTTATTTAATAAAATATGGATTCTTGGAAGAAAATCCCTTCTAATTCTTTTCTTCGAATTTTCTTAAGGCCGCCCATGGCGTCGCGGGGCGACGCCGATCGGCCCTTCTTGTCTCAAACTTTAAAATTTTCCATCATCAGGAACTCAATAATTTTTTCGGGAATTAAAATAGTTAAGCTCCAAGCTCAAATAGTTCTCGGCCCAATTGATTATGAATGGCTCACTGGCCCAAAATCCTTTAATTATAGCTTATGTGTAGGATTAATTCTTTTGGCCCAAATATAAAAATTAGTAGTGGCCCAATCAAAGATTGGAATAGGAACCAAATATACCCGTTGTCTCCATCCATCGATATTCCTCCCCCAAATCATCTTCATCTTCATCTTCATCTTCATCTTCCCCAAATGACATCCCCAATTTGGGAAATCACCGACGCCTGCTTCCCCTCTCACGCCTCCTCCGGTGAAAACGCCGATTGAGGGGAAAGGCGTCGCCTTTCTTCCTCTGGCTCTTTCTCAATTCTGAGTCTGTAAATTTTCTTTTTCTAGATCGAAGCAGCGCTTCCGTCCGTCCTCGTCTCCTTCTCCGGCGAAATCGCGTTGCAGTCGGCTCGCTCTCCACCGATCATTGCCACCGGCGTCGAGTTCTTTCTCCCGACGAGGTTGTCGACAGAGAAGGCGTCGCCCCCCTGCCTCCCTGCGAAGTTACCGATAGGAAGGAGGCGTCGCCTCCCTTCCACGGCGTCGATACCGACCGCCGCTGTCCCCGTCGCGTCGTCGTTCGCCCGTCGCCGGTCCGCCCGCCGTTCACGCTGCCTCCGTCGTCGCTGCTGCTCAGGCAGCGCCGCTCCTCCGGCGATTAAGCTGAGTCCCCCCTTCCCTTTACCCCCCTCAATTTCTGTAAATTATTCCGTGAGTTGTGGAGTTCTCTATTGAAGATGTCTTTGGAATGAGGCATTGCTGATCTTGGTACCTTACTGCAGAAAGCTAATTGTTTTGGTATTTGCTCACTATGAAGGGGTTTTACAAGTTGTTTGCTACTGTCATTGTTGAGATTTTACCTATATGATGCTTGCTTCTTGCTATTGATGTGGAGATCCTATTGAAATCCTAAGTTCTCGGCTACTTATTTGCTTGTTCTAATTAATGCAAGAATTGGTTTCCGGGAAATTACCTCAGCTTGATGAACCTTGTTCTGCCCTCTTACTGTCACTGCCTCGCGCTGCCCGTTCCTCCCTCCGTCGCACTCCACGCCTGAAAATCTTGGGCCGAAAGAGTGTGTGGAGGGAAGGGCGATGGCTGCATTTATAGGCCAATTCTTTGGCTTCTTGTGGCAGATTATTGAGCTTCTACTTTTGGCTATAAGGCTTTATAAATATGGTGTTCATACTAGATTAGTGTTAGTTTTGGGGCTGCCTCTCCTGGCTGTCATCTTGGCCTCGTTTGATGGGGAGGAGGATGTATTGTTGCCTCTAAAAGGCATTAGTGATGAGCTTGTTTCCTTGCTCCATCTTGTTCTCATTTTTTCTTGGGAGATTGATGATGATTCACCTAGATTTGCATACTTACTATTTTGAAGAGATCTCTCACCTTGCATCTTGTGAAGTCTACTTCTCACACCCCTTTTTAGTGTTTCACTTGTAGGTACATGGCTTGTCCACACTTGGAGTGTTGTGGGGCGACAATCGAGGAGGAAGGAGATGGGGAAGAAGGAAAAGAACATCCTCTTGTATCTCTTTGGCTTCAATACTAATTTGGTTGTCTTCAAGATTGTGTTGTCTCTTTCACATATGTAACCATGTACTATTAGTATCTCCATTATCCATGTCACTTGTTTTCCAAACTTTTACTTTTCTAATGAAAGCATAGCATTTCCTCGCAACTTGTTTCCTTCAACGTTAATACTTAAATCTATTTCAAAGTCAGAACATTACCATGAAATTCTACATTTTCTAAACGAGAATTACTTAAGCTAGTAAATCCGGTTTATCTCGAAAGAAAGAAACGAAATTTCGGGGCGTCACAATTAGCGTGGGTAATTGATACTCCACTAAATAAGAAATTGTGATTGATTAGTTTTCACACTAATCACTTACCCTTCTTATTGATTTAATTAGTATAGATTTAAGGCTTTGATTAGTATAGATTTGATTTTGCAGAATAATCTGTGAGAGTGCATGTTATGTGTTAGTTACTCCCCTGTTCGCGAATAGGAGTCCTGGTTCACTTTTACCATAAATGATAATAGGGTCTCACCTTCCACTAACTCATTCCACTCACATTTCATTTAAAACTAATATATACAAGTGAGACTCATATTCCACTAACTTTTTTTTCACACACTTTTCTTAACATTTCTTAAAACCCGTGCCGCCCATAAATGAGACTCTTAATGACTGACGGAGGGAGTAATAAATAGCGAACACCTCAAGATGACTAACAATGTGAGATATTTAAATTCCCAAATAATACTCCCCCTTCCTAAAAAAAATAAGGCTATTTGGGACGACATGAGGATTAATGCATACTTGGTAAAGTAAGATGATTAAGAAAATGGTAGTTAAAATAGTCTTAGTTGATAGTGAGACCCACATTATTGTTAGTACTCCCTTCGTCCCATAATAGATGTCACACTTTCCTTTTTAGTTTGTCCTACAAAAGATGTCACATTTCCTTTTTAGGAAAAAGTTCTTCCTCACATTAACATAAATATACTTTTTTCTTTCTCCACCTAACACACAAAACAATATCTGTTAAAATCCTGAGCCATTCCCCAAGTATGCCATCTACTATGAGACGGAAGGAGTATTTAATAATTGACTATAATGATATAAGTTGTAAATAAATTAATTTATATAAGTAATAAGTTTTATGAGAACTTTCTATAAATGGAAATTTAGATATTTTTATGGGATAAAGAAAAAGAAAAATATTACTCCCCCTGTCCCATTAGAAATGAAACATTTTCCTTTTGGTTTGTCCCATTAAAATGAAACGTTTCTAAAAATGAAAACAATACTCTCTCTACCTTTTCATTTCTCTTACTTTACTCTCTCTTTATTAACTCACAAAACAACATCTTGTGCCGAAAAACAAATATTGCATATTTAATACGTCCCGCTACAAGTGAGGCACTCCAAATCGGACGTTGTTTTGCAAAAATAATAATAAATAGTTAGAGTAGAGATAAAGTAAAGTAAATAAGATAATAATGTATGTACGACTCTCTTTTATATTATTCTGTCTTACTTTACTTTCTCTCCACTTTAATGATTTATTATTATCTTCACAAAACAACGGCCAGAAAGAAACGACTCACTTATAGTAGGACAGAGGGAGTATTATTTTTATGGACGAAGCGAGGAAAAGTAAGAGAAAGTGGAAAGATGGAAAAGAATGTCTGAAAATACAAATGAGGGATAGCGTGTGAAAAAACACACAAATAACTATTTAATCCTATATTAAAAAGCGAGAAATAATCATCGAAACTTTCATTACTTAGTAAGCTCTTGAAATATGTTGTATAAACTAAAATAAGTTTAGACAAACACGCCCAAGTGTTAACGAAGTTCCATATATATACACATCGATGCTAATCATGACATTACCCACTCACTGGTGTTAAGGGACAGACGTCACTTCGCCAAGCAAAAATTTTCTTTTTAAATTGTACTCCCTATATATATATATATTTTAGATGCTAAACCCATACCTAACTGATGGAGTACGTACTAAACAAGCCCAACAGCAGTAAAGCCCATCAGCCTAAAGCCCAAGAAAGAGTATCAGTTCGGCATGACTAAAGAGTAACAGTCCGGCATGACTAAAGAAGTTCAGTTCGGCACAACCAAAGAGTTCGGCCCCAGCCTACAGCTCGGTAAAAGCCAACCAATCAAACTCTGCTCTCAGGTCGGCATCAAGCTCTACTCTCAGATCGGCAAAAGCTGCTCGGCAATAATTCAGCAGTTCGGTCTCAGTATTCGACCGAACTAGGAGATAGTGGACTCATGCAGGATTTCCACCTCCACTACACCCACGATCTATTTAGTGGTGTCAAGCAGTCATTAACTCATGCAGGATAGTGGACCCATGCAAGATCGCCACGATCTCCACGACATCCACTACCTAGTAAATGGCTGCATGCCACGATCTTGGTTCAATGTATAAATAGAACCTAGATCAGATAGATAGGGTTAAGTTCTGTTAAGCTCTCTAGAGATAAAAAGATCAAATAGCAAGTCTGTATTGTAAGCTGTAGAAAACAGATCAAGCAATACAACTCTGCCCTCTTTTCTTCCCGTGGACGTAGATTTACCTCAGTAAATCGAACCACGTAAATCTCTGTGTCGTGATCTGCATTTTCCTGCATTCATCACCATCAAAAATTCGCCCAACCATCACTGGCGCCGTCTGTGGGAAACAGAGAACCAAATTTGTGATAAAGCGAATTTTTGACCCTTTTTCCACCCCAAAAAAATGCATACCAGATCACACACTACCCGTAATACCGTTCGTGAAAACCATGAGGAAGCTAGTCCAGCTCGCAGGTCTGAAAAACGGCCTCGGGAGACATCTACCTCCGGTTCTCACGAAGAAGGAACAAGCCACTCCAGGAGAGATCGCACCGAGTCTTCCCAGCAGCCCGATTTAAATGAAGCTGTCAAGCTGTTCTTGGCCGAGAAGCAGGAGGAGTTCTTAACCTTCCTGCAGAAGAGCCAACAGCCGGAGAAGACAACGGCGGATTCTCCCTCCTCATCCAGACATGAAAGTCACTACCGCAGTAGTGACGTGTCTTCCAGGAGAAAGAATCCTCAACCCCGACATGTTCCTGTTCCTCCTCGGTACCGGAACCACAGGAGAACTCCATCTCCTCCGTACCGAAGAGATGTCGGGTTCGCCATGTACGGAGCATTAAAGACTCCGTTCTCGGACGATATCACCCGAACTCCTTTGCCGCGGAACTACCGGACACCGTCAATGACTTATGACGGGTTGGTGGATCCTCATGACTTCCTGGGACGCTATCAGTATAACATGGCGAACCAGGGTCTCAATGAGGTCCATATGTGCAAGCTGTTCCCCGAGCTGCTTATCGGAAACGCGAGAAGGTGGTTCGATAGCCTCCCCCAAGGCAGCATTAGATCTTACCGAGATCTAATGGATGCTTTCCACAGGAGGTTCTTTCAGAAAGCGGAAGCCCGGATCACTTCGGCTCAGCTGCTTTCTATACGTCAAGGTCGCGACGAAAAGATCAGCGACTTCATGACGAGATTCCACAAGGAATGCCTACAAGTAGATGATCTCAACGATCTACTTGTCATTTCGGCATTCCAAAATGGAATCCAGCCCGGAGCTCTCTACAGAAAGCTCGTGGAATGCAGTCCGCAAACAGCTCAAGAGATGTGGGACATTGCGGACCAGTTCTCCCGTGCCGATGAGGCAGACCGTCGAAAACGGTCTTTAGACAGCTCATCTAGAGGAGACGAAAAGAAGCCCGATCATAGCGATCAGAGGTTTCCTCGCCGAACTCCTTTTGAAAGAATTCAAAGGGCACCGGTACAAGGCAGATTGGGACCACGTCTCAATCCTGAGAAGCCGCCCGCTCAGTTCGTACCATTGAACAAGTCAAGAGCGGAAATTTTCGAACTGCATTCCGATATGTTCGAAAAACCAAGGCGGATGACGAAATCGGCCGCGCGCCGACCTCAGGATCAATATTGCTCCTTCCATCAAGACTACGGTCACGATACCGAGGAGTGCCGACATTTGGCTGCAGGTATTGATGCCCTTGTGAAAGCAGGGACGTTAAAAAAATACCAAAGCAAGCAGCCGAAAAGTAACAAAAAGCAGGGAGGTGCGAACTGCGCTCCTCAGGATCCGAAAAGGCAACAGGATCCCGAAGACGATAACGAGCCGCAATATGATGGAGTAATCCTAACTATTGACGCTCTCCCTGCCGGGAAGACTAAATCGTCTCTGAAGTCATAGAGCAGAAAAAGGCTTTTGACGAGCTCAAAAGTTATTTAGCCGAGCTTCCAATTCTCTCTGCTCCAACAGATGCCGAAGTGATTTTCTTATACTTAGCGGCATCCGATCAAACCATTAGCGCGGTGCTTGTACGAGAAGAAGGCCTAAAGCAGTTTCCCATCTACTTTACAAGCCGAGCATTAAGAGGTCCAGAAACAAGGTATCAACCTCTGGAAAAAATTGCTCTGGCGTTAGTAAATGCAGCAAGGAGACTGCGGCCATACTTCTATGCTCACAAGGTATGTGTCTTAACCGATCTGCCTCTTCGGCAAGTTTTGACCAAGCCAGAAGCATCAGGCAGAATTGCCAAATGGGCCATAGAGCTGGGAGAACACTCAATCGAGTACCTACCTCGGAAAGCCATCAAGGGACAAGCCTTGGCAGATTTTCTTGCAGAAGCAAAGTTCGATCAAGCAATTCCTGTTATTGCCGAACAGAAGAATTCTGAAAATGCCGAACTAGCACAGCCCTTGGAATCCGAAGTAGAGCCGCCGGACTGCTGGAGCGGATTCGTAGATGGAGCTTCAAACAAGATGGGAAGTGGAGCTGGTATTTTACTTGTCGCTCCCGACGGACACGAGGTAACCTACTCACTTCGGTTCCTATTCCCCACTACTAATAATGAAGCCGAGTACGAAGCCCTCCTGGCCGGACTCCAGTTAGCGCAAAGTCTGCTCGTCAAATCTCTCAAAGTCCATTGTGATTCACAAGTCATAGTAAATCACATGTTGGGTACAAGTGAAGCTCGTGAAGAGAGAATGAAGAAGTATTTGGACAAAGCGCAAAGCATCAGCCGAAGTTTCTCCTATTTTCGGATAATCCGCATTCCCAGAGCGGAAAATAGCCGAGCAGATACCTTAAGTAAGTTGGCCTCAGATCCGAGCTCAAAGGCGGAAGAATTAATGCATCGAAGCATTGATGAAGCCGAGGTACATTCAGTATCCAGCTCGCCGAACTGGATGACGCCGATCTTGCAGTATCTGGATCAAGGACAATTGCCCGAGGATAAGAGAGAAGCTCGGAAGATCACGTGCCGAGCACTTCGGTACGAACTTCATGAAGGAGTCCTCTTTAGAAAGTCTTACCTCCAGCCGTTATTGCGGTGCGTAGGACCAGAAGAGACGGACTACATCCTCAGAGAAATTCATGAAGGATCGTGCGGTAGCCACATCGGAGCCAGAGCTTTAGCTAAAAAAGTTCTGAGATGGGGATATTATTGGCCAACCATGGTACAAGAGGCAGTGCAGCTCGTCAAGACATGCCCGAAGTGCCAAATCCATGCAAATATCCCAAGGATGCCGCAGACCGATCTATCCACTATGCAAAGCCCTTGGCCTTTTATGCAATGGGGTATAGACATAGTAGGACCACTACCACAAGCTCCTCGGCAAATAAAATTCCTAATCGTTGCCGTGGACTACTTTACGAAGTGGGTGGAAGCTGAACCATTAGCTACGATAACGAGCTCGAAGGCATTGGATTTCGTCTGGAAGAACATAGTGTGCCGATTTGGCATACCCCACATCCTCATCTCGGATAACGGGACTCAGTTCACCGACAAGACGTTCAAGAATTGGTGCCAAGAGCTGAATATTCAACAGCGGTTCACTTCGGTCTCTCATCCACAAGCAAACGGACAAACGGAGGTAACAAATCGTATCCTGGTGAAAGGGTTAAAAGCTCGGTTAGAACAAGCCAAAGGACAATGGGTAGAAAATCTCCCTCAAGTCCTATGGTCCTACCGAACTACATCCACAACCTCCAACGGTGAAACTCCGTACAGTCTTGTGTACGGCACTGAAGCCGTGATTCCGGTGGAGATCGGCATACCCAGTCCCCGAACTCTAAATTTCTCAGCAGAAATGAATGACGACGGACTGAGAGCCGAGCTAGATCTTGCCGAAGAAAGAAGAGAATTGGCATGCATAAAAGCAGCCAAGTACAAGGAGCAAGTAGCCCGGTATTACAACCAAAGGGTGAAGAAGCTGCAATTTCAAGTGGGAGATCTCGTCTTGAGAAACAACGAAGTAAGCCGAGCAGAAAAGCTGGGCAAGCTCGAACCCACATAGGAAGGTCCGTATCGGGTGTCAGAAGTCCTCGGCAAAGGGTCTTACAAATTGGCTCACATGTCAGGAGAACAGGTACCCCGAACATGGCACATTTCCAACCTCAAGAAGTTCCATTTGTAAGAGACAGTCCGGTCAGTCAGTCTTGAGTCCTGTTCGGTCAATGTGCTTTATTTGGTTTGCTTGGTCTTTGCTTGTCTCTGTGCGTTTTGTCTGTGTGTTTTGTCTGTCTCTGTGCGTGTCGTCTCTTACAAATGTTACTGAGGTATCTTGTTCTTCGAAGGCTGATCCCCTTCTTAGAACATATACAAGCCAACGATTGTGAGTCAAAGCTTCTAAAGAGGATACAAGACCACAATTCAGCTTAAACAAGCAGTTCGTCTGAAACGAGCTGCAATAAGCCAACGATTGTGAGTCAAAGCTTCTAAAGAGGATACAAGACCACAATTCAGCTTAAAACAAGCAGTTCGTCTGAAACGAGCTGCAATAAGCCAACGATTGTGAAGTCAAAGCTTCTAAAGAAGATACAAGGCCACAATTCAGCTTAAACAAGCAGTTCGTCTGAAACGAACTGCAATAAGCCAACGATTGTGAAGTCCAAGCTTCTAAAGAGGATACAAGACCGCAATTCAGCTTAAGAATCAAGCACTTCGTCTGAAACGAACTGCAACAAAAGTCCGATTCTCGCGATAAAACTTGCCTGAATTAGGACAAGGGAAAGTCCGATCCACGCGATAAAACTCGCCGAATTAGGACAAGGGAAAGTCCGATCCCCAAATTAGGACAACGGAAAGTCCGATCCGAGCGATAAAACTCGCCAAATTAGGACACAAGACGAGTCCGGTCAAAGATGTTTATTTCATCAGACCAAAGACGAGTCCGGTCAAAGATGTTTATTTCATCAGACCAAAGACGAGTCCGGTCAAAGATGTTTATTTCATCAGACCAAAGACGAGTCCGGTCAAAGAAGAGTTCACTTCATAAGACCGAGGACAAACATCAACTTACCCCGTACCTTTATCCAGAATGCCGAAGTAATTCACTTCGCTTTCCGGGGGGGGTAGTGATGGAGTACGTACTAAACAAGCCCAACAGCAGTAAAGCCCATCAGCCTAAAGCCCAAGAAAGAGTATCAGTTCGGCATGACTAAAGAGTATCAGTCCGGCATGACTAAAGAAGTTCAGTTCGGCACAACCAAAGAGTTCGGCCCCAGCCTACAGCTCGGTAAAAGCCAACCAATCAAACTCTGCTCTCAGGTCGGCATCAAGCTCTACTCTCAGATCGGCAAAAGCTGCTCGGCAATAATTCAGCAGTTCGGTCTCAGTATTCGACCGAACTAGGAGATAGTGGACTCATGCAGGATTTCCACCTCCACTACACCCACGATCTATTTAGTGGTGTCAAGCAGTCATTAACTCATGCAGGATAGTGGACCCATGCAAGATCGCCACGATCTCCACGACATCCACTACCTAGTAAATGGCTGCATGCCACGATCTTGGTTCAATGTATAAATAGAACCTAGATCAGATAGATAGGGTTAAGTTCTGTTAAGCTCTCTAGAGATAAAAAGATCAAATAGCAAGTCTGTATTGTAAGCTGTAGAAAACAGATCAAGCAATACAACTCTGCCCTCTTTTCTTCCCGTGGACGTAGATTTACCTCAGTAAATCGAACCACGTAAATCTCTGTGTCGTGATCTGCATTTTCCTGCATTCATCACCATCAAAAATTCGCCCAACCATCACTAACCCATTACATTAGGGATGATTAAGGGATGGTGATTGTGATTAATGGTCTAATACTCTAATATGCCCACCTTCGGCCGTTCATTTCCACATCAAGCAACCCATTTTCTACTACTATCCTTGACATTACATTGTGTAGTTAATCAAATAGGGGTAGTATAAGACCCATTTCCACACAATTTAAATCTAAAACTACTAATTAATGTGATAATAAATGACAATTGATAAGAAGGCTGCGGCGAGAGAGGAGCATGGACCACCATTAACCCAAATATAATTGGTGGTGTCCCTAAGATTTCACTGAATTCATACACTTGTAGTAAAGGCATTAATAACATGAGGAAACATCATTTTTGGTCTACGAAATTTGCCAAAGTATCATTTTAGGTCCGTGAACTTTGAAAATATCATTTTAGGTCCGTGAACTTTAAGTTAGTATCATTTGAGGTACTTTTTACTATTTCCAAGTTTTTTTGGACGAAAATACCCCCAATACCTTAAAGTGTATATATTTTTAATAAATTTATCATATACTCATATTTTTTTATAAATATCTTTATAATATATTTTTGACAAATTTTCTAAATATAATTTGACCTTAAATATTATCACTTAATTTTGTGACATGCTAGTAAAATAGCTTCTTCAATTTTTTATATTAATTTTTTTTAAAAATTGAGTAAAGAACTTTCTTTAATAATAAAAAAATGAATAAAGATCTTTTCATAAATATCTTTACAATATATTTTTGACAAATTTTCTAAATATAATTTGACCTTAAATATTATCACTTAATTTTGTGACATGCAAGTAAAATTGCTTCTTCAATTTTTTATATTAATTTTTTTTTAAAATTGAATAAAGAACTTTCTTTAATAATAAAAAATTGAATAAAGATCTTTTTATAAATATCTTTACAATATATTTTTGACAAATTTTCTAAATATAATTTGACCTTCAATATTATCATTTAATTTTGTGACATGCAAGAAAAGATCTTTACTCAATTTTTTATTATTAAAGAAAAGTTCTTTATTCAATTTTAAAAAAAACTAATATAAAAAATTGAAGAAGCAATTTTACTTGCATGTCACAAAATTAAGTGATAATATTTAAGGTCAAATTATATTTAGAAAATTTGTCAAAAATATATTGTAAAGATATTTATAAAAAATTATGAGTATATGATAAATTTATTAAAAATATATACACTTTAAGGTATTGAGGGTATTTTCGTCCAAAAAAACTTGGAAATAGTAAAAAGTACCTCAAATGATACTAACTCAAAGTTCACGGACCTAAAATGATACTTTGGCAAAGTTCGTGGACCAAAAATGATATTCCCTCTAATAACATATAGGAAAATGGGATCCGGACCATTTGGAGTTGCAGGGCATGCTTGGGGAGGGGGTCGCAATAAAAAAATTAGATTTATTTTCTAACTATAAAAATAATATAAAACCATCGTAAAATCAAGATTTAATAGTTCATTTCTATCTATAAATATAATATTACAACAATAAAAAAAATAGTCTATGTATTGTAACAGAATAGGACAATTGAGTAATTGAAACAAAAAGAAACGTAAAGAGACACAGATTTACGTTGTTCACCAATGTTGTTGGCTTTGTCCACGGGCAAGAACATAGAATAAACTATATTATGATAGCGGTTTCAGATTTAAGGCATACTAACATTAAGAGATACAATTAGGACATTGTTAGAATCATTATAAAAAGAATTTTTAATTTGATATTTTTAGATACAACTAGTGGAGTAATATTTTTAGATTTTTAGGATAGGGAAATTTAATATACAAAGTGATCCATATCACATGTTTTAAGTGAAATTCGTGGACACGTTCCAAGCGCTCGATTTGAGAAGTATGCAGTCCATATTGGTTATTTGTTAATTGTTAGCATGTAAAGA
This sequence comes from Salvia splendens, assembly GCF_004379255.2. Classification (NCBI taxonomy): domain Eukaryota; kingdom Viridiplantae; phylum Streptophyta; class Magnoliopsida; order Lamiales; family Lamiaceae; genus Salvia; species Salvia splendens. The sequence continues at coordinate 28,380,845 of NC_056034.1, forward strand.
TTGATCATTTTTGGGTACACTGGGGTGCAAACAGCCTTTTAGATAATATTTGGTTTCCTAGATAAAATAATATTAAAATATAATTTTAGTTATAGTTATAGAGGATTAACTATGACTAATTATCTCATAATTATCCATCTAGGCATGTGGGATTGAATCTCATGAACCATGCACACTACATATTTAATATCGGGATATCACGCGCGTTCCATTACTCAATTATGGAATCAACATCATAGAGGTATTTTTGTCTTCCTTCCCAGACGCAGTTCCATTTGAAAATCGATTCACGAGATTTTAGTCACTGAATAGGGATACCATTTTATGCGTAGATTCAACTTCTTATCAAATCATTTGTGCAGAGCTCGTTACTCTCATTAAAAATGGTGCATCCACTAAGCAAAACCTAACAATAATTCCTGGTTCATCCCTCCAAGTTCATCCACTGCGTTTTCTGAAACAAGTCTAAAATATTTCCATCGTTCAACATTTTAATGTATTCTAGTGACAATGAAGAATTTGCATATATTAGTAGTAGTATTTTGCAGATTTGAGTTTCGAGAAGGATTTGCTTCAAGCTTTGTATGTATTTTTTGCTTTGTTTTTATTGTAATCCGACAGTTAAATATTACTATGTTTTACCTAACTTGTTTGAAGATAAATGGAAAAGAAGCGAACAACAACAAAAATCCATTTGATCGGAACGACGACTCATTATAATAAAGCAATAATTCCATTACGTACTTATAATGTTTTCATGATGTAGATACATTGTGTATTGTATCATAGTGATGTCCAATTTACATTACGTACTTACATAATAATAGTCATATTACTCCTCCGTCCACAAAATAATGTTCATATTTGCTATTTTGATCTGTAAACAGAATAATGTTCACATTTACTTTTTCCATTTTAATTTGGTAAATGGACTCCTTTACTTTTCACTAACTCATTACACTCTGATTCTATTATAAAACTTATGTATATAAAGTGGGATGTACATTCTACTAACTTTTTCAACCCACTTTCCTTCACATTTATTAAAACCTGCACCAAGTCAAAATGTGACTTTAAATCATGGACGAAGGGACTATCATTTAGACATTTTCCCTCATCATCTCGTTATGGTCTTTTCCTATATAGTAATAAAATAGCGATATATGTTGTAATTTAAAAATTACTACTCCATTATAAACATATATCACTACACATTATTCGTGAATAAAATGTGAACTACATAATAGAGATCTGGCCATTACATAATGAAACATTGTTATAACTATATTAGAGAATTATAACTAACAAAAATAAACAATACTTTAATTTTAATGGATTAATTATACATTCACTTATGAACTAGAGTGATATCTCGAATAAAATATTGATAAATGATAAATCAATTTAATGGATGAGAAAAAAGAATAGTGGAGTAAATATAGGATCCAAAAAGGACTAATTTGTCAACATGTAATTGTCAAAATCCATTTAATAAAGGTAATATAATTATTTTAAATTGAGTTAATAAGATATGACGATACATGCTTATAATGTAACATTGGCTATTATGCAATGAAATAGTGTTAAGTTATAATGGAGAAATTATAATTCCGTGAATAACATAATTAAGGTAAGTATAATGTTTGACTAATTCAAATTAATTAAGTAAAAATTATGATTTTAGTATAATTAATGAATCATTAAATGAATAAATTATTTTTTATCATTTTCAAATTTATATAATAATTTAATAATTTTCACATAGATTAATTTCACCCTTTAGGGCATCCACAGTGTGGCGGACGATAGTCCGCATCGGGCGGACTATCGTCCGCCACTGTAGCCATGCGGACGATGGGACATCCATCGTCCGCGCCCTATGCTTCGTCATGCGGACGATTGGCCTTGGACCAGGCATCGTCCGTGGTATCGTCCGCCCCACTGCGGGTGAGGCGGACGATGCAACGCGTTTTCTTTTTTTTTTAATTCTTCAAAATTTATATATATACACCACAACTTCCTTTCACTCTTCACTCTTCCTTTCACTCTTCCATTCTCTATTTACACTATAAAATGAATCCCGGTGATTACCCAAGTCCGAATAGTCCAATGTTCGGTGGTGGTGCACGGTGGCCGGGTACAAGCCCTAATGAATGCCAGCCCTTTGACTCCAACACTCAGTACGATCCCGATTTCAGTACGGATTTGTACGAGCTGTTTGACATGGGTCCGTCTCCCACCCGCGCCCCCGCCCCACCCCGCCGCGCCTCGGGCTCCGCAGGCGCCATCGCCTCGGGCTCCGCCACCAAGAAGAAGCAGAACAGGCAAAGGGCCCAAAAGTTGCCGCCTCTGGAGAAGAATGAAGAGTTCGCCCCAGGGAGGACGAACTACAACCCGGATGAAACCCTCGTCTTGACGAGGTGTTGGATTGATATTTCAGAGGACCCGGTGTTTGCCAACAACCAAAAGTAAATCGCGTACTGGGAGCGCATCGCTGATCGCTTCAACGAGGCCAAGCCGGCAGCAGGCTACAAGCGCCATAGGTAGCAGCTCGGCAAGCCCTGGGATCAGGTGAAGAAGCAGGTCAATTTGTTCTCGTCGGAGTACGAGAAGTACTTGAGTGAGCAGTGCAGCGGCGAGAGTTTGACTGATGTGCGCGATAGAGCCCTTGCGTCGTACATTTCATTGTACGACGATTTCAAGCATTACAACTCCTGGCTCCTCTTGAAGGACAAGCAGAAGTTCCAAGGAGGGATTCTGCCCCTATCGGCTGCAGCGAAGAGGACGAAAAACACCGCCGCCGGTGATTATACGAGCAGTGACAGCGGCGCACCTCCGATGGACCTCAACCAGCCGATGTACGAGGATGAGAGTTCCGGCACACCGATGTCCTCCCGGCGTCCCATTGGCCAAGAACAAGGGCAAGGCGAAGGCGACATCCTCATAGGCCGCGCCCCGACCCCGACCCCGACTTCGGCTGCGGGACATGCCTACGCGGAGTTGGTGGCAGCCGCCAACCGGAGGATATTGTTGGACACGCACCACACCCTCATGCAGTGTGAGGACCCGGGCAAAAACGAATACCTCAAGTGGATGATCGATGATATGCGCCGCAAGCTGGGAATGATGTAGAGTATGCTTTTATCTGTAGTGCACTTGTTTTTTTTATCTCCACTCTTGTAACTTTTTTTTAATGAAGTAAATGTAGGATTTGCCTTAATTGTGGTGCTTTTTTTTAATTTATTTTGCTTGATATATTTGCAAACATAAATTAAATACAAAATAAAAGTATAAAAACTATAGGACGTCCCACTGCAGGTGGAAGGGTAGAAGAATAAAATGCTGATGTGGCGGAGGATAGGGCGCCCTACCGTGGATGCTCTTAAAATTGGAAATCCAATAATCCATAAATGATTATTTGCTATGCATCAATATGAAGTTATTATTTGATCATATCCTATCAGCTATATGTCTACCATATAATAACCTTCCGATCCGAAAATAGACGTTCCAAATTTAATCCCTCTGCATCAATGCAGTTAATATAGGGTAATTTGGGCAAACCTAAAAAAACATCCATGTTTTTTGGAATTCTTGATTTGTATTGTATCATCTCTTGACTTCTATTTTCTTTGTCAACTTGATTTTCGCATCTATGTTGTGGAAATGTCGATTGGGAAGAGGAAGAAAATGATAGTTAACATGGAATCATTGGAAGATATATAAAGAAATTTTCTAATTCTGGTTTGATAAATTCTACTAGAAACATGTTCATGTAATTTTGCAAGAATAGGTCGAGATATTGGTATTTGATTCTGTAATTATGTGTCTTGGTTTACTTTCTTGAATTGTATTGACATGGTTACATACTTGAATTGAATTGAAATACTATATTGATATTTAATCATGATATGTATTCATATTTGCTGTTTAAGTTAGGATATTCATACAAATATGTGATTAGTGCATACACTCAAGTCAGTATTACTAATAACTATACAGGTAAATTGACGGCAAACAACACCATTCACCCTCACAGGTTTGCAGGCATTCTATTTTTATATTGTCATAGATATGTTAATTAGGGCCGGGAAAATATACCGAAATACCGCACTTACCGTACCGAAAAAATACCGAAAATTCGGTATACCGTACTTTCGGTACAGTATCATACCGTACCGACAGTTTTAGGTAGGGTAAAGGTATGCATTTTATATATACCGCGGTATACCGCGTTATACCGCATCATACCGCAATTGCGGTATATACCACAAATAACACGGTATACCGCAATTGCGGTATATACCGCAAATAACACGGTATACCGCAAATTGCGATATATACCGGAAATCACGGTATACCGAAATCACGGTACGGTATACCGACAAAAGCGGTAAGGTAACGATATCTAAATTTTGGTATACCGACTGCGGTATACCGACTGCGGTATACCGACAAAAGCGGTACGGTAAAGGTATGGTTTTTGGTCATACCGCACGGTACGGTACGGTATGCGGTATGGCCATTTCGGCGCGGTATACCTTACCGTTCCAACCCTAATGTTAATATTGTTGTTGAATTATGTTGATATTATTTTGTATCTATATTGGAGTACTATTTACTCCCTTCGTCTCCAAAGTTTGTCCCATTTTACTATTTTCGTCCATCCTACAAAGTTTGTCCCACTTGGAATTTTATCAAAAATAGACATTAAATACACCCCCAATTTCCTCAATGTGAGATCATTATTCCACTACACACCTTCGTTTAATATAAAGTCAAACAATTTCTTAAAACCCGCGCCGGGTCAAATTGGGATAAACTTTGGGGGACGAAGAGAGTATATTATACTCCATCCGTTTTTTTAAAATAGACCGCATTTATCATTTTTGGATATCTCTTAAAAATAGACCAATTCTATTAAATGTACTTTTTTTTCTTTCTGAGATGAGTCTCATTCTCCAATAATAATATTCCATTCATTTTTACTTTTTATATTTCTCTTATTTTACTAATTATGCATTCAAATTCATGTATTTTTTTAAGGATAGTATATCAATATTTACAATGTTGAATAATGTGATTTTGATGGGTAACTGTATTGATGTTTTTTAAATGTTACATCAATATTTATTTTGATGCGTATTCATATTTAAATTGTTTTTCAGGATAGTATATCAATATTTACAATGTTGAATAATGCGATTTTGATGGGTAACTGTATTGATGTTTATTAAATGTTACATCATTATTTATTTTGATGCGTATTCGTATTTAAATTGTTTTTCTTTTATATTTTGTCAGAAAAAATCTGGGTACTTTGTCAATAAAACTTCAAAAGCAAGAAAAAATATTGTGAATGTATCTTAATTTATAATATAACTCAAAAGTTGTGTCAACACTTTGCAGACTTATTAGTTAAATAATTTGTGTCAATTTAATATAAATAAATTATTAATATATTTTGGTCGATATATCAATAAAATACATATCTATTTGATGAATATCAATACAAAGTGTTCATATTATCAATATTCAGATTCATACAAATATTGTGTCGCAAACTGTACAGCACCATCTCCATCTGCACGTTATTTATTAAACGACGAATGTTTTATCCGCGTGATAAAAATATCAAAGTTATAATATAATTATTTGTATTAAAATTGATCAAATTTGATGATTTTCCCAGATAATAGGAAAGAAAAGGAGGCCTTGCGTTTTATCAGTGTATATTTTAGCCAAAACACTGCTCATCGTTTAACCATGGCAGCCGGGATATGATGGATTAATTACGAATTAATCTAACCAAGATTCACTAATTTGAATGGAGCGGATTACCTATTTATAAAAGGGATATTGACATATAAAATCATGAAACTATCAAAAAGTTGGATTTTTCCACAAACTTTCAACTTGACAAATAATATCACGAATTTTACCTATATTTGTTATTTTCCGCCGGTGAAATTTTTTGGCAAATAATATCATGATGAGGATTTTTTTTTCATAATTTTTCGACAACAACTTTGAGAGCTTCAAGTTTTTCAATCTTTGAGTATAGTTTTTTTTGAAGCACACCCTTCAAAGTTGTTCTTAAATCCATTAATATAGCCAAAATTTATTAACTGATGGGAAATAATAAACTCGGGTAACGTTTGTGATATTATTTGTCAATTTGAAAGTTCGTGGAAAAAATCCAACTTTTTAAAAGTTCCATGATATTAGTGGCTAAATATCCGTTTATAAAAAGGGATAAAGATAAAGAAAGCTCTTGTTAACGAATGAGAATCCATTGTAGGAATATTTATTCCTATATGTGACCTATGTAGATATTGGTTTAATAATAAAGATCAAGTTCAAACATATCAGTTGGATTCTAATATGAAAGACGATACCGTGATGGATCGGTTTCGATTAAAGAATTAGAATCGGGTGTATTGATAACCCTCTTCTCTTGCCTTTCATAGATGATATAAATATGTGTATATTAATGTGTATAAAATATTAAAAGCTGTAGGATAAATCTGATGTTTATATGAAAAGGTGTGAACGAACGGACACGACTCTTCTTGAAAGGTTGTGTGTTGCCTATATATACAATCAGATTTTATAGCTTCAAATACGCAATTTTACTACAGAATTCTATATACAGAAAAGTAATATTGATATTGAATTCTTCTTCATCAAAAGAATTCATAAAGGAAAGGCCAAAGAGACGAAAAGATCAACCACAGCTTTTAGGGGAAACATCAACTCGTGGAATACAACCCTACATCAAATATAAGCTATGGATGGAGGTTGGTATATCATCTCTTTGATGTGTTATGTGTTATGGTTGAATTAATACGAATCTAGAATGTGATTTCGGTATAGAAATCGGTAAAGCATCAAAAGATGGCTAACAGTTGGTATCAGAGCCAACCTAGATTTGTTAATTCACCATATTAAGTGTTCAAAATTGAAATATGGATGTTTATGTTTCATTTTGATGTTATTTGGTTCCGCTGCGCATTGGGTGATTGTTTCATGGAATGTTGAAACATGAAAATCGAAGGGAGAATTCAGAATACAGAGAAAACGCCCGACCGGGCGATAATATGCCCGGCCCGGGCGTTGTCAAAGAGTGCGTCGGTTGACAAACGCCCGGTCGGGCGTTTAGACGGTATACAAACGCCCGACCGGGCGAACTTTCTGGAATCATCGATGCTAACGCCCGACCGGGCGTTTAGATGGTATAAAAACGCCCGATCGGGCGAACTCTCTGGACTCACCAATGACAATTCCGTACATGTTATTTTTTAATCCTTTTAAGTTGCATATTGATGTTATATGACATGTTAATCACCAAAGTGGTCTTGTTATATGATATTATGATTATGGAAAAGGATGTAAATTATTTATTTATTGATCATGATTAAAGGATGCTAAATGACATGAAAGTTGATTGGTCAATAACTTTATTATCTATATACTTGGAGATCACCCAAAGGTGGATCATTGTATATAAGTTAATAAAACGAAAAGGATTAATTTTGTCTACAGTATCACATGTAGTATGTATTCCCAAAGGCAACATGCTTATTTGATATGTGTATGATACGATTGATCATTAAAGTATATTCTAGCATCGATGATAGTATGTGTGTTTAAGTATTGCCCAAAGGTTGCTTGAATGCATGTTGTTTAAAGTTTATTACAGTTATCTGAATCGGTGTTTAAAGTTCAAAGCACTAATTGTAAGCATGTATAAATGTTGCAGCTTCGTCTAATATATATGCATTTGCAAACTCTGTCGTAAAGTTCAATGGGCAGAACTATGGTGAATGGTCAGAACAGATCCGGTTTTCACTGGGTGTTATGTCACTTGACCATGCCATACTTACGGAAGATGAGCGTGCAGCCATTACGGAAGAGAGCCCCGAAACGGACAAGGCTCGATATGAGACTTGGGAGCGCTCTAACAAGCTAAGTCTCAATCTTATGAGGATGACGATGTCAGAAAGTTTTAAGCCATCTATGCCTAAGACAGAGAGTGCAAGGGAATTCATAGAAAAGATAAATGAGTGTTCACAATCGGAATTGGCCGACAAGCCAATTGTAGGGAGCTTAATGAGTGAACTCACTACAAGAAAGTTTGACTGGTCACAGCCTATTCATGATCATGTAACACACATGTCAAACTTGGCAGCAACGCTCTCGACCTTGGGAATGGAGGTTCATGAACAGTTCTTGGTTCAATTCATCATAAACTCTCTTCCTATTGAATTTGGCCAGTTCCAGGTGAATTATAACACCATAAAAGATAAATGGGACCTTAAAGAACTAAAGGCCATGTTGGTACAAGAGGAAGGGAGACTAAAGAAGGTGGGTGGCCAAGTTGTGAATCTAAAGGGCCATGGAGGAGAAAGCACCAGTAAGGGATAGGCAAGTAAAATGGACAAATGCAAGGATTCTTCTTATCCTAAAAGTCCCGAATAGAAGATCCAGAAGGAAAGGAAGTGTTTCTTCTGTAGAGAAACGGGACACTTCAAGAAGGATTGTCCGAAAAGAAAGGCATGGTTTGATAAGAAAGGTAAACATAACAGTTTCGTTTGCTTTGAATCGAATCTTATTGAAGTGCCTAATAATACTTGGTGGTTAGATTCTGGTACTACTACTCATGTGTCTCATATTGAACAGGGATTCAGTACGATCTGACCTATAAAAGGAAGTGAACAATACTTGTTCATGGGAAACAGGATGAAGGCACAAATTAAAGGCATCAGAACCTATAGACTGATCTTAGACACATGATGTCATATAGATCTTAAGGAATGTCTCTATGTACCAGATTGTGCTAGAAATCTTGTATCTGTTAGTCGGTTGGATAGATTAGGTTTTAAAATCAAGTTTGTAAATAGTGTATTCACATTGTACAGAAATAATTACTTCTATGGAAGTGGTACTTTGTTTGATTCACTCTATAGTTTCAATCTTGATGCAAAATTTTCTGAATCCTAGTTTAATATTGAAAGTAGAGGCATAAAACGTAGTATGTCAAGTGAATGTTCGGCTTACTTGTGGCATCAAAGACTAGGTCACATATCCAAAGAAAGGATAATGAGGTTGGTAAAAAGTGAAATTCTTCCTCAATTGGATTTTAGTGATCTAGATATGTGTATAGATTGCATAAAGGGAAAACAAACTAAACACATAGTAAAGAAACCAGCCACAAAGAGTTCTCAACTTCTTGAGTTAATTCATACTGATATATGTGGTCCTTTTGATGCACCTTCATGGGATGGTAGAAATTATTTTATCACCTTCATTGATGATTTCTCACGATATGGTTATATATATCTATTGCGTGAAAAGGCTGAATCGGTGAATGCCTTGAAGATATTCATAGATGAAGTGGAAAGGCAATTAGATAGAAAAGTAAAAGTTGTGAGATCAGATAGAGGTGGTGAATTCTACGGAAAATTTAATGAGTCTGGACAATGTCCGGGCCCATTTGCAAAGTACCTCGAAAGTAAGGGCATTTGTGCATAATATACAATGCCCGATACTCCGCAGCAGAATGGTGTAGCGGAAAGGCGGAATCGTACTCTTTTGGATATGGTTAGATGCATGTTAAGTGGATGTAATTTACCTCTTTCGTTGTGGATTTATGCATTAAGGACTGCAACATATATGCTTAATCGAATTCCTAGTAAGGCAGTTCCAAAGACCCCTTTTGAACTGTGGACGGGAAGGAAACCGAGTTTAAAGCATATATGTATTTGGGGTTGCCCTGCAGAAGTAAAGTTGTATAATCCACATGAAAAGAAATTGGATTTAAAGACGGTCAGTGGATTCTTCATTGGCTATCCAGATAAGTCGAAGGGATATACATTCTATTGTCCTAACCATAGTACGAGGATAGTTGAGACGGGAAATGCTAGATTCATTGAAAACAATGAAACTAGTGGGAGTGATGAACCTCGAAAAGTGGACCTTAATGAAGTTCAAGAAAATGTTGTTCATCCACCTTTTGTTGCACCTAAGATTGTTGTTCCTATTGAGCAACATGAAGTGCATAACCCACCTGTTGAGATTGAAGATGAATCAGTCATAATTCAAGAACGGAATGATGAACCAATAGAGCCTTTAAGGCGATCAGTAAGGGAACGTCGATCGGCCATATCGGATGACTATGTGGTATATTCCGTTGAAAGTGAATGTGACTTGAGCATTGATAAAGATCCGATCTCATTCTAACAAGCCATGGAAAGTGACAATTCTGAAAATTGGTTAAATGCAGCAAATGATGAGATGAAATCTATGAGCAATAACGATGTTTGAGACTTAGTAGAATTGCCTAAAGGTTTTAAAGCCATTGGTTGTAAATGGATCTTTAAAACAAAACGTGATTCGAAAGGTGACATTGAAAGGTACAAGGCTCGCCTTGTCGCCAAAGGTTTCACTCAAAAGGATGGCATTGACTACAAAGAAACCTTCTCTCCAGTTTCAAAAAAGGATTATTTAAGAATTGTGTTGGCTTTGGTGGCTCATTATGATTTAGAGCTTCTCCAAATGAATGTAAAGACGACTTTCCTAAATGGAGTACTTGAAGAGGAGGTATACATGAAACAACCCGAAGGATTCATGAAAGAAGGACAAGAAGGTTTAGTATGTAAGTTGAGAAAGTCAATATATGGACTCAAACAAGCTTCTAGACAATGGTATATAAAGTTTAATGATATCATTGTTTCATATGGTTTTGTAGAGATCATCGTTGATAGATGTATCTATATTAAAATCAGTGGGAGCAAGTTTATTATATTGGTCCTATATGTTGATGACATTTTGCTAGCTGAAAATGACATGAGTTTACTACATGATGTAAAGAAGTATCTCTCTTTGAATTTCAAAATGAAGGATATGGGTGAGGCATCTTATGTGATCGGAATAGAGATATTCCGGGATAGATCACAAGGATTATTAAGTTTGTCTCAGAAAGGTTATATCAATAAAGTCTTAGAGAGATATAGAATGGACAAATGCTCCGCAGGAATTGCTCCAATTCAGAAGGGAGATAAATTTAGTAAAATGGAATGTCCGAAAAATGAATTGGAGCGTAAGGAGATGGAAAAGATTCCCTATGCATCAGTGGTTGGGAGTTTGAACTATGTTCAAACATGTACTCGACCAGATATCACCTTTGCGGTTGGTATGTTGGGTCGATATCAAAGTGATCCCGGAATGGACCATTGGAAGGATGCAAAGAAAGTTCTCAGGTACTTGCAAGGCACCAAAGAGTACATGCTTACGTATAGAAGATCCGATCATCTAGAGGTAATTGGATATTCAGATTCAGACTATGCCGGATGCGTTGATAGTAGAAAGTCAACGTTTGGCTATTTGTTCCTTTTAGCCGAGAGAGCAGTATCATGGAAAAGTGGAAAGCAGTCTGTCATTGCTACTTCCACTATGGAGGCCGAATTTGTGGCATGCTTTGAGGCCACTGTTCACGGATTGTGGTTGCGGAACTTTATTTCAGGGCTTAGAATTGTCGACTCTATAGCTAGACCGCTGAAAATTTATTGTGATAATTCCGCAGCTGTCTTCTTCTCAAAGAACGATAAGTACTCGAAGGGTGCTAAACACATGGAGTTGAAATACTTATCGGTTAAAGAAGAAGTGCAGAAACAAGTGTACTTTGAGCATATTAGGACGGATATGATGATAGCGGATCCATTAACTAAAGGACTACCACCCAGTATGTTTATTGGCCATGTAGAGCGTATGGGTATTATAGATAAATCCTTGCTATTTTAGATGTGTGCTCATGTATTGTAAAACACTCTTGTGAATTCAATAAAAGTTATGTTTCTGCTTGTTTATATGTTATCATTAAAGTTTGTATACAGTATGGATGTTTAGATAACATATGTTGAATTGAGAATTAAAGTTCATCTCAATGAAAGGTTTATTCATATAAAGTTAGAATTGATTTGTGATACATGGAAGGAATCATGTCGACTAAATGATTGTGTGACCGCCATGATTCAATCAAGTTTAGCTTTATAGGTATTTAAAGGATATATGAATTTGATTGTAAAGTGCGCATAAAGGATTATTAAACCATTGAAAGCTACAAAGGTCAAGTGGGAGAATGTAGGAATATTTATTCATATATGTGACCTATGTAGATATTGGTTTAATAATAAAGATCAAGTTCAAACATATCAGTTGGATTCTAATATGAAAGACGATACCGTGATGGATCGGTTTCGATTAAAGAATTAGAATCGGGTGTATTGATAACCCTCTTCTCTTGCCTTGCATAGATGATATAAATATGTGTATATTAATGTGTATAGAATATTAAAAGCTGTAGGATAAATCTGATGTTTATATGAAAAGGTGTGAACGAACGGACACGACTCTTCTTGAAAGGTTGTGTGTTGCCTATATATACAATCAGATTTTATAGCTTCAAATACACAATTTTACTACAGAATTCTATATACAGAAAAGTCATATTGATATTGAATTCTTCTTCATCAAAAGAATTCATAAAGGAAAGGCCAAAGAGACGAAAAGATCAACCGCAGCTTTTAGGGGAAACATCAACTCGTGGAATACAACCCTACATCAAATATAAGCTATGGATGGAGGTTGGTATATCATCTCTTTGATGTGTTATGTGTTATGGTTGAATTAATACGAATCTAGAATGTGATTTCGGTATAGAAATCGGTAAAGCATCAAAAGATGGCTAACATCCATATCCTAATATGTCTATATCTCAATTAAAAATATAAGTACACAAAAGGAAGCTATTGCAATTACACAAACCAGATTTATTTTACAAATGTTTTGTTCGACCAATAATCTAATTAATAGTTTATTAAGTTCAGACCTATTGCTAATTATCATAAAATAATTAGTATAATATTCGATTACTATGTTAAGTCACATGCGAATTAACAGTGGATCGGAGTACTAATTATTTCTATATAAATCGCCTTATTTATTTTCTCAGTCACTTCAAATTGAATCTACCACTAATAAATATATTTGAGGCAACCAGAGATATTTAAGGCAACAGTGCATTGCGAGAAGAATATATATATATATATATATATATATATATATATATATATATATATATATATATATATATATATATATATATATATGGGTGCATTATAAGGATGACCCCAATTTCCGTAATAACCCTATAACCAAATCTGGACCACACATTTTTAAAATCACGTGGTTGATAGTCAAACTTAGATTTACTTCATAAAAAAAAGGGCAGGGGTAAATATGTCATTTCGCTCATGATAAAATTTACGTATCCAAATTTCGCTCATTTAATTTCTGAATTTCGCTCATTTTATCATTTTATCAGTCAGTCAAAAGTATTATTTTATCGACTCAGAGTATCATTCTATCCGGGAAAACTATCATTCTATGCAATAAACATAACATATATCATTTTATCAGTCAGTCAAAAGTATCATTTTATCAACTCAGAGTATCATTCTATCCGGCAAAACTATCATTTTATCACTTTTATGTCATTTTGTCACGTTAAAGTATCATTTTATCAGCTTATATGCAATTTCTTCAGCTAAACTATCATTTTTATAAGGTTATTGTCATTTTATCCGCTTAGATTATCATTTTATCAGGTAAAAGTATCATTTTATTAAACAAAAATGTCATTTTATACACCAAAAATACCTATCATTCTATCGGCTGAAAGTATCATTCTACCCGACAAAACTATCATTCTATCGGCTGAAAGTATCATTCTACCCGGCAAAACTATCATTCTATCGGCTGAAAGTATCATTCTATACGGCAAAACTATCATTTTATGCAGTAAACCTAACATTTATAAGCTAAAAGTATCATTTTATCAACTCAGAGTATCATTCTATTCGGAAAAACTATCATTTTTATAAGGTTTCTGTAATTTTATCCGCTTAGATAATCATTTTATCAGGTAAAAGTATCATTTTATTAAACAAAAATGTCATTGTATACACCAAAAATACCTATCATTCTATCGGCTGAAAGTATCATTCTACCCGACAAAACTATCATTCTATCGGCTGAAAGTATCATTCTATCCGGCAAAACTATCATTTTATGCAGTAAACCTAACATTTATAAGCTAAAAGTATCATTTTATCAACTCAGAGTATCATTCTATCCGGAAAAACTATCATTCTATGCAATAAACCTATCATTTTATCATTTTATCAGTCGGTCAAAAGTATCATTTTAGCAACTCAGAGTATCATTCTATCCGGCAAAACTATCATTCTATGCAATAAACCTATCATTTTATCATTTTATCAGTCAGTCAAAAGTATCATTTTATCAACTCAGAGTATCATTCTATCCGGCAAAACTATCATTCTATGGAATAAACCTATCATTTTATCATTTTATCAGTCAGTTAAAAGTATCATTTTATCAAGTAAGAGTATCATTCTATCCGGCAAAACTATCATTCTATGCAATAAACCTATCATTTTATTATTTTATCATTTTACGTGATATTTGGCGAAATTCAGAAATTAAATGAGGGAAATGACAGTTTTACCCCCGCGCTTTTTTTTATGAAGTAAATCTAAGTTTGAATCTCAACCGCATGATTAGAAATATGTGTGGTCCAGATTTGGTTATAGGGTTATTACGATATTTAGGGGTTATCATCTGATCACGACTATATATATATATACATATATATATATAGGGGAGCGTTATTCTCCTTTTCACATCTTAGATCCTTTTTTCTTCTTAATATTACGCATTAGATCTAAGGCATCAACGGATCAGATTGATTCTATAAAACTGGTTCCGTGTTGCATTATAGAAGGTGGTTGTATGCATTACAGAGTTATTATTGACATTTGACGGAAAAGTAACTGCCACATTTTGGTATCTGCGAATAATGCACCACATGGTCACGAGTAATGCATATAATTGACTATATAATGCACAATATGTGAACTGCAATGCATACGAATAAGATGTACCATGTTATGATGTTTGGACACACGTTTCTTGTTTCCCCTAAGGGTTTAATAAGCTTAGGGGCTAGGGTATAGTACGTAGACACGTATGTAATCTTCACATGGTAACGAGTAATGGATATAATTGACTATATAATGCACAATTTGTGAACTGAAATGCATACGAACAAGATGTGCTGTGTTATGATGTTTGACACACGTTTTTTGTTTCCCCTAAGGGTTTAATAAGCTTAGGGGCTAGGGTATAGTACGTACGCATTAATAACAAATTATAAAACGATACGAATAATTCACCAAATTGTCACGAGTAATGGATGTTATTAACTATATAATGCACAATATGTGAACTGCAATGCATACGAATAAGATGTACCATGTTATGATGTTTGACACACGTTTCTTGTTTCCCCTAAGGGTTTAATAAGCTTAGGGGCTAGGGTATAGTACGTAGACATTACTAACAAATTGTTGTTATTGGAATATACGTATGTGCATTATTTGGTTTAGGTAGTGCATTATGTAGCTGTTAATTGTCATTATCTCAGTATATTATGCATTATTAGAGGTATTGTGTATATGAGTTAATCAACGGATTGAAGATTACATACGTGCATTTAGTAATGTCTACGTACTATACCCTAGCCCCTAAGCTTATTAAACCCTTAGGGGAAACAAGAAACGTGTGTCAAACATCATAACATGGTACATCTTATTCGTATGCATTGCAGTTAACATATTGTGCATTATATAGTTAATAACATCCATTACTCGTGACAATTTGGTGAATTATTCGTATCGTTTTATAATTTGTTATTAATGCGTACGTACTATACCCTAGCCCTAAGCTTATTAAACCCTTAGGGGAAACAAGAAACGCGTGTCAAACATCATAACACAACACATCTTGTTCGTATGCATTTCAGTTCACAAACTGTGCATTATATAGTCAAATATATCCATTACTCGTTACCATGTGAAGATTACATACATGTCTACGTACTATACCCTAGCCCCTAAGCTTATTAAACCCTTAGGGGAAACAAGAAACGTGTGTCAAACATCATAACACAACACATCTTGTTCGTATGCATTGCAGTTCACATATTGTGCATTATATAGGTAATTATATGCATTACTCGTGACCATGTGGTGCATTATTCGTAGCGGTTTCCAGCCATTATTAGATTACTATTGTACCCTCATAATGCACAAAATAGGACAAATAATGCAACACGAGATTAATTACCCAATGTTGATCTTGACCGTCCATTTCTCTAATCTAATGGCTGATATTAAGAAGGAAAAATGAGGAAATATAGGAAAAGGAAATGAATACATCCATATATATATATAATTTTTTCTTTTTTCATTTCTTTTTTCTTCTTTTTTTTTGAGTGCGAGAAGAGTATATATTTCGTGTATATGTTGGCCTAATGGTATATTAACTCATTTAGATTCTCAAGCAAAAGTACTCATTAACATTATTTTGTATTTTTTCGTATTTTTCAGATGTTACTACTGTAAGATTTTATATTCAAATTAAAAAGTAAATATATAAGTACCTCAAATATAAATATTATCCGGATACCATTTTCACATTAATTTATTTTAAAGAATAAATATAAAATTTAAATAAAACTTCTTTGTATTCCCAGTTCAAACTAGTACAATTTCAATTAAACAAAAAAGTAATACATGTACTAAATAAATTTTTTTGTCTACAATCCAAATGTAATTCCTTAATTTATCTCCTTGATTTGACCATTGGGAAAGTTAGAAACAGAGTACAACTACAATTTATAGTTTATCAAGTTGAAATCTCACCAATATCTGTTGTGATTTGCAGACTTATTATATAGCCCATTAATTGAGAGATTCTATAATAAAATATAGTACTCCTTCACATAAATATTACTATATCATTAAGTATGCAATCTGCATATTATTTGGTTTCATTGTTCATTGGTTTCAAACAGTATTAACAACGAAACAAAATTGAACCGATCTACAAGAATATTGTAGATTAAAATAAAAATTTAGCAACAAACAATATACTCCTACTACTATTTAATACTTAATATTTATAAATTACTATATAACTATGATTCATTAAAAATTTAGCAGCAAATAATATATGTGGAACTACTTATATTTCTCAATTGAACCGAATTTAAAATTACAGAATTTTAAAATTTTAGATATTTTGCTCACTACTAAAGAAACCCTAGTTAAAAGAAAAATCTACCAACAGATGGTTTATTCAAAACTAATACTCCTAGTACTTCTATTTTAGGATTGCAACAAAGACGATATAAGGAGTACTACTTTTTTCTAATTATGATTTATAAATTCTTAAATGTCTGAAGGCATAGAAACAATGAAATAAAATTATTCCCAATCCAAATATACTAACCGAACTATAAATGTACTAAATAAAAAAAAGTGTCTCGATCCAAAGTTGAAGTTCTTAATTCATTCAACTCGATCTTGGCACCTACTTTCGCTTTAGGGTCGACAATTTAGGCTCGGTCTTGATAATTCGCTGCTCGACATAAGAATTGGACGAGCTAGAGTTGGACTCATTTCCATCGATCACGGTAAACGAATTGGTCGAGCTAGAAGCAGATCTAGTCGATGAATCGGCCAAGTCAATAGCATACCAATCATCTATTCGCCTCTATCTCGCAAATAAACAACAAATGATAAAATCGTTAAAAAATAGATTTATACTATCGTTGTCTCATATAAAGTGACACGTTACACAAACTTTGATTTCCCCTCGTATATATCTTCAAAAAGAACTTTGCCGAATGGTTCACAATATCTGCACATGATTATGTCAAACAATTGTTAAATCTAACTATATATACTCCCTCCCTCTGTCCCTGAAAAGTATGAACATTTGGTTTGGTATCGGTTCTGATGTATAATTGGTAAAATAAGAGAAAGATAAAAAGATATTATAAATAGTGTTAGTGGAAAGTGAACTCTACGTCATTAGTATTGTAATGTAATGATATAAGATGTGAATAACATGATATGCGTGGGTAATATGTGGTTTAAATATTCCAAAATTTAAAAGTTCATCTTTTCAGAAGCGGAGTAATATGATATAGTTCATACTTTTCAGGGACGGAAAGAGTATATAGCACAGATAAACCGGAGTTTTTTCAATATATAAAGAGGGGCTTACATTTTGCGGGTTTTCGGAATAATCAGAACACACAGTGAGGGAATTGCGACTGGATTATGGCGTCGGTGGTTTCAAAATTTCAGTGCAAATAAATAATTTGGTCGATGAGGGTAGTGAGCGTAACAGAATCCTAAACCTAAGAGTATATAACTCAATCTTAAAGGAAACAAATATATATGAAATATAAAGAATTCAATAGATCACCAATATTTTTATTGACTCATACTTGTAATTTATAGTTTATCAATTTTAAGTCTCGCTCGTATCTGTTAAGATTATATTATACTAATATTCTTTAGTTTATCCTTTATTATATCAATAATGAAACAAAATCTAACAAATCTAAAAGAAAATTTTAAAATAAAACTTACCATGACAAATAATATTGTATTTAAAGCAGCATATATTTGTAAAATATTATAAATGTGATCAAATAAAAGTTTAGCATCAAATAATTCAACTTATATTCAAATCAAATAAAAAATACTATACCCTGTGTTTTAAATGTTGGGAGGCCTGTGCTTTGTCCAATTCGATCAATGAAGAACGTCCAAAAAAAAGCAAAGATACAATAAGTTTTATATAATTTTGAAGTATACATAAAATAAAACCTCCGAATTAACACCGAGTAATCAAGAGGAGAGGTTGAGAGATTTCCGAGTTGTTTTCTTCCGAAACAAAGCAAGAAAGAAGAAAACCCATAAACAAAAAACAACAAAACCACAATACAAATTCCATAACCTAATAATTCTGTTATCATCATCATCGGCCATACCAAAGGTATGCTTCACCGTCGAGGCTCTCCGTCTCTTCCTTTGTTGATCATAACTAAATTATTTGATTAAAATAGTAAAATGGCATAAATAGGAGTATGCAACCCACATCAGAAAATTCCATTAGTATGAGGTACTTAAACAAAACTATGAGAAGTTAGTCCAAAACTGATAGTATCATACAAATACGAAGTTCAAGTATGCATCACACCAAACCAAACCCTCATAATACTACTAATATATATGAGGAGTTATGAGAGAGATTGCCTGAGCATGAGCCTTGGCTTCACCAGCTCGGTAGCTTTGGTCGTGAGAGGACATTTTTGGATGATCAAGTTTTATGAAAAATATGTATGGAGTTTTCAAGTAGTGAATAGTGATTAACGTGCTTGCTGTTGGAAATAAGGGGTGGATTGATACGGTATACGTCACTCCTACGGTAATTCGATATTTTTGGTACGTAAAGTGTTATATTTCATTATTTTTCCCCACTCCTAGTTGAAATGCAAAATAGAGTGTGAATGTTTATTGAGTAGGTAGGGATAAGAGGGGGGAAGTCACGTGTCCAACTATGTGACGTGTATGTGTGATTCAGCATTGAGCTTTGTTCATTTCATTTTATATATTATTATTAATTCATTATTGTATAATAATTTACTAATTCTCCGTCCCAAAAATGAAGTATTCTTTATTGGAAGAAGATATGAATGAGAAAAGATATGAGTTATATTAGTTGGGGTTGTATTCAAATTAAAATCCTACTATATTTTTGCATAACACAAGACACTTTCAATCCGTTGGATTTTTTAATCTAACACACAGTATTTTACCACGTGGAACTAAAGACAAGTATAAAAAAAATGATAAAAAAAGGTATTCCCCATCCCACAATAGGAGTCATATTTGGTGTGGACACGAGTTTTAAGAAATATAAAGAAGAGTAGTTTGGAAAAGTTAGTGGAATATATGGTCCACTTTTTATATTGGTTTAATAATAAAATGTAAGTGAAGTGGAATGCAAGACCTACTTACCATTTATGGTAAAAGTGAAATGTGACTCTTATTGTGAAACGAACCAAAATGATAAAATGTGACTCTTATTACGGGACAGAGAGAGGGGTTGTCACGTTGATCGGTTAATTTCATTTTCTAAATACACGCATATTGTTGAGATATGTGGGAGAAGATTACTTCGTGTATATTGAATGAATAAGTGGTACACAGATTACATGTTTATAGACTAGGTATTCTACATATATGGTAAAATTAAATTTACAATAATTACTACTCTAATTTAGGCATGATATATTCCCAAATCAATCACATAATATTCTCCCTATATTAAGCGATCTTATTCCAACACTCCCCCTCAAGCTAAGTGATGGGGTTCCCAATCTTTAGCTTGCCCAGTACTTCACGAAACGACTTCGAATTCACTGCCTTTGTTAAGATGTCTGCCAATTGATCTTCGGTCTTGACATAAGGCATCTCCACCACCTTTGCTTCGAGGTTCTCCTTTATAAAGTGCCTATCTACTTCCACATGCTTTGTTCTATCGTGTTGTACCGGGTTTTCTGAAATACTGATTGCTGCCTTGTTGTCACAGAACAATCTACAAGGTAGCGCAGATCGAAGATCCAATTCGGTCATAAGTCTTTGCAGCCATAGTACCTCCGTCAGTCCACTCTTGATTCCCCGGAATTCTGCCTCTGCACTAGAAAGTGCAACTACCTTTTGCTTCTTACTTCTCCATGTTACAAGGTTACCTCCTACAAAGGTAAAATAGCCAGCGGTAGACCTTCGATCATTCGGATTTCCCGCCCAATCTGCATCAGTAAAGCCGTGTATTTCCATGTGACCATGTTTCTCGAACACAAGCCCATGCTCGGCTGTTCCCTTCAAGTATCTGACAAGTCTTAGCACAGCTTCCCAATGTTCTTCTTGTGGTGAATGCATAAACTGACTCACTACTCCAACTGCATATGCAATATCAGGCCGTGTATGGGATAGATAGATAAGCTTACCAACTAGCCTCTGATATCTCCCCCTATCGACCAGCTTCGCACCTTCCTTCATCTGTAACCCATGGTTCTGTACCATCGGAGTATCCGCGGGTTTGCAGTCAATCATCCCTATTTCGGCCAACAAGTCAAGTATATACTTTCTCTGATTTATGAAGATTCCCTTCTTTGACCTTAGCACCTCTATCCCTAAGAAGTACTTAAGAGGACCAAGATCCTTCATCTCAAACTCATGGAATAAATTCTTCCTTAGTTCGGCTATCTCCTCCTCATCATCTCCAGTAATGATCATGTCGTCTACATATATGATTAAGCATGTGATCTTTCCCCCTTTTTTCTTGATAAATAAGGTATGATCTGAATTACTCTGTTCATACTCGTACTTCTTCATCACTTCTGTAAATCTCCCAAACCATGCACGTGGTGACTGCTTCAACCCGTATAGTGTCTTCTTCAACTGGCACACCTCCCCATCTGCAAACTCTCCCATGAAACCAGGTGGTGGTTCCATGAATACTGGCTTAGGTAATTCTCCGTGCAAAAATGCATTTGTCACATCAAACTGGTGAAGCAGCCAGTCTTTATTAGCCGCAATCGAGAAAAGCACCCGCACGGTATTAATCTTAGCCACTGGGGAGAATGTTTCTGCATAGTCCACCCCATAAGTCTGGGTGTATCCTTTCGCCACGAGTCGTGCCTTCTATCTCTCTATCGTCCCGTCTGGTCTTCTCTTTATCGTAAATACCCATCTACACCCAACAGTTCTAGCTCCTTCGGGTAGCTTCGATTTTATCCACGTACTATTCTTCATTAGGGATTTCATTTCAACGAGCATTGCTTCCCTCCATTTCTTATGCTTCATTGCCTCTTCGGCTGTCTGTGGGATTTCTTCTTCTTCGTATAACGCAGCCTCAAATGCCCGGGCCATCTTTGTTAGGTTTCCTTGTACGAAGTTTGGCACTCCATAGCGAGTTTTCTTCCCTATCCTTTCAGGGGAGTATCGTTTGGCCGGGATTCCCCTTGTACTTCAGTGAGGAAGCACGTATTTCCCTGTATCTCCATCCACTGTGTTATTCTCCTCTTGGGGTTCTGTATCAGCGGGGTCAGTAGTAACTGAACTTTCAACAATATTTGGCTCAGGAGTTACCTCGGATATCGTCGGAGGAGGATCACTCGGGGGCGGATGAGAAGGTTCTTGTGGTGAGATTTGCTCGGCGGCAGTGACCATCACTGGTTCTGGTGGATCCTCAGTCGAGGAGCTTGGCAATGGCACAACCCAACTTAGATAGTCCTCATGTGTAATTGGACCACTCTCCCCCTGACTACTAAGGTGGGTATGGTAAAAGAATTCGGTTTCTAGGAAATTGCAGTTCATGGTGGTGGTGATTTTTCGAGTGGAAGGATCATAGCAACGGTAACCTTTTTGATTCACCCCATACCCCACAAAAACACATTTGGTTGCACAAGGAGATAGTTTATTCCGCTCGTGTTTTGGGACATGAGTGTATACAAGACAGCCAAAGATCTTTGGCTGAAGATTTAGGTGCACGGGTTTTTTGGCTTGTTTGGAGAGAGCATCAAGTGGGGTTTTCATGTTCAGTATTTTTGTCGGGAGGCGATTGATCAGGTAAACAGACGTACCAATTGCTTTGGGCCAAAAAAAGTTAGGGACTTTGGATTCAATCATGAGGGCTCGGGTCATTTCTAGGATTGTTCGATTCTTTCTTTCAGCTACCCCATTTTGCTCGGGTGTATATGCACAGGAAGTTTGGTGGATCACGCCCTTGTCCTTACAGAATTGGGTCATAGCACTATTGACGAATTCCCTCCCATTATCTGACCTAAGGGTTTGGATAGTGGTTCGGAATTGTGTATGTACTAGTTTAAAGAAAGAGGTAAATCTATCAAAGACTTCAGACTTGTGTTTTAAAAAATAAATCCACGTCATTCTCGTGCAATCATCAATAAAAAGCACAAAATATCGAAATCCATTCCCAACAGTGGGTGCAGGACCCCAAACATCAGAGTGTACTAAAGAAAACATAGATTTCACACGAGTATTTGTAGGCTTAAAAGACTGTCTATGGCTCTTGGCCAAAACACAAGTTTCACATGAAAAATCAGAAGGAATTGAAAGTTTTGGGTAAAGTAGTTTAAAGTAACCAGGAGAAGGGTGTCCTAGTCTTCGGTGCCAGAGCCAAGTTTCCTGTTTTGTGGATCCGTGAGCCAGCATCGCACTGCCATGTTGAGCTATCTCGTCCACATAGTAGAGCCCTTGTTTTTCAGTGCCGCGCCCAAGAATCCTCCTCGTCTGAATATCCTGTAAAATACAAAAGTCGGGATTCATCATAAGTGTGCAGTTCAATTCCTTGGTCACATGGCTAATAGACATCAATCTTTGAGATAAAGTAGGAACATATAAACAATTCCTAAGCCTGAGTGTAGGAGATATTTCAATTGTGCCCGATCCTTCAACCGTAATTAGTTCCCCATTTGCAGTTCTAATAAAGGATTTAGTGCTTCCATCAAAAATAATAAAATCACGTCTATCCGGAGTCATGGTATCAGTTGCCCCACAATCAAATATCCAGCCCTTTGAGTGTTTATCAAATATATCATGTACGTGAAATGCAGCGGAAGTTTCTAGTAGGGGTGCAAAACGATTATTTAATACAAAATTGGGGTAATTAGGAGATTTCTGAACTGTATGGGGTCTAATTCTAATTTCCAGGGGATCAGGGGGTCGAATCTCAATATTCAAGGAATCAGGGGGCCGAAAAATAATGGGGTGGGGTTTCTTTTGATATTTCTTCATTTTTGGGGGTATAATCACAGATTTAAAATAGGAAAGTAAATTAGGGTTTGGCATTGTGCCAAACCCGTTACCTCCTCCAGCCGACGTCTCTGGCGATTTCACTCTCCCGGCGAAATTGCCCGCTTCCCTCACGTTGCCGCCGTTCGGGGGGTGCTCCTGATGCGTACCCACCCCGATTCTAGTCTGATCCCCATGGTTTCCGGTGTCGTTACGCCACTGGGCTCTTCCATCCCCGTCTACTGCGACAGCGAGCTTGGCCTGAGCAGCCCTCGCCTTTTGTCGCTCTTCCCACCACTCCGGGTATCCCAATCTTTTGAAGCAATTCTCCCATGTATGCTTCTGTTTCCCACTGTGGGAGCACCATAATTTTGAGGTGTCGGGTAGTTGACCCCCGATCGATTGGTGGCGGGGGGCGTGGTGGTGCGCCGCGGTTCGGTGGTCGCTGACTCTGTCCGATAGCCGTGAATCCATGTCCGATTTCACCCCCAAATGATGAATCGGCGCTGCCGTCAGCTTCTCCAGTGGGTGACGGCGATGTCGGTGGCATGATTCGACGTCGAGCCGCCTCCGTCTTCACCCACCCATAGGCTGCCGCTACTGATGGGTATGGATCTTCTTTCAAGATCTCTCTCCGGACAGAGTCATGCTCTTGGTTTAGTCCTGTAAGGAACTTGATTAACCTCTTCTCATTCGAGTGCACTCTGTATTGGCTGACTCCTTTGTCGCAGAAAGTCACGGGCTGCTTTTGGGAACGATCGATGTCCACCCACAATCCGTGGAGCTTTCGGTAATACGTTTCTAAATCGAGATTTCCCTGTTTAATTGCAATTACCTTTTCTTCTAGATCGTAGATAAGGTATTTATCCGCCATGTTTTCGAAAGTCACAGCGAGGCTCTCCCACAGCGCCTTCGATGTTTGGTGATGGGCAAAATCCGAGATGATGTCATTCTCGATGTTGTCCACGATCCATGAGAACACCACTAGGTCGTTCTCCTCCCACTCGTCGAATCCCTTGCTCCCCGGTTCTGGGGAATCGTTTTTAATGTAAGAATACGCCCCTCGGCCGCCGATCTTTACTTTGATCAGTCTCGACCATAAAGGGTAGTTCTTTCCATTCAACTTGAATGCTATAGTGATGCTCTTGCTATTCCTTAAGCTTTTCGTCTGTTCTTGGTTGGGTTTCTTCTCGTCCTCTGAATCTGTCATTTTTTTGGTGTTTTTCTGGGCTGGTTTTGGCTGATAAACAGGTCGGGTAAAGGTATATCGGCTACGATGAAATTTTTCTGAGTCGGGATCGTTTCTGCTCTGAGGCCATGTTGAGATCTGTGGGAGAAGATTACTTCGTGTATATTGAATGAATAAGCGGTACACAGATTACATTTTATAGACTAGGTATTCTACATATATGGTAAACTTAAATTTACAATAATTACTACTCTAATTTAGGCATGATATATTCCCAAATCAATCACATAATATTCTCCCTATATTATGCGATCTTATTCCAACACATATCAATCCACTACTCCTTAGTTCACGCTTTATATATTTAAGATGTTCCTTGTCAAATAATTGCTTTACCATAATTAACTTAATTCTCGTACTTTGATATATCTACCTAAATTTACGGCTCATATCTTAAAGATACTCTTTATCAAATTTTAGAATATTTTCATTACCATAATTAATCTAATTTTCATATAAAGATATATCTACCTAATTCGTATTCAATATCAGATTAATTGAGAATATTTATCACGTCATGTCATATATTATCCATTACAGCTGTATTGATTTTTCATTATAGCATTTTTTCACATTATTTTATCAAATTCTCACTTCATTACATTGTTAATAATAAATGATGTACATTATTTGAAAATCAAGCGCATCCTAGTATTCCCTAAGGTGAGGAAGGTAGAGTCAGTCCCCTAGAATTAAGTTATCTATTGGGCTAGCGTATAGTATCACACCTTCTTGTAGGGGACACTAATGCCCAAAACGTAGGTCTCGTTCCCTAGGGTTAAGCTATCAATGGGGCTAGGGATAGTACCAACCCAGCCATCAAAGTTCGTGTTTGACTGAATATTTGTAGAATTCATACTGATTTTAATGTACGAATAAAATCGTTTAACGTATATGTCACTTAGCTAGTAATGTATATTTTATTTGTTCGCCAAGGGTGTAGTACCGACTTAGTAACATAGCGTTCACTAAGGCCATGAAGTTAGAGTCACTCTCCTAGGGTAACCTATCCATTGGGCTAGGGTATAGTATACTTGACCCCAATGGCCGGAACTTAGGTCTCATTCGTTAGGGTTAAGCTTCCTTGGGGCTAGAGCATAGTACCAACCCAACCAACAAAGTTCGTATTTGACTTAATGTTTGTGGAATTCATACTGTAACGTCCCGAGTTTTTCTATCTTTTAATTGCACTAGAAAGGACATCGTTTGTTTAAGACAGTTTTTATTTTATTTTATTTTATCGAATAAGGGAAAATTTTGACGATCAAGATTTTCATTTTGTGAAAATGAATGAGTGAAGTGGAACAAGTCGGATCGTGTCTTCGTGTGCTTACAGGGAAAACTATGCAAGTGCTTGGTCAAGACACCGCGCTTCTTAAATCCGCTGGATCACTAGGTCCAGGAACTCAAGGAACACAGAGTGTTTTTGTCGTTGGACACACTCGACTCCCCTTCAAAAATTAAATCCCTCAACCCGAATACTATGGATTAGTATAGGGAAGTGGGGTCGATCCCACGAAGATGGAGTCGTGAAGTAGTGCTTAGAGACTCTGGAAACAAGCGGCTGCTGCCACGCAAAAGGGTTGAGGTTTAAACTACCACTAGACCTAGGCACGGAAATTAAATGCTAGACCTAGGACACAGAACACTTATAAAATCAGACATTAACGCCGAAAGAAACAATTACTCACTAGACCGTGTAAATGACTGACTAAATATGACTAGGCAGAGAGAATTAAAAAGTGGGGACCATGACAATCAAATAAGGTAAGTACGGAAAAAGCTGCAACTAACAAACTCATGCAATTTCCTAACCAACTCAGACGCGTAAATGAAGAAAACAGAGCATACTCCTAGATTCGAACAGAATATAGAAATCGGGATGCCGGAAACTTGCTACGAATCGGACGTACGTCAGATCTACATAAACTAGGCGAAATGAAATGAAAACACGTAGGCTAGGCATAAAATTAAATCATCACGGCTCAGATTCACGTCGAATGCTTAATCCACTCCGGATCCAAGCCATCCGAACTCTACACCCAGCAAAATCAACTCCATAACTCCGATTCTCACAGATCTGCTCAGATCGACTCCAAATCCCAACAATCACAGACAGCCTTACAACATCAGCAAGTTAAAAAACCCGATTCATCCACAAACAAACTCCATTCTCCCAGATCCAACCACGAACCTGCAATAATCCAGAAAACAACCTCGAAAACAACCAACTCCGACAATCCAACTCAGAATTTAAGTAAACATAATCAACAAACAAAGATCAACACAATCGGCATAAGCTAAAACGAAACTTGCATAAAAACAGAGAAATATCCAGAAAACAAAGAGGTCCGAGCTTCGAACAGCGAAGCTCGGCGAATTCAGCAGAAACGAAAACGGAAAATAAATTGTTTCTTCGCCCTAAAGAAGGACGGTGTTACGACCAGATTGAAATGTATGAAAACTAGAGGTGAACCCCAAGTACGCCCTGAATCTCCCCATGAAAGAACCCAAGTGTGTGAAAAAATGAACTAAGCTACAAGCTGTTCTCGAGGCCTCCAACCGAGAAGATCCCTCCAGCGTGCATGCTTCTCCCTTTTATAGACGCGGACATAACCTTCTAGAGTCTTCGTAGAAATCTCTATTCTACCCTTCAACTCCGAGGCTTCCTCCGTCGAGCAATTTTCCGCATAATGTCCACACTTTCGCCTTCTTCCTAGGTCCACGCAACTGTCTCCCTCCTTTGCTGGACCTGGCGAAAATCTTCACACACCTGGCTTAAAACGTGTGTTAGACCGAGAAATTTCACGAATTAAAGCCCTAGACCTATGCATGAAATTAGCCTTATCAAACTGCTCACACTTAAACCATGCTTGTCCTCAAGTATGAAAGACAAGAAAATGAAATAAGGCGAATTTCAATGCACTGTTCCCAAGAACGACTCTACAAACAAGATCTAACAAAAACAAAAACCTAGACCTAGAAAACTTACAGACTCAGAAAAGAAAATAACACACAAAGAACACAAAACACAACACATAAACATGCACTAGTTTCAACTTTTAGGCAACTGTCCCCACAAGCTTAAGTTCTCTCGGATCGTCTACAGTCTCCAAATCCTCCTTCTTCCTTCGTCAACCCAAACGGTTCGTCAGTTTGTCAAGAAACCTATGGATTCCCTAGCGGTTAGGTTCGCTCGATCACTCATTCCTCACCAGGGATGTTAGGATAAAAAACGCTCCAGAGTTAAAGTTACACCACTGATGCGTTGGGTTATGAGAGTTTCTCCTTTTTATCATCTCCTCTTTTTTTCTTGGGTCAGGTAATTTTTACTTCCTGCCCTTAGATAATTAAGCTTCTTTTTTCCTCTTTTTATTTTCCCCCTGGACTTCGTCCAGTTTATACCTCATTTTTTTTACTTTTTTTTTTACTTTATGTTTTACTTTTCTCCTCCCCTGGACTTCGTCCAGCTTATACCACCAGTTCTGGACTTCGTCCAGCTTATACCACCAGTTCTGGACTTCGTCCAGCTTATACCACCAGTTCTGGACTTTGTCCAGCTTATTCCTTCATAACCCATTTTTTCTCCTTTATACTCTACTCCCTAAGCATCAAGTGGTTGCCCATTTGTTACAAGTTAGCTCAAAGTGTTTAGGCTTATAACTCACTTTATAGTAGGGCTGCACAGCTAGGTTATCTAAGGTATCCTCTATCGTCCTCACTTCATCCAAACCGTTTTAAGTTTATTAAGGAAAAGGGCATCAAAGTTGACGTGTATCCTATCTTCAATCGCTCTTACTAAGAGAATTTTTCTGCCTTATTGTATCCACTAGCTCATGCAGCACGTAACACATAGACAAAACTAAAAAAAACTATAAGACTCACATTCACATTCTGCACCTATTCCCTCCCCCTCCCACTTCACTCAAGCTTGTCCCCAAGCTATCCTTGTGGAGGGGGGAAATAGGGAAGTACAAACACATAAAACAGAACACAAAACAGACAAACAACATGCCAAAACAAACAAACTTCTCACACTTAGACCGTACACCGGGCTAAGTGGGAGAAAGCACAACAACTAAAACCAAACATGCAAAACAGTTCAACCCCTTCTCACACTTAGACCAGGAATTGGGCTAAGTGCGGGAAGTAGTAACGCATATGTACAGAACAAGCATGCTGGCACAGAAAATTAAAACAGAAAGCAAAAACAGAAAGCAATGAAAGAAGAAAAGTAAAAGTTACTTGGGCTGGGAGGATTAATTCGGTGCCTGGCCCCCTCGGGAGCCAGACTTGGGCGGCACGGCCTATTAGGTCACCTTAGCTTTCTTTCTTGCCGGCGACTCCGGCTTCGCTTTCCTCTCTTCTGTCCGTCCGGGTACGGTCTTCTTCAAGGTCATGGGTCTAGTAGAGGACGGGGTGATTAGAGGCTTGGTGACTTGTGGCCGCTTCCGGATAGATAGATCTCCTGGACTTGGCGCCTTGGGTCCGCCACTAGGTCCAGGAAGTAACATTGGTGCGTCCGGGAATTTCTCGCGCAACCACATCATCATTGTCATTCTTAACGCGACACCCTCCGTCATCTTCTCAGTACATCGGGACGACATTACCACCAGATCAGAAACGCGCCCCTTGAGGGCTACCATTTCCTCCCTAACCTTCTGAACCTCCGTTCTCATTTCTTCCATTTCCGTTCGTACTCCGACAACTTCCTTCCTTACTCTCTTAGCTTCACCACTGTCCTTCCCTTTACCCCGCAGGGCCACTATCCCTTCCATCACCTTTTGAATCTCGGATCTCATCCAGCTGACTTCCTTCCTCATTGCGTCCACTTGCACGACTGGCTTCCTGGCTTCACCCACGTCAGCAACGTCCTTCACTCCCGCCACCTCTTGTTCCTGTTTGATCTGGGCCTCCGACTTACTAACTTCGTAAAAACAGACATCCCTCTTGTGCATGATTAGCAGCCCCTTGTTGAAGAAGTACTCCATATTGAAAACCTCGGGGGGTAGACACATCTTCACTTCCCGGCAAGCCTTGTGGATCTTCATGATCACATTGCGCTGTAAATAAGCCCCCAGAAGGTGGCATGTGTATAGATGCCGGGAGGAGTTAGCAGTTACTTGGTGACAGGCTTGAGCTAACCAGTAACCCAAATGGACACGTACACCCGTGGCCATGCACCAGGTAAAGTATAAGTCGGCGGTTGTCAAGGCGGTGTTGGCTGTGCCCATCAGATTGTAGCTAATGAAGGTTTGGGCGAACCTCAGAACCCTGTCTTCGATATGGTGAGCCTTCGAGCAACTAGTTTTAAATTGACCCACCCTCGTGTGAGTCAAGAACTCCCATGCGCTCTACGCTTTGAAACCTGGTGTGAGCTTTGGTGGGCCGACCATTCTCTCATTCCATAATCCTTCGTCATCTTCTGTACTCGTCAGCAGACCCATCCGTAGAGTCCACTCCCTGATGCTCATCACATGCTCTTCATTGAAGAGCCTGAAGTTAATGGATTCGGCATCCAAGTCGGTGGTGGATTTAAACCGGAAAGTCGAGAAAAATTCCCGCGCCACGTCTATCGGAACCTCAATGGTGCTATGCTTTAGCAACCAGTCAAAGCCGATTGCCCCTATATACCCCTGAAAATCATCATTGCTTGAGATCCTCTTAAGCTCGGCCGAATCGTACATCTTCCCAGATTTGGCATATTTCCCCACGGCACTCTTCTCCGCATATATTGCTGTACGTTTTGGGTCCTCAAACTTCCCCATCGCGTTCAGCAGTTCCTTAGTGATCCAGATTTCTTTCGGCTCAAAATTGAGCTCCACTTCTTGTTCTTCATCGGAGTCACTGGACTCATTAGGGCTTTCCGACTCGGCATCGGACGGTACTTTAGCAGGTGGAGAGGGAGAGTGGTCAGCGGACTTCCCTTTTGCTTTCTTGGTCGAGGAAGGAGAAATCTGCTTCCCCATCCTCTTCCTCTCGACCGCGTGTCTGCGCTCCTCCTCGTCGCTCTCCCCATCAGTAGGTCTAGGAGAGTTTACCTGCTCAGGAGCCGCAGTCTCTAGACTCAGCGATCCTTCTTCTATCTGCGGAACGGTTTTATATATCTCATCAAGCAGACTCCGACGAGCCTGTCTTCGCTCCTCTCTCGGATTTACTGGCGAATTGGTGTCCCCCGTCAGGTCTACGAGCAAATTCAACCCGACATCGACGGGTTCTTGAGCATTCTCAGCATCGAGGGCCTCTCCCTCCTTGTTCAACAATGGGGTTGCCCCCGAAATGTAAACAGGGGTTTCTGTCCCCTCAGACTTCTCAGGGGTTTCCCCTTCTCTAACATCTTTCTCACCAATTTGGGCTTCGGCGCCCCCAACCACTTCTGAAACATTACTATCAACAACAAGGGTTTCCCCCATAGCAAATTCTTCCAAAATAGGGGTTTCCCCCTCTGTAACTCCTACAGCCGCAGAAAGATCTATACCCACAGATGCATTCAGGGTTTCCTCCTCAGTGACAGAACCTAACTTGGGTTCACTCACGGCCAACAACTCCAACCCCGCGGTCAGATCTACTTCTTCTTCGCGAGTTTCTGCGGCGGTTGGTTCTTGAACAGTGACGGCTTCTTCTGGTACAGCGGGGGTGGGTTCTGCGGCAGCCACCAGTTTGGGTGTTGAAACCCCTGAAGTTTCCGGTTGTGATACGGCATATGTCGAAACGGTTGGTATAGATTTCCCCATTACTGCCGCGAACATGGCAAACGCCTCCATTGCCTTGTCTGACCCCCCAAATTTTTGTAGTATATCCGCCATAAACGCCGCCGCACTTGAATCGGCGGATCCTGAAGTGTTTCCGGTACTCTACTTGTTATCCATGAAGAATTCTGTAGAAGTTTTGACAAAAACTTGGACAGAAATTTCTTTGATTAGGGTTAGAGAAAGAAAACCTAGAGAGAAATTTGGGGAATTTTGGGTGTAGAGAGAGAGAGTGAGTAAGGAAAAATAAAAGGAGAACACGGTAATTAGCCGATAGGTATGGGAGAGGACAGTTTGCAGGCGGTTGCAGGCATGACGCTAGCGACTGTACGCCTCCCCATAAAGGTGTCCTTTGAAATTCGAACCGGTGCCAACTCCCTCCAAAATTTTACTTCTTAACTCCTTGCCCTAGCAAATTCCTTCTGCGAAACCATACTTAGGAAAAACATTAAATAAAAAAACTGAAACGCCAGACTCCCCGTTTCTAGGATATGACAGTATCAAAAACATTCCTAAGGAGTCTGGTATTTCGAAAATATTTTTGGAAGATTATTATTTTTTTTTTCTGAGTTTGTTTGGGTTTTTCTTGATTTAAAGAAAGCGATTAAATATTTACAATTTATGTTCAAGTGTTCTCAAGATTTCCTGGGTCAGGGTATGGTAAAACTTCCTTGAATACTGAACCTAGGAGAGCTTTTAAGAACATTCACTTCCCAGACTGATTAGGCGAATTCAGGGAGTGCGCGTAATGGCATTTCGTCCACTACACACACCTCCGAGTTATCCCTAAATACCTTTACCCTATGACCATTGACAAGAAAAGGAGTAGAGTTTGAAAAACTTCCCTGGATCTCTACTGCTCCATTTGCACGCAAACTCACAACAGTGTACGGCCCAATCCATTTGGATTTTAACTTACCGGGCATTAACTTGAGTCGGGACTGGAACAGGAGAACCTTCTGCCCAACTTGTAGGTCCTTGGTCCGGAGATTTTTATCTTGCCACAACTTGGTCTTTTCCTTGTACCACATTGCTGACTCGTAAGACTCAAGTCGCAATTCTTCCAACTCCTGGAGCTGCAGTTTCCTCTCTCCCTCACAAGCTCGAGGATTCATATTAATCTCTTTGACCGCCCAGTACGCCCTGTGCTCAATTTCCACCGGTAGGTGACACATCTTGCCGAATACTAACCTGTAAGGAGACATTCCAATGGGCGTTTTATATGTTGTTCTGTATGCCCATAATGCATCATCAATTCTCTTGCTCCAGTCTTTCCTCGACGGATTCACCGTCTTTTCCAGGATCGCTTTGATTTCTCTGTTTGATATTTTTGCTTGGCCGTTGGACTGAGGATGGTGTGGTGTGGAAAGGAGATGGTGAACTCCGTACTTTCTCATTAGAGCTTCAATAGTCCGGTTGCGGAAATGTGTCCCATTGTCAGATATTATAGCTCTGGGCACTCTGTACCTGTTGAAAATGTTAGCTCTAAGGAACTTCGCTACCTCTTTAGCTTCACACGATGTGGTTGCTTTTGCTCTATCCACTTCGAAACATAATCCACTGCCACAAGTATGTAGTTGTTCCCATATGAAGACGGAAATGGACCCATGAAGTCCATCCCCCAGACATCAAAGATCTCACATACAATTATGGGAACTTGTGGCATTTCGTCCCTCCTGGAGATTCCCCCGGTCTGTTGACACCTCACACAGTTCTGACAAAATTCAAAAGCATCCTTATTCAACGTAGGCCAGTAAAACCCACTGTCCAACACCTTCCTTGCGGTCTTCCTAGGTCCAAAGTGACCTCCACACGCTAGGGCATGGCAATGATTCAGCACATCCCTCTGTTCCCACTCCGGGATACATCTCCGGATTACTTGGTCGGCTCCCATTCGCCACAAATACGGGTCATCCCAGAAATAGTACTTGGCCTCGCTCCTCAATTTCATCTTCTGGGCCCGGGAGATTACTTAGGAACTGGGCACCTCTCCAGTGACTAAGTAATTTGCCAGGTCCGCGAACCATGGCTCAGCATTTGTCTGACATTTCCCTTTTTCGGCATCCCCTGGACCTATTAATGAGCTTTCCCAATTGATGGGTCTAGGAAATTCTTCCAGATAGTACAAATGTTCCTCGGGGAATGCATCTGGAATTGCTTCCTCGGTCTCCCCTTGAAAAATACGACTTAGGTGGTCAGCCACCTTGTTCTCAGTTCCTTTCTTGTCTTTAACTTCCCAATCAAATTCTTGTAAAAGTAATACCCAACGGATTAATCTTGGTTTAGACTCCTTCTTCGCCAGCAAGTACTTAATAGCTGCGTGGTCCGTGAAAACGATCACCTTCGACCCTAGCAAGTACGGGCGAAACTTCTCAAATGAGTATACCACCGCCAGCATTTCTTTTTCGGTGGTGTCATAATTCTTCTGAGCTTGATTCAGTGTTTTGGATGCATAAAAGATCACATAGCTTTTTCCATCAATTCTTTGACCTAACACCGCTCCCACGGCATAGTCGCTTGCGTCACACATAATTTCAAAGGGTACATTCCAGTCAGGCGCTCTAATAATGGGGGCAGATATTAGTCTATCTTTCAATAACTGAAAAGCCTTTTTGCACTCCTCATCGAACACAAACTCCACATCGTTATGCAATAAGTGATTGAGTGGTTCAGCAATCCTCGTGAAATCCTTTATAAACCTTCTATAAAATCCTGCA
This sequence comes from Salvia splendens, assembly GCF_004379255.2. Classification (NCBI taxonomy): domain Eukaryota; kingdom Viridiplantae; phylum Streptophyta; class Magnoliopsida; order Lamiales; family Lamiaceae; genus Salvia; species Salvia splendens. The sequence goes on from NC_056034.1 coordinate 28,415,382, forward strand.
TGCCCTAGGAATCCTCTCACCTCTTTCTGGTTCGTCGGGTAAGGCAGTTTTGAGATGACATCGATTTTTGCTTGATCTATCTGTATGCCTCTTTCCGATACCACATGCCCTAGGACAATTCCTTCAAGGACCATAAAGTGGCATTTCTCGAAATTCAAAACCAAATGTTTTTCCTGGCACCTCCTCGGCGCTATATCCAAACTTGCCAAACACGAGTCAAATGAATTCCCGTACACCGTGAAGTCATCCATAAAAATCTCAATGCAATCCTCTAGGAGATCCGAGAAAATACTCATCATACACCGCTGAAAAGTCCCTGGCGCATTGCAGAGACCAAACGGCATCCTCCTATAAGCATACGTTCCAAAGGGACACGAGAAAGTTGTCTTCTCTTGATCCTCGGGATCCACATAGATTTGAAAATACCCACTATATCCGTCCAGGAAACAGAAATATTGCTTGCCCGCCAGCATCTCCAACATCTGGTCAATGAAAGGTAACGGGAAGTGATCCTTCTTAGTAGCCTCGTTCAGCTTCCGGTAGTCAATACACATCCTCCACCCAGTAACAAGTCGAGTGGGGACCAATTCATTTTTATCATTCTTAACTACCTGTATACCTGACTTCTTGGGTACCATATGTACGGGACTAACCCATTCACTGTCTGGTATGGAATATATGATTCATAGGGATAGCAGCTTCAATACTTCCTTCAGCACTTTTTCCCTCATGTTCGGATTCAACTTGCGTTGCGGATCCCTACAGGACTTTGCTCCTTCTTCTAAACGAATGTGATGCATGCACATATCTGGACTGATTCCAACCAAGTCAGAGAACGTCCACACAATGGCTTTCCTGTTTCTCCTGATTACATTCAGCAGTTCCTCTTCTTGTCCCTCGGTCAAGCTGCTGTTAATAATCACCGGGAAGTTTTCGTTCTCCTCCAGATACGCATACTTGATCCCAGGTGGAAGTGTTTTCAATTCTTTCTTGGGGACATCTTTTTCCTGGGGCAACGGGTTTTGTTCTGTTGTCATTCCCTTCTTAGACTCAGTAGAACTGTCCATGCTCGCCACATAAGGTGTCTTCCTTGACCTAGCTAGCTCCGGACTTGAACAGAATTCCAGAATTGCTTCCGCTAGTTCCTCATCCGATAACTCACTTGTGTTCATCGCTTGACACCAACTGGCTACTTCTCTATCAATGGCATGACTCATCTCAGAATTCTCGATCTGTTCCTGCGTTAACTCTGTCTCAAGATATTCCTGGACCAAGGGGTTAATAACATCTATAGCATGCAAATTTTCAACGTCAAGAGGTCTTTTCAATGCCTCATCTATGCTGAATGTATATTTCTCCCCATTGTAATCAAGGCAGATAGTACCGTCAAAAACATCAATGATAGATTTAGCGGTACGCAGGAAAGGTCTCCCTAGAAGTACTCCGCCAGACTCTGCAGACTCATTATCACTCATCCTAATCACATGGAAATCAGCTGGGTACAAGAAATCATGTACCTTCACTATCACATTCTCAAGCACTCCTTCAGGACAAATGCATGACCTGTCTGCCAATTGGATCACAACTTTCGTGTCCACCATGCCTACCCCTACTAACTTCTTGTATATAGACAGTGGTAACACATTTATCGACGCACCTAAATCACACATAGCATGCTCGATTTTCACATCACCAATAGAGATGGGTAAGGTAAACATACCTGGATCATTGCATTTCGAAGGCATCCTCCGCTTCTGAATCACTGCCGAGACATTCTCGCCTATCAAAATTTTCCCACTGGGTCTAGCCTTTCCAGCTATAAATAAGGGTGGGAAATTATACCGAAATACTGTAATACCTGACTTACCGTACCGGAAAAATACCGAAAATACCGATTTTTCGGTATACCGCAGTTTTCGGTACGGTATGATACCGTACCGCAGTGTTTCGGTACGGTAACGGTATCAATTTTTCTATACCGCGGTATACCGAATCCACGGTACACCGGTATACCACGGTATACCGAAACTTCGGTATATACCGAATCCACGGTATACCGGTATACCGATAGATTATTATATATATATATATTAATATTAATATTAAAAAGTAATTAAAATTTTTGTTTTATTCTTCGTCCCACTTCATAAAATGTCAATTAAAAATATGTGCAGCTGAAAATGAATCAAATCGTTTAATTAGTGTTTAATTCATTGTATGTTATCTTATTTTATATACTACTTAAATTGAAGGATGAATAAATAGGATACTGATCAGTCATTCTTAATTCTTAGAGAAATAAATGTCCAATTTAAATTACTAACTAGTGTCACGCCCGTGCGATGCACGGGTCATTTTAATTTCTTCATATTTATTTCATTTTGCGAAACAAAAGTTGTGAAATGATAAACAAAAGAATATTCGACATCCTCTTACTTTGGATTATACTTTTTCAATCACATTAACCCCACATAGACACAAGAGTGTGTTTAAATGCTATATTTTCTTAAAAATGTCAATACGATCACATTAAAATTTCGACACATATTTGTGTTGACATTTTAATAAACTGTCTTGACATTTAAATATCAGACTTAAAATTAAAAACATTTTAAATCTGTGAAAATATGAATTAACCGTTGAGTTATAACTGTAGGAGCAAGTTTACGTTGCAATAATTTAATATTGCACTGGTGAGACACTTTCTAGTCGAGATTCATTTCATTGCAATATAGCGACCCTATACACTAAAAACCCAAACCTTGAAACCTAAATCCTAAACCCTTAACTTTAAAATATACTCATCATAACCAACAAATGAGCCAAATTTTGATATATGTTGAATTTTAGTATTTTCACATTAAAAAATATTATTTGCTAGTATTTTAAAAATTTATTCAAATCAAAGGAAGACCGTGCCTTGTTAATATTTTTGAGAATTTGTATGCATGTTTATAATGATAGATTGAAATTAAAGTATAGGGGGGAAAATTGAATCTTTATTTCATTACACTTGTAAATCTATTTGGAGATTTTATTTATAAGACCAATTATTACTACTATTGGTCTAAATAGCCAAAAATAATCAATAAGTACCTTCATTTTATCATTAACCACTATTATGGGATAAAATTCTGAATATATGTAATCAAAATAATCCATATATATATATATTAAAAGATACTTAAAGATCAACATCATCGGCAACAACAAATATAATATGATACTTGATAACATGCTAACCAAAATATAAAATTGAATAGAGTGATGGACGAATTACCGATAGCAAAAAATAATGAACAATCGAGAAACCAATTAGTAAATGAACAAATCAAGAAACCAATTATTTTTTGGTATACCGTTACCGTTACCATACCGTTATTACGGTATACCGTACCGTGTTTCGGTATACCGTTTTTAACGGTATACCGTAATAACGGTATGGTAACGGTATCAAAAAATATCATACCGAATTTCCGGTATACCGGAATTTCGGTATACCGAAAATTCGGTACGGTATCGGTATTGAATTTTGTCATACCGTACGTTCCGGTACGGTATGCGGTATGGCACGGTCGGTACGGTATACCGTACCGACCCACCCCTAGCTATAAATTCCTTGATGAACTTGCTAAACATCGGCAATTTCAAGGCCTGCAGGAATGGTAGATTAATTTTTAGTTTCCCAAAAATGTCCATGAAATCCACCGGTTCTTCCTTCTTCTTCTTGGCTTCCCCCCGGTTTGGGAAAGGCTTCAGTCGTTTTCCTGCTTCTGGAGAGCCTTCGGCTGAGAATTCTCCAGTCTCCTCCCTTACTGCCTCGTTCTCAAACACTGGCTCTGGATCGAGGAAGAATGGTTCAGTTGACTTAGGCAAGGGTTTCCCCAAGTCTCCTATCTTAAGGTCATCCTTGACCAAGGAACGTTCTCCTTCCGAGTCCCTAGATCTAGGAATTGTATCCTCTTCCTTACCTTCCTTGGGGCTTATCGCTTCTTTCGTTCTTACCACTGGCCCATCATATGCCTTCCCGGATCTCAAGGTAACCTGACTTATATTCGCCCTATCTGGTGGCCTTACGGAGGCGTGAATCTTTCCCTCATTTCCCCTCATATCACTCAAAGAACTGGCTATCTGGGACAATTATTTAGCCAGCATATCCATGGCTGCCTTTTGCTCCTGTTGAGCATCTTGAAGCTTGTGCACTACGTCATTGTTCGATTGCAGGTTGCTTTGCATATGTTGCTGAGAACTGACGAGGTCGTGCACCATATCATCGATACTCTTTGGTGACTTTCGTGGTTGACTGGACCCTGTCCCTATACTCAGAGTCGGTCCACTCGCTTGATTCTGACGAGCGTTCCCTTGACCGTCTGAAGAGTTGTTGTATTGATTTCCTTGGCCCTGGTAATTGTTCTGAAAATTCCTTTGGTGCGGTGGCACATAAGAGTTCCCTTGATTATTCTGATTTCTGTTCCCCCAGCTTGAGTGGTCTCCTTGGTTCCGATTGATCCAGCTGTCCTGCCCCTCTTGATTCCTTCCTGACCAGTTACCTTGCCTTTCGGGCTGAGGTGCAAACTGCTGACTTTGTTGTGGTGCTGGCTGATTCTGCTCATTGTCAGTCCATCTGAAATTCGGATGATTCCTCCAAGGTGCATCTCTCTGTCTTCCTGGATTCCAGCTCCCATCGGGATTCCAACTACCCATTGCACTGACCTGGGCCTGATAATCTCCTTCCTGGGTCCCGTAATATTGCTGAATTTGACTATCTCCTGGACCAGGAGATTTCTCCTTCCCTTGTGAAGTCAGTGGATTCGTCTTCTCAATCGCGTTCAAAAGAGCCTTCTCGAGCCTATCAATCCTTGCCTCCACTTTATCATCTTCTCGCTCTCTTACGGCATGCACCGACCCTCTTCTTACTGCATTCCTAGGGTTATCGTACGCCTTCTTAGCGTCGATCAACTTTCCCAGGATTTCCCTTGGTTCACTTCCTCTCTTTCTTGTGAAATTCCCCCCACTCGAGGAATTCATTAAGTCCTTTGACTCAGGAGTCGCTCCTTCGTAAAACAGAGAGTAGGTCTCTGTCTCTATCATTCGGTGGTTCGGGCATGCATCCAACAACCCCTTAAATCTCGACCAATACTGACTCAAGGATTCGTCGTAATCCTGCTTACACTCTAATATTTCTTTCTTCAGTGCATTTGTCTTGTTGGATGGGAAGAAATAATCTAGGAACTCCAATTTGAAATCCCTCCATGTGCGGATAGAATCCGGGGGCAACCTTAATAACCACGTGTTAGCTTCCCCCTTCAAGGTAAACGGAATCGCACGTAGGCGATAATCCTCCTCTGTTGCATCATTCGGCCTCTTCTGAATACCACACAACTTACTGAATTCATTTAAGAACTCATACGGACACTCATTTCTACGCCCAGAGAACGTCGGCAAGATGCCGAGCACGTTTGTCTTGATCTCAATAGTTCTCTGGCGTGGATTCATCACTATGGCTTGTGCTGGCTCTCCATCTAAGTGGGCAGTGAGAGAGCCGATCTCTGGATCTGGATCTACTACCTGCGCCATGACTACTTCCTCTGCTTCCCCTGTTTCTGACTCCGTTTCTGATTCGGGTGGGGACTCTGGATCTTCGCGTCCTGACGACGTCCAAGATTCGTCGCTAGTGAATTCACTCGGAAACGGATCTCCTGTGGTGAACCCTGATCTGGTGGTCACAGTAGAGGCTGTGTCCTTAACCCGCCAATTAAACTGGCCGTGCTTCCTCCCAGACGAGTTGCTCCAGTAGGTAGATCCCGAGCCTCTGCTCATAAACTACAAACAAAAGAGAAAGAAAACAAGTAAAAATTATTTACACCACAGACTCTGAAAACTAACACTAAGCACGCCCTCCATCCCCGGTAACGGCGCCATTTGAAGTGGAACAAGTCGGATCGTGTCTTCGTGTGTTTACAGGGAAAACTATGCAAGTGCTTGGTCAAGACACCGCGCTTCTTAAATCCGCTGGATCACTAGGTCCAGGAACTCAAGGAACACAGAGTGTTTTTGTCGTTGGACACACTCGACTCCCCTTCAAAAATTAAATCCCTCAACCCGAATACTATGGATTAGTATAGGGAAGTGGGGTTGATCCCACGAAGATGGAGTCGTGAAGTAGTGCTTAGAGACTCTGGAAACAAGCGGCTGCTGCCACACAAAAGGGTTGAGGTTTAAACTACCACTAGACCTAGGCACGGAAATTAAATGCTAGACCTAGGACACAGACCACTTATAAAATCAGACATTAACGCCGAAAGAAACAATTACTCACTAGACCGTGTAAATGACTGACTAAATATGACTAGGCAAAGAGAATTAAAAAGTGGGGACCATGACATTCAAATAAGGTAAGTACGGAAAAAGCTGCAACTAACAAACTCATGCAATTTCCTAACCAACTCAGACGCGTAAATGAAGAAAACAGAGCATACTCCTAGATTCGAACAGAATATAGAAATCGGGACGCCGGAAACTTGCTACGAATCGGACGTACGTCAGATCTACATAAACTAGGCGAAATGAAATGAAAACACGTAGGCTAGGCATAAAATTAAATCAACACGGCTCAGATTCACGTCGAATGCTTAATCCACTCCGGATCCAAGCCATCCGAACTCAACACCCAGCAAAATCAACTCCATAACTCCGATTCTCACAGATCTGCTCAGATCGACTCCAAATCCCAACAATCACAGACAGCCTTACAACATCAGGAAGTTAAAAAACCCGATTCATTCACAAACAAACTCCATTCTCCCAGATCCAACCACGAACCTGCAATAATCCAGAAAACAACCTCGAAAACAACCAACTCCGATAATCCAACTCAGAATTCAAGTAAACATAATCAACAAACAAAGATCAACACAATCGGCATAAGCTAAAACGAAACTTGCATAAAACAGAGAAATGTCCAGAAAACAAAGAGGTCCGAGCTTCGAACAGCGAAGCTCGGCGAATTGAGCAGAAACGAAAATGGAAAATAAATTGTTTCTTCGCCCTAAAGAAGGACGGTCTTACGACCAGATCGAAATATGAAAACTAGAGGTGAACCCCAAGTACGCCCTGAATCTCCCCACGAAAGAACCCAAGTGTGTGAAAAAATGAACTAAGCTACAAGCTGTTCTCGAGGTCTCCAACCGAGAAGATCCCTCCAGCCTGCATGCTTCTCCCTTTTATAGACGCGGACATAACCTTCTAGAGTCTTCGTAGAAATCTCTATTCTACCCTTCAACTCCGAGGCTTCCTCCGTCGAGCAATTTTCCGCATAATGTCCACTCTTTCCCCTTATTCCTAGGTCCACGCAACTGTCTCCCTCCTTTGCTGGACCTGGCGAAAATCTTCACACACCTGGCTTAAAACTTGTGTTAGACCCAAAAATTTCACGAATTAAAGCCCTAGACCTATGCATGAAATTAGCCTTATCAATGAGTACAATATTATGGGTTGCCTTCTATTTGAGGAAACATATTTCGTTGTGATTGGTGGCTTATCAAATAAAGAGGTCATGTTTGTGATTGTTGATCGATCGAGCAAATAGAGGGATAATATGTTTTGTTACTTGGAACAACACCAAGTTAATTTGTCTCTATAAAAGAAAGTTGAACAAAGCTTTTAGCTAAAAAAAATGTATGAACTTGGGCTGACCCAAGTAAAATTAAATCAAAGTCCAATGTCCAATTTAATTACAAATTAGGCTATCATCTTAATTTATTTTTACAAAAAGTATGTTGAGCCCAATGCTCCAAATAATTCTCCTAGATGAGACGCCACTTCCAGCGTCTCTCGATCTACCTTCAACCATGATCTTCCATCTTCCTTTCTAATACACCAATTTACCTTCATTTCTTCCCCCTCTCTAACGCATACACTAAGTCTCTCAACACAATCACAATCTATCTAAATTCTCAAAATATTCAACCAATCTCATACCAATGTTCATGGCAGAAATTTTAGAGAGAAGTGAAGGGACCGAGAGTTTGCAAAGAAGTGTTTGTTCTATTCCATTTCCATTTCCATTTCCATTTCAAACCTACCGAAGGTATAAACTTCAATCCCAACCTTTTCTTCTTTTCATCTTTTGGGCATAATCTATAGCATAATCAATCAAACAATCCGAATCAAGAATCGAATTTAAAGAACAAAAGTTTAAGACTTCAAAATCGTGTAAACTCAACTTCGGGGGCTACCGAGCGATGGCTGCAGCGGTGGTGCCGTGTCGGATTGAGGAATGAGACATAATCGAAATTTAGGATGCATGCATTCTAAATAATTATCTTCTCGAGAATGACGTGTACTTTAATTGTTTTTCAAAAATTTCGAAAAGGTTGTTCGCACACCAGTTAAGGCAGACCGAGACGTTTGATTAAGAAGGATACTAAGTTGTTGAGGTGGGCTTTCTTTTAAAATGAAATATTTTGCCAAATGATGAATGATTTATACACTTTGCAAATACGTTATGTCTTGTCGTATTTTAGTTTTTGATGAAGTTGCCAATCTGATTGTCTACCAGGTTTGATCCCCTCTAGACTTTGATAGTTAACGAATTCGGGTCTGACTAGGGGGTAAGCCCTTACTCAGGCTAGTGTACACAGATATGGATCGTGAGCCGTCTTTTGGGTCTACTGGTCCATGATCGAGTTTGTGGCTAGATCTCGCTTCACAAGATGGTTCAGATTTGGTATGTGATAGTAGATGATGATGATGATGGTAGATCGCCCGATCAACATTTTAAAGTTTGACGAATTTTAATGTTTCGGCAATTTTAAAGTAAAACCTGAGTACACTCAAAGATGGCATGACATGGCTTTATTTTATGAGAATATTTTCGGCATAAGTTCATTGAGTGGGTCAAGTACTCAGCCCTACACGTATTTTCCCTATGTGTAGGTTGAGTTGTGACGAGCGGGGTTGATGTTGAGCATAAAAGCGAAGATGGTTTTCAAATGTTAGGAATATGCTTTGTCTTCATACATGACATTATTCTTCCATCGAATGCTTCCGCTGAATGTTGTTTCATTTATCTTTTGATATCATTAAGTATTGTTTCTTTCAGTTGTCAAACTTTTATAACTTGACACTCTTATTTGAATGATTGAATTCCCACGTTTGATTCATATTTCGAGCTAATTGGTTGTATTGATTTGGTCTTAATCTATTGTTTTTGTTGGAATCAAAATTTTATTTCGATCCAATTCGGTTAGTACCGTAACCGATTGATTCTAACCGAGTCAGTCCGTTTCTTGTTATTTTTTCAACTATTTTTTGTGGCTGGTTAACCGACAAACCGAACCAACCATTTACCCAACCCTAATTGTAATATGCTTATTGATGTACAATGTCATTTGTTCTTTCCTCATGGCATGCACAATGTCATACATTATACTATTCATAAACTTACATTGTTTTTATTATGTTCATTATTTGGAGTAATGTATCTACCCTTTAAGTTTGATGTACAAATTAAGCCATAATATTACAAAGATAATCAGAAACGACCAGAGAATAACCAATCAAATTTCATACATTGTAGTCCTGAATTACATTGATCACAACACATTTTGGTCATTATACGGTTTAATGGATATATCTTAAATGTACAGTTCACGGCAGAAATTAAATAGACAAGTAGACGCTATTAGATAACACAACCAACAAAATGTCATATATTATACTGACTCAACTTTATTTTACCCAAATAATACCCGCAAGTGTATGGGGTTATCGTAGCAAATAGCAAGCAAGAGTATATCGTATCCCACAGAGACAATTAAGTGTCAACCTAAGTACCACGAACTAATTTCAACTACTATCCAGACGATCAGAAATTTTGGTTTTAAAACTAACAACTACTGAAAACATGTAAATGCAGAGATTAAAATAGAACACTTAAACAAGAAAGCAATTAAGCAAGTTGTGTAAGATGATAGAGAAATATGCAGAATTCAAGGATCCGATGCACAACTCATAGCCTAACCCAATTAAAACCGATTTACCATTTAAAGTCTCCAGTATTGTTGAATCAATCACAATTGTAGATTAAACCCCCTCATGAGGTGAGAAATCCGTAGATTAGGTGTAATAATTGAAGTCCCCTTCTAATTCTTAGACCTAAGTCCTAACAGTTTGATTAGATTAATGATCCCACTCAGAATCTCAACTCTCCCGAGTTTTATTGAATAAAGGTGTGAATTATTCCTCTTTCAAGATTAATTATTTCATCTCCCGATTACTCTAAGAAACCCTACACTCTCAATTGGTGATCAAACAATTGATAGGAAAAAGCACAAGAATAATTCAAACAATTGCAAGAGCAAGATAAAATGAAATCAATTGGATTAAAACTATGAATCAATGCATCTTCACCAAGAATTCTACATGAAAGGTTTAGTTACTCATGTTCAAAGTAGAAAACAAACAAAAACTAAGGGAAACAACGGAATTCATGATACGAATTACAATTGGCGGAGGAATTGAAGCTTGAATCTCCAATATTCTTCCAAGAGTGCTTCCTAGAGGGAGTGTGTGTTTTTGCGGCTCGGAGAGAATGAATCGAGTTGCCCTAGCTCTTCCCTCTTATTTTTCCTTCAAAAATCGCGTCTGGATTAAAAAAATCGTCAGTTCGACGGACCCGGCCGGGGGGAATTATTCAACATAAAATACACCTGGCCGGGTGGAATTCTCTGGAGTCCTTGCTTTATAAAATTTCCACCCGGCCGGGTAACACTTACTCGGCCTCTTCTGGACTCCGATAGGCTTCTTGTCGACACCCGGCCGGGTGGTTTTTCAACCACATAATTGCACCCGACCGGGTGGTACTCTTTTCTACTCCAATGTCGCTTGTTTTTGCCTACAACACTCGACAAACCCGTGAACTCCGAAACATAGAGTAATTGGCTGGAAATAACCATTTTGAGCACAAAAACTCAACAATTATGCATATCAACATACCAATCACAACACTATAAATACGAGTTTGTCAACTCCCCCAAACTTAGACTCCTGTTTGTCCTAAAATAAGAATAAGAAATCATGAAGAACATACTCATGCATAGAGGTGAGATTGATGTATTGCTTCTGAAAATTTTTCAAAGTAAGCTCGAAGGTAGGAAACATACAAAAATCAACCAAACATTAAATGAAGCTACTGTCTCGTATATCACTTGGTATCAATGCTCTCACAAGGTTTAGGGAGTGTGATTTTTTTTTCATTTTCCCTCTCACTCAAGTGTATAAGAGATAATATAAACACTCAAATCAAGTAACATGTAATGCTTACCATAGGCTTGCTCAACGTCAAACGTCTCCTCTGCTCGGATGTGAAAGTGAACCTAAGATCAGGCAGGTCTTTATTCGGGTTGTAATATAGGCTCTTTGGACGGTAGGGAACATTTAGGCTATAGTAACTAAAGAATATACTTGAAGCACACAATCCAACAATAACCATTCACCAAAACAAAACTCAGATAAGCTCGATTTCATCATGCTTCCTCCTAGCCTCCAAGACCCACTTATTATTATCTCCAACACCACAAATTTTTCATTTTTCATTTTTTTTCTTTTCCTAGACTTCGTCTAGCTTATACCTCCTCTTTTTTTCTTTTTCTTTTTTTAAAACGAATCCCTTCCTTAACACTTACTACCAATGTGCTTCCCTTTTCTCAAGGCTTTCACTTTAGAGAGTGATTTAAGATATTACTTTTCAACAATCAAATACATTTTGGCTACGAGAGCTAACTAGGGGTTTACGAGTGTATGAGGATAATCAAAGAATGTCTAACTTCATCTCTTAAGTTCACATCCACTATATAGACTTGACATGACGAGGAGCAAGTTCTAGAAGCTAAAGCACGTACCCAATCACATCACACATGAACAAAATATGGCTCAAATCTCACCGGAATTAGCATTGACCAAGCAAACAAGCACTTCACTCACAATTAAATCATGAATTAATCACGCAAGTCCCTAACCATTCTAACTAACCATTATAACCAAAATATTCAAGACAAAACAATTATCATCATCAGCTATCAACCCATTTCTTAGCACAAATTATCTTACATTCATCCATACTCGAATTCGAGTCCCACAGGCAGGACTTACACCAAATGACACCAAATAAGCAAAATTAAATAAAAGACGAGAGAAAAACAATAGTCTCAAGAACATATTCTTTAAAAGTTGGGGAAATGAGCAACCGATCAACGTCAGAACCCCCCAAACTTATTCAAGACAGAGGATAGAATAAGTTTGAAGAGCAGTGGATGGTTGAGGTACCTCTATTCCGAAGGCGGTGGGAACCTCGCGTAGTATGCCTGGTAGAAAGCCTGTTGTGCTGCATCACTAGCGTCGAGCCGAGTGTGCAGGTGCTGCAGTTGTTCCCCATAGTGGTCAAGCCGGTTCCCAAAGTTATCCAACCGGGTGTCGCATTGGGCTCTCCATGCCATTGCCTCCGCGTTCGCCTGATTCCAACGGGCCTCCTGTTGATCATGGCTTACCTGAAGTGATCATACCCCGACAGCAATTTCCGCCAAATAGCTATCTCTAGACGGTCTCCCCCTCGGTCTACTCCTCTTGGGCCGACTGCTTTGACCCACTTCAAACTTGGAGGCAATCTCCTCACCTTCCTCATCCATGGCCACCGACGCATCTTGGATTTGCAGAGGCTCCTTGGGGATATTGGGCCGCGGCAAATAGTCTGGGTCTATGAAGACCGGCCTAGCGTCTGGGGCACCTTCTCCTTGAGGGGGGTCATTTTCGATCTTCTCCATATGAGCCTTCATTTTCCAGTTTTCTTGGTAACTCCATCCTCTGACTGCGAAGAGCTGCGGGTCGGGAAATCTGATGCACATCCCTTGTTCTATCTTGAAATACCCCATGCCCCGGCTATCAACCATTATAATGCCCGCCTTCTTGAGCGTTTCCCAGTCTAGTAGCGCGGGTCCTTGATCTTGTATCCGATTGTCAAAATTGACTCCGAATTTAAACACCAAAGCCGCTACGATTCCCCCACAACAAAGCTTTCCCATCGTCTTCTTCGATTGCCTCTCCAAGTGCTTAATCATGTAATGACCCATGTTGATCCTTCTTCGGCTGAGCATACCCCACAGCAAGAATAACATCTCTGTGGAAATGCTTCCCGCTTCCGTGTGGCCAAAGGGTAGGTAGACCAGGGCCTTCTCCATGTATCTCAGCACTGGATTTCTGATGGCGTTGATTTTGGCTCTAGATTGATTGAAAACCGCTTCATTGGTGATCATTCGCCAAAACTCGTCTCTCTTATACTCCGCAGGCCGAGGGTCCTCAAGAAGGCCCTCTTCACCTTCTTCCATCAACTGGAAGAGCTCATTAAACTCACCGATGGTAAGGTCATGTGCTTCATTCATAAGTCGGAAAGACATCGACTCAATCCTCTTTTCGGAGTACTCCACCTTAAGTGTGGTGAATAATTCTACCGTCAAGGCCTTGTACGACCCGAACTTCCTCGCGAACAAGTGTGTGAGGTGGCCGGCCTCGACGAGGATGTCCCAAGAATGCTTGATATCGAGGCCATTGAGCGCGCCCCAGCTCGGATATCTTGATGGCATACTTTCCAATGCCGCTAATGCATCCCATTTCTTCGATTCACCTTTCCGGAGTGTGACACCCACTGTGTGAGGTTTTAGAGTGTGTTGGGCCATGTGATGAGTACCTAGAATGAGGAATGTTAGAAAGATTGTACTCCAAACATAATGAACAATAAAGCATTCAAATTCTCCCAAACTTAAGATGCTTCACGTACTTGCATTAGCTAATCACTATCAAAAAGGGAGATAGACTCAATCCCGATGCATACCATATAAACAAGCAAGTAAGGCAAAAGCAATTAGGAAGATAGACTCGATTCCTACAATTACTTTCATCACACACAATACCGAGGGGATAGGCACAATCCCTAAAACTCACAAAATCATTAATAACAACCCCCATTATAGAATAACTGCTCAAGCAACAATTCCATCTCCATGGATAGAGAAGATTAGAGATGAAGAACACTCTCCCATCATCAGCTTCAAGTTGTAAAGCTCCATTCTTCATCACAGTTCTAACTTTGAAATGGCCGGACCACCTTGACTTAAGCTTTCCCGGGAAGAGTTTCATCCGAGCATTAAATAACAACACCAAATCTCCCGGGAAGAACTCCCGCTTCTCAATCATCTTATCATGATATGTTTTGAGTCGCTCCTTGTAGATAGCAGAATTTTGAACACCTCGTTCCGGAATTCATCGAGCAAGTTCAGATAAGATTGTCTCTTATTTCCCGCCTTGTAGTAGTTGGCATTTAACTGCTTCACTTCCCAATATGACTTGTGCTCAAGCTCCACAGGAAGATGACAAGATTTCCCAAACACCAACTGGTAAGGTGACATGCCGATTGACGTTTTATAAGCCGTTCTATACGCCCAAAGTGCATCATCGAGCTTCAAAGCCCAATCCTTTCTGTTGGCATTCACCGTCTTCTCCAAGATGCCTTTGATCTCTCGATTGGCCAATTCAGTTTTACCATTGGCTTGAGGATGATATGGGGAAGTGATTCGGTGCTTGACACCATATTTGCTCAACACGACTTCCAATCACTTATTCTTGAAATGAGAACCCCCATCACTAAGTAAGGCTCTCGGCGCCCCAAACCTCGTAAAAATGTTCTTCTTGACAAAGTTGATAACCACCTTGGAAGAGTTGACCGGAGTGGGGATTACTTCCACCCAACGGGAAATGTAATCGATTGCCAAAAGGATGTATTGATGGCCAGAGGATGGTGGGAATGGACCCATGAAGTCGATCCCACATACATCGAAAAGCTCTATCTCCACAATAGTTGTCATCGGCATTTCCTTCCTCTTAGAGACACCCCCAGTTCTTTGGCATTTATCGCAATGAAGAACGAACTGTTGATATCTCCATGGATGCTAGGCTAGTAAAATCTGCATTGAAGTACTTTCATCGCCGTCCGATTAGCTCCAAAATGTCCTCCACTAGGACTTGAGTGACAGTTTCTGATCACCGCTTCCCATTGCTCATTGGGAGTGCATCTCCTAATCACCATATCCGTGCATCTTCTAAATAGGAACGGCTCATCCCAAAAATAGAACTTGACATCATGAAAGAACTTCATCTTTAGATGCTTGTTGATGCCCTCTGGAACCACCTTGGCTACTAGGAAGTTCACAATATCTGCAAACCATGGCAAGGAGCTCTGAGCATAGAAGAGATGCTCATCATGGAACTCCTCATTGATAGGCTTCTTCAATTTCTCCCCTTCAAAACAATGTTCCAATCTAGATAAGTGATCGGCTACCACATTCTCACACCCCTTTCTGTCCCGAATCTCCAAGTCGAATTCTTACAGCAAAAGAACCCAATGAATTAATTGAGGCTTGGCATCCACTTTAGCAAACAAATAGCGAATAGCGGCATGGTCTATAAACACAATTGTCTTCGCTCCAATGAGTTACGGCCGAAACTTGTTGAAAGAATATACCATAGCCAACATCTCATTTTCCGTGGTAGTGTAATTTGCCTGAGCTGGATCTAGAGTCCGGCTTGCATAGTAGATCACTCTAAACATTTTATCCCTCTTCTGCCCCAATGCTGAACCCACGGCCACGTCACTGGCATCGCACATACTCTCGAAAGGCTGTGACCAATCTGGAGCTATAAGTACGGGAGCACTCACCAACGCCTTCTTTAGAATTTCAAAGGCTTGCAGACATTCTGCAGAGAAGTTGAACTTGACATCCTTGGCTAGCAGATTGGAAATGGGGCAGGCTATGTGAGAGAAATCCTTAATGAATCGCCGATAAAACCCTGCGTGCCCCAAGAAACTCCTCACGGCTTTCTCACTAGACGGTGGTGGCATCTGCTCAATCGCCACGATCTTGGCCCTATCAACTTTGAGTCCTGCAGCAGATATTTTGTGCTCAAGCACAATGCCATCCCGCACCATGAAGTGGCACTTCTCCCAGTTCAGCACTAGGTTGGTCTCTTCGCACCTCTGCAATACTCTCGTCAGATTATCCAAGCAATGATCATAGGAAGACCCAAAAACCGAGAAGTCATCCATGAAGACTTCCATGATATCTTCCACCATGTCGTGGAAGATGGACATCATAGATCTCTGGAACGAGGCAGGGGCGTTGCACAGTCCAAAACACATCCTCCGAAAAGCATAGACACCATAGGGGCAAATAAATGCCGATTTATATTGGTCCTCTGGGGCGATCAGGATTTGATTGTATCCAGAATAGCCATCGAGGAAGCAGTAGTACTCATATCCCCCTAATCTGTCAAGCATCTGATCAATAAACGGGAGAGGGAAATGGTCATTCCTCGTGGCTGCATTGAGAATTCGGTAGTCAATGCAAACTCGCCATCCTGTCACCAATCTTGTGGCTATCATCTCATCATTGCCACCTTGAATCACAGTCATTCCACCCTTCTTGGCCGCGACTTGGGTGGGACTTACCCAATCACTGTCAGAAATAGCATATATAATCCCGGCTTTCAACCACTTTAATACTTCCTTTTTCACCACATTTTGCATTATCGGGTTGAGCCTCATTTGATTCTGAGCTTTAGGTTTGGATCTTTCTTCTAATAGAATCATGTGCATGCAGACAGTATGGCTGATTCCTTTGAGGTCTGAGATAGACCACCCTATAGCTCCCTTATGCTTCCTGAGCACTCGCAGTAGTTTATCGAGTTCAGTGGGAGTAAGTAATGAAGAGACAATTGCCGGATACGTCTCATTCTCTCCAAGGAAGGCATACTTGAGGTGTGAAGGCAACGGCTTAAGTTCCTCTTTCTTATCTTCTTTCTCTTCCTCATCTGCCGGATCTTTGAGAGATAAAAACTTTTTGTTCCTTCTTGGAATCTCCCCACCAGAATTAATAGCTCCCACAAAATAAAGTAGCTCCTCAATAAATTCAGACACTTGCAGATTGTCTGAAGCCAGTAAAGACTGCGATAGGCATCGCTAGAGCCTGTCTTGATAAGAGATAGCATGGGCTACCTCTCTCACACAATCATCAATCACCTCGATCATGTTACACTGTTTGAACCTCCAAGCATCCTCATCATCATATTTCTGCATCACATCATAGATGGAAAATGTGATACTCTCACCATTCAGTCGGAGAGTAAGTTCTCCTTTGTCCACATCAATCAGTGCTCTCCTTGTGGCTAAGAAGGGCCTGCCTAAGAGAAGTGGGACGTGTCTATCTTCCTCCATATCAAGTACTACAAAGTCGGCTGGAAAAATAAACTCCCCGACCTTGACAAGTATGTCTTCGACGATCCCCTTCGAATATGACACTGTTCTATCAGCCATCTGCAGTGATATAGTAGTGGGTCTGAGCACTCCAATCTTCATTTTCTAGAAGAACGAATAAGGCATCGGGTTGATACTCGCCCCCAGATCACATAACGCTCTCATTTCTTGACAATCTCCCACTGTGCAAGAGATGGTAAAACTTCCCGGATCCTTCAGTTTAGCTGGCAGCTTCTTCTAAATAATGGCGTTGCAGCTTTCAGTCAAATTCACCGTCTCATACTCCATCCATCTCCTCTTGTTGGAAACCACATCCTTCAAAAACTTGGCATAGCTGGGCATCTGCTGTAGTGCTTCCACCAATGGGATGTTTATCTGCACCTTCCTAAATACATCCAAGAACCTCAAGAACTGTGCACCTGTCTTCTTCTTCTGCACACGTTGAGGATAGGGAATCCTCATGTCAGTGGGAGTGTGAGCTGCAGGTGGTGTAGGTAGAGTTGGAACCACGTTCTCCTTAGGTGGAGAAGTAATTTGTACTGTCTCGGTCTCAACTTCCTCGACTAACTCCTCATCTTCAGGTGCCTTTTCTGTTACTCTGTCCTCTGATGGCATTGCAGGTCCTTCATAACTTTTTCCACTCCTCAACTGCACAGTTTTGCAATCTTTGGGATTTATGATGGTGTTCGAAGGGAATTTTCCCGATTGAGTAATAGTACTCACAGTCTGGGAAATCTGGCTAATCTGTGTGTTGTTGTTCTTCAGATGAGTGGCCATACTTTGCACATCTGTCTCCACCTTCTCCATCATTTGATTGTTCTGCTCCATGAGCTTGTTGGACTGTAGCATGAAAGACTTGAGTATGTCTTCCGTGGTCATCTTCTTCGGATCATTAACCACTCCATTAGTAACCGTGAACCCCGGGGGTGGTTGCAGATCATTATTGGGGTTCCAATAAGAGAGATTGGGATGCCCTTTGTTCCCGAACTGATTATATCCACCACCCTGAAAGTTGGGGCAGTGATTATTGTAGTACCGATTGTTACCCCCTTGATTCACATAGTTCACGTCCTCCATATTTCCTTGGGGTTCTTGAGACGGTTGCCCCATTGCCATGCAGTCGAATTTCATGGTCAGCGCATCCAACTTGTCGGATAGGGCGCTCATAGGATCATGATCTGTAGTAGAAGCCACCCTATGCACCTTACTCTTGTCGTTGCTCCATCCTTCGTCATTAGATGCAAGCTCCTTTATTATTTCCATGGCTTCATTCAATTCTTTCTCGAGAAAATTACCGCCTGAGCTCAAGTTCAACTCCCTTTGTGCTTCAGGCACACATCCCTTGAAAAATGTAATGACTTGAACTGTCGGGGTTAACCCATGGTTGGGACACCGTTTCATCAAAGATTTAAACCTCCCCCATGCGTCTCTGATATTCTCTGCAGGAGTCATCTGAAAGGCAATGATCTCGTGTTGCCTCTTTATAGCTTCACTAGGTGGGTAGAATTTCTCCAAGAATTTTTCCACCATAGCATCCCATGTTCTAATTGATCCTGGCTCCAAACTCTCTAACCAGTCCTTTGCTGAATCCTCCAAAGAGAAAGGAAACAGCCTTAGTCGAACCTGCTCATCTGTCACTCTATTCATCTTTGTTGTGTTGCAAATCTGAATGAACTTAGTGATACGCTTGTTAGGGTCATCTGTGGATTTGCCCCTAAAAGCAATGTTCTCCGCCATCTGGATTAGTCCTCTTTTCAGCTCAAACGTATTAGCCGCGATGTTGCTATGAACAGTAGGATTTGCCTGGCCTTGGTATACATATTGATTCTGCACAGGCACACAGGTGGTCCTCGGTTGACCTGTTGACGCAACTCATCCAGCAGTCGTAGAAGCTCAGCATAATTGGGAGGAGGAGGTGGTGGACCGTTGTTACCCTCTTCGTTCTCCATCAGACTAGGAGAAACGGGATCAAACTAAATATGATCCTCAACTGGTGATCGGATGGGTGAAAGATCCCCCTGATATGAAGATGTTCCTGCGCGGGTAGGCGAAGATGTGTGAATTTTCTGCGTGAGCCTCCTATATGCGTTCCTTTTCCGGTTCGATGCTTCGATCTCAGAGTCGAAAGGTTCTAGAGGCAAGCCTTTAGAATGTGTGTGCATACACCTGAACAAGAAACACAAATGTGAGAACGAAAAAAAGAAGAAGAAATTAAACGAAAAACAAAGCGGTAAAGTCTGAAGTAGTAATCTTGATTATTATCACGATATCAAGCTATATAACACAAAATTGTCCCCGGCAACGGCGCCAAAAACTTGACTCAACTTTATTTTACCCATATAATACCCGCAAGTGTACGGGGTTATCGTAGCAAATAGCAAGCAAGAGTATATCGTATCCCACAGAGACAATTAAGTGTCAACCTAAGTACCACGAACTAATTTCAACTACGATCCAGACGATCAGAAATTTTGGTTTTAAAACTAACAACTACTGAAAACATGTAAATGCAGAGATTAAAATAGAACAATTAAACAAGAAAGCAATTTAGCAAGTTGTGTAAGATGATGGAGAAATATGCAGAATTCAAGGATCCGATGCACAACTCATAGCCTAACCCAATTAAAACCGATTTACCATTTAAAGTCTCCAGTATTGTTGAATCAATCACAATTGTAGATTAAACCCCCTCACGAGGTGAGAAATCCGTAGATTAGGTGTAATAATTGAAGTCCCCTTCTAATTCTTAGACCTAACTCCTAACAGTTTGATTAGATAAATGATCCACCTCAGAATCTCAACTCTCCCGAGTTTTATTGAATAAAGATGTGAATTATTCCTCTTTCAAGATTAATTATTTCATCTCCCGAGTACTCTAAGAAACCCTACACTCCCAATTGGTGATCAAGCAAATGATAGGAAAAAGCACAAGAATAATTCAAACAATTGCAAGAGCAAGATAAAATGAAATCAATTGGATTAAAACTATGAATCAATGCATCTTTACCCTGAATTCTACATGAAAGGTTTAGTTACTCATGTTCAAATTAGAAAACAAACAAAAACTAAGGGAAACAATGGAATTCATGATACGAATTACAATTGGCGGATGAATTGAAGCTTGAATCTCCAATCTTCTTCCAAGAGTGCATCCTAGAGAGAGTGTGTTTTTTCGGCTCGGAGAGAATAAATAGAGTTGCCCTAGCTCTTCCCTCTTATTTTTCCTTCAAAAATCGCGTCTGGATTAAAAAAATTGTCAATTCGACGGACCCGGTCGGGTGGAATTATTCAACATAAAATACACCCGGTCGGGTGGAATTATTCAACATAAAATACACCCGGCCGGGTGGAATTCTCTGGAGTCCTTACTTTATAAAATTTCCACCCGGCTGGGTGGAATTGTTGCAAAGAAAATTCACCCGGCCGGGTAACACTTACTCGGCCTCTTCTGGACTCCAATAGGCTTCTTGTCGACACCCGGCCGAGTGGTTTTTCAACCACATAATTCCACCCGACCGGGTGGTACTTTTTTCTGCTCCAATGTAGCCTGTTTTCGCCTACAACACTCGACAAACCCGTGAACTCCGAAACATAGAGTATCCGAAACATAGAGTAATTGGCTGGAAATAACCATTTTGAGCACAAAAACTCAACAATTATGCACATCAACATACCAATCACAACACTATAAATACGAGTTTTCATATACTCATTGGAATGTACATTAAGCAGAACATATTATTTTCATTATAACACAGTGATGAGAGAACTTTCGGAGTGCAGGTATAAAATAAATCGCAAACGGACCAAGCAGACTAACTGGGCCTAACTGACCAGGTATTCCCTAGATCTATTGGTGTGCCGTCGGACGAGCAATCCTAAGCTATCTTCAAAACCTTAACCCACAAATACTATTAGCTAGTATAGGGAAGTAAAGATCGAATCCCACAAGGATGGTGGTGAAAAGATTGTGTTCGGGACATTTTGGGAGGGTTTGGCTACTGTCACGCAACTAAGTGGGTTAAGTTTAAATCTACTTGACTAAGTGGAAATGACAAGACTCTATCTAAATGACCTATCAGACGGGAAAAGTACGGAAGCATGCATGACACTGAACATGGAACAACACTTGAAATTAAACTAGAATAACTGAGAACGCATGCGACTACAGGATCATGCTGGAAACCTTCTTAAAAGAGGCAAACAATGCAAGAAAAGTAAGTGGAGATCATTTTCCTAAACTGGCTGGATGACAGAAAAAGCTGTGAAAAGCAAAAGGCATGCAGCAGACTCAGATCTGAATTCTAACTACCTACGA
Source organism: Salvia splendens (assembly GCF_004379255.2). Taxonomy (NCBI): domain Eukaryota; kingdom Viridiplantae; phylum Streptophyta; class Magnoliopsida; order Lamiales; family Lamiaceae; genus Salvia; species Salvia splendens. The sequence goes on from NC_056034.1 coordinate 28,437,059, forward strand.
CTTCATCTTCTTCATGTGATCAACTAAAAATAGAGTAAGAACATAGCAACGGACAATCGTCACGAAAGGAAACAGAGCATGCTTGCAAATGAACCGTAAATGCAAAAATTAAACTAGAACTGCCAGATCTACTCTAACTGACCAAGTGGAAATGACGTACGAACAGAAATCAGCCATATTCATGCAGGTTCAAAACAACACAGCTTAGATCTACCAACTTAAACTCGAATTCAACAGATTCCTACTCCATATAACTAACAATTGCTAAACGCATCCAAGCAAAACACAATCAAAGCTCAATACAACGAGATCCAAAGAGACATCAACAAAAACATCCATAGCATCAGATATAAAACCAGATCCACAAAATCCAACGTCAAGATTGAGATTCAACACGAAGAATAACCATGAAAACTAGCTACTAAGATGTTCTAAATATCCACAACGTCGCAAAACATGCAAGTTAAAACTAGATCGGAAAATAAAGATTGTTTCTTCGCTCCTAAGAGCGGCGGGACACAGATAAACTAGAATAAACACCAGCTGGAACTAGAACTCCCCCTCCAAGTGCGCAGAACTGGAACTAAAATTTGATGTGAAATGAGCTCGAGAGACTATGAGCTAAGAAGGAGCTGCCTCATTCTTCAATCTCCATCCCTTTATATAGGGAGGCTTGAGGCTCTAATCCCTAGGACACCTTCCTTCGAATCGACGGTTGTTCCCTTGCAAAAGGGATCTTTGAAATCTGCTCTTTTCTCCAATTTTCGCTCATGCCACCTTCTTCTCGATTCTCCTGGGGTAGTTTGGCGGCTTGTGGTAATTCACTTTAATTTTGCTTGATCTTGCGTCTGCCTGGTTGATGCACTTTTTATTAACACTATAAATACCTGCAAGTATAAAGAGTATGAATAGTATAGCTAAAGGTCAGTACCATATATCGATCATGGGGAAAACAATCACAGACTGACTACCCTCTACTAAGATTCTTTCACTATTTGGAAAACTGAAAGTTTTGGGAATTTTGAAAACTAAAAACAGTTTGAAAGCAAGTAAACAACTAATTGCAAATAATTAAAGAGATAAGATATGAGAGATAAGATAATTCCAGGGATGTGCGTTCACAGTTATGGTTATAAAAGTTCCAATTACAATACCCTAGCACAATTTATACTTCGATAGAACGAGTCACATAAATTTTGCCCATGCGGTACAAGCGTAGATTACTAACACTAGGGTTGTCAATCCTAGATCCGTAATTCCCAAAGTTCCTAAGACCCTTATAAAGTCCTCACTCTCAAGTAACAGTGTCGTTTTAAGGAAAGCTAATTGCAGTATCTACTAAGTGGATCTAACTCGCCAACCTCCTCTCACGATTATGTAGCAAGTTATATTAAATCATCACTGAATGTGTTACTCAAACGTGAAGTATTTTCCAACAACTTAGGGAAGAAACGAAGTAAAAAACAAAACGGATATTAAATTGAAAACGGAATTGTATAATGATACGCTCAGATTTTGCATGAATTTAAGGCCATTATTTGGTGTCAAAGTTGCATTACATGTCCATTATTTGCATATTTCATCTATTTTGATATTTTGACATGTTTTGTGAGAAATGTGCATATTTGAGCATAAAAAGGGAGTCAAAACGTGAAGTAGGAAATCTGGAGTTTCAGGTTGCGTCCAGCGACTGTCGCAACACTGCTGGCGCTCAGCGGCCGCCACTTCTGTAGCGGCCCGTTTCGGGAAACCGGGACCGCCGGCCAAGGTGCGGCGATCCGCCACAAAAGAGCTGCGAGTAGATTTGCCCTAATTTTCTCTCCAAGATTTACCATATTTTGCAACCATTTTTCTTATTTGAGAGGGGTGATTTTTTCCCTATAAATACCCCCTCAAGCTTCATTATTAGTATCCCTTTTTTGCAACATATTTTCTAGAGATTAAAAGTTAGAGTGCTTCATTGTGCAATGAGTTGAAGAAGGATTCAAGAGCATCAAAGCTATAAGGATTCAACATTTGGGTTTTACTTGCTTTAGTTTTATGTTCCAATTGTTTTCCATTCAATCTATGTCTTTAGATTATTACATCATGTGTAACTAAATTCATAGGATTCTAGGGATGTGTTAGTAACGACTTTGGTTATACAATTAATTTTGTATTTAATATTCGTTTTGTTTTTACTTTGTTTCTTCTCTAAGTGAATAATGATGCTTCATGATTGAGTGACACAATCTTGGATGATTTAACATAACTTGCTACATAATCGTGAGAGGAGGTTGGTGAGTTAGATCCACTTAGTAGACACTACATTTAGCTTCCTTCAAAACGACACTGTTAATTAAGAGTGTGGACTTTTCAAGTGTCTTAGGAGCTTTTAGGAGTTACATATTTAGTATTGACAACCCCAATGTTAGTAATCAACGTTTGTATAGCATGAGCATAAACTAGGTGACTCCTCCTATCAAAATAAGAATTGTGCTAGGGTATTGTAGTTGGAACTTGTATAACCATAACTGTGAACGCACATCCCTGGAATTCCCTTATCTCTATACTTTTATCTCCGTGATTTATTTGCATCTAGATGTTTATTGCTTTCAAATTGTTCTTTGTTTTCAAAATTCTCAAAATCTTTCGGTTTTCCAAATAGTAATTGAGTTTTAGTAAGAGGTAGCCAATTTGTGATTGTTTTCCCCGTAATTGATATCTGGTATTGACCTTTAGCTATACTATTCCTACTCTGTATACTTGTAGGTATTTATAGTGCTAATAAAAAGTGCATCAAGTTTTTGGCGCCGTTGCCGGGGACTATATTCACTCTTTGATTGATATATTCAAATGGACAATTTTACTCATTTGGATTTTACTACTTTTTATTTTTATTTTTATTTTTATTTCCTTTTGTTCTAATGGATTTCTTCACATGCATGGAAAGTTCATACGTTTACAATAATGAGCAGCAAGGAGGGTATTACGAAGAGTGTTATAGTCCCGACCAAGGGGGATCATACTACAACCCAAACTGCTTTGATTATTCATACGATGCATAAGATTTTTATACTAATGAACATTCTGAAATATGTATAGGTATGGAGGAGCAACCCCGCTCCAATTGGGAGGAACTGTTAGAAATATGCATCGCCGAGGTTCAGGAACATAGGAAGGTGACGAATCAGAGGTTGATCAATTTGGAAAGAAACACCAGCCTATTAGAGCAAGGATTGTCAAGTCTGCCGCACAAGTAGGAAAGTTGGAACTCAATATTGAGGTTCTAGCCACAGCCATAGGGAGCAAGCACACTCCATAGATAATTCCTAGCTTGCCAGAGATCAATCCAAAAGGAAAGTGTCACGCCGTGCAGCTTCGTAGCGGAACCACATACCAGCCTCCACAAGCATCAGATTTAGGCAGAGAAAAGAAGGGAGGGTCCCGCTGATCTCACACCAGCCGCTGATCAAACCCAGCAGCCCGCCACACACCTTTATAGCGGTCCGCCGGAAGCCGCCCAGCCAGCCGAGCCCGATTCGGACACAGATGCCGAGCCGTCGCCAGCGACCGCTGCAACCTCTTCACAGCGGTCCGCCACCAAAGTGTTGTTAGGTTTAGTATACTGAAAAGCATGTTTCGAGCAAGTTCGCGCGAATAGAATCTTACTTGTATACGGAAAAACTTTGCAATCCACTTTTAACCTGATTCAGTATTATTCGAGCAGTTTGCACGAATAGAATCAGTATATTATTACACTTTATTTACTTGTGCGTTTATAAAATGCTTTATAAACATTTAAATGCATTAGAAGTAAACAAAGCCTAAGTCTTTTGCTTAGTAGACTGGTTCTGGGCGTCGTCCACTTTAAGGTAACTACAGTCGGTTCTATGCAATGCTTTGCAAAAGAAAAAGAAGAATTTCACAACCTAGTTAGGCTTTGGCTACCTATCGCAAAAGGTTGTAATGTCAGTCCGATTATTTCTAAGTCTTATTGAAATAAGATGACGTTGGTGTGGTATAGCACTGAATGGATCTAACAGCAAGACGTGTCTTTATGCTATCTACTGAAAGACTAGGTCTCGATAAAATACTATTTCTTAATCTACATACGTTAGCATTGAGCATACGATATTGATTATGCACTACTTTGACTTATCAAAAGGTGCGGGTTTTTCGCAACCCAATAATCCTGATATATTGGGTCGTGATGATTAATATTTAGTGGTGCTAGTATTGGTATTATGTTGAATCGTGCGCGAGGTGAGTCTCGTTTGATAATGTCCTCAAGAGGAGCTTGAACAATGTTTTATTATTCGGAAATCGGCCAGTTGGAATTTAATTATTCCATGAATAATAAATAAGTGTTTCTTGGTAAGTACACTCTTGGAATTAATAAGATGTTAATTAATTAAGTCCATAGCAGACTTTAATTAATTAATGGAAATTTATATCTTAAGCGCGGAAAATAAATAATAAATAAAATGGAAACCCGAATTACTTGTAATTTTGGATTTGGATGGGGAGGTCAATATTACTTCTGTAGTGGTTGCTCGTAATATTCCAATATAAGCTTGTATTAAATTGTGGGTTCAATTTAATTAGTAAAAAGCTAATTGGGGGAGCCCAAATCCAAAACCTTCCATAGATCCCTAACTGGGCCCGATATGTAACTATTATAAATAGGAGAATAAAGGAGACAGAAAAGACAATTAATTGTGAGAGAGAAAATTTCGTCCCTCTCCTCTCTGCAGTAGGGGACGAAAATTTCAGCTCTCCTCCGTGAGTTTTTCAGCTCCTCCTCCGTGAGAAAACTCTGTCTTCTTTATTCGAGTCCTAGTGTTTCGATAAGATCAGCCCACACTGATATCGGAATATAGTTCGGGAATCAGTCAGAAGATCCATGGTCTAGTATTGAAGATCATCGTGGAGAAGGCGCGAGCAATCGACGATTATTTAGACAATCAAATCGATATCTCTAAACCGTAGAATTCATGTTTTAGGATTTATATTCTTTAAGCCTGAATTATTTGCGTTCTAGTATGCAATTTTGTGTTAACATGTGAATAGATTAATCCCATAATCTGTCAAATAGATCCTACGTCTGATTTATTTGTTTTGTACAAGTCTTCCGCTGTGCAAGGGGCTTCAAACCCCAACAAGTGTCAGTCCCCAGGTCGTCAGTTACCTAGCACTGCCACTAATCCGTACCCTCAACGGTTGAAGAGCAAAAAACTAGACGCCCAGTTTGCCAAGTTCTTGGAAGTCAGGAGCAAAGTCCACATCAACATTCCACTAGTGGAGGCGCTGCAACAAATGCCCAACTACGTCAAGTTCCTGAAAGATGTGGTCGCTAAGAAAGGAAAGAGGGGGAAATTACGAAACAGTGGGTTTAACCGAAAATTGCAGTGCCATAATTTAGAAAGGATTGCCTACCAAACACAAAGATCCAGGGAGTTTTACATTATCTTGTGGTTTGGAAAATAATGTAGAAGGTAAAGCATTGTGTGATCTTGGATCTAGTATTAATTTAATGCCTTTGTCATTCTACAGGAAGCTCGACATTGACATCATCCGCCCCACTTTGATCACCTTGCAAATCGCAGACAGAAGTACAGCAACACCAAGGGGGATTGTAGAAGATGTTTTGGTAAAAGTAGGAGAATTATTTTTCCCGCTGAATTTGTCGTTTTGGACATGCAGGAGGACAAGATAGTGTCGTTGATACTTGGAAGACCATTTCTAGCCACCGGGGGAGCCATGATAGATGTGCAGAAATTGGAGCTAACGCTGCGTTTGCATAATGAAAGTATCACCTTCAACATCTATGACGTTTTGAAATTCTATGGGAAGGAAAAAGCAGAAGGCTATCAAGAGTGTAGCGTCATTCAAGTAGTCACGGATTAAGTGGGGGAAGTGGAAGTCACATACCACCAAACTCAGGACCCTTTGGAATCTTGTCTCATAAATTCTTTTACTCATATTTCTGATTCATCTGCTTGTGATGCTAATGTATGTGCTATGATTGCAGAACTCGAGGTTCTCCCCGAGAGGATCCCTCAAAAGGGGAATACATTCTTACCATTGCGCACCCCCGAAGAAGAGGAAGAGGTTGGGGAAACCACGAGGACCACCTAAGGTTAAATTAAACCCACTCCCCGAACACCTCAGGTACGCGTTTTTAGGGCCAGATAACACGTACCCGGTTGTTGTGTCTGCCGCCTTGAATGAGAAAGAATGTGAAAAGTTATTGTGTGTGCTAAAACAAGTATAGGTCTGCTATAGGATGGTTTATTGGTGATTTGAAAGGGATTAGCCCAACCACATGCATGCATAGGATTTTTCTTGAAGATGGGCATAAGCCTCGTGTGCAAAACCAACGTAGACTAAATCCTATAATGCAAGATGTAGTGACGAAAGAAGTAATCAAGTCGTTAGATGCAAGGATTATTTATGCCATTTCGAATAGTGAATGGGTGAGTCTTACACAAGTAGCAGCTAAGAAAGGAGGGATGACTGTTGTGCCCGGAAAGGATGGTGAGATGATTGCCACGAGAGTATCCACAGGTTGGAGAGTTTGTATTGATTATAGGATGTTATATGCAGCCACTAGGAAAGATCACTTCCCTTTGCCTTTTATTGATCAAAAGCTTAATAGATTAGGGGGATATGATTACTACTATTTCTTAGATGGTTATTCGGGTTATAATCAAATTGCAATCGCTCCCGAGGATCAACATAAGTTTGCCTTTACTTGCCCTTATGGGATCTATGCTTATAGGAAAATGTCTTTTGGCTTATGTAATGCAACTGCTACTTTCCAAAGATGCATGATGGCCATTTTTCATGACTTGATTGAAAATGTAATTGAGGTTTTTTTGGATGACTTTTCTGTTTATGGGAAGTCTTATGATCATTGTCTTGAAAATTTCGCTAAGGTTTTGTTGAGGTGTGTAGAAACTAACCTTGTTCTTAATTGGGAGAAATGTCACTTCAAGGTGAAAGAAGGTATAGTTCTAGGTCACAAAGTGTCATCTGCAGGGATAGAAGTTGACAGGGCCAAGATCGCAGCCATTGAGAAACTCCCGCCTCCATCCAACGAAAAGGCCATAAGAAGTTTCTTGGGGCATGCAGGGTTCTACAGAAGATTTATCAAGGATTTCTCGAAAATCTCTAAGCCTATTTGTAAATTACTTGAAAAAGATGTGAAATTTAATTTTACCTCTGACGTTTGCAGGCTTTTAAGGACTTGAAGAAAGCTTTAGTGAGTGCTCCCATTCTCATCACCTCCGATTGGAGCCAACCATTTGAAATCATGTGTGACGCAAGCGACATTGCAGTCGGTTCGGCTTTGGGGCAAAAGATAGATAAAATTTTTAGAGTCATCTATTATGCTAGTAGAACTTTAGATTCTGGACAAACTAATTATACGACTACAGAAAGGGAGATGCTTGCTATAGTTTATTCTTTTGATAAATTTAGAGCTTATCTTGTTGGGACTAAAACCATTGTTTATACTAACCATGCAACTATTAGGCACTTGTTTGCAAAGAAGGATGCAAAGCCTAGACTAATTCGGTGGATCCTACTACTCCAAGAATTCAATGTTGAGATAAGAGATAAAAAAGGATGTGAGAATGTAGTGGCAAATCATTTGTCTCTGTTGGAGCACCCGATGGAAGGAGAAGATCTATCACAAGAAATCAATGACGACTTCCCCGACGAACATCTATTCTTCACTCAAGCCACTTTCCCATGGTATGCCGATATTGTTAATTATTTAGCAGCCAAGGTACACCCTCCTGATCTTACTCCTTACCAAAGGAAGAAATTTTATAGAGATGTTAGATCTTATTTTTAGGATGAGCACTACTTGTTCAAGAGATGTGCAGATACCATACTTAGGAGATGTGTACCTCAAGAAGATTGGGCAGCCATAGTTGAAAGATGCCACTCGTTACCGATTGTAGGACACTTTGGTGTGCAAAGGACCGACGTCAAAATTTTGCAAAGCGGTTTCTATTGGCCAACCATCTACCGTGACTTCGCCAATTTTGTGCACCAATGCAACAAATGCCAGCGCACGGGGGTGATATCAAAGAAGAAGGAGATGCCTATGAACACCATCATTGAGGTAGAATTATTTGATGTATGGGGGATAGACTTTATGGGACACTTCCCAAAATCAGGGGAGTACCAATACATTTTATTTGCAGTTGAACATGTGTCTAGATGGGTGGAAGCAATTCCTACAAAAACTAATGATTCTAAAGTTGTAACTGCTTTTGTGGGGAAAAACATTTTTAGTAGGTTTGGTACACCCCGTGCTCTCATAAGCGATGGCGAATCTCACTTTAACAATAGGTGGCTAGAGAACGTATTGGACAAGTATGGAGTGAAGCATAGAGTCACCTCGCCATATCACCCCTAAGCCAATGGGCAGACCGAGCTTGCAAATCGAGAGATCAAGTCCGTTTTTACAGAAAATAGTGAGCACCAGTAGAAAGGATTGGGCACTCCGTTTGGATGATGCGTTGTGGGCATATCGTACCACATACAAATCACCTATAGGTATGTCTCCTTATCAATTAGTTTTTGGTAAATCATGTCATTTGCCCTTTGAGTTGGAGTATAGGTCATATTGGGCGGTCAAGAAATTGAATCAAGATTTTCAAAAGGCCGGCGAAGAAAGGCGCCAATTTCTCAATGAGATGGACGAGTTTCTAATGGAAGCCTATGATAGCTCGTCAACTTACAAAGAAAGGATTAAGGCCTACCATGACAGGATGATTAGTCCACGGGAGCTCACCTTGGGGGATGTGGTTTTGTTGCATAATTCGAGACTTTTCTTTTCCCCGAAAAGTTGAAGTCCAAATGGACCGGTCCGTACATGATCAAGAAGATATATGATAGTGGGACGGTTGAGTTGCTAGCTCCGGTTGGGAAGTTGTTTCAAGCCAATGGCCACCATGTGCAAAAATACTATAGCTCGGACAAGGTGATGGAGGAGGAAGTAGAACTACAAGAACCGCCCAAGGAGTAAAAGGGGTAAAGTCAAGCTAATGACTATAAACAAGCGCTTGTTGGGGGATGTGGTTTTGTTGCATAATTCGAGACTTTTCTTTTCCCCGGAAAGTTGAAGTCCAAATGGACCGGTCCGTACATGATCAAGAAGATATATGATAGTGGGACGGTTGAGTTGCTAGCTCCGGTTGGGACGTTGTTTCAAGCCAATGGCCACCGTGTGCAAAAATACTATAGCTCGGACAAGGTGATGGAGGAGGAAGTAGAACTACAAGAACCACCCAAGGAGTAAAAGGGGTAAAGTCAAGCTAATGACTATAAACAAGCGCTTGTTGGGAGATAACCCAACCATTTTTGACAATTTTTGCTTATGTTTTTAAGTACCTTTTGGTTTTTATTTAGTTTTCATATTTTTGAAAAATTCTTGCAGGTTCTGACTTCCGCCGGTGACCGCTGCAGACGTCGCGGCTGCCCGCCAGCTAACTTCTGGAAACATTCTGCCTCGTTTCCGGAGCGATTTTTTGAGTTTCTCGAATTTTAGCCCGTCCAACCTAACGCGGAATTTTCAAGGTATGTTTTCTTTTTAGTTAGTTTACATAGTGTTTAAGTTATTAAGGGAAGATGTTAGGCAATCTTTTCATAGCCTACTTTTTATCAAAAAAATTTTACCCTTTTCAAAAATATCTTTTACCCTTTGGAGCCAATTTTTGAGCCTTTAAGCCTATTCTTTGGAAGCCAAATAAATGAGGACAATTCCTTGGGTTAGAATAGTTAGTTTTTGATATCTTTTGGAAAGGAATTGGAGAGATAAGGAAGAAAGTTGTAAAAAGTAGTGTGCTTAAATGTAGAGAAGTACCAGTTGTGAAATAGAAAAAAAATTCAATATGTATATCTTTGGAAGTTTGCCACATGAAAGCGCACTAATAAGCATTGCTTGATTTGATTGCGTTAATACATGCTTGATCTATCTATTCCATACTTTGAGGCAATTATGACGTCTAGTCCTTGTCCATTCCGTGCGTCTATTTTGTGTCTTTATTATTTTGTTTGAGGGCAAACAAAAATGTAAGTTTGGGGGAGTTGATACGCTCGGATTTTGCAATGTTTTATGGTCTTTATTTTGTCTATTTTTAATGTCAAAATCAAGATTCATGTCCATATTTTGCATATTTTGTCTATTTTGGTATTTTGACCTGTTTTGTGAGAAATGTGCATATTTGAGCCTAAAAAGACAGCAAAAAGTCGAAGTTGGAAATCTGGAGAATTCAAGACGCCCAGCGGTCCGCTGCAACCCATACAGCGGCCGTTGGGGCCCAACGACCGCTGAGCCAGTAGCGGTCTGCTCCGGAGAAAGTTGTGCTGAAAATAAGAATACGCCTAGCGACCGCTCCAAGAGTTTCTAAAGCTACGGGATTATTCACAGCGACCGCTGTAACACAGTGTAGGGACCGCTGTCCTAGAGGTAGAGGCTACGGATCAACATGCAGCGACCGCTGGGCGTCTTGAATGCTCTAGATTTCCAACTTTGACTTTTTGCTGTCTTTTTAGGTTTAAATATACACATTTCTCACAAAACACGTCAAAATACCAAAATAGAGAAAATATGCAAAATATGGACATAAATAGTGATTTTGACATTAAAAGCAGACCAAATAAAGGCCTTAAAACAGTGCAAAATCCGAGCGTATCACTGGTCAATTTGCACGATTTCCTGAACCTGGCAAATTTCTTCGCACCTGAACTCAAATTTACTCATTAGCTCCCCGAAAGTATAGAAATTCACCCTAATATCAATGTTTGAAATGAGCCTTATCACACATCAAGTGCATTTATGGAGTAATGGATGCATCATCAAAGAATGATGTAAAAATTTAAGGCATAACAAACACCCTACATCAGATGCAGACCTCTTGAAATATAAAGTATCGTCCTTAACAACCCTCTTGCTGCCACATTGTTCCACCTCATCGATTAATTTCATCTTTTCAATTTCTTTCATTCGTTCTTTCCTCGTGGCATGCACAATGTTGATAGGTAGCAATCGTCGAAGTCTTCATTAAATTCTACTCGTCTTCTCTTACTCACACTATGGACTTTCATAACATAAATCAGTAAACATGAAATATTACATTATTCAATGCTCCCTAACTACTTTTTTCTTCTCTTAGTCATGGAGTATATATTATGTTCATCATGTGGTGTAATGTATATATCTTCTAAGTGTAATGTACAAATCAATCCAAAAAATTAATACACCCAACCATTTTTTTCTCTCTCCAATTAAATATTCAACTCTCTTGTTCTTTTTATTTAATACTTACACGCACTCTTTATCTCTCCAATTAATCATATTAACTAACAACTCCTAAAATTCCGTGTCAGGCTGCCAGCTAAGAAATGTGTCATCTTAGCTGGGACGGAGGGAGTATATATATATATATATATGAAAAGTTAGAAAATTGAAGACCACCGTGGCCATGATTATGTTGACCGCCATAGATAAGACAAACTATATCTCATCACCAAAGTGACGATAGGAACTACTTCCTCCGTCCCTGAAAGTTTGTCTCATTTTTCTATTTCTGTCCGTCCCACAAAATTTGTCCCATTTCACTTTTCTATTTTTGATGGTGGACCCCATATTCCACTAACATTTTATTATAAAACTTATATATAAAAGTAGAACTAACATTCCACTAACTTTTTCAACTCACTTTTCATTACATTTCTTAAAACTCGTGTCGGATCAAAGTGGGATAATATTTGGGGGACGGAGGGGGTACTATATAGAGTTTTGGTTATATTTTTTCATTTTTAGTTAGTATTTTACATAATATAAATGCCCTAGTCAACATCATCCTAATCATGCACGATCAACAACTACTAATAATCGTCCATCCACCGAAATCGAAGCCCATCGAAAATCACCGCGGATATGAGTTGGGCACTTTGGGGGAGGGCACCGGTCGCACCGGCAGCCGATCAATGCCCGCACTGTGGATGCTTGATAAGACTCGTTTCATACATTGGTTATTGGGTAAATTTATATATTTTCGGGGAGTTAACGTGCAAAATTTGAGTTTAGGTGTGCAGGCAGCTGCGAGGTCCAGTAGATAGTGCTAGCTAGGCAAGTAGATGCAGAGTTAGCAAAATTGGAGTAAAAATTGCTAAAAAAGCCGACATATTGACCCAGGAGAGTTTCAGCAGAAGAAGGCATACGCAAGGAGTAGGAAAAAAAGAGCAGAGCTCGAAGACACCCTTACTTTAAAGGCACAATTGTCAAATCATGGAAGATATACAATAGGGATTTGGCCTCAAGCCTCCCTATATAAAGGGGCCAATATTGAAGAATGAAGCAGCCTTCTTTGGAGTTCATAAGCTCTTCCCAGTTCCAGCCTCTTTTGAGCTCTCCTAGCTCACAAGATCCATTCCAACTCCAGTTTCAAGCTCTTGCCTCCACACTTGGAAGGGGGAAATCCTAGTTCCGGGTGTTCTTAGTTTGTAATCGTGATTCCACCGCTCCGAGGAGCTAAGATACAATCTTATTTCTGTCTTGCAACATTTTTATTTTCATTTTGCAAGTGTTTGGTGCCTTGAACATCTTAGTTTATGAATTTCGTAGTTATTTCGTTGTTGGTTTGGATATTATATTTTTGAAATTTGAATCTGTTATTATTTCTGAAGTTATGGAAGTTTATGTTTGAGTTCTTGTTAGATTTGGTGATATTGAGCTTTATTTATATTATGTTGGATGTTTTTCGCAAATGGTAGTTGTTAGGATGCTTTGATCTAGCTTGTTAACATTTGATTTTGTAGATCCATGCTAGCTCGTGTTTTGATTCCGTAGATCTGGTGTTCTTTGTTTAGATCTGCATGATCATGGTTTGCTTCTGTTCGTTCGTCGTCTGGTTGACCAAGTAGCGTAGATCTGGTAGTTCTTTGTTTAAATTTCTCATTCGCAACTTAGTTTAAAACTAAAAATGAGTATCACATTATACTATCTTTTTCAATCCACTTTCCTTTATATTTATCGAACTCAAATAAGACTCCTAATGACGGACGGAGGGAGTAGATTTTGCATGCCACACCCAAGGTGGTGCAGAGGACCGTGGCTATGGTGTCGCAACGACCATGATCTACCACCGTGGCCATGGCGGGGACCGACTGTGATGACCATCGTAGGTCAGTATCGTAAATTTAAGGGATAACTGCTTCAAAAGTCATGAACTTTGCCCGAATTCCAATTTTTCCCACGAGCTTTAAAATTGGCGTATAAACTGACGAACTTTGCATTTTGTCTGGTATTTCCCAACCCGACCCGACCCTGTATTTTCCAGCAACTCAGAATCCTATGTGGCATGCCTGGATAGTGACGTGTCCGACATCGGAAAATCGTATAACGATGTCGTTTTGTCCTGGATAAAACGACGTCTTTTTAAGCGTATGAAATCGAAATTAGGTTAAAATTAGGTTAAAATCATGACAGAACCCCAAATCGAACACTCATCTTTCCCCTCGCGATTCAACCCCATTGTCGATTATCAGAATCAAATCGCGATTCATCCTACAAATCTGTTGCATTCCCGATTGTCCTTGAATGCCCGTAACAAGGTAAGACCATAGATTCATTTTAGGGTTCGATTTAGGTTTTAATTTTACGGTTCGTTAGTTTTGCTACTGCTGCGTTTGATTTCCTTGGTGTTGGGGTTCGAATTAGGTTTCAATTTTAGTGTTGGATTAGGCGATTTGGTCGTTTCGTTGAATATCCGATTTTGTGGTTTCCGATGTGGTTGGATTGGGCGATTTCGAATGCACAATTGGCAATGTGTAGTTAGGGTTCGTCTACTTCTTAAATCATGAAAGTTGAATTTTCAATTTTGATTTGTACTGGTTTTAGGGTTCTGGCTATGGTTTCATCCAGAATGGGGTCGTTTGATTGTTCAAATGCGGTTTTGTTGCAGGATGTCTACATCTTCCCAGAATTCGAGCAGAACTTGGCCGAGGTTTGAGGCAGTGGTCTGTGATCATGGTCTTGAAGCTGATGTGGTGACCTCTAATACGGATGCCAATCCCGGACGACGCTTCTACCGTTGCCAAGTCTGGAAGGAGGACGATTGCAAATTCTTTCGTTGGATTGATCCATCATTATCGCCGAATCAAGACTACTTCTTTAAAAGACTGAAGCTGGACAGGGACAACGTGCAAAGAGCATTGAGAGATAGAGTTGCTATGCAGGATGCACTTGACGAGAGCGTCCGTTCCAAAACCACTGAAGTTGAAGCACTCCAAGGTGTTGTCGCCGATTTGCACCGTCAAAACCGAAACTTAAAGGTTGCCGTTTGCATTCTATGTCTCCTCATTTGGTTATTGTTGTAGGTTACCTAATAGTACTTTTATGTAATAGACTATGCACGTTGAACTCCAATGTAACGCACTATGGGATCAATTCCTTGAAGTCAGTTTTCCCCTATGAATGCAATGAGTTGTGACTTCAATTATAGCTTACTTACACATCCTAGACTGTAATGGGAGACATTATGTGCATAACATTTGGAGCTTTTGGGTGTAAGACCCTTGTAAATCTGGAAATTGAAAGGCTTTGTTTGTATATGTAAGCATGAAGACATGTTTTGAAACCTAACATTTAGCACCCTGTCCCACAAATACATTGTTCATACATAAGAAAATGCAATCACAAAAAGTTTGGTATATCCAAAACACATGTTTAAATACATAAGTTTGTGCTCACTAAAAAACATTGTTTGACTTCCAAGTACATTTCATTCACGATCCTCCGGGTTGCATCACATGATGTTGTTGCTTTGCTGCGTGGGGATTGCTCCAGCACCTGTTCCACGGCCTCCAGTCCGGCCTCCAGTACGGCCTCCACCACGGCCCCCTCTTCTTCCACCCCTCCCCGGTACTGCGGTGGTACCACTTTCTGCAATTGACGGTGTCTTTCGAGGCCTTCCCATCTTGGGCTACAAATTAAGAACTTGCATTGTTAGTAATGGCTAGTAACAAAATATAGCTAAATGTTGATTACAGGTAGACATTTATACCTTTGGCTTTGGCTGCACTTGTACTGGCTCGTTTTTACAAGATCTGGAGTTGTGGCCTTCTTGGAAACACCTCTGGCACGCCATCACACATATCTTCTTCATTCGGTTGGGGTTGGCTGGATATTTCTCGAATGGATCCCTTCTCCTAACCTTCTTCGGCCTACCCGGTATCTTCTTAACCGGTGGAGGTACAACAGGGTAACCCTCAGCCTGAGGTCAGAGCTTCTCTCCATTCAATGCTGGCAACCCATAGCCATATGCCAACTTGTATTTGCTCAGGGAGAAGTAGTCATGGACATAGTCATTAACATTAAGTTTGAGGAAATGGATAGCAGCGCAGGCATGAATACAAGGGATACCAGTTAAATCCCATTTCCTACACCCACATTGCCTTTGGGAAGGAATCACTACAAACCTATCCTCAGAGTGACTCACTTCAAATTTTCCCCCAACCGCAGGTATAGTGATACAATTTCTACTTTCATAAACCATGGCCTCAATTTTTCTCCTCACCTTTGGACACACAATGGAATTGATACCACCACTCTCCATATCTACCCCTTTCCTATAAAGACTTTCCATGAGTGTGGTTCTCATTTCATCTAGCATGTCTAACACATGCTTACTCCTAGCCTCCAGTATATATGCATTAAAACACTCACAAACATTGTTTAAAATGGCATCAGAGCAGTTGCCAGGTGTTAGAAATGCCTTACAGAATCGGCTGGGGTTCTTATCCATCAAATCTGCATAAGCTTGTCCATCTTCCTTCTCCAGGTCTCTGCATGCAATGTCATACTCCTCCATGTAGGTACTTCTAACCAGCTTCCAGAAAAGCTGCTTCAACAGTGGACCTTCGTGTGTCTTTTTCCAGTTTGCATATATGTGCCTTGTACAATTCCTGTGCTCAGCCAATGGTAGTAGGTTCTTGACTGCATTCTCAAGTCCCTAGCAAACATTTTCAATGTCAACAATTGGAAAGTAGACAACTAACACTCTAATTATACAACATGATAAAGTAGACAATAAATCCCAAATACCTTTTGTTGATCACTGATTATGGTTATTCCCACTCCTTCACCCAAGCCCAAATCTTCAACAAGTATTTTTATGAACCAGGTCCAGCAAACCTCATTCTCAGCTTCAACCACTGCCCAAGCAGTGGGATACATTTGGTTGTTTCCATCAGTTCCTATAGCTGTCAGCAAGATGCCCCCTAGATATGTCTTCAGGAAGGCACCATCTAGACCAATCACCGGACTACAACCCTCCTTGAAACCCCTTCTTAGCCCACTGAAACCAATGTATAAAGATTTGAACACAACATCTACATCAACATGTAGTTCAAATCTGCCTTCTCTATCAGCCTTGCCCAACTCAAGCATATAACTCCTCAGTTTTGCATAGTGATCTTCCACTGTCCCCCTCAGCATGTCAATAGCCTTCCTCTTAGAATGGTATAACCTCCACTTGGTTGCATCAAATGCAAACCGCTGCATCAAGTCCCTACCCAATTCCTTGCAACTGAACTCAGGTCTAATCCTAAAGACATGCATATATTTTCTGCAATCCAATTAGAGGTCACAATCTTATTTCTCATAGCCCTTGGACATGTGTGATCCGGTTCAAGCTTCTTTATCACAACAGTGCCATTAAGCTTCACTATACTCCCAGAACATAACCAATTGCAAGGACTCTTGCAAGCTGCCTCAAACTGCTTCCTATTTGCCTTTTTAAAGTGTATCTCCCAACCATTCTCAACTGCGTGGTCTGTTAGAGCATCTCTTGCTTGAAAACCATAAATAAACCCCATCTCAATAGACAATTTCAGAGTCTTATGATCACACCGTGGATCATACATCAATTTACCATGCCTTTCCAGCCTCCTTCTCCCTTCATCCTGGGAGTCAGTTGAGCTAGAGTAGATGTCACCTTCTTCTGAATTCTCATCCTCAGAGACATAGTCACTTTTCTTTCCTCCACTAACTAGGCCACAGAAGATGTCATCAGTGACAACAAACTCTTTCTTCTTGCTGTCTTTTGCTTTCTGCCTCCCCTGTGTGTATTCCTCATCCCCAGACACTAACTCCTCAGCATCCATGTCATCATCAGTCTCCTCATCTTCAGAAGATGGTATATAACTCCCATCCTCCTCACTATCATATCCCACCCCCACTGCCATACTGTGATCAGCCTTATCCCCTACACTCTCATCAAGTCTGTCTCTCATTCCCACATATTCATTTACAACACCCAAATCCTCATCATCATTGTCCTTACCTCCCACATTATCCCCCAAGACATCAGCATCAGAGTTCCTATATGCCTCATCCTCAACAACACTCTTACCCTTGTCTTTAGCTATATGATACATCTTACCCACATCCTCACTCACACTCCTTCCAACTTCATCAACATCACAATTCCTATCTCCCACCCTCTCACCCACAATTTCAACCACTGACTTCGTAGTAGACTGTAACAATCTCTTCTTAATACTACTTTCAACACTTTTCTCCACAACATCCTTGGTAGAAACTGACTTCAGCTTGCCAGCCTTTGAAGTTGTCTCCTTTCTACGTCTTCTGGTAGACATACTCTTATTCACAGACTCAACATTACTCCTTTCTACTGACTCCGACTCAACCACTCGACTCCTTACAGCTTCATCACCCACATTGTCCCCCCCACCCACGGATTGATCTTCAACAATGTGCTCTAGGCCACCCTTCTTCCCACCCACAATATACATATCACATATTTGATGCTTCACTGTGGTCAGGAACTTCAACATTAACATCACCTCTGCATCACCCGTGATGTTAATAAACTCCATTCCCATTTTCTCTTGAAGCATAGCCTATCCCAGCTATCAAACCTAGCTTATTCAGTTCATCGACTAGGTCGAAGTAACCAAATCTATCTGGTTCAAACCCACTACCTTCCCACATTTCCCCACCTACGTATTTATCACAAATCCTCCCATCAGGAATAAAATGCCCACCATGGTAAATCCGAAGCAGGAAAGGTTTGTTCGGATTCGGCTTGTCTGGCCAGAAACCCGGCCACATCTTCATGTTGACGAAGCCTGAAGCGCAGCTCGTCGCCCGTCCGTCGCTGTTGCAGGTAAGCCAATAGAGTCGTCGTCGTCATCGATTAGGCCGTCGTCGCTCGCTCTCTCGTCGTCGTCGTCAATTAGGCCGCCGTCGTCGTTGCAGGTTGTTGATTAGGTTAGGTTACGCGATTTGAGGATCGATTTGGGGATGAATTTGGGGGGTGGGGGTTTTTGTTGTTTTTTTATTTAATTACACAGTCAACAATTATTGACCATGTCAGCCGCCACGAGACGCCACGTCAATTAAATTCGACACGTCAGCTCGCTCTTTCGCCGGAAATACCGTCATGGGAAATCGGCGATAAAATGCAAAGTTCGTGAGTTTATACGTCAATTTTAAAGTTCGTGGGAAAAAACGGAATTCGAGCAAAGTTCATGACTTTTGAAGCAGTTATCCATAAATTTAAAGACAGTTCAAAGAAAAAATAATCATATTTCAGCATATCATAATGATTTGTTACACATTTTTTAAGTCAACATATCCTCCTCCAACAATATTAGCCTCTCTACCATTGTTCTCTTTTGATTTTTTTTTTTATGAAAAAAGGTCATAGTCAAACTTTGGGAAGTTCTTTTTTATGTGATTTTATAAGCAAAGTTTATTTTACATATTCAAGAAAGTTCTTATTACCTTTAGTATATTTATAAATTTTGGTTGAAGTCTTTATATGTACATTTAATGAAGTTAGGCTGAAAT
Organism: Salvia splendens; assembly: GCF_004379255.2. Lineage (NCBI taxonomy): Eukaryota > Viridiplantae > Streptophyta > Magnoliopsida > Lamiales > Lamiaceae > Salvia > Salvia splendens. The sequence goes on from NC_056034.1 coordinate 28,455,939, forward strand.
TAAAAAAAATCGCAACAAAACTTGAATGCAGTTTTTTTATTTTTATTTTTTAAGTTTTGATAGTATTAAGAAGAAGAGGAACAAAAATATGGACTTTTATGATAAAACATGAGCTGCAATTCACTTGCATAATAATAGGTTAGGAATTTATAAAAAATAACAAATAGTACTTCAACAGTTCTAACCAAAATCTTTTAGTAATGTACTTAGAACATAGTATATTTTAATACTCAGGCATTATGTAGATATTAGTATTTTGTATCTATATTGGATAACTATTTATATTATATATCGATATTTACAATGTTGAATAATGTGGATTTTGATGGGTAACTGTATTAATGTTTATTAAATGTCATATCGATATTTATTGTGATGCGTATTGATATTAAAATTGTTTTCGTATTATGTTTTGCCGGAAAAGATCGAGAGTACTTGCCGACAAAGACTTCAAAAGCGAGCAAAAATATTATCAATGTATCTTAATTAATAGTAGTATATCAATATAACTTGAAAGTTGTGCTTATTAGTTAAATAATTTGTGTCAATTTAATATAAATAAAATATTAATATATTTTGGTCAATATATCAATAAAGTACATATCTATTTGTTGAATATCAATACAAAGGGTTCATGATTATCAATATTCAGATTCATACAAATATTGCCGATTTTTATTTCATTATCTCTTGTTCGATAGTAGTAGAGTCATATATCTATTTTGGACGTTCCATAGTAATAGAGTAATTTCCTTTTTAGTAAAAGATAACATATTTTTCTAATCTTATTTTTTCTCATCTCTTACTTTATTGTCTATGCTTTATACTTTCTTCTACTTTAGTATCTTTTTATTCAATACATTACATATATTTTTTAATCTTTATTCCAAAAGAAATGTCTCCACTACTATGAAACAGAAGGCGTACAAGAAGATAATATGGAAAGATTAAGATGTCAACGATCAATTTGAATTCAATATTAATTAATAATTAAGATGATACAAAAAAATATTGAGGGATTATAAATTTAATATTTAGTAGGATACTATGAAAGATTGAGATATATTTAGTAGGATACTATGAAAGATTGAGATATACTCATATAAGATCTAATAACTACCATATATAATTAATCAAACATATAATTGAATAAAATTAGTGTTTCCTTGTGTATCAATATATTGGAACAAGGTAGTGATAAAATGTAAACTCGTATATTGTACAAACTTCAAACTTTTCAATACAGTATCAACACAACTTTAACACAATGTCAACACAGTGTAAAATTTTAAGATTTTGATGTCAACACAATTTCAACACAATGTAAAATTTCTAGATTTTGATGTCAACACAATTTCAACATAGCATCAACCGTTGACATTGTGTTGACATTTTTAGTTGCTATTATTTTATCATATGTTGATATTTTCTAAAGTTGCAAATCATAGTTTAGAGTTTGTACAATATTTAGAGTTTGCATTTGATCACATTCCTATTAGAACAAGTGTAATTGTGTCTGTCGATATGGTAGTGTAATTGTGTTAACCGTTCATTTGCACATGTCATTTTGTTAATATTTTTATATACTATTTTTATATAGTATATTAACATTATTAATCTGTAACAAAAATATGATAGGATTGACAGATTTTAGGGATATAAGCAAAAATTAGTTTCGAAAATATGGTGATTATCCTTTTCAAATAAATTACTTAATTTCAAAAATCCAATGATATTATTGTAAACCATTAGATCTAAATTTTCTAATCACTAAATAATGCTTCCTCCGTCCTTAAAAGTTTGTCACACTTCTTTTCTGCACTTGTTTTTTAAAAATAATACTCCCCCCGTCCTACAAATTTTTTCTCACTTTGACCGGACACGAGTTTTAAGAAATGTAATGGAAAGTGAGTTGAAAAAGTTAGTAGAGAGTGCGCCTTACTTTTATATATTGGTTTTATAATGAAATGTGAGTGAGAATGAGATAGTGGAATATGAGGTCCACTACTAGAAATGGTAAAAAGTAAAATGTGACAAATTTTGTGGGACGAACGGAAATAGAAAAATGTGACAAAATTTAAGCGACGGATGGAGTAATAAATAATTAGAGTGAAGAGAGTGTAAAGTAGGAGAAAGAATAATTTAATTAAGACTTTTCTCTATATTATTCTCTCTTACTTTACCGTCCTTCTACTTTAACTATTTATTATTATATTTATAAAATGAGTATAGAAAAGAAGCGTGACAAACTTTTACAGATCACATGAAGTAGTAATTGTTTTTATTAAATCCTACTCCCTCCGTCCCAAGATATTTGACTCGCTTCTTTTTCGCACTCGTTTTGAAAAAATAATATAAAATAGTTAGAGTGGAGAGAGAGTAAAGTAAGAGAGAGAATTATGTAGAGGAGAGTCTTCTCTACATAATTCTTTCTGTTATTTTACTTTTTCTCCACTTCAACTATTTTATATTATTTTTCCAAAACGAGTGCGAAAAAGAAGCGAGTCAAATATCTTGGGACGGAGGGAGTAGTATTTTTTAATATTTGATTTTTTTAATCAAAAACGCCCTTTGTGGGCGGGAGGTTTAGGCAGACCTCCAACCCGTAAATAATATCAAAATAAAATGTTCTACCAATATGATCTTAGTCCAAAAGTGACTAGGATCTAAACAAGAACATGAAGAAGCCAAATAGAGGTCCCACATGTCGAGATCCTCCATACTATCAAGGGGAAATGAACTGACATTATATATATGAGGGAGAAACGAAAAATTATCAAAACCAGTACGGGTGCATACTGCATAGATTAACATGTGCAGCTGCCCACAAATACCACTGTCATTGGCAATTTGGCACGTATATACAAGAATAATGAAACATAGATAATACACACAACATTAAATAAGACATAAAATAAAATAATGAATCTAAACATCTAGGCTAGTGGCTGGTGGTAGTTGGAATTTAATATGGGCGTTACAACGAACATCCATTCCTCTTGATTCTGACGACCTTTACCCCCAAAAATCAACTTATAAAATATTTAGGTCCACATTTATCTTTTGGCTTTTGACTTTCTCGTACAATCTTACTCGTATTTCATAACTGATCAGGTGAAACATCTCTAGAAATTTATTTAATACTTTATAATATTCATGTTATTTTTAGTTTACCTATATATTTACTATATATATTTGGATAAAAGAATACGCACTAATTAATATTGCCGATATTCATTTATTCAAAGTTCTTTATAACATGGCAGTGGATATGGATATGCACGTTGGAGACTGATAACTAGTTACATTTAAAGCAGTAATAGCATAAATAAGAGATGATATAAAAAAAAGTATACTACTTTGGCTTAGGAAACTGGAGACTGCCATAGATATGACAATTATGAGCATAAAAAACTGTATATATAGTTTTGGTTATATTTTACATTTTTAATTAGTAATATGTATATATTACAATATTATAAATATCGTAGCAAACATAAAGTCTTAGGTATAAAGCAGTAAGTGAATGATTAATACTACTAGATTTTATTCAAGAAAACTTAACATTCTCCGTTATACATACGCATGACAGTTATATTTAATATTTTCTCATCATCGATCTTATCTCTTGCCAAATATGCTCATATTGATGGTCTTAATATTCACACAATACATTGTAGTAGTGTTTAAATATCACATAATATTCACTAAAAACTAATGGCATAAATATTTGAAATATTCGAACTGGGTTTTTTCTATTTTTGTTCTAGAATGAAACTTAGATTCCGTGTTTGTACTGAACTTTTTTTATTCCATATTTGGGAGAGACGCATGACCCTCATGCGTCTCCTTTTAATGAAACACATGACGATTATGCGTATTTGTGAGAGACGCATGAGGGACATGCTCTCTCAATTTTTTCGAATTGTGAGATTGCAAGTGGCGTAACACCCAACCGGGTGATTTGCACAAAGACGCATAATCGTCATGCGTTTCATTAAAAGGAGACGCATGAGAACTCCCAAACACGGAATAAAAAAAATTTCAGTACAAACACAAAATCTAAGTTTCATTCTAGAACAAAAAAAGAAAAAACCCTATTCGAACTATAACGTAACTACTATGCGCTTTCAACTTCAAAGTACAACCACTCTGTCTGCTGTTTCGAGTCGAATGACTGTGTTGTGTCAAAATTAGGTGGCATGTTGTAATAATGTATGTTGTCGTGCTCTGTTGCCTTCATATTTGGTCGGGGAAAATTGATTGGATCTATTTAGAGATGCCCACCGGTTCCGGTTCCGGCGGTTAACCGCCGAACCGGAACCGTGGCAATTTTCCCGAACCGGAACCGTCGCAATTCGGGTCGCGGTCCGGTTCAGGTTCAAGATATTCCGAACCGGAACCGTCACCGAACCGGTGGTTCGGGACGGTTCGGAACCGGCGGTTAACCGGCGGAACCACCGATTCAGGCGCGTATATCAAGGCATCGGGGATGGGGCCGACGGCGGCAGCTTTTCAGCTGCAAAACCGGCCGGTTTCGGCGGTTTTTTGGCGGTTAACCGGCGGTTAACCGTGAAAACCGGCAGTTTTGCCCGGAAACCGGCGGTACCGGCGGTTTTCCGCCAAAACGCCGGTTTTCTGAAAATTCAAATTTTTTTTTTCAAATTTCAAATTCGAATTCTTCCATAAGAGTTTCTCTCTTCAATCTCTCAATTCTCTCTCTTTGTCTCCAATTTCTCATTTGTGCTATTGTGCTTCCATTTAATTACGCAAGTGCTACTCTTATTACGCATTGTTATACACTTATACTTGTTCCCGTAGTTCTATAAGTTGTCTTTCTTTCTCAATTGCTAAAATAAAAAAATATATATTATTCCATATTTCTACATTTCTACATAGCAATATGTCTTCATCCCGAGAACTACGTGGGCTTTGATTCCTCAATAAAATTGTGGATACGTAGTCAACTCAACTTAAATTTGAAAAGTTTAACTTTGAAAGTTTAAGTTGAGCTCAAGCCCTTTTCAATTTTTCCCCCCCATTTCATGTTTTTTTTATTTACGTTCCCGAGTCCGACGACACTTGTAAATTATATTACATTATTGTATGTTGTATAATTGTAGTTGTATATTTATTGTAAATTGTAATGTATCGTTGTCTGTTACAACTCAAACTTAATAAAATTGATATCATTTTCTCCTTATTCGTTGTATTTCTATTTGAATTATACATTATCTTGTACTCTTGTTCCAAATTGTTGTATAAATCCAAATTTCAAATTTTAAAAAAAAAAATCGAACCGCGAAACCGCCGGTTCCGAACCGGAACCGCCTAAACCGCCGGAAAAAGCGGCGGTTCCGAACCGGAACCGGAACCGCCGGTTTTCGAACCGGAACCGTGAAATAGCCTCTCGGTCCGGTTCCGGTTCCGCCTTCAACCAAACCGGAACCGGCGGTTCCGAACCGGAACCGTCCGGTTCCGAATCGTGGGCATCTATTGATAACATAAATCTCTGCATCTATTTTACTAGCATTACCAATAACTCAATATCACTCTATAACAAAACTTTAACTTGTCAATTGTTTTCTGTATATATCATTTCAATGCTTCTATAATTAAATGTATGAGATTATCTCAAACTAAGTCTCATCTCCATAATCAATAAAATTTGTAAAGAAAGCTTTAACTCTTATAATAAAGGTTAAAATTACTTAAAGACAAAGTATTGACTGTACTTTTAATTAATAAATTAAGATGTCCATACCCAACTCCCAAGCCCCAAACACATAAAAGAAGTAGGGGAAAGGAAATAACAATGGAGGTCGTCGGGAAAGTTGCGCTGCTTGAGGGTGAATCATGGGGCGGAGTTCCCGATGCAGTAGGGTCTGGGACAGCGGTGGGGTCGGCCGACCCCACCTCCATCTACCACGGTGATAATAATCGTCTTCCAATTTGCATGCATCGATTGGTTGTAATAACAGTCATAATTTATCATAATACGCTGCCACTAGGGATGTCAATCGAGATAACCCGCTCGGGTACGGGCCAACCCACTTGGATTGCGAGACTATTTGGGTGCGGGCTATTCGGGTTATAAATTTTTCGGATCATAACTTTTCAACCCTACCCTTAACCCGCCGGGTTTTAGGTTAACCCAACAGACTATTCCGGTGTAAAAACTTTCAAAAATGATCTCTTGTAATCAAATTTTCCTCTATAAAATGATTTTAAATTTTAGATTTTTTTTTTCTTCTTAGTTTTAGAATCATATAAAATCTTCAAATTTTCATAGTTTTCTTCAATAATAGTTGGAAAGAAGCCTTTCATCTCGATCAACTACAACATAAACAAAGATAAATCAAAATTAAACCAATCAATTTGAATTAAAACTTGTGTTCGTGTCATTATTTTGGCATTGTTTGTTATTAATTCTGTATGAAAATTAAAAATCGTATCTTAGATGAATTATTATTAAAATGATAAATATATATAGATTTTGAGGGGTTAGTTCTTAATTTTATCTTGATTGGCAGTAGTAGCAGATGATGGGACGATGGAATAATGAGGTAAGGTAGAACTTGAAAGTTGATAGTGTGGGATCGAGTGAAAAAGTATAGAAATAAGATTGAAGAAGACTAATGATTGTGCCATATGAAATTCAAGAATACAAAAAACCCCTAAAACTTAATATTTTTTAAATAAAAACATGCAACCCGTCAGGCCAACCCGTTTAACCCGCCAACCCATTCGGGCTAACCCGTTTAGCCTTTTTATATTCGGGTTACAAAATTACAGTCCTGACCACTAATTTTACAGTACTATTCGGGCCGACCCACGGGCTTCGGGTTGGATTGACATCCCTAGCTGCCACACCGTAAGATTGTAAAAAATAAGATAAAATGATTAACAAAAAAAATAATGAATATTAGGTTTTCATGCCATACCCAAGGTGGTGCAGTGGACCGTGGCTACAGTGGTGCAACGACCATGATCGACCATCGTGGCCATGGCGTTGACCGACTGTGACGACTATCGTAGGTCTGTATTCTAAGCTTAAAACAGTTCAAAAAAATTCATATTTCAATATATCGTAATGCTTTGTTATACATTCTTTAAGTCAACATATTCTCCTCCCCTCTTTACCATTGTTCTCTTTTGATTTCTTTTAGAAAAAAAAGGGTCATAGTAGGAAGTTCTTTTTTATGTGATTTTATAAGAAAATTTTATTTTACATATTCAAGAAAGTTCTTATTACCGTTAGGATATTTATAGGAATTTTGTTGAAGTCTTTCTATGTACGTGTAATGAAGTTAGACTGAAACTGAAAAGAATCGCAACAAAACTTGAACGCAGTTGTTTTCTTTTATTTTATTTTTAAGTTCTGATAGTGTTAAGAAATGTAGGGAAAAAAGGACTTTTATGATAAAACATGAGCTGCAATTCCCTTGCATAATACCCCATCCATTTCATAGTAGTGGAAACATTTCTTTTCGGCACGCAATTTAAAAAAAAATTTGTTAGCGGGTTAAGTAAAAAAAGAAAAAAAGTAAACAATGGAAAAGGTTAAGAGATGAAGAGAGAATAAAATAAAATAGAGTAAAGTAAGAGAGAAGAAATGTGTTATCTTTTATTAGAAAGTGAAATGACTTCACTATTATGGAACGTACCATAATGACTCCATTACTGCGGAACGGAGGAAGTAATAGTTAGAAATTTATAAAAAAAATTAACAAGTAATCGTTCATACCAAGATCTTTAATAATGTTGAACATATATATTTAATACTTCCTCCGTCTATATCCATTTATGACAATAATTTTTTGGACTTGGATCCTCTGCTATGACAAAATACACAGTAGGGGGTGTTGTGCACATCATCACCTTCCATTTATTTTTTATGAAGTTATACAATTTTTTTTAATTCACAAATTAATGGTGGTGATCTCCACAGCATCCCCTACTGTGCATTTTGCCACAGCAGGGGATTCAAATCCCAATTTTCTCCTTCTCTTTACTTTATCATATGGGTCCTACCACCCACCACATAATTTCAATTATTATTTTTTTTTCTCTTCTTTTATCCACTATCCATTTTTAACTATTTTTTTTCTTTTACTTTTATTTAACCAATTACTACATTCATTAAAATTTGTGACAATCTTAAATGGCTTATTTTTTTGGATAGTGAAGCATAAAATTGATAGAGTAGTAAAATGATAAAGATAAAAGGGCTAGTAGATTGCTAATAGTTAAGGAAATGAAACATATTAAATCAGAAATAATGAAATAAGATTATTTTTTTTAAATGAGTGAATGAAAACAATCAAGTATTGTCAACAGATTCTCGTTCTCATATTCCCGTGCTGTTACCTTTTCCACATCAGAATTAGGACATTTAAATTAAAAATTCCAACTCAACAAAAACTCATAAGCAAAGCATACAAACTCAAAAAGAGAAGAGATTTTCACAAGATGGCACATATAAATATTAAACACAATAATAATCATAATTCGCAAGTCAAGATTTATCCTTGGATTAAAGAAACCTTCTTTAAGAACATATTCAAAGGGCAAAGGTAAATTGAGAAGGTATATTTCTCATTTACCTTTTCAAAAATGTAATTATATCTTCTTAAAAAGTAATGGACTCCAATGGAAGAGGTAAATTAAGAAGACAAACAAAAATAACTAATTTTTTTACCTTTTCTTCCAAGAAGAGGTAAAAATATCTTCTCAAAATAAACAAAGGTATAATACCCCTAAATACATTTTCCATTGGAGCATGAAATTTTATCAAGAAGAGGTAAATATGGTAGTTATTTCTCCTTATCTCTCCATATACCCTTTCTCTTGGAGATGCTCTAAGTAAGTTTTAATCTCCCTTTTCCGCAGTGCTAATTATGAGAGCATCCACATCCATGCTCTTGCCAAAGAGCATGAATGTGGGCTCAGACCCATTTTTATTCATTTTTTACTATCTGCTCTTTGGCAAGAGTACAACACTCATATTCATGCTCTTCCGCAGGGACATGCTCAAGGGTCCCACCATTCTATTATTCAATTTAAATAAAAACATTTCCACAATATTAAAATGCATTAAAAATACTCAAAATACTATTACTAATTACTAAAAAAATTAAAAATTACATAATTCCAATTCTAAAAATTAAAAATTTAATAATTAAAGCCCTAAAAATTAAAAATTACATAATTTAAATCCTAAAAATTAAAAATTACATAATTAAATTAATAAAATAAAAAAACCACTACTCGTGGCTGAATTTCGCTCAAATGGATGATGAATGTGTAGCTATAGATGATTTTATGATTAAAAAAATTTCAAAAAAACGGTAATAAAACGGTTATATTTTTTGGAATCCGAAAATATATATATTTTAATTTTTTGTATTATTTTCGATTTAAAAAAAATGCCCACAGCCAATAAAAACGCGTCACGTCGCCCTACTCAGCGGCACGGACGTGCTCGACATATCGAGCAGAGCCGTGCCGTTAGCAAGAGCACAGCGGCGGACAGGGGCGTGCCGTGCCAGCGGTACGAACATCGTCTTCTGCATCGAGCACAGATGCGGATGCTCTTGAGAAATCACATGTGGCCAATATTAAAAACAGAAGCCGACACATCTCCTGTACATAAAAATAAATACAAATTCGTTCCATTTTAAATTATTTTAATAAGTTTATGAGCAGATTCTCTGACTCTAGCTGAACAATATCATCGTTTTATTCTCCTGTGTGTCTTTCAATTCGTTAAGTTCAAGAAATCGCGGTGTTGATGTTAGAGCAGCCTCCCTCCAAATCAGTTAAAGCTGCCTTTTCCTCAAACAGTTTTCCTTTTTCTGTTTGAGATCTGCAACTCTTGCAACATCCAATTTCTCAAAAAGTTTCCAACTGGGCCTTCTCCAATTCTGCTTCTGGTAGTTTTTTCTTCATCATCTCTTGATTTTGTATGATGTTTCTCGATAAAGATTCGATTTTTATCTTTTGAACTAGAGTTTTCTCCTGTAGATTGAAAAGCATGTGAAGATTTCTTTTTTGGTTTTTGATTTCTTGTGTGGGGAAAGCGAGAAATTTTGTGTGATCATTTGTGGGATGGTTGTTGTTTACTTGCTACTTACTACCCTCTTATGCTCAACAATGAGAACATGGGACACTTTTTTTTAGCTGTCTGTTTTTATCTGTCTCATACCGAAGTGATTTTGCTATTTTTGTGGTAGGTAGTTATTGTATAATTACAGCAGACTTTTCATTAATGAGTGTGTATTTGATTATCTAGGGCCCTTCTTGTTTTGTCTTTTAAAGAAATTCAAATTTCTGATCTAATGTGCTTGAGAAAGCAGCTATCATTGAATTTGCAGTGGTCAAATTTGGTTTCAATCTGACTATTCAAGGCATGAAAAAGCAAGCTTTACTATGTCAAACTGATTACTATATGATTTCTACTTATTCTTATGGTTATGGAGATTTCATTCGATTCTTTGTAATTTTGTGCTCTTTCTTACCAGGAAAAATCAAGAAATTTATTTTGTTAGTTGCTAAAACTTAGTTGGTGATTCCTTGCTTTCTTGTGGGATATGCGAAAATATGGAAAGGGGAGGCCGTATCTCGGATTACAGAAGCCGGTTGGAGAAGACACTGACATCACCTGAACTTATGAAAGAAGAAATGGTTCATGTCCTTGTGAAGAATCAAATTTTACAGACGATGGATTCTCAGTCAGGAGGTTTGTTTATCTTGATTCTAACTGAATTTCCTCATATTGCAAGTATGTTTTAACTTTAAAGTGAGGTTTTATGCTTTAGATATGCTGTTACATTTGCAGTTTGTGCTTTGCAGAATACACTGACTGTGCGATTGAAAGGAGAAGCAACGAAGTGTTTAAGTTCCTCTGTGAGCTAAGGAGTGCTTCCACAAACGATTCAAACAGCAAATGGAAAGTATGAAATCATTATTGGCATCAGTTTTTCTCCTTCAGTTGCATCTTATTCTCCCACAACATACACTTCACATTTTAAGAATAAATCATCGTCGTGTAATGTGTATGACCATTGTGCTTTTGAACAATTTCTTGCTTTTGAGTTTTGACTCCCAACAAACATCATGAGTTTGATATGGAATACTTGCTATTATGCACAACTGGGGAAACATCTTTGATAGTCTTGTCTCTCTATAATTATGTGCTCGTTCTCTGTGTTTAAAGCTTATTATCAAGTCATTTGTTCAATCATGGGACGATGTACAAGCTGTAATGCCAAATTTCCAGGTAAAACAAGACACTGAGGAATTACGAGTTATGTATCGAGAAGGACCAGAGGGAACCCCCTTCCATACACTACTTGCTGAGGGCTATGTGGATGGGCCAGTTGATGTTTGTAAGCTTGCTCATAAGCTCCCTTCTAATAATTTGTGATTTTCACTGCAAACTGAAACTAGTCGAGGATATTATATACTTGTTCATACTTACTCTGAACAGCTTTCTTTGTATGTAACAGGTCTATGCATTTCGTCAGATGCTGACCTTTACAAAAAATGGTAAGAGAAAAAAATGACTGTGTTACATCATTTTTGTGAAGCATTCTTGATTTCTTGTGATATAATTCTCACATCGGTTCCACATGAAAGTGTGGAATGACATACATTAGATAGTAATTATTCCACATACATTAGATAGTAATAGGGTTTGTAATGTTGTTCGCGAATCGCGATACTTTAGTACTCAATCAATATACTCAGCAGCTAAGTTAACTTCATGATATCAACTCCAGAATGCTTTAGAAAAGAGAAAATTACTCGAAAATGATCCTCTGCTTGTTAATTGACATAAATCTCTCACTCTACCAGGTGGCCTCAAATCACAGTTCCTACTTTCAAAGTTGCTGCATCCCATCGTGTCCAGAGAGTTATAGATGGCGAGCAGACAGCAATAGTGAGGTATGCGCTACAGAAAACTCAAATCTCGAGCTTATTACGCCGCATTTCAGATATTGACATGTATGTAAATATTTGGAAGAAAGGATGAAGCTTTCATGGCCAATGTCAGGCAGAGAAGTTATAGTACATTATTTTACATTTGAGTACTTCAAAGACGGCCTTGTCGTGGTGATTCTTAACTCGGTAATTTACAACATTTTTCTCTTGCTCCTGCTGAATGAAACATGCTTCTCTATTGAATAAAATATGATGAAATGCTTGTCAGATCTCTGACTCGGAGACCATCGACAGAAGCACCCATGGTTTCACCAGAGATGGGATGCCAGATGTAGAGGGTGCCGTGAGAATGGATCTCTACGGAGGTTTTGCTCTTAAAAAAATCACTGCTGATAGAAGCTTCTTTAGGTAAGCATTATGATGTCTCTTTTTTCTTTTGCCTAATGATGGAAGGTTCGAGTCCTGTAGCTCCTAGTGACAGTGCTTTCAAAACTGTGCAGAACGATAGCGAATCTTGATATGAAGCTCGACTTTGTCCCTCCTGCATTCATCAATTTTGTCGCCAGGCAGCTCGTAGGCAGCGGTTTTAAGCTCTATAAAAAGGTTATTTTGAAACTTCTTCACAGGTTGATGGAATTGAATCGTATCCTTTGCTTGCTGCCTAATTTTTCCCAGTCTTGCAACAACTGCAGCAAGTTGCTTCTGCGAAAGGCAGCGTAGAAGTTCAGGAGGCTTTGAAAGATCCGCTCTATGTTCGTGTACGTGAGGCTCTCTATAAAGAAGACGCGTCTCCTGCTTCGCCTATCTTGGAGAGCGCACACTCCAATCTTGAACAACAAAACAGTGAATCATTCCAAGACAACAACTCTACTAAGGAAGATAACACTTTTGATGAACGCACCATGGATCCCAATGCCATGGGTACAGACGCAAGAGACAACAAAGTTCTCAATGAAATCGAGGAGTTCAAGGGAAAAAGCTCGGAACTGCTTGATAGTTTATCTGAGGAGAGCACAGTAGTGGTTAGGACTGACTTGATGGAAGTTAGCAAGACTAAGGATCCCAACAAAGTTCTCAATGAAATCAAAGAGTTTGAGGAGAGAGGAGTAGAACTGCATAATAAAGTAGCCGAGGAGATCACGGTAGAGGTTAGGACAGACACAATGGAAGTTAGCGCGACTGAGGTGGAACAAGGCCATGAAATAACGGAACATTTTACATGTAATGTACAAACTAAGGTTAACATCAGCCCTGAGGTTCAAAGAGCTTTAGGAACACTGGAAAAGGCCATTTCCATATTCCGGGAGTACAACAGTAGCCCTGTTCATGTCCTCAACAATGGAGATATGCTGAGCTCGGAGAATGATGCTGCGACAGAATCTATTTCGTGGGAAGCTGACGAAATAAGGAAAAGGAATCTAGCTTGCGTCGAATCATCAAACCAAAGATCAGCACAAGTAGCTGTCCAAACTGCCAGAAGCAGCTCTGACAACCATAATTCAAGGTATCTTTTTTCGATTGTTTGCCACTACTTATACAACGTGAGGTGATTTTTGACATGAAAATCGGTTATCTCAGGCGGTTCAACTCCAGCACGAAGGAAACAAACCAGAGCAAGATTGCACCGGATGAGGATGGCATGAGGCTGTCTCACAATCGGAGAAACGTGTCAATAGAATCCGAGAGTGCAAAAGGAGATAATCTGGTGAGTACAGAAGCAAACAGAATGAAAGGAGGGAAGAATAAGAAGTCGAGGTTTTGTTGCTTAAATTTCGGTTCTTGATAGCTAGTGAACTACTGCAGGAGTTACGAAAACTCGAGCTCTTATAGGTTTATGTACATTATTGGCTTTCGATTTTTTTCTGCAGCTGCAGCATTTTCACAAGAATAGTGAGGCTAGGGAAGAAGCTTTGGCTGTTTCATTCAAGATTTGTGTAATTTTATGTTTAGTTTAGTTTGGTTTATCCTAACCTCAGTACGCAGGCAGAAGATAAATAAAGAGCACTTTTTTTTGTCTATTATCTATGTATTGTAATGGATTTATTTTAATTATCATTTTCGCTTTGCCAATATATTGTGTAATATCAACAAGTTTAGGCAAAATTCTCGAAATAAGCATATTTGGAAATGTGACGCTCTTTTTAGTTTCCGTTAAGGGCTAACTGAACATCCACATTCTCAGAATGCTTAACCCCCTTAAAATAGAATAAGGGCAGATACTCATTTTTGTCCCATTTTGCGAAATCCTCTCTAAATTTTGACCTCTTTTCGGCCAATTGCTGTAGATGTCTCCAGCCACCTTCAAACCAAGGTAGTTTGTACTCTCTCCGTCCTCTATCATGTGTCTTAATTTTTTTTATTTTCGTTCGTCCCTTATTAATTGTGTCATTTCACTTTTACTACTTTTGATAATGGACCTTACATCTATAATCTTATTTCCTCCTCATATTATATTATAAAACTAATATATAAAGCATGACTCACATATCACTAACGTTTTCAACTCATTTTTCTTTACATTTCTTAAAACACATGTCGAGTCAAAGTGGAATACATATTGGGGGAAGGGGGACTATGTTTTGTTGATAATTTCTAGTATCAATTTAGTACATCTTCGGTAAAAAAAAAGTAGTCCACTTTTGCATTAACAATTTTTCTATTGTTATGGGATGGATGGAGCATTAAAATTCATAGTTTGTAGTGAGATTAAAATATTACTCCCTTCGTGCACAATTTAAAGATTCATTTTGACTTGACACGAGTTTTAAGAAATTATTTGACTTTGTGAAAAAAAGTAAATGCAGAAAGTAAGTGGAATGTGAGGTCCATTTTTAATACTAGGCATGTCAAAATGGGTATCGGGTATTGGATACCTGATATCCAAACCCGAAAAAGTCGGATAATTGAATACCCAAACCCGATTTTCGGGTACCGGATTGGGATCGGATAGTGAGAATTTTAGATTATCGGGTTTCGGGTTACCCGATATCCGATCGGGTATACCCGAATTATCCGATTTGTTTTCTAAAATTAATAAATTATGTTTTGATTATAATTAAATGTAATTTAATTTTTTAACTACAGTTTAATTAATACTTAATAGTTAGCGTATAAGATATGTAATTTAATTTTTTAATTACGTTTTAATTTCATTGACTTGTGATATTTTGAATTTTGAATCTCTGATGATGTTAGTGTTAGATCTTGATTCTTATGAATTATTGAATTGTGATATTTATAAAGGATGAATGTTTGAACTTATGAATTTTGATGTTATTGACTAATTGTAGATGGATAAAAGATGTTAATATGTATAACTTATGGATTTTGTATTTTTCAAAGTTTGCAGTTATTTTCTTTTAAATTCGAACTACTACAAGAATTTTATATTCCTAAAAGTTTGTAGTTATTTTATCTTAAATTCGAACTACTACAAGAATTTTGTATTTCTAAAAGGTTGTAGTTATTTTCTCTTGAATACTACTTCAACTTTGTATTAAATTTGAATTAAATAATATTAAATAAATTCTAAAAGTTTGTAGTTAATTTCCAAAAATAAAAAATAAAAAAAATCAAAATCACAATCGAGACTGCATACCTGATTTTTCAGCACTGGATACCCGAAATCAAATTTGGGTCGGGTATAGGGTATTGGATTTTGGGAATTTCGGGATCAGATACCCGAAAATTTCGGATCCGGTATTCGCAGGTACCCAATTTGAGAGGCCTATTTAATACTATTAGTTTATAATGGATTGTGAGTATAAAAAGTCATTGCAGGATGTGGTCGACGTACCAAAATTGGAAAAAAGCAAATGGTTATTTAAATATATTAATTAAATTTAATAGTTAAAAGTGTAATACTTGTAAATGTATGGAAATGGGCTCAATAAAACTTGTATTAAAGCCCAAGTCCCCAACCTCACTTCGTCTTTTTTCCCGTCTGCTATTCTAATTGCTTCTGCTCATACCTCATAAACTAATCATTCATGTGGATGAAGAAGTTTCTCCGAATCTCAGCAATTGTTTCTCGTGCAATCAATTCCACACATTTAACCTCTTCTGTTTCCATCGCTACTCTTCATGATTCTGCCATTTTCAGCTCTCCTCTCTCCTCCCTATCTCTCAGCAGCCTCCAACCAAGATCGTCGCCAAACCTAGCCAGTATCCTTTCCAGAGAAAATGCCATTTTCTTTGTAAAAGATAAGAGCCCTTTCTCCTCGCTCTCAGAGGACGCCAAACTTTTCTGCTGGAACTGCGCCACCAAGGCCGACGATGCGACCTCGTTCCTCTTCTGCCAGGCCTGTCGCAGCGTCCAACCGCTCAATCAATCCATCGATTATTTCCAAATTTTCGGCCTGTCAGTACTCTTTCCTTCTAAATCGCGATCGTCTCTCTATAAATTTATTAGGATTTTGGTGATTATCATATAGTGGTTTATTCATAAATTAACCTGCTTGATATTGGATAAATTATTTGCCTCATTATAATGTTCTACTATATGTTTATCATAGCCTGCAATTACTGTAATATTACACTGGAAAGAGAAAATTGAAAAGTGAAGACAGTATTGCGTATGGAATTTTGGATATTAGTACTATTTTAATTGCTCGATAATGGTATAATATTGGAGGAGAAGAGATAAGCTGTTCAGCTATGCATAATGATAATTTGTTGCTGTTGCTATTGCTATTGCTATTGCAGAGGAAGGAGATACAGTATTGAGGATGGGGAATTAGAGAAGAAATACAAAGATTGGCAAAAGAAACTTCATCCGGATTTGGTTCATTCTAAAACGCAGGTCAGTCTCACCCTGTGCTGTTTCAATTTGTTTAAAAAAACTAAATATCATTCACCATGGAAGATTCAACATCTAACTTGCTCCTTTTGAACTAGAGGGAGAGGGAGTATGCGGCTGAGCAGTCTGCTCGGGTTATAGATGCGTATCGCACGCTTGCTGATCCATTGTCGAGGGCAATCTACATCGTATGTTTTCTTTCAATATATCATGTACTTCACATGCTTACATCTCAGTTGTAGGTGTGTTGAGCAGGAATCACAAGAACTGATACTATTATATTTCTCAATAAGTAGCAATTAAAACAATATAAAGGAAATTTTTGGAAATTCTTGTTATGTTTCTGGACAGTGTATCTGCTTCCTATTTGCTTCTGGAATGATATTACTAGTTTAGGTATGTTCAAATGATAATATTAACAAAATTAGTTTTGTTTCCATCCCTTTCTCCTAATTTTTCAAATAATACACGTAGATGAAGTTGGAAGGTGTGCCAGTTGACGAAGAAGAAAGGATCACTGATACAGAGCTACTTGCAGAGGTAAAGTGAAGAACATTGAGACTTGTTATTCCTTTGCTTATTATGTATCATCTTCAAAAATCTCATGGAATGGAGCACTTGAGTTGTGTATGTGTGTTTGTGGGTGCATTTGTACAAAATTTTTCTGTGGCTTGGTCATATTCTGAAGGTGCTTGGAAGAACCATTTAATCAAAACTCAGTTTGTATTCGAGGTAGTAAAGATTGAATTAGGCAAATATTCAAAATGCTAAAGTACCGACTCTTTAGTTTTATTATGATTATATTAAGCGCATAAGGCTTGATCGACTAAATTTTCTCCTTGGCATTGTGATGTGACCTTGACATTTATAACTCATCTTTCCAATGATCAAAACGAATGGCTTGATGGGAATGGGAACGTTGGGATGTTTGACAATTTGGTCATATGAGCTGTACCTTTGTCATTATTTTTTGTGTTTGAGTTCAAGCGAGGTTTAAGGAGTCATACTCAAAACTCACTTTCTATGAATACCTTTGGGGATTGTTGATATAATTTTGGTTTAACTTGTTGAAGTGCAGATCATGGAATTAAGGGAGGCTGTTGATGAAGCAGAAGATGCTCAGACATTAAATCAAATACAGGCTCAGGTATGTACATCCCAACCGGTTACATGTCAATGACAAAAATCTCAGCTATACAACCTCTGAACACCATTTGAAATCTACTCTACATATCATTTTTTGGATCATTATTAATATAACAGTTGCTTTTTTCCAATTAAGATTTTATTAATGAGTATCATTAAGTTTTAACTAAATCTGTAGAGATATGTAGGAAATACTAAAGTAAGCATACTACTATGGATTTATGCATTGAAAAGGACATCCTCTCCTGTTATGAACATATATTCCACCACCACTGGGGTTCAAACTATTCAAACCCCAATGCTGAAATTTAAAAATCAATTTATAAAGTAAAGTAAAAGAGATAATAATGCAGAAGAGAGTCTCGTCTACATTATTTTCTCTCTTAATTTACTTTCTCTCCACTCTAACTACTATTACTCATTCCGTCCCAACTAAGTTGAGTCAAAACTTTTTGACACAGAGATTAAGAAATTGTTTTGAAAAGTAGGAGAGAGGAATAAAATAACAAAGATAAAGAGAGGATAAAGTATGTGATGGAATAAAGTAAGAGTGATTGGATGATATGTTTTTTGTCAAAAAAGGAAATGACTCAACTTAGTTGAGACAACCAAAAAAGGAGTAGGATTCAACTTAGTTGGCACGGAGGGAGTAATATTTTTCCAAAACCCGTGCGAAAATGAAACGTCTCATTTAGGCCCAACAAAGGGAGTATTAAAATATCTCATCCACCCACTTTTGCAGTTGCAAGAAAAATTGAGAGATTGGTCCAGGTCATTTGAAGATGCATATTTGAGGAAAAACTTTGAAGATGGTATGGCTTCAATTCGCAGAATGACTTACTACAAACGTGCCAATGAAGAAATTGAGAAGAAACTTTAATTAATGGCTCTATGCTCTCTGTGATGTTGTTTACGGCCACTTGTGTTATTCTTAGTAATAATTTATAATGCACCCTTGTATCCAAGTGCATGTTCAGTTCTGTATACACATTTGCTCTCATTTTGATTCTTTTATCTATTTTTTTTATTCCTTTCTATTTCGGTAGTATAGTTTTTTTAGGATCAATCAGATGTTCTAATATATATATATAGAGAGAGAGAGAGATATTTAACATTTTTAGTAGTATGGCACTTGCACATGTGTGGTCTTCATACTTTAAAAATAGCATCACACATCCTTAAATATTCTATGTAATATATTTAGGAGAATTTTTACACCACTGACTCGTGATCGTCCCGATTGGGCGATCTTCCTTCAACCCAATGCCTGATTCGGACGATTCCACTGTTTCGCATTTTGCATCTAGTTGAAACACTGGAGCAAGCATTTTCTGCCTCTAGCCTCTGGTTTGCCTCCTTGAAACGGATACACAATCTCGTCAACTCACTTAAATAGGGATGATAACCTATGAAAAGAGCTATAAACCAATACAATATCCACGTTTATCATCATCTCATATGACGTGCGGGTTCATCAAAGGGTTGAGAGTTCAGAGGCTTGCTAGAAAGTCATCTGGATTCGCAGAAAGAGGTAGAACATAGATTCTAGAAGCTCTGTATGCATCATAAGTTCGATTGGGATTTGTCTGCCTTGGTAACATTGCACTTGTCAAAGTTAGTTAGTTCTACTCGAAGATGGAAGAGAAAATAAATGCCAAGGAAGTTGAAAAGAAAAAGAGTAAAATCATTAGTATTAATACATACTATCTCTATTTATCAAATCTCAGAACCCTGTTGTTTATGTTTGCTCACTCTCTTTTCTCTTCTTGTATTTGGTATCATGAAAGCTAAGAGACGGAAATAAAGCAACAGAGAAAGAGCTTCACTTTCACATATGCCAAGTTTACCTCATCCACAAAACGAAGCCAAGAAGGCAGTTTGAGGCTTATTGTGTGATAAAAATCCATGAGAGATGATCAACTTGCTTTTACTGAATATGACAACCTTATATCTTCAACAAAATATCTTCTTTAACAATATGTTTAACTCTATCTGTCTCTAAAAAATAGACAACTTTTGAATCGACACGAGTTGTTAAAGTAAGAGAGATAGAAAGAAAAAGTGACTAAAGTATTATTAGTGGAGAATGTGATTGGCCTTATTAGAGAGAAAAAAAGTTTCCTTAAATAGAATTAGTCTATATATTTAAGAGACATCCCAAAACAAATGTGGTTTATTTTTAATGGACGGTGGAAATATTACACAGCATGCTTCTCCCTTATTAAACTAGAATAAAACTGCGGCCTACATCTCATATTTCAAACAAAATGCATTCAGAAGAATGTTTTTGCATTTGTAGTTGACCTTATTTTTTTCTCTGACAGATACGTAAATACTTGTATTTATAAATAAAGATATCAACTAAAGGTCCAATATCTCATAAGCTTGGAAGGAACAAAGGCTTTGTTATGCACACGTCTGCTAATTCCCTTGAAAATGGTGGCAATTCATCGAGATCTCCCAAGATCAACAATGCTAAAGGAAGTGCTACCGCAAAGAAGACAATGATAAGCTCCCTTTGAGGAAAGTAAAGCGTAAGGAGACGGACGACCAAAATAGTGCAAATCATTCAGAGAAATTTGAGGAAAAACAAGATCATTGGCTTCACAAACAAGTAAAACAAATCAAACATTACTTCAAGCTACTAGCACGTGTTCCACCTTGTCACAATGCCCTCATAAGATGTATATAGTGTAATTTCATCTTTTCTTTTTCCCTCACTCTCTAGTGTATGTACATATGATGAAGATCTCATATCAACAAAAAATGCATCATTTACAATATGCTTGCTCAAAGTCTAAACTCTGCTCTACTATGTTGTGATTAAAGAGTTAGGATCCGAAAGGTCTTCTCTTAATGTTATAATGTTGGCTCTTTAGATAGGTGAGCTAAGTTTGCCTAAAGTGACTATAAATTAATCCCTAAAATAAGCCTTCATCTACTTCACCATTTTTCCTTACAAATTTCAGCTAGTCTTAAGCTTTGTCTGGACTCTTTTCATCTTCCAAACTCCTCAAAATTTTGCTTCTATACTTCTTTTTCATCTTTCTTTGATCACCCTCTTCTCCATACAACATTTCTCTGTCTCTTTTATTATTTTTTTCCCACTATGTTTTGCATATTTTTTCTTTCTCTTCTCTTCTTCCTCTTTTCTCTTCTTTTTGTTTTTCTTTTCAAGCATCCCTTGTACCCATTTCTTTAGCTAGCACCATTCTCCTTTCTTCCCTTCTTCACTTGATATACCATATATAGAACTTAGAAAACCCAACATATATGTTTAGCTTAACAAAGAAAAAGCTTTTAGGGTCAAAGTTGGCTACTAAAGGATAATAAATACGTTTAGAGCATGGATTAAGATATGGCTAAGAAGGATGTCCTAACGTCCTTTCCTATTTCTAAAGCCACTATGTAGACTCAATGAGACCACGGGCAAGTTGTAGAAACATATAACATGATTGATGATAAATCACTCATTAAAAGAAAATAGGCTTAATCCTCAAAAGCTATTTTGGCAATGGACAAAGCAATGAGCAATTCACTTTACGCAAACAACAATATAGTTCCAACTACATATCCAATATCTCCGAAGCTTAGAAGGAACAAAAGCGTTGTCATCCACACGTCTGCCAATTCCCTTAAAAATGGTGGCAATTCATCGAGGTCTCTCAAGATCAACAGTGATGAAGGTGCCCAAAAAGGCCAACGAGAAGCTCCATTTCTAAGCCTAAAACTCATAACTCTCGCACAACCACAAAAGTGAAGAGTATGG
Source organism: Salvia splendens (assembly GCF_004379255.2). Classification (NCBI taxonomy): domain Eukaryota; kingdom Viridiplantae; phylum Streptophyta; class Magnoliopsida; order Lamiales; family Lamiaceae; genus Salvia; species Salvia splendens. Next base: position 28,477,598 of record NC_056034.1, read on the forward strand.
AGACAAAGGACCAAAACAATGCAAATAATTCAGAGAAAGGCGGCGTCGTGTTGCTGGTGCACACGGGGCAGCCCGGCAGGTGAGGAAGGCGGCAAGGCGGTGGGTGAGGGAGAGAGAGAACATGCGCCACTTTTCATTAGGGTTAGGTCTAGTGTTGTATGTTTATTAATTGGACAAAAATTAGTTTGAAAGTTTAGTTTGGGCTTTTTTGTGTTGGGCTATAATATGCAATTTTTTTTGTTTGATCACATATGTACCGAACTTGACTTTGGCGAAATCTGACTGATACTGTTCGACAGGGTTTGCGGATTAAGGCCGAGAGTCTCTGAGCAGGTGGTGGGGTTTGAACTCGTGACCCCAAGGTCACCATAGCTCTGCGCTACTAATTGCATTACGACCCGTTGGTGCTATAATATGCACTTTAGTTATGTTTTAATTTTAGTCTTCTAATTTATTGGACTTTGTATAATAATAGCATATATTTTTAAATAAATTTTATTTTTTATATGTTATATTGAAGTTATACTCCCCCCGTCCCAAGATAAGCGACTCACATTCCTTTTTGGGACGTCCCAAGATAAGTGGGTCATTTTCTTTTTTGGTATTCTCTCATACTTTTTCTCTCTATTTTATTAACTCTATTACTTTATTCACTTTCCATTTTACTAACAAAACCCCATTTCCTTAAATCTCGTGCAGAAAAGTTTGTGCTCACTTATCTTGGGTTCGACACGAGTTTTAATGCAAAATTGGTAAAGTATGAGAAAGGTAGACAGAAAAAGTAAATAAAGTATTGTTAGTGGAGAATGAGTCTCACCTCATTAGAAAGAAAAGAGTTCCAAAATTTAAAAGTGCATATTCTTGTGGGACAGACTAAAAAGGAAATACTACCTCCGTCCCACAATAAGTGTCACATTTTGCCATTTCAGTCCGTCTCATAATAAGAGTCACATTTCACTTTTACCATAAATGGTAAGTAGACCTCACATTCAACAACCAATTCTACTCACATTTTATTATAAAACTAATATATATAAGTGGGACCCATAATTCACTAACTTTTTCAACACACTTTTCTTTACATTTCTTAAAACTCGTGTCCACATTAAACGTGACACTTAATGTGAGACGAAGGTAGTAGATCATATTCTTATGGGACGGATGAAGTAATTACTAATATATTTATATTTAAATTACTAAATATAGTATACATAATTAAATTGAGTTTGTTTTGATTTCTTCTACTAAATAATAATGTTGTTCAAGACTTTGACTTGTATTTTTTTTGAAGTTCAAAATGAAATGTGTATTTATATTTTCATATGTTGAATTTAAATTTTTTTAAAAAGTGAATATATTCCTTATGAAAACTTTTATTTTGGTATTCACATGTATGAATAATACTATCAAATTAGTATAAAGAAATCAATTGAGCATTAAACTGGAATTGACACTAGTTTGTTAAAAACTAGTTACACAAGCAATATTTGTGGCGGGAAAACTTATAAATTGTATACCATATACTAGGCATCCATTGACCACCCTACCAGGCCACGAGGGCCTAGTGGTTTTTAGGGTGTCCACTATAAGCCAGGCGCGGCTATAGCCCCGATCGGGGCTATCTATAGTGGGGAGAACGTCCGCCGCGAGGCAGACGAAATTTCCGGGGCGGACGGTCATCCGACGTCTTCCGGGCGAGGACGTGCCCGGCCTATAGTGGGGCGGTGCCCGGCGCGCCGATCCGGGGCGATTTTTTTAATTCAATTTAATTTACCTATAAATACACCCCATTCCATTCATTATTTTCACACCATTCCAACTCTTCATCACTCGAACTTTCTCTAACTAGAATTTGTGGACTGAAATAGACAATTTGTAATGTGACGCGTGGAATTCTCTGCTTCAAGAGGTGCAACACCAGGCCTCCAAGGAGGATGCGGCGCGCGTGGCGGAGCCCTTGGGCGATTACTCATCGGCGGACCATCCAACGAGACCATAGCGGAGCGCACCAGCGTCTAATGGCGGACTACTTTGTGGATAACCCACGTTATCCACCCGAGATTTTCCGCCGGCGATTCAGAATGTCGCAACGGCTCTTCAACCATATAGCGACGAATTTGGCGGAGCGTTACCGGTGCTTCACCCTCCGGCGTGATTGCGTTGGCCGGATCGGGCTGTCTACGCATCAGAAGTGCACCGCTGCAATCCGGCAGCTTGCCTACGCCGGACCAGCCGATATGTTCGATGAATACCTACAGACGGGTGAGACGACTAGCCTAACGGTGCTTAGGCAGTTTTGTAAGGGGATCCGGGAAATATTCGGTGGGGAGTTCCTACGAAAGCCCACCCCTGATGAGTATCAGAGACTGCTGGATATGCACGGTTTGATCCACGGGTTCCCAGGAATATTAGGAAGCATCGATTGCATGCATTCGGAGTGGAGGAACTGCCCGGTGGCCTGGAAAGGCCAGTTCACAACTGGATTCAAAAGCAAACATCCATCGATAATTCTGGAAGTCGTTGCTGACTACCGTTTGCGGATCTGGCATGCGTAAAATAAAAGGAGAGCAACTTTGAGCACCATCTCACAATTTATTTTACATAACTTTCAATTACTTTACTGCATTAAACATTGAAACTTTATTATCAAACGTGGAAGGCGGCGGTTACACAATTATTCAGCCATATTAGTAACGTTTAAGAAGAAATTATCTAATACTCCTACATAACTAATAAATATTTAAAAGTATGCCAAAACCTTATGAATATTTAAAACTATGCCCAAAACTCATCTTTTATATTTGTATAGATATAGATATAAATATAGATACTGTTAAAGCATTTAATTCTCATTTATACTAATTATTAGTAATTGATTTCTCATGAGTTACATTCCGTCTAGGGATGTCAATTTAGCCCGCAACCCGTGGGCTGACCCGAATAGCCCGCCAAATTTATAGGGTTAGGGCTGAAATTTCCAGCCCGATAAAATTACAGCCCGATTAGCCCGCACCCGATTAACCCGCAACCCGTTAGGGCCAGACCCGAAAACCCGATGGGCTAGCCCGGAAACCCGATAAAATTTATATTATTCTATTTGTTTGACTCTAATTCGACACTTCATTGATTATTTTATAATACAGATTACTGAAAAAATAACTTTCCATTTTATATATTAAATATATAAATTATATATTAAGTTTTTATTAATATAATAATAGATAAATGAATTAGAAACTTCAAATTCACTAAAAAAATATATTTAAATTTCTAAACATGCTTTAAAATTTCTTGATGTTTATGTTTTATGTTGCATAAATCTCAAATATTAGTATTTGATCATGTTAATATTTGAGTTTACGCATATATCTCAAATTTATCATAATTAAATATTTTACATTTTATAAATATAACTAATTTCCACCATTATTTATTGGATTGATCGCATGCGGTAGCAACCCGATTAACCCGATGGGCTAGCCCAAAACCCGAGCTTTTAGGGTTAGGGCTGAACTTTTATAACCCGAAAAAATAACAACCCGATTAGCCCGCACCCGATTGACCCGCAACACGAATAGGGTTGGCCCGAAACCCGGTGGGCTGGCCCGATTGACATCCCTAATTCCGTCTATATAAATAATCATTTTACATTTATTTTGTACCGTGTATTTTCTAATTATACTAATATTTGCTAGGGAAGAACTAAAGATGACATATAGTAACCGAAGTTGAATCGATACTAAAATTCTCTATTAACGCAAAATCGACATTTGTATAAGGTCTAGTTTAAATTCAAAAAATAGAGGAAGAATAACGTTTGTCTGAGTTATAGTTGCAGGTGCACAAAATAAATCTTTTACAATAGATAATTTTGTTGGAATATTATAATACTCCTAGTTTAACATAATTGATATATCGATATGAACGAAAATGGGAATCATAGTTTTCTCTCTCTGTGGAGTATTAGTATTTGGAAGTACGAATTTATTGCATAAAATATGTTTCCACTTTCGTTGTCATTTTATATTCAGCACGAATTGCACGTGAAAATCGCTTAGTAAATCTATATTCTCAAAGGCAAAGAGAAGTGATTTTTTTTAAAGTTGAATAAGTGGAAGTGGTTGTACCATTTGGTTAAGGTACAAGCACATATATGAGTATACGTGTATATTAATGAAAGTCATGCACTCGAGAAATCCTGTATACTTAGAATTAATAACATATTGTATTATTTATTTGTCGATCATTAATATATACTGGTATCACACCGTGCGTTGCACAATCCAGTGTAAAAGTTCGTCATAATTATAAATGATCATCACCATAACTATCATGATTATCAGATTATGTCTTTATATATTTATTTAAATTCAATTTTTTATTTCTCTGTATAGAATAGTTAAATATCATGAATAGTATCAACAGTTTTTTATTTATTAAATTGTAGTATTAGATTCTTGAAGAATACTAATTTAAGGATAGAAAGGGGGAAAATGGGGGGAGGCTGAGGCTGAGGCCTGAGGAAGAAAATATCCATATAATCTATCCTTAAACGATGCCTCTAACATTACCTAAATTTCCAAGAAGGAATCAATTTCTATAATCAGCCAATAATTACATAATTATACACGTTTATATATATGTTCATATTTGATCATTTGATAAGTTTATTAGCCGATATACACCCAATCAAATACTACTGCTCGTTAACCTAGCAAAAATAGTTGTCATTTTCATCTTCTTCACCAAATATTTATGCATCTTCTTCTTTCCAGACAACAAACATCTTCCTACCCAAGCTTTGTTCGTTGGCCAGTTCAACCAACGACATCTCTCCATTTTTCTATTCAACAAACAAAGAATCATTAGTATAAATGAAATTTTCAAAATTTGAAAAACCCATATTTGAGATTGCTATAGTTCAACACAATAAATCGTAGATATTATAGCACAAAAAAAGAAAAGAAAATAGGACACCTTTTGCGGAATGGTTGAAGCTAATTCAATCCTAACAATGAGCTGCAGTATTGTTAAAGTTGCCCCTAGCAAGAATGAATTTTCATCAATTCTTCAAGCTTCTTCGTTTGGTGGAACTCAATTTATAGAAAACGGGTAGCTTTTCATATTCTTTGTGACTTTAAGACAATATTATGTAGTAAATGAAATTAATAACAAATGAATTATAAGTTTTTTGACCTTTTAAATTACATTCCTTTAATAAAATCATTTGAATCGATAAATTTTTGATCAAAGTGGTCGTTTATAACTGCCACATTATAAATTAATTGCATAACTTTAATTCATACACATGATTCAAACAAATTAATTGGGTGGTAGTGGTGGTAAATTGCACTAATGATTTAATCTCAACAATGAATTGGTAATGGTAATAAATATGGTAAAGGTAATCTATACATATATAAAAGTTGAGTTTTGGTAGGTTTTGAATAACTATTTTATGCAAGGGATATGAATGCAATAAACAAATATGATAGGAATTCATTTGGACGGTTATAGTGATAGGAATTAAATTGGTTAATTACTTACAATCATGATCTTAATCATATACTCCTATATATTTGGACAGTTATTGTGACGGTTATTGTGATGGTAATTTATGTCTCTAAGAATGAAGAGAATGTATTTCTTTCAGAATGCAAAAAACTATGGCTTTAATTAATATAATATTTAATATTATGTCCTCCGTGCTATGTTTTCCTTTATAATTTTTTAATATTATTGGGTTAAATGTGTGATAATGGAAGGTGATCATGGGAGTCCTTTGGTTTTTCACTTCAAGTACCTTTATTGTCTTAATTTTGTGGTTTTATAGTGTGTTAATTTCATGACCTTCCATGTCCTTATTTTGTGGCTATAAAAAGCATGGAGTTGTGGATGGATTACACACTAACAAAATTATTCTCTCTTATCTCTCAATCTCTCTACATTTTAGTGTGTATTTCAGGAGCTTTGTATTACTAGATTTTTGGAGCTCAATCAATTTCGTTGATGCCTGGCGGATTTGAGCCGCTTCTATATGGTAAGAGAGTTTTTGAGGCAGATAGTGTGGTGTTTCTTTCATTTTCTTAACCTTTTCTGAAAGATAATATATGAACTTGCTTAATTTTTGAACATGCTGTACAGGTTACTCCAAATGCTCATTTCCAGAACGACCTTGGGCTGGATAGCTTTGACACTGTGGAAATTGTGATGGCACTCGAAAAAGATTTCTGTTTTGAGATCCCAGACAATGAAGCAGACAAAATCAACTCCATCAATCTTGCTGTTGATTTTATAGCTTGTCACCCTCAGGCAAAGTAAAACTGAAGCAGCTTCAGCTCCTATTTCGTTCTTTTCCTTCCTCCCTACCGAAACTAGCCTTCTAATGTTTGACTAATTGTTTCGTCAGAAAGAAAAACAAAAAAGGCAAATTATTCACATGTTGACATCCTAATAAATTATACTGATTTATGTAAATGTTGCTTTATACTAATATTTATTTTTATTATAATTCAACCTTTTCAAAATTTATATATATATATATATATATATATATATATATATATATATATATATATATATATATATATATATATATATATATATATATATATATATATATATATATTCTTTAATTTAATTTCATGTTTTTTTATCAGAAACAACCTTAGTGAGTCGTAATACTTGTGAATTTACTTTTTTTTTTTAATTTTGTATGAGGCAAAATTGTTGTTGCATATATGCGGTCATATTTGGTGTTTTGATTCTTTGTTCTTATTATTCCTTTATGAAAATTGTATGCGTTGTATATCGTAATTTGAAGAAAATATATATCGTAATTTTGAAAATAAATGGTGATGCATAACACGGGCGCGATACTATACATATATAAAGGGGGAGTTTTGGAGTATTTATTAAATTATCTTTAAGCTTAAAATATATAATTTCAATACTACAATCTAGACATTTAAGAATAAAAACTATTATATAGATATTGTTATGAATTTAAATATTTATTCATAGTAATAGTCGTTAATTTGTTTAGATTCTATAATTAATAATTGTTGATGCTTCATGCGGTAGTTGTTCACAATAAAACTGATTCACTTACTCTTTACTGTCAAATCAATTCTATATTTTAAAAGGCGTCCTATTAATATATATGATTCATACCCCTATCAGATTAAATTTAAAGTTAGTATAATAATAGCCATTGAGAAATGCAACGGTCAAGATCCCATGACCAAAAAATAATGAGGATAAACGTGAATATGTTTTGATATCATTCAGTTTGGAGATTCATGGCCAATTAGTGGAGATTCATCGCCAATAAGCGTTAAATTTGAAACGATTTCCCCACTAATTAAAATGATGTAATTAGGCTTCATTAGAAACTGATGTAATTGTGTTAAGTGATCAACAAAGTAAAATTACACTGGGAAGGATGGAGGATTTTATTAATATTTGGCTCATTTGTTGGTCATGATAAGTATATTTTAAGGTTAATGGTTTAGGATTTAGGTTTCGAGGTTTGGGGTTTTAGTATATAGGATCGCTATATTGCAATGAAATGAATCTCGATAATTTATAATTTCTACTAAAGTTAAGGGTTTAGGATTTAGGTTTCGAGGTTTGGGTTTTTAGTGTATAGGATCACTATATTGCAATGAAATGAAAGTTCGATAATTTATAATTTCTATTAAAGTTAAGGGTTTAGGATTTAGGTTTCGAGGTTTGGGTTTTTAGTGTATAGGATCACTATATTGCACTGAAATGAAGCTCGATAATTTATAATTTCTATCTCCAACAAAGTAAAATTACACTGGGAAGGATGGAGGATTTTATTAATATTTGTCTCATTTGTTGGTCATGATAAGTATATTTTAAGGTTAATGGTTTAGGATTTAGGTTTCGAGGTTTGGGGTTTTAGTATATAGGATCGCTATATTGCAATGAAATGAATCTCGATAATTTATAATTTCTACTAAAGTTAAGGGTTTAGGATTTAGGTTTCGAGGTTTGGGTTTTTAGTGTATAGGATCACTATATTGCAATGAAATGAAAGTTCGATAATTTATAATTTCTATTAAAGTTAAGGGTTTAGGATTTAGGTTTCGAGGTTTGGGTTTTTAGTGTATAGGATCACTATATTGCACTGAAATGAAGCTCGATAATTTATAATTTCTATCTCTATTATGGATTAATTATGATAAATTATTTTCCATTTATTTGTACTATATATATTCTGGAAAAAAATATAATGTGCCGTGCATAGCACGGGAGAGATACTAGTTAATATTGAAATGGTAATAAATATACATGATAATGAATTAGAACGTACTGGCTGTTACAATTTCATGGCTGATTATAAGAAAAACTTCCACCGCATTATTTGATCCAAGTTTATTTTGAAAAATGTAAGCTCAAAATGCAATATTATCAAATTGAGCCCATAATTTAAAAATATTTTAGAATAAGGACAAAACTTATAAATATTTCAAAAGAATGCCAAAACTCAACTTTTTTATATATGTATAGATGCCAATTGTTGAATAAAAGTCAATGAGTTTTATTAGCCCCTACCAAGTGGTAACTCCATTTCCATGTGACACAGCTCACTCTCTTGCTGATTTTGATTAATCATTAAATCACTACGCATTAAATTTTTTACATAACCTCCCTCAATTAATTTTGATCCGACCGATCAAGAGTCTCTCTACGGAGAAATATTTAGAATTACTCATAAAATATTTTTGACATGCATGTTGTGAGAATCTTCTAAATCGTTAGAATAAGTTACAAATGTGATATATACCGCATACCGTACCGGAAAGTACGGTATGACAAAATTTAATACCGATATCGTACCGAATTTTTGGTATACCGAAAATTCGGTATGATATTTTTTGATACCGTTACCATACCGTAATAACGGTATGGTAACGGTAACGGTATACCGAAAAATAATTGGTTTCTTGATTTGTTCATTTACTAATTGGTTTCTCGTTTGTTCATTATTTTTTGCTATCGGTAATTCGTCCGTCACTCTATTCAATTTTATATTTTGGTTAGCATGTTATCAAGTATCATATTATATTTGTTGTTGCCGATGATGTTGATCTTTAAGTATCTTTTAATATATATTTATGGATTATTTTGATTACATATATTCAGAATTTTATCCCATAATCGTGGTTAATGATAAAATGAAGGTACTTATTGATTATTTTTGGCTATTTAGACCAATAGTAGTAATAATTGGTCTTATAAATAAAATCTCCAAATAGATTTACAAGTGTAATGAAATAAAGATTCAATTTTTCCCCCTAAACTTTAATTTCAATCTATCATTATAAACATGCATACAAATTCTCAAAAATATTAACAAGGCACGGTCTTCCTTTGATTTGAATAACTTTTTAAAATACTAGCAAATAATATTTTTTTAATGTGAAAATACTAAAATTCAACATATATAAAAAATTTGGCTCATTTGTTGGTTATGATGAGTATATTTTAAAGTTAAGGGTTTAGGATTTAGGTTTCAAGGTTTAGGTTTTTAGTGTATAGGGTCGCTATATTGCAATGAAATGAATCTCGACTAGAAAGTGTCTCACCAGTACAATATTAAATTATTGCAACGTAAACTTGCTCCTACAGTTATAACTCAACGGTTAATTCATATTTTCACAGATTTAAAATGCTTTTTAATTGTAAGTCTGATATTTAAATGTCAAGACAGTTTATTAAAATGTCAACACAAATATGTGTTGAAATTTTAATGTGATCGTATTGACATTTTAAAGAAAAGGTAGCATTTAAATACACTCTTGTGTCTATGTGGGGTTAATGTGATTGAAAAAGTATAATCCAAAGTAAGAGGATGTCGAATATTCTTTCGTTTATCATTTCACAACTTTTATTTCGCAAAATGAAATAAATATGAAGAAATTAAAATGACCCGTGCATCGCACGGGCGCGACACTAGTTAGTAATTTAAATTGGACATTTATTTCTCTTTAAGAATTAAGAATGATTGATCAGTATCCTATTTATTCATCCTTCAATTTAAGTAGTATATAAAATAAGATAACATACAATGAATTAAACACTAATTAAACGATTTGATTCATTTTCAGCTGCACATATTTTTAATTGACATTTTATGAAGTGGGACGAAGAATAAAACAAAATTTTTAATTACTTTGTATATTTGGAATATGACATTACACAAAGAATCATATACTAAATGGTGTGAGTTAATACAAATTCTTTCAAATGTGCTCTGTTGAAACATATTCCCGATATCGTATTTCCAATCTTCTTTCGGTGTTATGTGCTATTGTGTTTATTATATTTAATAGGATGAGTTGATAAAAAAATAATTCAGGTTAATTTTGAATTTGTTTGAATAATTTATCATTTGAATGTTTAATTTTATTGTATTAATTGATGTATTAAAATTTTTTTAATATAATATATCTATAAATGTAATATATATTACAACATATTTAATATTAATATATATATATATATATATATATATATAATAATCTATCGGTATACCTGTATACCACGGTATACCGTGGATTCGGTATACCGCGGTATAGAAAAATTGATATTGTTACCGTACCGAAACACTACGGTACGGTATCATACCGTACCGGAAACTTCGGTATACCGAAAAATCGGTATTTTCGGTATTTTTCCGGTATGGTAAGTCCGGTATTACAGTATTTCGGTATAATTTCCCGCCCCTAGATACAGGTAGTGATAAAATGCAAACGGTAAATATTGTATAAACTCCAAACTATGATCTTGATTGTTGAAAAATGTCAACAGATGACAAAATAAGTAAATAACAGCAACAAAAAATGTCAACACAATGTCTCCGTTGACATTGTGTTGACATTTTTTGTTGCTATTATTTTGTCATCTGTTGATATTTTCTAACAGTCCAGATCATAGTTTGGAGTTTGTACAATATTTAGAATTTGCATTTGATCACATCCCTAGATATGGGTTATATTATATACCAAACTAGTTTTGAATGTTGAATGCCAACCACATCATTTTAAAACAACGCAGAATTCAGAGATTTAAAAATATTGACATCATCTTAATAATTTAAAAATCTGAAGTTCATTATACGTTTGTTATTAGTTCATTATAATGAACTTCAGATCCGTGATTAAGATTTAAGACTAGTTTAGTATTGATCACAACCCGATATTATACTCCATATGCAATAATTATATGGTTGCCCCTTTTTTGATTTATGGGTAAACCGGCCAGCACCCAGAGTGGAAAAGCTATGTTCCATCTACCACTTCTTGTCTTTTACATGTAACTAGTATCACACCCGTGCAATGCACGACACATTGTATTTGATTCTAAAATATTTATTATATTAAATTATTAGTTTAAATTTTTTTAAATTTTTTTTAAGTAATATCTATATGTCATAAGCATAATATATATAATAGACACAACAACAATTTAGTCTTGGACAAAATAATAATAAATTGAGTAAATTCAGAAATAATACCATACACAAACGTTGTAACGTTTGTGATAATAAACCTGAAATTAAAATAAAGTATGTATATCAATTTTAGAAAGATTAGAATTATAATAAAATAAATTATTAGTATAAAACAACGTTCACATAAACATATATAAATAAGTTTATCAATATAATAATTGTCCTTAATAAAGATAGAAAATATAAATTATAATTTAATTTAATCATCAATTTGATAATTTTATATTCATTTAGAATAAAGAACCCAAACCATAATCCTAAACACTAAACCCTAAACTTAAACACTAAACTCTAAATTTATATCATAACAATTGGGAAAAATATTTTTGACTTTCCTCACTAAGACATAGTACTATTTTATAGTAGCAATTATAGAGAAAATTGGATCCGTGGGGCACTCTACTACTATAATAACGAAAATATACCCATTTTGTTATTTCTCCCATCTATGGGAAAAACGTCACCCACATTGGCGTGTTATTAAGTAAAAACGCCAACCGTGTTGGCGTTTTACAATTTCGTTTTATTTTATGCAAATACAGTATTTATCGTAACACGCTCACTTGGTTGGCGTGTTTAATTAAAAAAACACCGTCTACATCGGTGTGTTTAACACATATATCACGCCCACTTAGTTAGCGTGTTTAATTAAAAAACGCCATCTACGAGATAAAACGCCAACCTGGTCGGCGTGTTACCGTTGAACCAGATATCAGTCAGATCTCTCCCAAAATCGCGAACCCTAATCAATTTCCCTCCCCAAATGCGAAAAACCTTAAGGAAACCCTTGCTCGGGTCGACGCAATCGGCGATTTGAGCGTGAAGATTTCAATTTTGGCTCATTCTTCCAAACATTAGTCTTCCTATTAGGTTAGTATATCTAAATTTTGACCAATATTTGATGGATTTTTATGATAGTATATATTGTAGTGTAATTAATAAAAATATTTGATGGATTGTTATGATATTATATATTGTATTATATCTAATTTTTGACCAATATTTGATGGATTGTTATGATAGTCTATATTTGATGTAATTAATATCTAATTTTTCACCAATTTTTAGCTCACTCTACATAATGATGAATGAAAAAATAATACATATTTATTTGTGTTTTACATTATTGCAGATAGTATGACGTGGTGTGTCAATTTATATTGGGGTGGAAAGATAATTCCCGGAGCAGTTATTTCATATGATCCTCATTTTTCAAAAGGACTCATTATGTTGGATGAAAGTGTTTCCTATGATAAGCTTGTGGAAACAATTTGTGAAAGGATGGGGATAAGCATATTTGGAAACAAAGTTCAAATAATATGGAAACGTACTATATGCGTTGGATCCGGAGTCACGTTTATAGGTACTCTACTAGAAGAAGTATGCATGCCACTAATGTTGAGTGAGAGTATGGCTACAGGAGGTCAAATTGAATTATTTGTTGAGTATTCGGAAATTACTCAACAAAATAGTCATCATGTCATAAGTTATGATACTGGTACGTCTACGAGAGCCCAAGAACCAAGTTTTGCTACAACACAAGATTTTGATGTTGGAGGTGTGCGTTTAGGGGACAGTGACAATTGTCATGTGGTTGATGACATTATAGGTCCTGATAAAGCCGATTTTCTTGATCTACAATCACCTTATGATTTTGAAGATGTAAACATTGTTAGTACAGACTCAGATGGTGATCCGTCTGATGATGAACAATTTGTTGATTCAAGACCATCCATTCCAGTTGGAGAAACAGTGGTTGGAGAAAGAGCAGTTGGAGGAAGAGTAGTTCCACAGTTCTCATAGCATGGAATGAACTATTTTCGCACCTTACCAGGTACATATGATAGTTTTGATCCAAAGAACTTTGAGGCTGCTGATCCCAGTGTGCATTATTGGAGTGAAAAAGATCCTAACAATGTCGGTTTGCATACTAAATTTAGAATGAAGTTGGAATTGAAGACAACTGTGACTTTTTGGCATTTAGAAAAAATCCGACAATATACAGTTGCTGAAAGTAAAGGAAAGAGATGGCATGCAATTTGTAAAGGAAGAGTAGTTCCACAGTTACCACAGCGTGGAATGAACTATTTTCGCACCTTACCAGGTACATATGATAGTTTTGATCCAAAGAACTTTGAGGCTGCTGATCCCAGTGTGCATTATTGGAGTGAAAAAAATCCTAGCAATGTCGGTTTGCATACTAAATTTAGAACGAAGTTGGAATTGAAGACATCTGTGACTTTTTGGCATTTAGAAAAAATCCGACAATATACAGTTGCTGAAAGTAAAGGAAAGAGATGGCATGCAGTTTGTAAAGGAAGAGTAGTTCAACAGTTCCCACTAAATCGTGCATAAAAACCGATCACATGAATTTGATCTATTTAGCTGATTATTTAGATAAATTCTATTTGCGTAATTTTCTCACATATCATGCTCATAACTTGAATTATAATCATGCTTTAGATCAAACAACCCCTAAAACATGCATACTACGGAGTTAGCCAATTTACCTCGTTGATTCACTGTTAAGAATCAAAGATGGCTTGCGTCTTCTCCACGTGAAGATCTTCAGAACTCGACCTCGGATCTTCTGACCGGTGTCCCAAACTGTAGACTGATATTTGTGTGGGCAAATCTCACCAGTGTACTAGGACTTAAATAACGAAGACAGAAATCTGCTCACGGAAGGAGAAGAATATCGATCCTCTCTCAAATCTGAGGTGGACGAAATTTTGTTATGGAAAAAGTGTGTTTTCTGTCTCCTTTATTCTCCTATTTATATTAAGTCACATATTGGGCCCAGTCAGGGATCTAAGGAAGAATTTGGACATGGCCTCACCCAATTAGTTTTTTACTAATTAAATTGAACCCACAATTTAATACAAGCTCATATTGGAATATTACAAGCAGCCACTACAGAAGTAATATTGCACTGCCTTTCCAAATCCGAAATTACAAGTATTCCAGGTTTCCTTTTATTTGTTTAATTCATTTCTCGCGCTTAAGATAGAAACATCCATTAATTAATTAATGTCTGCTATGGACTTAATTAATTAACATATTTTAATTTCCAAGAGTGGACTTAGCAAGAAACTCTTATTTATTATTCATAGAGTAATCAAACTCCAACTAGCTAGGTTCCGAATAATAAAACCTTGTTTCGAGCTCCTCTTGTGGATGTTATCAAACGAGACTCTCATCGCGCACGATTCAATATAATAGAAATCCTAGCACCGCCAGATAATGATCACCACTACCCAATATACCTGGATCGTTGGGTGACAAAAAACCAGCACCTTTGGTAAGTCAAAGTAGTAGATACTCAATATCGTATGCTCAATGCTAACGTACATTGATTAAGAAATTAATTATCAAGACCTCGTCTTTCAGTAGATAGCATAAAAACTTGTCTTGCTGTTAGATCCATTCAGTGCTATACCACTCCAACGTCATCATATTTCAATAAGGCTTAGAAATAATCGGACTGACATTGCAACCTTTCACGATAGGTAGTCTAGGCCTATCTAGGTTGTGAAATTCTTATTTTTCTTTGTTCAGGACTGACCGCGTACCTTAAATTGAGCGCAGCCCACAACCGGTCTACTAAAACAAAGACTTAGACTTTGTTATGTTCACTTATACATTTAAATATGCAATAAACATCCATTAAATGTAAAACATAACAACATTACGACAAAAATAATATGTTGCATTTATTGGAAAATAATAATTATAGTTTTATAGTATTCAATCACTCGAAAGGTGATTTCTAGTATACAAACCCTAACACCCACAGCGTGGAATGAACTATTTTCACAACTTACCAGGTACATATGATAGTTTTGATCCAAAGAACTTTGAGGCTGCTGATCCCAGTGTGCATTATTGGAGTGAAAAAGATCCTAGCAATGTCGGTTTGCATACTAAATTTAGAACGAAGTTGGAATTGAAGACAACTGTGACTTTTTGGCATTTAGAAAAAATCCGACAATATACAGTTGCAGAAAGTAAAGGAAAGAGATGGCATGCAGTTTGTAAGTGGCCACAAGGAAATCCGGAAGATAAGTCATTACCGAAATGTTTGTGGGAGTGTCGAGCAACATTGAGAAAGCATGATGAACACTGGCAAATTAGAGTGTTTAGCACTGCTCATACTTGTATGGGGGATCGCAATTATAATGGGCACGCTAATCTTTCGTCGTCCATGATATCATTGAGTGTTCGACATCAGATAGAAAACGATCCTGCCTACAAGGTAAAAGCTATTGTGGCGGATATTGAAAATAGATTTCATGTGAAAATTAGTTACAAGAAAGCATGGTATGCTCGGAGGACATCTATTGAGCTTGTATATGGTGGATGAGAGTGGTCATTCAAAGTTTTACCATCTTATTTGAATGAAATGCAAAGACAAAATCCTGGTACAATTGTCGAATGGTTGCATGATGACAGATTAAGCCACGGTATGAACAAGGTATTCAAGTACGTATTTTGGGCTTTTGGACCAGCTGTGGAGGATTTTCAACTATGCAAACCAGTTTTAACAGTTGATGGAACTCATCTACGTGGACGATGTCGAGGTAAAATTCTTATTGCCGTTGGATTTGATGCTAATAAGAAATGTTTGCCTATTGCATATGCCATTGTTGATGAGGAAACCAATGAAAGTTAGAATTGGTTTATTGAACGCATAAGACTTCATGTAGCAAAGCATGAAATATGTGTAATATCTAATAGGCATGTAGGAATCATAGATACAATGAATTCTCCCATATGGAAGAAGAACCTAAAGGTCATCACAGGTTTTGCTTGGTACATGTTAGAAAGAATGTTCTGCAGAATCACAAAGGTATCATGGTTAAAAGATTGGTTTGGAAAATGGGTATTGCTACCAAAAAGTGCAAGTTTAAGAAAAGACGTCGTTTACTTCGAGACGTCAACAACGAGGCTTTGCAGTACCTTGATACTGTGGATTTAGAAAAATGGAATTTGGCGTATGACAAAACAAAAGATGGGGTGAGGTGACCACTAATATGGTGGAATCTTACAACAACGTGTTGAGAGGCGCAAGAGAACTCCCAATCAAAGCTTGCATTGATATGACATTTTGGAGGACAATAGAATGGTTTAATGAGCGGTCAATTGCATCAAGACAGTGTGCGACACCACTTACCCCGTGGGCGCATGAAAAGGTGTGCAAAAATGATGCAAAAGGTCAATTACATAATGTGAGAGCAACAAACACAATTCAAGGATTTATGTGGTTCGAACAAGACGTCGAATTAGTGGAAAGGGTGGTAACAAGTGGAAGGTGTTATACTTGGAGTCGAACTGCAAATGTAAAAAGTGGCAGATGTGGAGACTTCCGTGTTCACATGCAGCGGCAGTTGCGCGGTTTAAAAATGACAACATGATATCACTTGTTAATCCCGTATACCACACAAGTATTTGGGTACACCAATATTCTGGGGTGTTCAATCCACTCAGACACCCAGATTATTGGGACGTACCTGAATGGACTTTGCAGTGTTCACGAACTCAGTTAATGCCTCGAAGTTGCGATCGATACCGTACAACTAGGATTCCTAATCAGATGGATGTCCGTGAAGCTGACCATCCACGAGCCCGACGCCGTTGTAAAAAATGCCGTCAACCTGGTCACGACAGGCGCAACTGTCCGACTTCTTGATTGTTTAGACTTATGTATTGATTACTATTTGATTACTATTTGGACTTATGTATTGATTACTATTTGGACTTGTGGTATTTTGTCTGGACTTATGTAGTATTCAATATGTTACATAATGTATTGCATGTATTGTATTGTGATGGTGGCTCTGCAGGGTATGTTAAACACAAAATGTTTCTACATTGAAACGCCAGTCTCGGTGGCATTTTTACTAACACACGTCATTGCCATTGGCGTTTTTACCTAAAAACGCCAACCAAGTTGGCGTGTTTCATAAAAACGCCAACCACGTTGGCGTGTTTCATAAAAACGCCAACCACGTTGGCGAGTCAATACAGAATGGTTGTATTGCGTCTACTAGAAACTCGGGCGATACATCAAAGTGTAAAATGCCAACGAGCTGGCATTTTTCGTGAAAACGCCAACCTGATCGGCGTGTTTAATAATAACGCAAACCTGATCGGCGTGTTTCTTAAAAACACCAACCAAGTTGGCGAGTCAATACAGAATGGTTATATTGCATTGTGTAGAAACACGCCTAAACATCAAATTGTAAAACGCCAACGGGACTGGCGTTTTTCTTAAAGAAGCCAACCTACTTGGCGTGTTTTGGTAAAAACCTCAACCAAGTAGGCGTTCTCTCGTAAACACGTCTTTCACGTTGGCGTTTTTGTCAGAATGTTTGGCATTAAGTTTCAGCCAACCGTTTCTACCCAATCCTGCTTATTCAATATATTGCAATCATTCTCACATCAAAAATATAAATAAGAATAGAAAGCGGAGTTGTAAAATTATCAAATATAAAGATTACAATGTTCACAAACACGAAGTTCAACTCAACAAACAAATAAAAATAGATGTAGTTTAGTTCAATCGTCTCGCCTTCTCCGCATAAACAGGCCACGGATCCCCTCCCCGATTCTAGAAGTAGGGAGTCTAGAGGGAGGAGTATCTTGAACAACAGCATTCTCTAAATCCACCCCAAAAAAGTCATCTCTCACTGAAGACCGAGGTGGAGAATGGTGGACATCACTGAGACCAATATCTTCACCTATACCACCAGTGTGGCTGACAGAATGACGACCTCGAACTACAGATCTAGGTGGAGGTGGAGGCACAAAATCTTCATCGGAATCATCTACCAAATGAGCATCCATTCTTGAAGATGACGACTCTCCACAAGCAGTTTTCTTCTTTCCACGTCGTTTCCCTTTTTGTCTCACGAGCATGTCAATGTCCAGCTCAGAGCGCTGGGAGGGACGGTAGTCCATCATCTCAGCCTCCCCAGATATCTGCAGACCATCTTCAACCATCCTCGAAATTGTTACCAAATCTGGTCGTCCTATCATATCTTGTCCACTTATAAAGTGACGTATTTTTTGAAGCGTCTTCACCTACAATTTTCAAAGTTAATTTCATTTCATTATATGAATTTAAATAATTAATAGTTGTTTCAATTTACCGCGAAGCTATGAGAAGATGTCGTTTCATGGAAGCCCTCTTGAGCATGCACGCCAGGTTTAGTTAAGTACACCACGGTTATTCGACGAAACCAATCCATATATTCATCAGTTGCAATAGGCTCATTTGAGTACTCCAGATCAGTCCACACCAAGTTGTGTCTATTGTCCCACTCCTGTATATGATTGGCGTGGTACTCAACCCAATTTCAGCCAGATATACCACGACGATCATGTTTCACAAAATCAGTACCGTGGAACCGGTTGAGGAGCGGGATATACGATTGGACAATCCCAAATTGTCGCAACACTCGTTATGGCAAGTATGGCTCAACCAAATTCCAGCAAATAAGGGTTGTGATAGACGTCCATATAGTAGACCGTCAACATAAATATCCGGCAAGTTTCGCATGACATAAGGCCTCCAAATAAACTACATATGAAACAAATTTAGTCAAAACAAATTCAATCAAAACAACAAACAAAACACAATTTAAGTTACATAAATTACTTGGTTGGCGTGCATTCTGGAGAACTGATCTCTGAAATTTTCAATGCAATGCCCGGGTGCTTTTACATATGACGCCGG
This sequence comes from Salvia splendens, assembly GCF_004379255.2. NCBI lineage: Eukaryota > Viridiplantae > Streptophyta > Magnoliopsida > Lamiales > Lamiaceae > Salvia > Salvia splendens. The sequence goes on from NC_056034.1 coordinate 28,496,881, forward strand.
CCACTCCATCTAAAAAAATTAAATTATGAGCGAATAACACGAAAATTAATGAAAATTATGCTTAAAAAATTAATTAGTGAACAACTTACGCGACTGCACATGGTGCGTAGTCTATACGCACGGGATTTAGCATCTTCGGTCTAATATTTGGGATTCTCTCCCAAGCCCTCAATTGTAACAAAGTACAAGCTCCCCCGACATCGCTCCTCCTAGCAAGGGCAGCTTCACATAAATTGTGGTACAAGCAAGCAAGAGTCGCACCACCCCAGCTATAGCTAGAACATCGTTCTACATCCATGAAAAATTACAAGTAGAAGAATGGAATTTTATTTCCGGAGGTGTTCGGGATCATCAGACCACCAAGTAAAAGCAGACAATAAACACGAGCACGTTGAACATATATATAGTGGTCTTGTTCATCACTCAACTCAATCCTTAGTTGATTTGATAAGCTTGTCTGTTTCCAAACCATTTCTTTCAACTCAACTGTATCTGGTACAAATCCAAGATAATCCAGAGAAAGTTGCATCCAATAGTTGACATCCTTAGTGGGGATTCTATATGCATTTGTATTTTTGTTTGTAATTTGTATACTTTGATACTATTGATAATAATTTAATTTAATAGAATAAATATTTGGATATAACAATATTTGTAGTATGAAAATAAAATTAAAATATAAAAAATACACAACTAATAATTATTATTCCAATTTAGGGTAATATAAACATTGAAGTCGTGATCATACATAATGAACTACACAATAAATAAATAAAAATATAATCTGATTTCATATTTCATCATGTTCTCAAATCTAATTTATTAAATTAGATAAATAATTCATCACAAATAAAGGTGAAATTTAGAATTCATTTATTTAGGTTAAAACGCGTGCATTCATCTTCTCCTTCAACCTCTTACGTCTGCCTCCATCATTCTCAGGTACACTTCATCTTCTCTCGTCATTGTCTACTGCTGACGCCATCGACTGGTTTGCTTCCGAATTTGAAATAAAAATCAACTACGGACCTATACTGCAAATTAAATAGAAGGCTTAATCTCACTGGAAAACGTGTTTTGGGTTGCCCTTTGAGATGCTCTTATTAGCCATTGGAAATAATCACTTATCACGGCTTTTCGTCAGTTTGCCTCTATCTGCATGCACGAATTTGAAATAAAAATCAACTGTACACCAATATTGCAATTTAAAAATATATTTACAGATGAAGACTTAAGCTCACCGGAAAATGCATTTTCTAAACCGCTGGAAACTTATTCATAGTTGCCAATCGCCGCCATATCTTATTATCTCATTCCCCCTACCCATATACCAACCACAAATAGAATGTCACAATGGTATTGGTATTTATACTAAATGTTGTAGCTTTTGGCATTCTTCATTTTTCTTGGCTCAATATCATTTATTCTAAATTAAATTAATGATTCATTATTTTTTTAACCTCTCAAATTATGATACTCATATAACCGCCCGGTTTAACCAATTATGCAAAAACCTTTTCACTAAAAACCGATTATGCATAGCAATTTATTGTTGGTAACTGTCAATTTAGTGTTATGTATATCCATAATGTTTATAATTCAGTTTACCAAAGCTTATGTCTCAATTTCAATTTTCATTATCTACTAATCATTTTACTTCTAATTTATTGCTTGGATTTGGAGGGCGGATATTTCTACAAATCTACAAATTAATAAGCAGTTACGAAAGCAAAATAGTGGGAAGGTTTGTAATGTGTTATAACTATTGTATTTAACCCTAAACTTGTAAATATTTAAATTCATACCCGAAATTCATAAATATTCAAATTAAGGCCAAAACTCGCCTTTAATATGTATAGATAGATAGATAATAAATAATTTATGTAACGCGTGTAATGATTCGACCAATCATTTACTTTTAATATGCTATCTTTGTGACACCAAATACAGTCCCTCCTTTCCATGCTAATTAAATCATTATTACTCCATCCGTTCCGCTTAAGATCACATGTTTTCCTTTTTAGTTTGTTCAAACTAAGATGACACATTACTTTTTTTGGAACCTTTCTCTCTCCAATTAATACACTCAAACAATTTTTCTCACTCCTATTAAAATATTCATCTTTCTTTCTCTCTATTTTAATACTTACACCCACATTTTCTCTCTCTAATTAAACACTTTAACTAACTCACTCCGTTCTGTGGTAGTTGAGTCATTTATTTTTCTGCACTCATTTTAGAAAAATGTTAATAAATAGTTAAAATAAAAAAAATAGTAAAGTAAGAGAGATAATAATGTAGATAAAATTGTTCTCTACATTATTCTCTCTCTTACTTTATTTTTTCTCCATTTTAACTATTTATTAATATTTTTTCAAAACGAGTGTAAAAAATGAAATGACTCAACTACCGTGGAACGGGGGGAGTAACTCCTAAAATCCTGTACCGGCCAAGGAATGTGTCATCTTAGCTGGGACGGAGGGAATACTATTTTTGTCAAAAAGTAATCACCTTTCTTATTTTATTCTCTTTTCATCTCTCTTATTTTATTCACCATTCAGTTAACAAACTATTCTCAAACTCCGTGCAAAAAGGAAACGTCTTAATTAACAAGTAACGAAAGAAGTATGATAAATTGACAAAAGTTATAAATTTTGGTTTGTTCCGACAATTTTAAATTAGAAAAATTATAAAACTTAAATTCATTCCTAGTCAGAGTATATCATTGCAAAAATATAGGTGAAACTATATATATATATATATATATATTAGAAAAAAGCTGAGAACTAATCAATAGAACGATGTGTTTGGTTGAAAAATATCATCAACAGATTACATGTAGGCAAATGTCCTTTTTGACTAGGGTTGTAAAGAACAAATTCAAATTTTATACATTTTTTAGTATTTTTTTTAAGTTGCGGAACTAATAAAGATTTGTCCAAATTTCGTAGTTTTGTTTACCCTAAATAGTACTCCCTCCGTCCACCAAAATCTAACATGTTTTATCATTCAACATTTAAAGACATATTTACCTTTTTTTCAGTTTTACCTAGTGGACTTCTTACTCCACTAGCTCACTACACTCACATTTACTATAAAATTTATGATTCATATTTTACTAACTTTTTTCACTCATTTTTTTATAAAGTCAAATAACTTTTTAAAACTGATACGAAAGTTAAAATGTATTTTTAAATGGTAGATGAAGATAGTAAAGTATATAAAGATATTCACTGCATATAAAAATATTAGACTAATTTTATGGGATAGATAAAATTAGAAAAAAAAATACTAGCATTATTTATAAACTTTTCATGAACTTATTCAAAAGAGTGTAAAACCAACTCTATTTTTTGGTTGAACATAGAAAATGACAATGTATCTAGACTACTGAAATTTTATTTCTACTATCTATAGACTTCGAGAGATATTAACTTTGGCGTAATTAAGAGATGAGTAATGATATGTTATGTGAGCTTCTTATGTGTACCACTCTCATTTGACGAACGTTTAACATTGTTCATTTTTCTTTATATAGTTTATATATTTAGTTTGATTCTAATACATTAAGAAATATTATTGAAATTTTTAATTTCATAAAATTCATAAAAATTAAAGTTCAATTTGCTTGTTTTTTTCTATAATTTTAAATAAATTAATAAAAATAATAAATGAAGCTTTGATTTTTATAATTTTTTTAAAATTAAAAATTTCAATAACTTTTTTTATTGTATTAGAATCAAATTAAATATATAAATCAAAACAAACAACGTTAAACGTGTGCAAAAGAGAATGATGCTCGCATGAAGAGCTCACATAATGTATGTAGCATATAATTCATCATCGTTAAGAGATTAGGTATTAATATGTACATTCCACGACCCAATTGGAGCAATTTTCCATTTATAGTAGAATAAGTAATTTGATAATACTATTGTGATCATTTTTGTTAGTTGCATCCATGATACAAATGAAGATAATACAATTGTGATCATTTTTTTCTATTTTAATATCTCACAAACTTGGCGTACTTTGAAATTTATAGATTAGACAAAATCAAAGTTTTTTAGTTAGATGCAGAAACGACCATCATTCCAATAATAATGCATAAAGAATTTACATCTCTTCAAATGAAACTTAATATGGCAAAATCTCATTTTCAGTCCCCATCTGATGGTCCCGCGGCGTGCCACATATAGTTTAAATTCCATAAATAAAATAAGGGCTTTATAGAAATAAAATAAGGGCAATGAAGTAATCCAAGCTTCATTTGAAGACTAATACTCCCTCTGTTCCATAGTAATGGAGGTGTTTCTTTTCGGCATGAGGATTAAGAAAAATTATATTAGGTGAGTTACGCAAATAGGGAATAAAGTGGAAAATGAAAAATGTAAAGAGATGAAGAGAGAAAAAAAAAGTAAGAGAGAGTAAAGTAGGTATGGAAAAATGCGTTTTTACTAAAAAAGAAAATGACTCTATTACTATGGAACATACAAAAATGACAAAATGACTATGTTATACTAAAAGTTAAAATGAATAAATAAAAAGTCAGAAGCCTTGAATTGGCGCGAAAAAGACAAAAATGACCGGTGACAACAGCAGCATTATAGATAGATATTCTTCGAAAGGACCGTATATTTGTTGAAATACACTGTCGGCGGAACAAACTTAGGTACAAATTAAAGAAGTTGGATACTCTAATTACAGTATTTATACCCAAAAAAAATGTCATGTGGGGTTCCGAAGAACAAACAATTAACGCAACCAACCAAGTCCTCTCTCTCCCCCCTTTATGGTTTTGCCAACCTAAGAATCTGTCATTTTTAAACAAAACAAGCAAATAGTAGTATGGAATAAAAAAGTGAGAGTCAAACTTACCAATTCTGCACCATCCTCCTCCATTTCCCTTTATTCTTTTTTCATAAATATTTTTTTCATTTTTTCATGTATGAAATTTAATGACAACTAGAGAAATGAGCATCCTGCCCAACAGCTCCGACCATTCTACATGTCACTTCCAATAACTTGCCTGCACAGAATTATTAATGTTAAAAAGATTTCCTATTTCAAGATTAAATTTAATAATTTCTACTACAAGTCAAAGCACAGGTGAGCTGGGCTGGGCTAGGCTAGGCTAGGCTAGGCTAGGCTGGAAGATTGTTTGGGGCTAAAATCTGGTGGCCGACACTCACAACAAATATCATACACCCTCTTTCATGATTACCTAATCTTATGATTGGCTCAAACTACGAGCTCATTTCTTGTTACACCAAATTACTATAACCCCCCACCCACACCTCCTCGCTCTCAATTTCTCATTTTCTTATGCTTCATTTACTTAATTACTCCTTATTCTCATATAAAACATTATTCTTTTTTCTTTTTTATTTATCCCCTCATTACTCATAACAAAAACACATTTGCTTGCTTTTACTTTATTTTTTCTATTTTATTTTATTCTCTTCAATTAACATACTCCCTCATTCCAATAGAAATAATTGATAAATTAATAGAGGAGAAAAGAAAGTGGTTGAAATTGTGTACTGGATAGTGAGACCTATAATTGATAAAGTAAAAAAGATAGCCATAAATCGAACTATTTCTATGGAATGAAAAGAAAATATATGGCCTATTTCTATAGAACGGAAGGAGTATAAAATAAAGTTATATAAAATGTAGTACATGTTTGAGGAAGAAGAAATTAATGAAAGTGAAAGTATAACCAACACAGCAACTTCTTATATATGTTACCTCAAGTCAAACTTTAAACAAAAGTAATCAACCTAATCTTATTTTTTTAGGCCAATCTATAAAATAACTTAACCTTTAAAGTCAATCTATTGAATAGAATAGAATAGAATAGGTCTTGCACTGTTTTAATAGCTAACTAAAGTTTTGCGTACAAATTAAATTAATAACAAAATCTAATTCCTCTGTCGCATTCCCCATTTTAACCGATCAATTAATCCAACCTAAAACTAAAGAATAATACAGTAATTAAATTGGGTAGAGAAAAGACGCACCTCTTCTCGGCTTAGAGACAACCTTAGCGACAGGTGGCGCCGTTTCCTCCGCCGGAAACAGAACTCCGTCAATTCCCTGGACAGAAATCCTACCGTCCGTGTAAATGTCCGGGTCGAATAGATAAGCGGATCCTTCACCCTGCCCGAATTTAACCGACCCGTCAGCCTCCTCCGCCACTACTTTATGCGGCAATCTCAGCGTATCGTAATTCACCTCCCCAAATCTCCGCACCGAATTGTACATACTCTCTTCCGTCTGGTACTCCGGAATCAAATGATAATACATGATCTGCTCCGGCTCGCTCAGCCGCTCCGTTGTCAGCTTCGCCATCGCCTCATCGTTTGGGGCTAAAACTGTCAAAACATAGCCCTCCGATACCAGCCTCCCCATCTCCGTCGCCAGTGACGTCAGATTCACCAGAATATCCGCCAATTCGTTGTAACCCCCGTAATGCAGCAGGGTTTGGATGAAGTCCTTCACCTGGCTCTCCCCGTCGAAGTGGTGCTGGGGCCCGCCGGGTCCTGGCGCCGGCGCTGGGGCCAGCGACGGCCCCGGCCCCATGGCGTCGAAGATGGACAGCGCCGGCGGCGCTCCGGTTGGCGCCTTCTTCAGGAGGCGATGCGTTCTCGGGTCGACCTCCGGCGCGCCCTCCGGGAGCACGGCGGAGGTGGCGCGGAGGTTCCGCCGCGCGTTGAAGTCCTGCTGGACGGATTTCGGGACCATTAACCGCTCGATGCCGTGGATGATTCCATCGGGGCGGATGATGTCGTCGGATTTGATGACCTTGGCGGTGCTCACGGTTTTGTCGCCGTTATTCGCCCTGAGTGGAATCCTGTCGTTGGAAAGGCTGGTGTGGTGGACGGGGTTGCTGGCGGGCCAGTGATTGGAGTCAATGCGGGTGGGAATCATGTGGAAAAGCAGGAGATTTTGGAGGGATTTTAGGTTTCCAGGCTCGAGAAGGAATCGCTTCAACTCAGGGTTCAAATCGCGCTCTAGGGCCTCATTTCTGGGCGCGAAAATTGTGATGTTGTGTTTAGCGACGGCTTCTTCGAGAGTGTGGAGGAGGAGAGCCTTCTCTACGAGCTCTGAGAGCTCAGTGTAGCGAGAATCGAGGAGAGCGACGAGGACGGAGTTGGAATTGATCTGAGCGGTAGAGTTGGAGGGCTTGGCGGAGGCGACAGTGAGGAAGAGGAGGAGGAGGAGGACGCCATAGATCTGAGAATCCATGGCGCTTGGTGAATTTGGGGGTGGGTCACTGTGCGTCGTTTCTCTCTCTAGAAACAGGTAGCTTTGTTTCTCTCTCCTTGCAAGAATGGTGATTAATTAATGGATATATTTACCCATAGTATAAGGTTAAATATGTAATATCGATGTTTATTATGCATGCTTAATGGTCGATTTTTAGAATCGATCAAATGAATTACTATAAATTACTTATCAAATTAATGAATACTACATGTCTTCCAATTTTTTTTTTCTCTCGATCACGAATTAACCTTCACGGAAGGTTGGAAATTTTTTTTACGGAAAAGCAAATTATAAGTATAATTAAGTTGTAAACTGTTTTTTTGAGTATAAGACTCCATGTGATACTAGTAAAATTGGGTAACATACAAGGTCAAACTAAAATAAGTACTCCATAATTATGATAAAAAGAATACTTGATCATTAATTTTACATTCTTACGAGACCCCACTAAATGACATATCATTAGCTTATAAGAGCATATAGTAGTATTCTATTGCAGGCACACCCAGACGAAGACGGGCGACGTGTTTTCCATTTCTTTAAAATTTATTTTTCAATCTATAAATTCACCTCCTTCTCACACAACATCTCTCAAATCTCTCTCACTCACTCATCCAAAATGTTTTCAGGCGAGGATCCAAATCGGGCTATGGAGCGCATAATGTTTGCTTTAAGGGACCAGATTCTCGCTGATATTCATGCAATACAAGAGCAAGAGCATGCCGAAGAGCAGGTCCCGAGGCCCATCCGTACGCCGAGAGTAGGCCTGTCAAATCGGGTACCCGCGGATACCCGATCCCGAATTTTCAAAAATCTAATACCCGATCCGAAAATTATTTCGGGTACCTAGATACCCGACTCGGGTATCCAGCCCCGAAAAATCGGGTATCCAGCCCCGATTTTGAATTTTTATTTTATTTTTATTTTTTCTAAGAAAACTAACTACAAACTTTTATAAATACAACTTGTAGTTCGAATTTTGATACAAACTTGAAGTAGTTCGAATTTAAGAGAAAAACAACTACTAAACTTTTTTTGAAATAAAAAATTCATAAGTTATAACATTCATCATTCATCCATAATAAACATCACAATTCATACATTTACCCTAAATGTGACTTAGAGTGAAGGATTTTAGGAGTATATTTAATTATTTAAATTTTAAAATAATAGAATAAATAAATAATTTATTAAATTTTAAAATAAAATTTAAAAATCGGGTAATTCGGGTAATTTGGGTATACCCGATCGGGTATCGGGTAACCCGATACCCAATAATCCAAAAATCCTATACCCGAACCCGATCCTGAAACCCAAAAAATCGGGTATCGGATATCCAATTACCCAATATTTCGGGTTTGGATATTGGGTATCCAATACCCAATATCCATTTTGACACCTCTAGCCGAGAGCATGGCATAGCTCATCAACGTCTGTTCGAAGACTACTTCACCTATGAACCACGATGAGACAAACGATTTTCGTTGGTGGTTTAGGATGCGGAGAGAACTGTTTCTCCGCATTGTTCAGACACTGGAGGCGTGCGACGAGTACTTCCACCAGCATCATGATGCGGCACGCAGAGTCAGGTTATCCCTGCTTACGAAGTGCACGGTTGTGCTTCGTCAGTTGGCCTACGGCACCACGACGGACATGTTCGACGAGTATCTTCACGTCGAGGATACAACTGGGTGGGAGTGTCTGGCGAAATTTTGTGCGGGCGAAGTGCACGGTTGTGCTTCGTCAGTTGGCCTACGGCACCACGACGGACATGTTCGACGAGTATCTCCACATATTTGCCCAAGCCGACTGTCGTTGATTGCCAGGTCCTGATGGAAATGCACGAGAGGGTGCACGGCTTTCCTGTAATGCTAGGGAACATAGATTGTATGCGCTGGGAGTGGAAGAATTATCCGACAGCGTGGAGAGCCCAATTCACCAGTGGGTATAAGGGTACCTACCCGACGATGATCTTTGAAGCAATCGTTGACCATCGTCTTTGCATCTGACATGCTCACTTCGGCGTGGCCGGGTCAAACAACGACATCAACGTGTTGAACACGCCAAGTCTCTTCACCGAGCAATGCAACGGCAACGGTCCGGTTATTGAGTTCACTGCCAACGGACGTCAGCATTATATGGGGTACTACTTAGCCGATGGCATATACCCGTGTCACGACCGCATTTTCTAAGGATAGAAAACACGGTTGATCGCGACTAGGGGAGGATTTAAAGAAGCGGGGAAGAAAGGGGAAAAGCAACACAACTCGACCATAGCTCCAAACAAATGGGAAAAGCTCGAAATAAAATCAGAGTTTTGAACAAAATAGACTTGAGTCTTTTAAGATGCACAGCGGAAACAAAAGAACGCGGTCCATGTATGGAGACATGAACCTCCGAGAGTCAAAATCTGACTGAATTAAATGTCTTGTCTCAATAGCACTTCCTCCACCACTTCGCTGCTCAACCTGCACATTTAGAAATATATGCAGGGCTGAGTACAAAAAGTACTCAGTGAACACATTGCCGAAAAATTACACATATACATTTGAAAATATTGTCAAGCCATCATCATAGTAACACTCGGGGTGTTGTTGAAAAGACCCGAGCTTACTAAAAATATCACATTGGACTGCAGTCCCTTTTTCCTGTACTTAGCCATATCTGATCACATTGTGCCGTTGAGATGGTGTTCTCACACGGTCACCTTACATACATGTGCCGGGAAGGTGGCCACCTTCCACGGTCACCTTCTCCGCCCAATATGTCAGAGGTATTCTTGTGCCGGGAAGGTGGCCACCTTCCTCGGTCACCTGCTCTGCCCAACATGCAGAGGGAGCTTGTGTACACTAGTCCGAGCGGGGACACCACCCTCACTGGGACCCGAATTCGACTTATATCATCATTCATAATTCACTTGGCCTTAGCCAAACAGATAGGCATCATACACAAAACATTTATGGCAGGACAACATCTTAAAAAAAATCATGAACATGTGTTCGTGTTTTCATAAAATACGATTTGTATTTTAGTATAAGAAAGCTCACCTTGATCGTTTAGTTTCTTTAACTTGAATCTTTCGTTCCGACTTTACTTACGGAGGTAACCTTTTGAAAATATCACAATAATAATAATACACTAATTAGACTCAAGGACAAAACTACTTAAATTAGAATGCATGCCTCATAATAAATCTCATTTTTCTTACTTCACTTATCTTTAAGAAATTTCATAAACTCACATATTAATTAATGCGTGTTCATCCACTATTTTCGGGCTTCGACTAAATTGGATCTATTTATCTTTTACTTTGAAAATTAGTTCCAAGATCCATTATTTTTAGTTTAATTACACCATTTGAAGAAATCATAAAACAATAATTAAAGTAAACATTAATGAAATCTTATTTTAAAACTATGGCTAAAAAAAAGTAAAACTAGATTTGCTCCCAAAAGATATTATTTTCTACTAGATGAAGGCCCTCTTTCATTTTCAGCCCAAACATAAATAATTTCGGAATTGGGCTTCCCTCTATTAAAACAACCTTCATGAATTAACAAATTTGGGCTTATCTTATTTCCTCACTCCCTAGCCCAAGTATGAAAATTAGCATAAGTAAATAAAAACATTAGCCCAACCATTAAGCCCATTTAAAAAAAAAACCTATGTTATAATACCCAAGTCTTCTTCTTCCTCCCCCATTCACCAAAATGAACACTCTCCCCCCCTCACACATTGTCGCCGCTGCCAGCCTCATCCGGTACCGCCGTCGCGCCGCCGTCGCCTCCGGAGGTGGTCCTTCCTCCTCCTCCTCCTCCTTCTCTCTCTCCCTCCTCTCCCTCTCTCTAGCCCTCTCTCTACCGATCTGCCGCCCTCTCTCTCCCGATCCGCCGCCGCCGCGGATCTGCCTCCGTTGCCTCCTTCCTCTCCTCTTCCTTCTTTCTCTCCCTCGGCTCCCTCTTTCTCTCTCGGATCTGCCACCGCCGCCGCCGCCACTGTGCATGCACAGGCGGCGGCTTCGGCCTCCTCCACGCCTCGAGCCGCCGGAGCAGTTTCCCGGCGCCACTCCAGCCCCGGCCTCCGCCTCCTCGCCGAATCCCCGGAAGGTAAAAAAAATCCATTCTACTTCGTTTTGACCGAAGGAGATTACATTTTAAAAGGTTAGATTTACGGTTATTAATTTCCTAAGTGACTGCCATTTCAAAAAAAAAAAAAAAAAAAGCTTATTCCCAAATTAAAACATGTTAGGAGCTTTTTTCTACTTTCTTGAGTATGAAAAAAAAATATAGAGTATTTGTTAATAAAGAGAGCATGCTTGACTTTGATCTATGTTCTATATGCTCTCTCCTACTATATGACATGCTTAAATGAAAGAATATGAAATTTGGATGAAAGGCTTACTGAAAAGAAAAGGAAGGAAATTTGGTTGGACTGCAAATTTCCTTTTTCCTTCGTACTTGTGCGAAAACTTGAATGATACTTGATTGGAAGCTTGGATAAATTTTGAGAAAGTTGGGAGATAGCCAGAAGGTATTGTGTGTGTATAGGAGTATAACAAGTGGTCTGACAAAATCACCAAAAAATTCTTCTGTGAGAGAAAATGAAGATTACTCTGACATCTCACTTAATGCAGCATTAATTGCTGCTGTCGAAAAAAATCTGATCGAGTTTATCTAATCCTTTCTTTATGTTTAATCTCTTTTGTTATATTATTTGTATATTTATTATTTAATTTGGTGCAGGAAGGAATTCGATTCCAGCTCGAGGTTGTCCGCGTTAAAGTACTCATTTTCTTAAAACATACGCTGTGTAAATTAAATTTTGTTGGACTTTTGTTGGATGTATCGGACATTAAAATTTTGATTACGGGACTTTATTTATTTATTTAAATTTATTATCTTCATATAGGTGTAATATATTTACGTGTTCTATTTACTTGCCTAACATCAAAACAAACAACGCCGAAAATCTATCGTAGCTCGAATTTAATCGCATAAAAGTTACTTATATAGGTAATCAAGCTAATAATATTGTTTCTAATAATATAGATTTAGCGGGTCGTTACATTCTACCCCTCTTAAAAGAAATTTCGTCCCGGAATTTAGGATGTATTTAGACAAAAAGCTCGGGATATTTCTCCTTCATTTTCTCTTCTAGCTCCCATGTTGCTTCTTCATGTCTGTGGTTTTTTCACAAAACCTTCACTGTAGTAATCGACTTGTTCCGAAGCTGCTGCACCTTTCGACCTAGTATTTCTACCGGCTTTTCTTCGTAACTCAGGTTAGGCTCTAGAGCGATTTCTTCGTGACGCATCACTTTTTTTTTTTTTTTCCGGGTCAAACACGTACCTTTGAAGTTGGGAGACATGGAATACGTTGTGTACGTTCCTAAAGTTGGGTGGTAATGCCAAGCGATATGCTACTGGGCCCACTTCCTCTAGAATTTCATAGGGTCTCACACGAGGAAATTTAGATGTGGTCTAACAGTTTTAACTTTGATAGGAACTGAATTTGGGATTCCAAGAGAAATATTCGAATTGTTCTTGCTTTGTGTAGGCTCCAAGGTAGCCATGAAAACAAAATAATTATAATTATTTCAAATACGTGAGTGTTTGGTTTACCACAACTCTTACCAGTAGCTTGCAACAAAGGTTTTCATGAAGTGCAAAGACTAGGCTCAATTGGGCTCATTATGCTCACTTCCAAAAAGAAAAGATACAACTTCAAAGGGCTTGAGCTATACCCATAGACCTTGGAAATTTTATTATGGGAAGAGCTTGCCAGATGGAATAAATTGCAAGAGTGAGGGTATGATGAATAGAATGTAGATGTCAATAATATGTTGCCAATAATATAATCAAAATGAACAGTGAAGTAGAAAAGTTTCAAGTATCCCCAGATGATAACAGGAAGACCTGAGATGATTGGTTACAAATGGATTTGAAAAGAATAGGAAAAACAAACAATTGCAATTTGCTCGACAACACCTATGATCATATCAATGAAATTTTTAGAGTTTATAAGCAGTTCAGGGAACTAACTAATAAAGAGGGCAACAAGAGGAAACTAGCCAAGGGGGAAGCAATGTGTCAGCTTTAACATGGAGCTTGCAGAAATGCTCAAATCAAGAAACAACAGTCATATTTGAATTCCGAAGATGAGAGTACTCATGTAAAACAAAGAGCTTATCAATAAGTATGTCTGAGAACACAAAGGGTCAAATTAAAAGGTTTAAGGTCTCACCAGATGGCTGCTCGAATATAGTAAGACTGAAGATGACTGTGCTCAAGTGGATTTGAAAAAGAAGAATAACAAGAAACTACTATTTTGGGTCAACAACATCGTGATACTATATCACGTTAATAAATTCACAAAGTTTATAACCAAATCACGGAAATTAACCAGTAGAGAAGACAATCAGAGCAAACTAGTTCAGGGAGAGAGCAAATTGATTTAGACTTGGAGTTACTGAGGAGCTCACAACATGATGGAATAATTATAGTGGAATTAAAAATAGGAGACTGTTCTTTATAAATTAAAGAGCTTGTCAACAAGCACATTTGAAAACACTAAAGGTCTACTAATGATCTCTGAAGAATATATCATCATTGAAGAGACAATAGTTTAGGGAAACATATTCGTTCTAAAGGCTATAAATAAAGCATCTCCTAGTATAGGAGTTTGGCGGCAAGAATTCAGAGAGTCAAAGTATTGCTTTTATACAAAACGAATAAAGAAGGACCGTAGTCACTGGAGGTTATCAGAAAACATGAGGGAGCAAGCTCAGAACTGGAAGTGATGCACAACCTTGACATAGAAGAGGGAAAAATAATGGCACATTACCTTGCAAATGAAGTCATTTAAGATCTTAATTCAACAAGAGTATTTTGATCAAGGGGAATGCGAGAAAATGAAATTCATGGGAATCCAAGTAAGCATTGCTGATGAATCTTCTTGGTTAACGACAATGGTGATACTCCGTTGTTTAACTCTTTATAGAGGATGGTAAATGAGTTATGTGAAACTTTGGTCACAAGCTACTTTCACCTTACGATCACGTCAGATGACCATATGTGGCGACTACGACTCTCTGGTACTCTCGGTTAGTCATAACGCTCATCCTCGTAACACGTCGTTACTGTTTACTTATATTGTAGAGCTAGGTTCTTTCTTTACATTGTAATCATATTTTCTTGCTATGTATGTGTACATCGCTTAGTTGGATCAAAGGTACGACCCTTGAGAATGATTGGATTGTCACAAAAGACAAAAGCTAACCTAGATTATTCATGTCATTGGGACGTAGAAAATGGCCTTTAGCCCCTACCATCTTTCTAGAAACATCGTTTTGTTCTATGTTGGATTGCTTTTCTCGAAGTTTCTTTCTTATCACGTCCTTTTCTTTTTGTCGCTCGGGAAAGCAAGAAATGTTCATACTGTACTTCTTAGTTCGAGTTCATATTGTGTTCTAGAAGGAACGCATAACTAAGTATTCTAAGTTCTTGGAAATTTCGATTTCCCCATTCTAGCAACATGATTCAATGACTACTCAAAAAGAGGTATCATTTCACAAACTCAAAAAGAGACATCATTTCAACAATTGGTACCAGACTCGTATACTTTATACTTTCATATTTCAGTACCTTTTTTCCATTTAGGAAAGTTACTTCTTTTATTCATGCATTCACAGTCTTTAGCCAAGAAAAGAAATACTAAATCTTTCTTTAAGCACGCTACCAAATCAAGAAACATCAACTATTTCTTCAAGCTGAGTACTTTCATCTGTTCACTCAAATAAACTGCATGAGTTATTTCTCCATTTCAAACTTTTAAACATCTCGACTTTCTTTTGAAAAAGAACAAGTTACCTTTTTCCTCGTCGAGCGCGATTGGTGGGGGTGCTACGAGCATTTTCATCGATTAGACAGTCTAGTGGAACAAGACTAGACCAAAGATTTTCAAAGAAGACTCTCGGGTTCAGAGCGAGAAAGAATGCTCTGATACCACTCTGTCACGACCGCATTTTCTAAGGATAGAAAACACGGTTGATCGCGACTAGGGGAGGATTTAAAGAAGCGGGGAAGAAAGGGGAAAAGCAACACAACTCGACCATAGCTCCAAACAAATGGGAAAAGCTCAAAATAAAATCAGAGTTTTGAACAAAATAGACTTGAGTCTTTTAAGATGCACAGCGGAAACAAAAGAACGCGGTCCATGTATGGAGACATGAACCTCCGAGAGTCAAAATCTGACTGAATTAAATGTCTTGTCTCAATAGCACTTCCTCCACCACTTCGCTGCTCAACCTGCACATTTAGAAATATATGCAGGGCTGAGTACAAAAAGTACTCAGTGAACACATTGCCGAAAAATTACACATATACATTTGAAAATATTGTCAAGCCATCATCATAGTAACACTCGGGGTGTTGTTGAAAAGACCCGAGCTTACTAAAAATATCACATTGGACTGCAGTCCCTTTTTCCTGTACTTAGCCATATCTGATCACATTGTGCCGTTGAGATGGTGTTCTCACACGGTCACCTTACATACATGTGCCGGGAAGGTGGCCACCTTCCACGGTCACCTTCTCCGCCCAATATGTCAGAGGTATTCTTGTGCCGGGAAGGTGGCCACCTTCCTCGGTCACCTGCTCTGCCCAACATGCAGAGGGAGCTTGTGTACACTAGTCCGAGCGGGGACACCACCCTCACTGGGACCCGAATTCGACTTATATCATCATTCATAATTCACTTGGCCTTAGCCAAACAGATAGGCATCATACACAAAACATTTATGACAGGACAACATCTTAAAAAAAATCATGAACATGTGTTCGTGTTTTCATAAAATACGATTTGTATTTTAGTATAAGAAAGCTCACCTTGATCGTTTAGTTTCTTTAACTTGAATCTTTCGTTCCGACTTTACTTACGGAGGTAACCTTTTGAAAATATCACAATAATAATAATACACTAATTAGACTCAAGGACAAAACTACTTAAATTAGAATGCATGCCTCATAATAAATCTCATTTTTCTTACTTCACTTATCTTTAAGAAATTTCATAAACTCACATATTAATTAATGCGTGTTCATCCACTATTTTCGGGCTTCGACTAAATTGGATCTATTTATCTTTTACTTTGAAAATTAGTTCCAAGATCCATTATTTTTAGTTTAATTACACCATTTGAAGAAATCATAAAAAAATAATTAAAGTAAACATTAATGAAATCTTATTTTAAAACTATGGCTAAAAAAAAGTAAAACTAGATTTGCTCCCAAATGATATTATTTTCTACTAGATGAAGGCCCTCTTTCATTTTCAGCCCAAACATAAATAATTTCGGAATTGGGCTTCCCTCTATTAAAACAACCTTCATGAATTAACAAATTTGGGCTTATCTTATTTCCTCACTCCCTAGCCCAAGTATGAAAATTAGCATAAGTAAATAAAAACATTAGCCCAACCATTAAGCCCATTTAAAAAAAAAAAACCTATGTTATAATACCCAAGTCTTCTTCTTCCTCCCCCATTCACCAAAATGAACACTCTCCCCCCCTCACACATTGTCGCCGCTGCCAGCCTCATCTGGTACCGCCGTCGCGCCGCCGTCTCCTCCGGAGGTGGTCCTTCCTCCTCCTCCTCCTTCTCTCTCTCCCTTCTCTCCCTCTCTCTAGCCCTCTCTCTACCGATCTGCCGCCCTCTCTCTCCCGATCCGCCGCCGCCGCGGATCTGCCTCCGTTGCCTCCTTCCTCTCCTCTTCCTTCTTTCTCTCCCTCGGCTCCCTCTTTCTCTCTCGGATCTGCCACCGCCGCCGCCGCCACTGTGCATGCACAGGCGGCGGCTTCGGCCTCCTCCACGCCTCGAGCCGCCGGAGCAGTTTCCCGGCGCCACTCCAGCCCCGGCCTCCGCCTCCTCGCCGAATCCCCGGAAGGTAAAAAAAATCCATTCTACTTCGTTTTGACCGAAGGAGATTACATTTTAAAAGGTTAGATTTACGGTTATTAATTTCCTAAGTGACTGCCATTTCAAAAAAAAAAAAAAAAAGCTTATTCCCAAATTAAAACATGTTAGGAGCTTTTTTCTACTTTCTTGAGTATGAAAAAAAAATATAGAGTATTTGTTAATAAAGAGAGCATGCTTGACTTTGATCTATGTTCTATATGCTCTCTCCTACTATATGACATGCTTAAATGAAAGAATATGAAATTTGGATGAAAGGCTTACTGAAAAGAAAAGGAAGGAAATTTGGTTGGACTGCAAATTTCCTTTTTCCTTCGTACTTGTGCGAAAACTTGAATGATACTTGATTGGAAGCTTGGATAAATTTTGAGAAAGTTGGGAGATAGCCAGAAGGTATTGTGTGTGTATAGGAGTATAACAAGTGGTCTGACAAAATCACCCAAAAATTCTTCTGTGAGAGAAAATGAAGATTACTCTGACATCTCACTTAATGCAGCATTAATTGCTGCTGTCGAAAAAAATCTGATCGAGTTTATCTAATCCTTTCTTTATGTTTAATCTCTTTTGTTATATTATTTGTATATTTATTATTTAATTTGGTGCAGGAAGGAATTCGATTCCAGCTCGAGGTTGTCCGCGTTAAAGTACTCATTTTCTTAAAACATACGCTGTGTAAATTAAATTTTGTTGGACTTTTGTTGGATGTATCGGACATTAAAATTTTGATTACGGGACTTTATTTATTTATTTAAATTTATTATCTTCATATAGGTGTAATATATTTACGTGTTCTATTTACTTGCCTAACATCAAAACAAACAACGCCGAAAATCTATCGTAGCTCGAATTTAATCGCATAAAAGTTACTTATATAGGTAATCAAGCTAATAATATTGTTTCTAATAATATAGATTTAGCGGGTCGTTACAACCCGAGACAGCTAGATTTCCTGGGGATGATCTCATGCCCAACGAGTTCGAAGAGAGCTTTTTTGCATAGCGGCAAGAGTATGCACGGAAGGACGTGGAGTAAGGATTCGGTGTGCTTCAAGCACCTTGGGCAATAGTGAAAGGCCCGGCTCGTTCCTGATACAAACACCATATCGCCAATGTCATGTACGCGTGCATCATCTTGCACAACATGATTATTGATGATGAAGGTCCAATAGTTGACGATTGGTCCGACGATGAAGCCGGACCGAGCGCAGGTCATGCAACCCCTCCCGTCATTCGAGGTTTACCGTATGGAGTCAATGATATATTACATGCAACGGAGAGCATACGCAACCAACAAGCCCATCTTCAACTCATGACCGACATGGTTGAAGAAGTTTGGGCACGTAGTGGTCGTTGAATTTGTACCTCTTTTAATTATTTCTGTTGTAACTTCTTTTTCAAATTAAGTAATGTATGTTTTGCTTATTCTTTAAATTAATATTAAATTTTTCTATTTATACTATGTGAAAACATAAAAAAAATACTACCTCCGTCCCTGAAAATTTGTCTCAGTTTTCCATTTTCGTTCGTCCCCCAAAATTTGTCTCATTTCACTTTTACCATTTTTTGTAGTGGACCTCATATTCCACTAACTCATTCATACTCACATTTTATTATAAAACTAATATATAAAAGTAGGTCCCACAATCCACTAACTTTTTCAACTCACTTTCCATTACATTTCTTAAAACCCGTGCCGGGTCAAAGTGGGACAAATTTTTGGGGACGGAGGTAGTAATAATATTAAAAATTAAATGAAAAATGGGTAATTAATAGGGCGGACACTAGGGCGGAACCACTGCAGAAGAAAGGGTCAGACTAAGAAATACTGATATGGTAACCACTAGTCCGCCCACTAGGGCGACCATTGTGGATGCTCTTATGCATAGTGAGCTGCAAAAATGATATCCAAAAAATGACGTTCGCACTTTTTAGTACTCAATGTCCAAATAATCACATTTAGACCCTGTTTGGTAGCTATGTTACAGCTAGATAATAGGAGCTATCCGAGTTTAGTTGTGTGTTTGGTAGCTATGTTACAAATCTGCATGTCCGTGTTTTGTATCCGGCCTGGACAAAGCCCACTTAAAAGCCTATGTTTCAAGCAATAATGTAACTATTCATTTGCCTAAGTTACATATCTAGTCCAGCTAGTTAGTTTTAGGAAAATACAGTTTTACCCATCTATTTTATATATAGCCATATATATACACACACTATATTTTATACACATACATACTTTAATTATATTTCAATATAATAAATAATAATAATGTAATTAATAATATGCAATAATATAATAACACAAAAAATTAAACTATATAATTATTCATATAATTAATGTACGATGAAGTTAAGTTATGGTATGCTTCGGTATTTTTAATATACATAGAATATGTAATAAAAATAAAAGTATAGTTATGATCATATTTATTTAATTTCTCATTTTTATCATTTTTATCATTTTTATATAATAAGTAATGGTATTCTTGGATATTTTTTCATATAAATAAAAATATATATTAAAAAAATAATTTAACAAATTTAAGTTATGATCATATTTATTATGTACTCCATTTTTAGCATTTTATATAATAAGAAATGGTATGCTTGTGTATTTTTCATCATCAACAAATTGCCAAAACCACCCAAAATTAAGGCAACATGAGGATAGTTTAATCATTAAGTTAAATTAATGAGGATATTTTTTACAATCCTAATTTTTATCTTTAGTTATAACTTGTTGTACCAAACATCTAAATAGGACAACTCACAATTATCCTTAACTACCAAATACCGAATCAAGATAAATTAACTAATCGAAACTATGATAACTATCACTATTTGTATCATGTCTAGTCGAAACATAACATGGCTACCAAACGATGCCTTATGATTCAAGACGATGGATAATCAAATTTTAGGTACCACTTTTTACCATTTTGCTTATGAGGCCATAAAGGGCATATCAATCTTTTATCTGACCAGTTGAGACGCCTAAGTTGTAATTTTTCATGTTCAGGTACTTAAAATGTGATTTTTCCTATTTCAGGTACCAAAAAGGTGCAATCATTTATCCATTTACCAGCTTTGTAGTTTAAATAATACTCCCTCCTTCCCATAAGATTATGCACTCTTTCCTTTTTAGTTCATCCCACAAGAGTATGCACTTTTAATTTCGGAAACTCTTTTATCTCTATTGAGATGAGACCCATTCTCCACTAACAATACTTTAATTACTTTTTTCTTACTATATCTCTCTTACTTTACCAATTGTACATTAAAACTCATGCTTAATAAAAGTGCATATTCTTGTGGGACGGATAGAATAGTTTTTATAATAATTTAATCATTTGCATAGTTAATTGGTCAAATTCTGAATTTATACCTCCAATCTTCGAATCTATTAGAACTATTCAAACATAGATTATTAACAAATGGTTTTAAATAAAATATTGGCGCAATAAGATTTTAAGATTGAAAAAAATATATGCCCACTAATACTACAATGTTACTTGTTACTTCGTCTCTCCCAGCCTAATGGAGACGTTTCTATTTTGGCACAGAAATTTAGGTAAGGGTGTTTAGGTAATTAAATTATTAGTGAACTACGCAAATGGTGTCTGAATTATGCGTTTTGCACGCAAACGGTACCTGAACTTTAAAAATATCCGAGTAGCCCCTGAACTAAGATAATCACAATTATGTTACTTTTTCACTATTCATCACAATTTTGCACCAAAATGCCTCCAAGGCATGGGGGCATTTGTGGACTTTCATATCTAAGTACTGGATATGGTATTTTCTTTATCTCTCTCTTAAGTAATGAATATGAGTATTTTTTTATAGTTTGAGTACCTGAAATGATATTATTTTTCATTTCACTATTTCAATCACTTTATGTTGGATCCCCTTTCTCTCTGTTTCTCTAAATCTTTTACAAAGTAAAAAATTAAAAACTATAAAATTCTTAAATGAATAAATTATAAAATTATAATTATAAATACTCCCTCCGTTTATGAAAAATAGACAAGATTGTGAACGGCATGAGTTTTAATATATAATTGGTAAAGTAAGGAAAGATAAGGAAAAAGTAAGAGAGGAGGGGGGAGGGGGGGAGGGGGGGAGGTAGTGAAATGAGTGTTAGTGGATTGTGGGGTCCACATTTAGAATGATGTGTAGGATTAGTATTGGTTGAAAACTTTCCTTTTTGCACTTTGTCTATTTTTCGTAGACGGGCCAAAATGACAAAACTTGTCTATTTTTCGTGGACGGAGAGAGTATAATTTTAAAATAACTTGGAACTAAATTATATTTTGATTGTGATTCAATTATTTTTCAAAATTTTGAATTAATCATAAAAATAAAAAAAATAGGGCTAATTTAAAAAATTTATTTTTGAATAATCAAATCACAATCAAAATTAAATTTAGTCATGTAGAATATCCTGATCGAACTTCAGGATCAACAGAAAATTGAGTTTGAACACAAGCTGTCGTGCGTGACTGAGCCCAACAGGCCGATGTACAGCTCCAGAACCATCTGGACTCGTTGCAGTGACAGCTGGCATGGGTCCAGCGGGCCGCTGGGTTGCGCTTTAGTTCCAGCTTCCAGATTTGACGTATTTATGTCATTTTTCGGCTCTAATTTGCACATTTCTCACAAAACAAAATGGATAAAATATGCAAATAATGGACATGTAATGCAACTTTGACACTCAAAACAGACCAAAAATGGCCTTAAAATAGTGTAAAATTCCGAGCGTATCACTCACGCGACGTTCTTAGAGGAAGACTTTATAATGAATCATAAATCCAGCAGTGAAGTGGCTCTTGAAGAGCTAACTTATGTCACAAGTTCCATTAACCAAGAACAAGTACCTAGTATACAAACAATTCTCGTTACTTCAACTTCTACTCTAAGTGTTGTAGTGCCGCGTCGCAGTGGGAAGGTCTCTCATGAGCCCGATAGGTACATTGGTTTGGGAGAATCTATGAATCACTCTTCGGACAACAATGTATTAGATCCATGGGATTTTGCAGAGGCGCAGGCGGATGTCGATCATTGCGAATGGGTGAAAGCAATGGATTCGGAACTACAATTAATATAGACAAAGACGTCTACGATTTGTCTGTCCTACCCGAAGGCTGTACTGCGATTGGGAGCAAGTGGATATAGAAACGTAAACGTGGACCCGATGGACAAGTTAAAGTCTTTAAGGCAAGACTAGTGGCTAAGGGGTATACCCAAAAGGAAGGTGTCGATTATGACGAAACCTTCTCCCCAATGGCCATGCTCAAATCGATCCGGATACTTTTGTCTATAGCAGCTTACATGGATTGGGATGTATGGCAAATGGACGTTAAGACTGCATTCTTGAACGGTAGTCTTGAGGAGACCATCTACATGGAACAACCCAAAGGATACGCCATGAAGGGCAAGGAACCCATGGTTTGGAAGCTTAAGAATGTCATTTATGGCCTCAAGCAAGCATCTAGATCATGGAACCAGTGTTTTGATCAAACTGTTCATAAGTTTGGATTCGAAAAGTGCCCAAATGAAAGCTATGTGTACAAGAAAGTTGATAAGGGAAATGTCGTGTTCTTAGTTTTATATGTAGATGACATTCTTCTAATTGGAAATAATAAAAAGATGTTGGCATCAGTACGAACTTGTTTGTCAAACCAGTTCGAGATGAAAGATATGGGAGACGCGGGACACATTCTTGGCATCAAGGTTCTTCGAAATCGTGACAAGAGAATGTTGTGCTTATCCCAAGAACCTCACATCGAAATTACTTAGTCGCTTTAGCATGCAAGATGCTAAGAAATGTTTCTTACCTTTTAGACATGACATCCATCTATCTCAAGAGATGTGTCCCAAGACGCCATCTGAAATAGAAGAGATGAGAATAATACCATATGCTTCGGCAGTTGGTAGTCTCATGTATGCTATGCTTTGTACAAGACTTGATATTTGTTTTGTTGTTGACATGGTGACAAGATATCAGTCGAATCCGGGCCAAGGACATTGGACTGCCGTAAAGAATATACTCAAGTAACTTAAATGGACTAAGGACTATGTTCTAATTTACAATGCAACCGAGCTCTGTCCTTTGGGATATACTGACTCAAATTTTCAAGTTGATCAGGACTCGAGAAAATCTACTTCTGGATATGTGTTTACCTTAGGAGGTGGTGCCATAATTTGGAAGAGTGTAAAGCAGAAATGCATTGCGGACTCTACCATGGAAGCCGAATAAGTGGCCGCTTCGGAGGCTGCAAAGGAGGCTGTATGGTTTAAAAACTTTCTTTTGGACTTAGGTATGGTTACGAATCTTCCCAAGAGCATCACCATTTATTGTGACAATTCTGGTGTTGTGGCAAACTCAAAAGAACCACGGGCTCACAAAGCGAGCAAACACATAGAGAGGAAGTATCATATCATTAGAGATATAGTGCAGAGAGGAAACATACAAGTGGTCAAGATTGCGTCAGAGAACAACCTGACAGATCCTTTTACAAAGGCATTGGCGGTGAAACCGTTCGAGAGCCATGTTGAAGGGATGAGAGTTCGACTCACTCAAGACATCAACTCGCTTTCAGTATAAGTGGGAGAAATTAGACGTATTGCACATTATTTTGTATACTCGAAAGCTGTTTGAGTATAAGTGGGAGATAGTTAGATTTCGTATACTAGAAATCACCTTTCGAGTGATTGAATACTGTAAAAACTCTTATTTTATTTTCCAATGAATAAAATAGATTATTTTTGTCATAATGTTGTTAAGTTTTACATTTAATGGATGTTTATTGTATGTTTAAATGTATAAGTAACTTAACAAAGTCTATGTCTTTGTTTTAGTAGACCGGTTGTGGGCGACGTCCACTTTAAGGTAACACGGTCAGTTCTGAACAAAGAAAAATAAGAATTTCACAACCTAGATAGGCCTAGACTACCTATCGTGAAAGGTTGCAATGTCAGTCCGCATATTTCTAAGCCTTACTGAATTAAAATGACATTGATGTGGTAGAGCACTGAACGGATCTAACGCCGAGACAAGTCTTTATGCTATCTACTGAAAAACGAGGTCTTGATAAGCGTTTACTTCTTAATCCATGTACGTTAGCATTGAGCATACAGTATTGATTATGCATTGCTTTGACTTATCAAATGGTGCGGGTTTTCGCAACCCAATAATCCTGATATATTGGGTAGTGGTGATTAATATCTACCGGTGCTAGGATTGCTATTATGTTGAATCGTGCGCGAGGTGAGTCTCGTTTGATAATGTCCTCAAGAGGAGAGCGAAACAAGGTTTTATTATTCGGAACCTAGCTAGTTGGAGTTTGATTACTCTATGAATAATAAATAAGTGTTTCATGCTAAGTCCACTCTTGGAATTATTAAGATGTTAATGAATTAAGTCTATAGCAGACAATAATTAATTAATGGACATTTATATCTTAAGCGCGAAATTTGAACAACAACACGGAAACCCGGATTACTTATAATTTTGGATTTGGATGGGCATTGCAATAGTACTTCTGTAGTGGCTGCTCGTAATATTCCAATATAAGCTTATATTAAATTGAAGTTCAATTTAATTAGTAAAAAGCTAATTGGGGGAGGGCATATCCAAAACCTTCAATAGATCTCTGGCTGGGCCCAAAAGGAACTTAATATAAATAGGAGAATAAATGAGACAGAAAACACACTTTTTATTATTCCCTAAAATTTTCGTCCCCCTCTCCTACTTTGAAGAGGACGATTTTTCTCCTTCAGCTCTCCTCCGTGAGATCAATTTTTCTATCCTATTTATTCAAGTCCTTGTGGTCCCGGTGAGATCAGCCCACACTGATATCGGAATACAGTTCGGGAACCAGCCAGAAGATCCATGGTCTAATACTCGACGCCTTACGTGGAGAAGTCGCAAGCAATCTTCGATTCTTTGGAGAATCATCAAGGTATTATTCCTACTACGTAGAAAAGCATGTTTTAGGTTTCAATTATACTTAAAGCATGTTTAATTCAAGTTATGAGCATGATACATGTGATAATTGCGCGAATAGAATTTGTCTAAATAATCTGCTAAATAGATCGCTTTCATTATCTGATTTATTTGATGCACGCTTCCGCTGCCAACCCCTTCAAGTGGAGACGTTTCTTTTCAGCATGCTATTTAAGAAAAATTGTGGTAAGCCAGTTAAGTAAAGAAAGAATAAAGTAGAAAATGAAAAAGATAGACAGATGAAGAGAGAATAAAGTAAAAGAGAGTAAAGCAAGTGAAAAAAAATGTGTTGAATTTTACTAAAAAAGAAATGACCCCACTACTATTGAATATACTGAATAAAATGACTTCACTACTATAGAATGGAGAGAGTAGATCACTTAATATGCAATAAAGGAAGTACTACTCCCTCCGTCCGTAATTAAATGTCTCATATTTGACCGCCTGAGTTTTAAGAAATTGTTTGACTTAATGTAGTAAAGTGTGTAGAAAAGTTAGTGGAACGTGGGGCCTACTTTTATATATTGGTTTTATAATAAAATGTGAGTGGAATTGGTTAGTGGAATGAGTTAGTGGAATGTATGGTGCACTTATTAAATATGGTAAAAGTGAAATGAGACATTTATTGGGGGACGAATAAAAAAAGAAAAATGAGATATTTAATGGCGCAAGGAGATAATATATTTTAGGAGCGGTTAAGCTTAGCCGAAATCATAGAGAAGATAAGACGGTCACATGTTATTTATGTGTCAAAGGACAGGCGGAAGGCGAGCTGTCATTGTCTGAAGATGAGATGTTTCTAAGCCAAGCTATCAAAACTCTAATCGCGTGCACCGAATGAGATGACTATTCTCATCAAATTAACGATAGTATTTTTCTGGTTTCATTGTTGTTAAACGCTTTTAGAGCACCCGCAACGCTGTGTCGTTGCGGTGCCTAGGCCGTTCCGGAGGAACGGTTCCGCGGCGGCACGCGTTGCAGCCGCCGTGTCGTCGCCAAACCGTGCCCATGCTGTGCCGGGTGTCGTTGCCGCGGCCCGCGGCACGACACGTTCCGCCACGCGCCGAGGCGATGTGGCGGCCTCCCATTCGACGCATGACGCCCACTCGCTGCTCCGCGAGTGGGTTTCGTCACGTGATGCAATAATTCATTTTTTAAAAAAAAAATCGAATTTAATTAAAAAAAAATATTTTGCAACGGTATTGTTACCGTTTTTCAGCCGTTTTGTAACTTTTTTTTATTTTTTTATAATTTATTTACTCTATAAATACTCCTATTTCATATTCATTTCACTCATAAACACACATCTATTCCTCTCAAATCCTCTCTATTTCCACCCAAATTTTCATCTCAAATCAACATCATCAAAGCTCCGGATCGTACGTGGTTCATGGAGAACATGGTCGACATCATGTATACGTGCATAATCTTGCACAACATGATTGTCCAAGACGAAGGACCCGAGGCGGGAAATTGGTTCGACCCCGAATCCCCCGGAAGCTCAACCGCAAGTAGTCCGCCTCGAAGTGGAGCGCATCCGTCTATATAAGAATGGTTATCTATTCGTGCAAGGACACGCGACTCTAGCGCCCACACCCAACTCCAACAGGATCTAATTGAGCACATTTGGGCAAACTTTGGCGGATGAAATTATTAAAATTGTGTAATTTTATTTTTTTAGGATTTTAATTGTGTGCTTTTTATTTTTTTTAAGTTTAAGTTGTAACTTTGTTTTAATGTTGTGTGTTTTTTAATAAAGTGTGTTTGTTTTTTTATTAAAGTGTGTTTTTTTAATTGAATTGAGTTGGAAATAAAAATAAAAAATGAAATTGAATGAATAGTAATTTAAGGAACGGTTAAGGAACGGAGGGTTGCAGGTTCTGTTCCTTAGTTAAGGAATGGAGTAAAAAAGTACAGTGGGGCCCGCAAATAGTAGTTTAAGGAACGGTTTAGGAACGATATAGGAACAGCGTTGTGGATGGCCTTAATAATTAATTACACTCTCGGGAGTCATATCAGCTTGTTGTATTTTTGTATAACATGATCTATCTAATAATAAGAAGCATGAGAATTATTTTAATTCACAGGGTATATAATATGATTAGTTACATAAGTAAATGTCCTTTTATTTTGTTCAATTTGGGAAATTTTATTACATGCCAAACACCTGTCGGTTAATTTTGCAAATATTTTGTATAGTTGTCATAATTCTGGAAGCTATCTCTAAATTGTGGCCTTTTGTTGGTAATGATCATAATTATTTGTTAGTTTGTAAAGTTGAACCAATATACTCTTGCCCTTTCATATCCGAATAAACATTGATGACTCCTTGATACGAGCAAAAGATGTTAATGAAAAATTGATGTGGCTTCTGAATACGAGCACAAACTGGTAAAGAAAATTGAAATTGGCTCCTTGACATGAGCAAAAACTATCAATGATGAATGAATGAGTCCTTACGACGAGTCAACACCGTCAATAGAAAAATTAAAATAGCTCCTTGAAAAAGGGGAAATGTAGGAGTGAAAAAATTGAAGATTTGTAAGTTAACTACTGAAAAGTTTGATACTCCTTGAGAAAGAGTGTTGAAAATAAATTGAAATTTTAGGATTTCCACAATTAGATTCAATCAAGATCCTTGTAAATATAGAAATTAAATATATTTTCATATTTCAACGATTAAAACATCCTTAAAGGCGATGAAGATAATAATGTAGAACCATTCAACCCCAATAATAATGTAATCCTAAAAGTATTTAAGAGTCTATTATTTCTATATTTTATGTTCTAACACATATAGTTAAGGTTGAAATGGTTTTGCTAAGTTGTTTTTCACCCAAAAACAAGAAAATCAGCTCATTAACCATTTATCCCTCTGGCAACAAATATCCAATTACATGAAATGATATAGTACTAATTTATTGTATTTTGTAATATAACTCGAATCAAACCAACCATGAATTTGTTATAAAAAAATGAGAACCTATTTTGGCATTTGGGTTTTGGCTCTGGGATACTTCCATATGCACAAAAGTGGGTCGTAGGTGCTGGCCGTATACTCAAAACAAAATTGGGCTTGTTAGTTTAATTTCAATATTATATTTATGGGTTCGGTTAATAATATTTTTTTAAATAATGAGTCAAAAATAAACATGTAGTGCTATATGATTGGGTGTTGGGTCATGACTTTAGACATGAGAATGATTAAATAATGAGTAATTAGAGAAATCACACTTTTTGGATTGAATATTACACTTTTGTCGGTGAGAAATTAAAAAAATTATCGAGAAGGCAAGATGTAGGCATACTCTATTTCACGCGAGTGCCTCTTCAAATTTTTATTTGGGTACTTGTAAAATATTACTCTCGTGCACCATTAAATATCTCATTTTTTTCTTTTTCGTCCATCCACCAATAAATGTCATATTTCACTTTTACCAATTTTGGTAAATGGACACTACATTCCACTAACTCATTCCACTCACATTTTATTATAAAACCAATATATAAAAGTAGGTCTCGCGTTCCACTAATTTTCATACCCACTTTATTTCATAAAGTCAAATAATTTCTTAAAACCCGTGCCGGTCAAATATGTGACATTTAATGGCGGACGAAGGGAGTACTATGCTTATTCAATGAAAACGGTTGTTAGTGTGTAATGTGCAAATACATACTCCTCCATAGTAGTGGAGGTAGGGGTGTCAAAATGGATATCGGGAATTGGATACACAATATCCAAACCCGAAATATCGGGTAATTGGATATCCGATACCCGATTTTTCGAGTTTCGGGATCGGGTTCGGGTATAGGATTTTTGGATTATCACCCGATACCCGATCGGGTATACCCGAATTACCCGATTTTTTATATTTTCTTTTTTAAATTTAATAAATAATGTATTAGTTCTATTATTTAAAAATTAAATGATTAAATGTACTCCCAAAATCCTTCACTCTTAAGTCATATTTTGGGTTAATGTATGAATTGGGATGTTTATTATGGATGAATAAGGGGTGTTATAACTTATGAATTTTTTATTTCTAAAAATTTGTAGTAGTTTTTTTCTCTTAAATTTGAACTACTTTAAGTTGTATCAAATTCGAACTACAAGTTTGTATTTTTAAAGGTTTATAGCTTATTTTCTTAAAAAAATAAAATAAAATAAAAATCCAAAATCGGGATTGGATACCTGATTTTTTGGGACTAGATACCCGCGTCGGGTATCCGGGTATCCGAAATCATTTTCGGATCGGGTATTGGGTATTAAATTTTGTGAAATTGGGGATCGGGTATCCGAAATTTTTGGATCGGGTATTCGCGGATACCCAATTTGACAGGCCTAAGTGGAGACATTTACAGAAATTAAAAATAGATATACTCCCTCCGTACCTAAAAAATTATCACTTTTCACTTTTACCATTTTTGGTAGTAGACCCCACATTCCACTAACTCATTCTCACTCACATTTTATTTTAAAACTAATGTATAAAAGTAGGACTCACATGCCACTAACTTTTTCAATCCACTTTCTATTACATTTCTTAAAACCATTGTTGGGTCAAATGGTGCCAAATTTTAAGGGACGGAGGGAGTATAATGTATTAAATAAAAAGATACTAATAAAATATGAAAGAGTAAAAAATAGAGAGAAGAAAATAAGAGAGAGAGAGAGAGAAAAGTAAGTGACAAGAAATATATTGACTTTTACTAAAAAAGAGAAATAATTCCATTATTATAGAACATATCAAAATGACAAAATGATTATATGGAATGGAGGGAGTAGATCATACTAATGTTGTTGCGGTGTCACATCAAAATCAAATTGCCCAGTAGTTTGATAAAAATCAAGAAACATGAGATTATTGATAAGGGCATCCGCAGTGGTGCGGATGTCCCAGCGAAATTCCCTGCGGAATTCCCACTGCCACGTCATAAGGACTTCCCACTGTTAGGATATTTTGAGATGGTGAAACACGTAGAATGAATCGAGACTTGATCAAGATAGCGGTTAGCGGTTGACGGAAGTTGACGGCGGTTACAACCGATTGATAGTTATCAAGAATCGGTTATTGGTGATCTTGAAGCATTGAGCATGGATTACTCTTCCTATAAGTAGTGTGTGCAGCGAGCTTAGCAAGAGGAGAGAGAGAAGCTTCATATCGGAGAGAATACAATTGCAATCTGTGCTATGTGCTCTCGAAACCGGGTCGTGTTTCGAGCGAGATTGAGGGAGAGAATATGAGTGTTCATAGTTCCCGTTTGTATTAGATATGAGAGTGTTCTTTCTTCATTGTATCCATAGTTGATCATCAATGAATTCCTTCTCATTTTGTCCGTGGACGTAGGCTTACGCCGAACCACGTTATATCCTCATGTTCTTGAAACCTTTGATCTTGCTCAAATCTTAATTTCCAACAAATGAAAACAATCTCTAACGGCTAGTTTACAAGCTAGCTTCTTGTTTCCTTATCTTGATCAGCTATTGCCAATCCACTCCATTTACTGTGAGTCCTCCTCGGTTGCTCCAGATCAGCCACAAACTCTAACAATCTCCACCTTGGGTGATCCAGCAACCATCTCAAAAATCAGCAGTATATTTATCAATCGACAACAATATTCAAACTTTTCTTTACTGAGGGGCTTTGTTAGCATATCGGCCGGGTTGTGTGCGGTGTCAATCTTTACCACACGAACCCTCCCACTCTCAACCTCATCTCTGATGAAGTGTAGTCGCACATCTATGTGCTTACTACGCTCATGGAACATCTGATGCCTTGCTAGGCAAATAGCTCCATTGTTGTCACAATGCATTGCTACTCCATCTTGCTTGATGCCAAAATCAGAAATCAGCCCCATCAACCACTTGCTCTCCTTGACAGCCGAAGTGAGCGTTATGTATTCAGCCTCCGTGGTCGATAAAGCTGCTACATTCTGCAAACTTGACTTCCAACACACAGCTGACCCAAATAGAGTGAAGACATATCCTGTTTGGGACCTTCTTGTGTCAAGATTGGCTGCATAGTCTGAATCGCAGAAACCAACAAGAGGCTCTTTCTCTGCTCCACCTGCTCTTGTGAACAATATACCAAGCTTGTCAGCTCCCTTCAGATACCTCAAACACCACCTCAAAGCACTCCAATGTTGTCTTCTAAAACCAGCCATGTATCTACTTGTGGTGCTGATAGCATGGGCAATATCCGGCCGTGTACAAATCATCATGTACATCATGTTGCCAACAATGTTGGAGTAAGGTACCAGCTCCATCTCTTTCTTCTCTTCTTCACTGCTGGCTACGAGTTCCTTTGACAGTTCGAAATGGACTGCCAATGGAGTGGCTGCACTTCTGATATTCTCCACTTTGAACTTCTTTTAAGTCTTTTGAATGTAGTCAGTCTGGAATAGCCATAATTTTTTCTTGCTCCTATCTCTGACTATATCCATTCCTAGTATCCTCCTTGCAGCTCTAAGATCTTTCATCTCAAAGTCAGTCTTCAACTGGTCTTTTACTTTTCTGATCTCATTAGAGTCTGGGCCTGATATTAACATATCATCTACATAGAGTAGAAGATATATAGGTGCCTTGTTCTCCTGGTTCCTGACAAACACGCAGCTATCATATTGAGACCTACAGAAACCATACTTTGCAAGACTTTCTCCAAACTTCAAATACCATTGCCGGCTACTTTGCTTGAGCCCATAGATGCTCCTTTTCAACATGCATACTTTGTTCCCTGATCCTGGAACTTCAAAACCTTGTGGCTGTGCCATGTAGATTGTCTCCTCCAGATCCCCATTCAAGAATGTTGTCTTCACATCCATCTGTTCCAGCTCCCAATTCCTTTTTGCAACAATAGCCAGCAATACTCTAATTGAATTGTGTTTGACAACAAGGGAAAAAACCTCATTGAAGTCTATTCCCTCTTCTTGATTAAAACCCTTTGCAACAAGCCTTGCCTTGAATCTAATTCCTTCTTGTGGAGCAGACTCAAACTTCTTCTTAAACACCCATTTACAGCCAATAATCCTTCTGAACTCTGCCTTCTCAACCAGAATCCAAGTTTCATTCCTGGTCAGAGACTCTATCTCTTCCTTCATTGCTTGGATCCATTGTTTACTTTCTGGGCTTCTGATTGCTTCATCATATGAGCTCGGCTCAGTGAGCTCAATTTGTTCAGCAACATGTAAAGCATAAAACAACATCTCATAGTCATTGAACTTGGCTGGAGGCTTTATATTAGCTCTTCTAGGCCTGTCTCTAGCTAACTGGTAACTTTGCAGTTGAGGCTCAACTTGCACATTTTCATCATCATTTTGTTGATCACTCTGCTGATCTTGCTCAACTCCACTTGAATCGACAAACTCCTGTTGACCTTGAGTAGTGAGTTTCTCTGAAAATGCCTCTGACTCCACCTCAAGATGAGCAACATCTGCTTCTTTTCCAGACTTCCCTGATAGGAAAGGCATTTTGTCTTCAAGGAAGACTACATCTCTACTAATTATCACCTTGTTGTTGTTGTGCTCAATAGACCAAAGCCTATATCCTTTTACTCCTTTGGGATAGCCAAGCATGATGCACTGGATTGCTCTAGTACTGAGCTTCCCTTGTTTTTGATGTGCAAAAGCCTTGCATCCAAAAGGCTTCAACCTGGTATAGTAAGAGTTCCCTCCATACCACAACTCATCTGGGACAGAACCCCCAATACTAGAGGCTGGACATTTTTAATCAAATAAGCTGCCGTGGAAATAGCTTCCCCCTAGAAATGTTTACCAACTCCAGATGAAGAAAACATGCACCTCACTCTTTCTAGAAGAGTCTTGTTCATTCTCTCCGCTACCCCGTTTTGTTGATGATTAGCAGGGACAGTCCTATGCCTCCTTATCGCCTTTTCTTGACAGAAGGCATTAGATATTCTAACCCATTATCTGTTCTCAAGATCTTAGGACAGACACCCTTCTCAGTTTCCATCTCCTTACACCAAACTTTGAAGGTAGCAAAAGCATCAGACTTCTCTCTTAAAACATATACCCACACTTTTCTACTATAGTCATCTATGATGGACATATAATATTTGCCCCCACCCAGACTTTTAACAGGTGCAGGGCCCCAAAGATCCGAGTGAACATAGTCAAGAGGTGAAGCTGATGTATGTTTACTTGCTGGAAAGCTGAGTTTCTTAGCCTTCCCAAGCAAGCAATCTTCACATGGTCCAAGTTTATCTACTGAACTACCATCAATAGCTCCTTTCTGGACCAAAACTTTCAAAGTTCCTTCAGCGGGATGGCCTAGTCTGAGATGCCCGCATCTAAGATCAGATTTGATGCTAGCATGGGACTCTCCAGTGAGCACTTCAGCCTGCAGATAGATAGTATAGGCTCCCTTTTCTTCTAGCCACCATTTTGACTTGTGGGTCTTTGCATATCTTCATCTCTCCCTTTTCTGAAATGAAGAAATAACCTCTTTTTTCAAGAGTTCCAAGAGAGATTAGGTTCCTTTTGACCTCTGGTATAAACCTCACTTCAGATAACACTTTGATAGGGCCATCATTAAGCCTAAGCTTAACATTTCCAACACCTCTGATTTTACATGTGTTGTTGTTCCCCAGCACAACAGAGCCCTCACACTCACTGCTCTGCCACGTCATACGGAATTCCCTTTGCACAGTGGAGGAATTCCTGACGGAATTCCCACATAAAAAAATTCACAAATTCACAAATTAACCAATTTCCGGAAGTAAAGAATTTACGGAATTAAAATTTCTACGCGAATACGGAGAAAACGAACACACGTTATTTTTAAAAAAACATTCTTCATTAAAAAAAATACTCGTTAAAACAAGTGGTGCGAACGAAATAGTTCACGGGATGTATTTATAGAAAATAAAAAAAATTAATGCAAAGGCCGGAATTCCGTGACAGTCCACGCAATGGCGGACGTCAGGTCGGAATTCCGCGGAAGGCCGCGGGCCTGCGACGTCCTCTTCTGAATTCCGTATCCGCGCGTGTGTGGCCTAATGGAGGACGTCCGCCACGTCCGTGGGAATTCCGCGTCGAAGTCCGCCATTGCGGATGCTAAAAAAACATGAGTATATATATATATATATATATATATATATATATATATATATATATATATATATTAATATTGTTACAAAATCTGTGTTTTTTATGATATTTATGTCACTGTGCAACTAAAACGAAGATAAAAATTAATTCATTTTGAAGCTTTTTCTGAACTTGTAGTAGTACTATATTTCCAAATCTGGTATCTAGTCATTTCTCATTTTGATAAAGGGACCATCCACATCCGTGCTCTTTGGCAAGAGCACGGATGTGGGCCCAGACCCACTTTTATTACTTTTTTACTCTCTGCTCTTCCCCAAGAGCACAACACTCACATCCATGCTCTTCCGCAAGAACATGTTCAAGGGTCCCACCATTCCATTATTTAATTTAAATGATTCATTTACTTAAAATACATTAAAATATAAAATTACATAATTAAATCCTAAAAAATAAGAATTACAAACTTAAAATCCTAAAAACTAAAAATTACATAATTAAAATCCTAAAAAATAAAAATGCATAATAAAATCTTAAACATTTAAAAATACATAATTAAAGGCTAAAAAATACTCCCGTGGAAGACTATTCCTCCGACCCTATCCCCAATGTTCTTTGAAGACCCCGTATCATTGCCAAATGTGAATCAAGTTGCTCGGGGTTATATTTGACCTATCGGCCAAATTGAGTTGGGCCAAAATAGTCCACAACGAGGTAGTGGGGGGTTGAGGTGGCGCAAAGGGAGCGGGGGCGGATGGAGTCGCGGCGCGATGGCGTATGGCCGTCGCCTTCTTCCTTCCTTGCGGCCGGTGTTTGGAACTGCTCGGGCCGGCGTCGGGGCTACCCAAGTTAGCTCCGGCGAGCTGGCTAGCCACCTCATCCTCGCCCACGTCGGATAGGGATATCGACCTCTACCGTTTGTTGGAGGAGGAGGATACGCCTCCCCTATACTTCGAATGCACACGCACCTCCTGCCAAGCGCTGAGGTACTTGAACGGTTTGTAATTTAGGGATTGGTAGGTCGCCAAGGCGGCACTGATGATGTCGAGCTCGCTCCTGCTGCTCCCCTCCGACCGCTCTTCCTGGAGGTAATACCACTAGAACTTTTGGATTTCTTCGTTGGCTCTGAATATGACATTGCGCACCATACTCTCATTGCGCTCGATGGTTCTAGCCGGGCGGTTTTCTTTGTACCGGCGAGAGACGCGCCACCAAAACCTATCCCTCTTTGGTTCGTGCCAACCTCCGGATCTTCGGAGATAATCAAATAGGCTTTGAATAATTGATCCATCTCCGTCGGAGTGTACGAGGTGCGGACACCACGAGGAGTAGGAGTAGGAGTAGGAGTAGGAAGAGGAGGAGTTTGAGAGTCGTCGCTCCCTCCCGATCTGGGTTCGGGTGCCCACCCGTATCGCCCATCGGGGGCATCTTGGTCATCCACCGGGTAAGGCCGGTAGCCACCCGGAACTTGAGAACCTTAGGTTTGAGGAGAGGCCGAAAATTGCGTTTCCGGACTCAGGAATGGTTGTGAGCCGAACCATTCGTGGTTCCAACCGCGCAGAGGGGTGGTCGCCGGAGCCGGACATTTTTTTAGTAAGAGTGAAAGATTGAGAATTGATAAGAGAAGATGAGAGAATTTAGATGAGAATTGTGTAGTGTGGTGTGAAATTTTTTGTGTGGAAGTGGGGGTATTTTATAGATGAAAATGTGAATTTTGGGGAAAAGATTGAAAAATAAATTAAAAATTGGGAGAAAACGGATATAATTTATTGGGAAGTGGGAAAATATAATCCAATCCGCGACCGCCACGTCAGCTGCTCAGCGGCACAGACGTGCTCGAAGCATCGAGCAGCTCCGTGCTAGCGGTGAGCCGCGCCAGCGGCACGGACGCCGTCCTTCCGGGAGAGCACTGTTGCGGATGCTCTAATAGACTTTTATAATTCATTCACCTAGCATCTATTTCATCATCTGTATTCCTTCCTTTTTGTCTTCACTGGGCAGCAAAAGACAACTTTATTTGTTTATTTTCGTTGCTGGCTTACTTCTGTTATGGCATTTTGTGATTTATCGTGTAATACTGAATTAGATTTTTCATTCTGTTCGCAAGGAATGATAGCGTGGTGATTTATTTATTTATTTAATATTCTCACTAAAATAATGCGTCGGCCGTCCGAGTTTGGCGGTGTGTCATTTAAGAGAATGATCCAACGGTAAATTGAATTTAATGCACATTACTTAGTTAATACATGTCTACTGTATGATCCAATTAGATATAAGAACCCCACTAATTAGATATAAGTGATAATTTAAAATGATAAATTTATGAAATTTCAAAAATTTTAAAATATTCACAAGATGATGTTTATTAGTAAAATCAAACTAAAATCATTTTGATTTTCTAAAATTCAATAAATATACTTACCGAATTGCAATTAACTGTGCATCTTTTCCATCTCATTTTCACTATCCTAATTTTCTACAAACTCTGTAGTCTTTCCCATTAAATATGAAACGTTTATTTTTTAGACAAAAGTTTATGTAGTGTTGTTTTGTGAGTAAATGAAACGAGAATAAAGTAAGTGAGATGGAAGAGTAGAGGTGGTGATATTTCCATTTTAGGAAACATTTCATTTTAAATGGAACAACTCAAAAAGGAAAATGATTCATTTTTAATGGGACATCAGGATATATCTCTCTTTAAACCAAAATCGACATAGCCGTCGCGATTTTTTTCAAGGAGAAAAAATTCGAGCTCGGTGACATTCTTCTTTCAATTTAGTATCGCCTAATAAGACTTTATATCCCCCGGAATGATTAGGAATATTGTGCAGGTTTACTGAAGAATTCTCCCTTTTGCAACGATCTATCATGGATAAAATAATTAAATTCTATTTGCTTATTTTATATTGTATCAATTAGGGGTGCTTAAACGGTTCCCCTGTTCTCGGTTAATCGAAACCGGCGGAATCGGCCGGTTAATTAAGAAACCGGGAACTGGAAAATCGGTTCCAACTTTTTATATAAAACTAGTTCCGGTTACCGGAACCGACCGGTTCCTAACCGGGAACAGAATTACAATTCAATTTTTTTTTATAATTAATAAATTAATAAATCCAACTTAATTGAATTAATATTGAATTGAAATAAAATAATTTGAAACATTGTTTGATTTTAAGATTTAAATAGTGTTAAATTTGCAAGCTCTATTTTTCTGAAGTATTTAAAATATTTAAACCGTGATGCTTTGAATCTACAATTATTTCCCCAATCCACTTTTTATGAACTAACTACTATGTGTAGAACATCATAAGTTTGTTTTTAATATTCAAAAGAACTACAAAATTACAATATCATTTCATATGATAGAAATTTAACTTTATAACAAATTTACGTAACTATTCATTTAATTTTAATATACAATTTTAACCTGTTTGTGAATGATTTATTAACTGTTCCGTATTAAACTAAAAAGTCATAACAAGATCAATTAGTATTGGAAATTCCATTGAATATTTATTTAGCAAAAAAAACAAGGAATATGGAATTCAATTTTAAAACTCCTTTTTAAAAAATGCTAAATTTTAGAAGTCCTTTTTTTATAAAAGAATTGCCAACATAAACTAGTTCGGACCTACTACACTTGGTATAACTCTTACCCATATATGAATATTATTGTATTGTTGGTTTGTATTTTTTGTGTATTTATTTGAATTTTTAGGTATTATTTGTTATATACCCAGAAGTTGGATTATTATTTTATTAGTATTGAATTATTTAAAATTATAAATAAATTCTGATTAAAATAAAACATCGGTTCCGGTTCGACAGGTTCTTAACCGGCCGGTTCCAAACCGGAACCGGTCAGTTTCGGTTCTAGGATTTATGAAAAATTAAAACTGGTTAACCTGTCCAGTTAGAACCAGAGCCAATCGAATAATCAGGCCTAGTATCAATATTATGCTGTCTAATGTGTCGCACACCACCATGTGAGAATATCCTATTCAGGGGCAAAAATAAATCCTATTAAGAGGCAATTCGATTAGGGAAATCGAAGCTCTAGAAATTGAAACCAACAACATAATTTTAAATAAATAATTACACAAGATTGTGTATATGAGTTAGTCAAACAATAGAGAGGCTAAAGGTCTCAAGTTCGAATGAATCATAATCTTCCCATCCAACAAAATTAATCTCTGCGTCATCAATGCTTTTATAGTTTTACCTGCATTTTGTTTATATTTTCATTTTATTTATATTTTCAGCATAAACTTTATTAAGTACATTGTTCAATTACATAGTCCATTTGCAATGCAAAGGGCCTAGATTTAGGCATGCTTAACCGGCCGGTTCCGGTTCTATCCGGTCCGGTTTGACCGGGTAACCGGTTATAAATTTTCATGAATTCTGGAACCGGAACCGGATCCGACCGGTTCTTACCCGGCCGATTCCGATTACGAACCGAATCCGATTTGTAGTTTTAATTTTAATTTTTTTGAATAATTCAACATCTAGAAATATAGCAATTCATGTCTAAAAATTCAAAGAAACACACAAAAATACAAATCAACAAGATAACAATATTCATCATCCAATATTCCAATACTTAAAAACAAGGAAAAATTTCCTAAAAAGTCACAAACTTTGGGGAAAGTTTGATTTTTTCCACAAACTATAAAAGTTGCACTTAAAGTCAAACTTTATCGGATCGTGCAAATTTCCCAAACTAGTAGCCTGACGACATATTTCCATTAAAAACTTATCCCACATGGCATGGCGGAGGCGTGACTTGGCAAAATATTTGACTGGGCACAAAACGATGTCGTTTTATGCTTTTTTTATTGAATCTTCTTTACACGTCGCCGATTTTATCCCTATACCGTTTGTTGACGATTTCACTCTTGTCGATTACGTTTTCCGTCGATTGAATTGGGGTTGCGCTTTCGAAATCAGCCAAAAAGAGGTTATATTACCTGAGTTTAAGGTTAAGCCATAAAATTTTCCAAGTCAAGCCTTCGACATGCCACGTGGGATAAGTTTTTAAAATAAATATGCCACAGAGTCGGGTAGTTTGGGAAATTTGCACGATCCGATAAATTTCGTGACTTTAGGCGCAACTTTTATAGTTTGTGGGAAAAATCAAACTTTCCCCAAAATTTGTGACTTTTTAGGCAATTTATCCTAAAAACAACAATTCAATAAATACCTAAAAAGTATAACCCCTAAAATTTAAATCAACACACAACAAGTATACACCTAAACACATACAGCACCATACACACACAACACCTTTAACACACACACAGCCCCATGCACACACACACGACATATACACACAGCCCCTATAAGATAATTGGATACTAAATAAAATCTAAAATTGAAAATCTAAAATTGATTTATTATTCGGTTCCGAGTAAGAACAGAAACTGGAATTTTTGAGAATATTACCGGAACCGGTAAACTGGTTCCCGGTTCCTCAATTACCCGGTCGGTTCCGGTTCCGATTCCGGGTACCGGAGAACCGATTAAGCAGGCCTACCCAGATTGATCACATTTCCATTAAAAGAATCGGCCGTAATAAATACTACTACTATCTTTGTAGGCATTTAGCCATTTACAATTACAATGCATAGTTATCACAATCTATCATATGGAGTAATATAAATACAAATATCAATACGAAATCGAATTGAATTTATAAGGATTTCAAAACAAATCATCAGATTTAGACTTTCTATACAACAAAACCAACACATCTTAAAACAAAATCAGTATGATAACAACCAGAATCAATGTTCGTAGGTACTACATATTTTGAATTAGTATAATTAAATTTGAGATACTACGATTTTACTAGATAGAGACGGTTGTAAGGGCGGAGGTATCGCTCTTCTGCGACGGACTCCGCCAGAAACCGGCGCCGTAGAATTTATCCATCATCTGTTTCTCGAGCTCAATCACCTGAATATTCCCGGACTCAAATGTGGTGACGACGCTGCTGTTGCCGGAATGGAGGCGGAGGAAGTATTCGTCGTCGTCGTAGTCGCAGCCGTAGCCGTGCGAGCGTAGAATCCCCCTTTTAAGCAGCTGGCGCTGGCGCTGCTTCCTCAGAGCCTTCCTGCACAGCCCCGCCGGCAATTTGTACACCGCCAGCACCGCCAGATTCAGCATCCCGCACGGGCAGCAGCAGCACACCGCAGCGCACTCCGCCGTCGTTCCCCCAGCCATCTCCGCCACCCTCACCCGCCTCATCCCGCCGCTGGACGAGAACTCGCTGTTCAGCAGCGGCTGCCGCCGCGCCCCCATCGAATACGACTGCTGCAGCCGGAATTGTCTCGTCATTTTCTGAGGAATTAATTAGTGTTGGAATTGTTCAATCGAAATCCCCCTCCTTCGCGATCACACCAGCGAATCCAATTCCGTGATTTGAAATTTGACCTAATTGAAATTGTGTAAAGATTAAATGAGGGGAAAAATTGAGCTGAATTGGTCAGATAAATTGGACGGAATTGGTGAAGAGGGAAAGATGTGCCATTGGCGGAGAGAAGTTGTGGGCCGTGTTACGCGGTTCCGTAACACGGCGGGTGTGACTGTGTTTTCCTTTTTAATTAAATTAGG
The DNA here is from genome assembly GCF_004379255.2 of Salvia splendens. Lineage (NCBI taxonomy): Eukaryota > Viridiplantae > Streptophyta > Magnoliopsida > Lamiales > Lamiaceae > Salvia > Salvia splendens. The sequence goes on from NC_056034.1 coordinate 28,537,809, forward strand.
ATTATTCCGAGTATGTCATCCATATTTTATAATTTCTGTTGATGAGCTCAACGGCTGCCCTGCTTTTCAGCTCAGCTTTCCAATTCCAAATTATAGCAATAGTAATATTAATAGGATTCAGAGGAAGGAATGCTTGTCTGCGTCGTTGAATGAATAAGAGTGAATTCTAAAGTATTACTACTACTCCTATTTAATTCATTTGTGGTGTATGCTAAAATTATGTTTATGAAAGTGCATTAATTAGATCCTCAAAGAGAGTAAAGTTAGAACAATTGTGACATTGTTTTGAAGGAAATTATGAAGCTTTTAACGATATGGGTCATCTATCCTATCTGTTGGAAAAAGGAATCATAAATGGCCTCCCTTCATTTATTGCAGGGGAGTTCCTAAAACATATTTAATTGTGTAGAGTTCCTAGTTGTGGTGTAGTTCCAATACTCATTTATTGATGTACTCAAAGGGAGTCGAATCTCCCTATAAATACTAGGGAGATGAGCATTTAAAAAAAACAAGAAAAACATACAATAAATATATCTTTCTACCTCCTACTTTCAATATGCCTTACCAATCTTTCTATACCTCTCTCGGTTACCATCTTTGAGATGGTATCAGAGCAGACTATATTTGTTTGGGACTCAGAACAATGTCATCATAGTCCCGAACATACCCTTCTCGAATTCATGTCAGATTTTGACACAGAAATTCCAAAACCAATCCCAACAGAAACCATGGCAGATTTTGCGGCACAATTTTCCGAATTCATGAAATTCATGAATAAATCTGGAAACAAGTCCAAAAACTCCACAAAACAGCCAAAACCGCAACTGGAGTCCTTGGGAGAAATCAATCTGAAAACCAAACTCAATGAGGATAATTATCCCCTTTGGGCCAATCTGATGGAGAGAGCAATAGGGGGAAGGGACTGACATCTCACATCTCTGGAGGTTCAGATCCTCCCCCATCCGACGACCCCTGCTACTCAAAATGGCAGCAATAGGATCACTGCTTCTTCAATTGGATTATCAGCAATCTCGAAACCAGCCTTGTAAACGAGGTATCCCAATACAAGACACCCAAAGACCTGTGGGAAGGTCTGGCGGTCACATATGGGAGTGGAGCAGATCCATTCTAAGTACATGACCTACACAGACAAGCCATGTCAATGAAGCAAGGAGAGACGACTTTGGAAGCCCTTTGGAATAAATTCCAAGGTTTATGGATTTCAATTGATGCCAGAGATCCCAACCCCATGGACAGCCCCAAAAGCATCGACAAATACAACAAACACACCCAAAGGCATAGGCTCTATCAATTCGTTTGGGCCCTGGATGAGAAGTATGACAAGATCAGACGAGAAATTCTAAATCAAGAACCCTTACCAACCGTCCGGAAAGCTTACGGAATGGTGAGAAGAGGGTCAATGACAAGGTTCTCAAACCAGAAGCTGACCAATCTGGAATTGCCACCGGACTTGGCGCTTTCGACCGAAGCCGACCATTCCCCCCCACCGGCGACCAAATTCACTGCAAATCAGAAATCAGATGAAGATAAGAGCAAATTAACTTGCACACACTGTGGAGGAAAACGACACACACATGAGACGTGCTTCCATCTCCACGGATATCCCGATTGGTGGCAAGAGATGAAGCGTACACGGCAGGGTGGGAAGCGCGGCGGCGGCAGTAGTGGTGGAAGGGCAGCAGCGGCAGTAGCAGGTGGCGACAGAGCCACCTACACCGACGGATCAACGGGTGGCATCTGCAACACCTCCATGCCGCCCCCTCATCCACCTCTACATCACCTCAACGGCGGCGGCGGCAGAGCCAGCAACACCCCACCGGCAGCACGATTTCAAACAACACAGCCAAAGCATCAGTTGCTACCACCAAAAATTGGGCAGAAGGTAAAATAGAGGTTCCGACAGCGAGTGAAGGTGGCGCAGTTGACCGGGGATGGAGTAGAGTTCCGGCCGAAGCAGCCGCCTCAGATGAGGCGGCTAGGGTTTAAGGGGAGCGGAAATCATAAAGGGGGCGGCTAGGGTTGAATGGAGGAGGGTTGGATGTTTTAATTCATCCCTCATTTTGCAAAAAGCCCCCTCCCCCAGTTCGGTTTTATCCCAAAAACAATCCCATCCGAAAAGTGCCTCCCAAAATCCCCCCAGTCAAACCCTATATTTCAAAATCAGCCCCATTTGACCAAGAAATTCCAAAAGACACCCCAATATGTCCCAAATTCCAGAAAGACACCCCAAAATTTTGAAAAATCCAGAAATACACCCCTTATTTTCGAATTTCAGCCTTCCATCACCTGTTCAAACTCATACCAAGCTCTAGCGTACTCATCATCCCCAAACATAGGACCTAAAGGCTGCCACTGGATTTTTGATTGTGGGGCAACTGACACAATGTCATTCGATGCATCATATTTCCTCGATATTTCCCAATCCACAAAAAATTATGTTCAAACAGCTAGTGGGGATTCAGCACAAGTAGAGGGGGCGGGAACTATCACTATCTCACCAACCCTTCGCCTCTCAAGCTGTCTTTATGTTCCTTCTTTGTCCCACAAACTTTTTTGTCTATGAGTCATGTCACAAAAGACCTTAACTGCAAATTACTGATGCAGCCTCGTTTTTGCATGTTACAGGATATCAAGACGGGGATGATAGTTGGGCGTGACACTGAGCGACATGGACTGTACTACGTGGATGAGATAGCCCAACAGAGTACTACGATGCTAACTCACGGACTAAATGACAGACAGATTTGGCTCTTGCATCGCCGGTTAGGCCACCCATCTATAGGATATCTCCATCTACTCTTTCCCGAGTTAGTTTCTTCTTCGCATATTTTGAATTGTGAAACTTGTGTTTTGGCAAAAAGTCATAGACATTCCTTCAAATTGAACAATACTAGAGAAAAATCATCGTTTGCTTTGGTTCACTCTGATGTGTGGGGTCTAGCCCCGGTTACTGGGGGATAAGGTTTTCGATATTTTTTGTTGTTTATTGATGATTTTTCTCGTATGACTTGGATTTATTTTTTGAAAACAAAATCAGAAGTTTTTGAGAAATTCACTGAGTTCTATAGTCTTGTTCAAACCCAGTACAACTCCAAAATTCAAGTCCTTAGATCCGACAATGGGAGGGAATATGTGAACTCTAGAATGAAAACCTTCTTCACCGGAAAAGACCTTGTCCACCAAACATCGTTTGCTTATACACCAGAACAGAATGGGGTAGCCGAGCGAAAAAACAGATACATCCTTGAGATCACCTGTGCGCTCCTAATCGAGTCCAACATTCCTAAATCTTTTTGGCCGGAAGCTATCGCAATAGTCGTATACCTCCTCAATCGTCTTCCCACAGGAATCCTAAACTTCAAAGCCCCCTAGAGGTCTTCTCTTCCCAACACTCGACACCTTCATCTCTCAACCTCGAACCCAAAATCTTCGGTTGCTCCGTATTTGCTCACATACCCAAATATGATCGTGACAAATTCTCACCATGTGCAGTAAAATGTGTCTTCTTGGGTTATGGAAAAAATCAGAAAGGGTATAAATGTTATGATCCGTCAACAGATCACATGTATGTTAATATAAACTGTGACTTTGTTGAGAGTGAATACTTCTATAGCCAATCTAGCGGTCAGGGGGAGAGTCAGACGGAAAATCCAAACAGTGACGCACTAAATTAACTACCTCTGTGGGGAGAAACCTTTCAGGGGGAGGATATTCAAGGGGAAAACAACCAAATTACCCCACCAGACCGAAATTCTGTCATAGAAATCGGTACAACAGAGGAAGTTAGCAGTACCACCGGGCAGTCAAATCCACAGGAACAGAACATGCCGCTTCAGGACACTGTCAAGCTATCTGACCAGTCCTTGAATCCTGAGGTAAATGCTTCTGATCCCAATATTGATACCCTACTTGAAACCACTGACAGTGACAGGGAAAACAGAAGTGATACAAATGAGCCACTGACGGAACAAGAGACAGGGCACGGCAGATTGCCCCAAAGAAGTACAAGGGGCATTCCTCCTCGAAGATATTCGCCAGACTGGAAAGGGTGGAAATCTAGATACTGTGTTGCAAATCTTATCTAGGGACACCTTACCGAAATGGCTAGGGCATTCGAAGCTGCACTTTATGAAGAAGAAGAGATTCCGCAGTACTTTGAAGAGGCAATGAAACACAAGTATGAAGAAGGAGATTGATGCCTTGATAAAGAATGAAACGTGGGAGAAGTGTACTTTACCTCCGGGAAAGAAACCAGTAGGATGTTGTTGGATCTTCACCATAAAAAGACGTGTAGATGGTTCAATCGAGAGATACAAGGCAAGATTGGTTGCTAAGGGATATACTCAGGTGTATGAAGTAGACTACGAAGAAACTTTCTCCCTTGTGCAGTAAGAGCGCTTCTATCTGTAGCTGCATGGAATGGCCATTATACCAGTTTTGTAATACCCCGACTTTTTCTACCCTTTTTATTTGTTCTCGTAGTGACATCGTTTGTGCACTTGAAATTTTTTTGCCTTCGTTTCGTTAGTCGATAGAAGGATATATCATTTGGGGCCTATAACAATTATTCTTTTCTACCCCTAATTTATTTAATTTTCCAAGCCCAATTCTCTCTTTTTTGAAACTACATTTTGAAGCCCAATTGGAGATGAAAACCGCCAGATTACTCTCAATAATTTGATTTCACCCAATTTCTGCTCCACATAATATGGCCATTATATGCCATGATCCACACTACCTGAAATATAGGAATAAATGGGCAACAACAGTTTCAGCTATAAAAACACACGTATATCAACTCTCAAGTTTCATTATCCCACGACTTGTTTTCACAACTATAATCGAGAGAAAAGAGAGTTCTTGCGCGATGCGGAGAGGGATGAATGGGCTTAACACGGAGTGGTGAGAATATGAAAACATCGGCGACGGCGCTGCAATTCGGAGCGTGGGGCAGCGACGATCGAGTTCAGATCGGAGGAATTGAGAGATGAAGCGAGTTCTCTTTTAATTTTGGGTCGGAGATATCGACGAATTTGAGGGAGAGCAGCAACGAAAAGTAGAGAGGCGGCGGTGGTTGGCGACCCCAGCGATGGCGTCGCGATTCGGGAGTCTGGAGAGAAGAGGGATACGGGAGAGCAGAGAGAGAGAGATTGGGAACAAGGGCGAAGGACAGCCGCCGTGCAGCGGTTCAGCGACGGCAACGTCGGACTTGGAGGGCGAGCTGCAGCAGCAAACCGCAGCGGCCGTCTTGATCTGGAGCAGCGGTGGCTGGACTTCGGCAGCGATGGCGAGAAGGGGGCGAGACAGCGATGACGATCCCGACAGAGGCGCGGAGGAGATGCAAAGGCGTACAACAGCGGCGGTGGCAGTATGAGTAGATCCAAGGGGGGGAGAGATAGAGGAAAAAGAAAAGAAAGAGAGCGGATGGAGAGAAAAGAGGGACAAACGGAGGGGAGGAAGATGGAGATGCAGGAGATATGAATTGTGAGAGAAAGTTGTTGATCATGTGTGTTGACCGTGTGATTAAAGGAGAAGAGAGAGAGTTGGGCCTTATTTATTAGTGGGCTTGTTTTGACTAATAGATTGATCAAGGAAAAATAAAGTGACGAAGGGAGTTGGTTTGTCTTTTGGCAGAAGGATATATGAAGCTGCAGCCTCGAAAATAATTGAAAGAGCATAAAAGCATAGACTAAAGGAATGATTTTCTCCGCGAACAAAATTGGAGTCGAAGTAAGGAGCTCAAATTCAGAAAATTAAACAAACGAGGTGGGCCTTCGAACTAAAGTATTTTCAAGAGCTTTGGTTTTAATATATCGGTTTGAGCATCATGTTATGTGTGATTGATTTATTATATTTATCCCAATGATGAGGCGAGATATGCGATCAAAGTGAAAGTGTTGTTGCGCATGTTATGTGGTGCTATGTGTTAATTTATTGAGTGATATTATAAATTGTTTGGCTTTGTTGATGTGATGTGAATTGATGCTCGGCCTTGACAGAAAAGTGATTTGTGTTTCAAATACGTTTTAGAGGAAAATAAAGTTTGCAAAGTGAATGCCATGCCATGTTTTTGTTTTGAGAAATTCATATCTGTTTGTTTAGCAAGGAAGTTGTCCCTACTAGACCTCGAATTCGGGTCTGACTAGGGAGTGAGTCCCTACTCAGACTAGTATACGCCAATGGGGATCGTGAGCCGTCTTTTGGGTCGGCCGGTCCAGTGATTGAGTTTGCGGCCACATTCTCGTTTCACATTATGTTGTTGATGTTGATGAGATTGATGTTGATGTTGATGTTGATGATTGCTTAGTGGGGGTGAGTCCCTACTATGAGTTTAATCGAATTCGTGTCCTAGGAAGGGTGCGTCCCTACTCGGACTAGTGTACACGATGAGGACCGTGGGTCATCGAATGGGTTGGCCGGTTTTCGTGCTCGTGGAAAGTGGCCCCTTTACACGGCACCCTAAAGAACAGATATGACAGTTTCTTAAACAATTCAAGGAGAATGGTTGTGTTTTGAAATGATGAGGAAAAAGGATTTGAGGACGAGTTAAAAGTTTGTGTTTGAGATATTTTTAGTGTCTCGGGCCTTTTCAAGTTAAAACCCCGAGGTCACTCAATGGTGGCATGATATAACTGTTTTTATAAAATTGTTTTGGCATTTGTCCACTGAGTGCATCAAGTACTCATACCTGCATATGTTTTTCCTATGTGCAGGTTGAGCGGTGACGAGCGCGATGTGTGTTGAGCATGAAAGTGAAGAAGATAGTAAATAAAATTTTCTGAATATATTATGTCTTCATACATAATATTATTCTACTCTCGAATGCTTCCGCTTAATATTGTTTCTTTTGCCAAGTATTGTTGAGATAATATTTGTTTCGAGTTGCTGATTGTTGAAATGATACTCTGATTTTATTCAAGCTATTCCCATTTGCTTCGAGCTATGGTCGAGTTGTGTTATTTTCCCCTTTCTTCCCCGCTTTTTTAATCCTCTCCTAGTCGCGATCAACAGTGTTTTCTATCCTTAGAAAATGCGGGCGTGACAAGTTTGATGTTACAAATGCCTTTCTTCATGGAGAACTTGAGAAAGACAAGGAAGTCTACATGGAGGTCCCCCCAGGTTTTTGTGAAGAATTTAGAAAAGGACAGGTGTGCAGACTGTGGAAGACCCTTTATGGGTTAAAGCAATCCCCCAGAGTGTGTTTTGGAAGATTTTGCCAGGCAATGTTCAAACATGGCTTCAAACAGAGCCATTCAGATCACACACTATTCCTAAAGAAGTGGAACGGCAAAATGACATGTCTGATAATCTATGTTGATGACATGATCATAACATGAGATGATGGCGAAGAGATCCAAAATCTAAAGGAGAATATTTTCAGGGAGTTTGAAATGAAGGACTTGGGAGCTTTAAAGTACTTCCTAGAAATTGAAGTGTTGAGATCCAAACACGGAATATTCCTAAGGCAGAAAAAGTATGTACTTGACATGCTAGCAGAAACAGGCCTACTGGACTGCAAGCCTGCTGAAACTCCAATGGTATCCAACCATGGATTGAAGATTGTGGATGGAGCTAAGCCTAGAGACCATGAAAGATATCAACGGTTAGTAGGTAAACTTATCTATCTTTCTCATACTAGGCCCGACATCACATATGCAGTTGGAGTTGTCAGTCAATTCATGCATCAGCTTCAGGAAGATCATATGGATGCTGTCATGAGAATTGTGAGATATTTAAAGGGAACAACCAGTTATGGGGTATTCTTAGAAAAGAAGAAAGATTTGGAAATTAATGGATACACCGATGCAGATTGGGCAAGCAATCCAGTCGATAGAAAATCCACTGGAGGATATTTTACCTTTGTTGGGGGTAACTTAGTCACTTGGAGATGCAAGAAGCAGAAAGTTGTAGCATTATCAAGTTCAGAAACAGAATTTCGAGGGATCAGAAGTGGCCTGATGGAGATACTTTGGCTTAGGAGGCTGTTAACAGAAATCGGCTTTCCTCCTTTACGGAAAAGTCAACTTTTCTGGGACAATAAAACAGCAATCAGCATTCCAGAGAATCCAGTAGAGCATGACAGAACGAAACATGTCGAAGTTGATTGTCACTTCATCAAAGAAAAACTTGAAAGCGGCATCATCGAATTTCCATTTGTCCGATCTGAGGAACAACTTGCAGACATACTAACCAAGGCGTTGAGTCCTAAAGTTTTCAAAGAATTTCTGGGCAAGTTGAGTATCGGAGATACCGTTGCTCAACTTGAGGGGGAGTGTTGGAAAAAGGAATCATAAATGGCCGCCCTTCATTCATTGCAGTGGAGTTCCTAGAACATATTTAATAGTGTAGAGTTTCTAGTTGTGGTGTAGTTCAAATACTCATTTATTGATGTACTCAAAGACACTCAAATCTCCCTATAAATACTAGGGAGATGAGCATTTCAAAAAAACAAGAAAAACATATAAGAAATATATCTTTCTACCTCCTACTTTCAATATGCCTTACCAATCTTTCTATACCTCTCTCGATTACCATCTTTAAGACTATCCTCCATAGCAAATGGATCCATTTGGTGCCGAATAAATATGTCATTCATGCGGTAAACAACATAAACAATGAGATAGAAAGTTTCACATAGTAAAACCGATTACAAAAGAAGGTGAAACGACACAAGACAACAAATCTAAGAGATACTCCCTTCGTCTGCGAATACGAGTCCCGTGTTGCCATTTTGGTCTGTCTGAATAGGAGTCTCGGTTCATTATTACTATAAATGATAAGGGACCCCACATTCTACTAACTGACTCATTCAACTCATGTATCATTTAAAACTAATATATACCCATATTCCACTAACTTTCGTCCACCCACTTTCTTAATATTTCTTAAAATCGTGTCGGATAGAAATGGGGCTCCTATTCTGAGACGGAGGGAGTGGAGTATAAACCAAAACTTGTAGGAAGATAACAGATGGTGACTAGCCGCACTCAAACCACGAAGATTCCCTCTCACAAAAAGATGATGAGCTCACGAATGAAACTGAACTCCTTCAGCCTTTCAAGGTCAACACCACAATTGATAAGCAAGAAGATTGTAATCATTAAGAGTCAAGCCACACCACACCGCTTACACATAAGGCAAAGAATAACTTGGAGTCTGGCCACAAAAGTGATCAGTGAAGGAGAAACCTTAATTCCAGAATAAGTTACGGGGGAACTGAACTAGAACTAGAACTAGAACTAGAACCATGTGGGAATTAAAAGTGCAAATAAATTTAAATTAAAGGAAATCAATTATACTGGAACAGAAGATGGACATTTTGATTAATTCGGCAACTTCAAAACTGTGGCGGCGATAAATTTTTACACCAAAAATAATAACTTTTCACAAATAGAAGAGGACGTGGAATATTCTAAGTTTAAAAAAACTATTCAAATTTAGTTGATATTGCAGTTGAATATTTGGTTTGATCTTAATTTAGAACTTCAAATTTTAATTACATTTTCTTTAGCTAATTAAATATATTTATTTCTCCTTTTTTCGATTATTGACATTACAATTATATATATACATAATCGTAATACATTTCTTCTTTGATCAAAATGGCCACTGCCAGTATGTGTAACAATCTTATTCTGGAATAAATACATCCATTGGCAATAAAAAATGTTGGCCAATTTAATTTTAATAAAAAAGTTTAAAGTTCGATCTCAAAAAAAAAAGTTTATCAGACCAACTTCAACCATACACCAAAACCCATTTTTTGTGTAAAAATCATCTCCAATCATACACCAAATTCAAACCCATTTTTGGTGTTTTCTACGGATTTACACCAAATATGGTGTTACTGCAAAAATTTATGACATATTGCAAATCAGTCCATTATTATTTAATTATGTGAATTAAAACACAAAAAAAAGTTACAATAACAAATGAAAATGCTCGATTTCAAAAGTATTTGACTTAATATGACGCAAAAAGAAATAAAATGCTCATTTGGACTTGCACTAGTTGACCAGTTGTGGCCTTGTGGGAACAAACACAAATTTCGAGTCTTGATTTTCTTCAATTTTATATCGATATATTGGTATGTTTTTTTTATTTTTATTTTGTAATTATGATGTTTTTAAATATGTTTGGATTTATGTTTTAATTTTATCATAGCACGTGAAGTGTATATTAATTTTTAAGTCAATGTATTTTTTTAATATAAAGTATATTTATATCATAAGAAAATTTATTTTATTATTTAATTTAATTTAATTTAATTTATAATGTGGTGGATAAATGTTTAATTCAAATAAGTATGTCTGTGACGCCCCGAGAAATTGTTCCTCTCCTTTGAGATAAGTCAGATTTATTAGCATAGTAAATTCTCGTTGTGAGGGCCTAGAATTTTCGTTGTAATTACCGACGTTGGAATAAATTAAATACTATGTTGAAAGAAATAAGTTGCAAGGAGATTTATTCAAAAAAAGAAAGTAAGTGATATACTTTTGTTGGAGGAACAATTTGAGATACAATTTCTTAAAATTGTGAAGACATTAATAGTGCATGATACATAAGTGAAAGAGACTACACATCCACATTACATCATCCCTTCTCCCACCTCTAGTAATAGAATTCTAGAGAGTATCATAAATTGGTATAGGAATCAAAGTGGTACAAGGGTAGATTCTCTTCCCTTCCTCCATCTCTTTCCTTCTCGAAATTCGGCCCCATGAAACTCCAAAAGGGACAGCCCCTAACCTGCAAGGATAACACAAAATGGGGTTAGAAGATGATCTCATATAAAAGCAGTAGGGGAGGGGGGCAAGCTCGATTAAGCATGGAGAGGAGGAAGATTTGCATCACATTTCCACCTTACACCAAAATAGGAGCCAAGACAAAGGGGTATAGGAGCACGAACCGACGCGACGGAGGCGGCGAGGCAGCGGCCCTGCTCGCCAAAGCTGGTGGCGTGAGTGCAACGACGGGACCCCGGAGGCTGCGTGAGGGCTCCGCTAAGGAGAGCTGCCGCCTGGAGACAACCGATTTCGACGAGGAGGAACGGCGTTGCTGTTCTCCGATTGCAAATTTAGGGATCCGAATTTTGGAAAGAGAGGTTTAAATCGAGGAACAAAGGAAGAGAGGGAGAGGGATCCGACGCTGGGGGCGGCGGCGAACTCGCCGGAGAAGGAAGGGAAAGGAGGGAGGTGAGGCGTCGCAGCCTCTGTGACTTCAATTTTGGAAATTTTGGAATGGAAGAAAAAAAGAAAAAAAAAGGGGAGAAAGAGAATCATCCGAGATAAATGGGAAAGGGGTCATTAATTGGACTCTCATTCATTTTAGTCTGGGCCGAAGTGTTTAGGCCTTTAAATTAACTAAATGGGCTATTTTGTTTTCCAAAGTGGACTACTAATTAATTGGCAGAGGGCCATTTAATTTGTTGAGAAGTGAGAATGCGAAATTTAAATGTTAGTAAATGGACCGGTTTTAATTATTGTTATGTTGGACCGAGATCTAATTGTTGGGCTTGGAAATAAATCATGTTGGAAGGGAATTAATTTTAGAAGTTGAGCTTGAAGCTTAATTAATTAATTCCCGAATAATTTACTAAGTTTTCAAAGATGGAAAATGTTGAAGTTGGAGACGCGAATTGGCCGACCGGCGTCGCCCCGCGACGCCATGGGCAGCCTTAAGAAAAATCTTAAGAAAAGATTTAAGAAAGAGATTTTCCAAGAATCCATATTTTATTAAATAAGTGCCCAAATATTTATTTTAGAGAAAATAGAATTTCTCCGAAGTTAGTAAAGTGAATAAATTCTGCAGAGTAGTGAAGCCCGAGATAGGATTAAGAAAATCCTATAAGACAAGACTAAGATATAGGTCCTATCCAATAGGATGCATGCATTCTTTTCTCAAGAGAAATAGTCAGGTACTAATTAGCATGCTACGCTATTTATTTTTCAAAGGGTAAATTGCTCAAGGGCAAGTGAGGCCAAAGCGAGAAATTGAGTTGAGAATTAAGCATATCAGGTGGGCTTTCTTTTAATATCCAGCACTATAGTGTGAATATAAAGCAAATATTATGAAGTTATGAAATATCATCTTTTCTAAAAAAATGAAGATGTGAATTATTTTAAAGTTGTTGTCATGCCATAAAATGTTTGTTTTCGAGACCTGTCTGTGAGGGCTATATGCCGAGAGTTTGGCGATGCCAAAAATTTGGCAACGAGTTCGGTTCCCAATAGGACCGCAAATCCTATTCGGAGTTTCGTGCGCGAGCGCTGTGAGCCATCCTAGAGAGAGGTTGGCCGGCGAGGGTGCTTGTGAAGGCGGCCACCTTCACGGCACATTGGATTCTCAGACATGGAATACCTCAAGAACTTAGACTGCAGTCGGACTTTTAAGATCACAAAAGAATTTAGTATGCTCGGGCCTTTTAAGAAAACCCCGTGTGATACTGTTGGTGGGTGACAACTTATATATGTATGTTTTTTTGCGGCACGTGTCCACTGAGTACTCATGTACTCAGCCCTGCATGTATTTATAAATGTGCAGGTTGAACGTCAAGAGGAAGGAATATTGATCGGAGTCGATGCTATTAAATAATCAAGTGGATTTCTCTACGATTCGTGTCTTCATATACGAAGTCGTTTAGTAAGGACCTATTCCGCTGTACTTTCGTCAAATGAGAATTTCAAAGTCTCACATTCGAACTCTGATTTAGTTGATATGATGAATCATTCTATTTTGAGATCTTGTAATCAAATACTTGGCTTCTAATTTGTGGTATCAATTGATTGGCATTTCGGCAAGTCCCTTGAGTTCTTTCCTCGTTTCGTTAATTCCGCTTATTAGTCACGGATTTTCCCGCTTTTACTATCATTAGCAAAGTGCGGTCGTGACAATGTCGTTGTAATTGAAAAAGTATAAAAAGTAGGTGAGTATGGAATATTATTTTGGGTTTGAGTTTGGTGTAAATGATTGGAGTAAAATTAGCCTATACCGAAAAATGGGTTTGAGTAAAGGCATTAACTTGTAGTAAGACAATATATTTTACTCCTAGTTTATATTTAACAGTTGGTATAAAATTAAGGATGAATTGTATTTTGACATAATTAACATATTATAGGAAGAGTTAATTATTTGTGTATGCGGGCAGTTTTAGACTTTAAAACATGTTGATTTGACGGAACTGTTATGATTCAAAACATAGTACTCCTCTCTTTATGATCAGAAGCTAACATACCCAAAAATATTTGTACGATATGAATTGGGGTGAAGACATGCGGATGCAGATAGCAGATGAGGCAAACAACGCGGTGCTCGGAAATTCAATTACTCCTTCACAATAGTTACATCCAATAATAATAAATTAAACCCGCTATATTGGATCTACACAAACACAAATCCATGGCTGAAAACAGAGGATCCACGATTCCTCCTCTGTTTTTCCGGAAAAAAAAAGGTTACATTTTTTGTACAATCAAATTGACTGACCGTCGCGGTGATTAGGATGTGTAGTAGAAAACCGGCTGCAACATGAGGTGGAGACCGAGGAAGCAAGCGGTGGAGAAACAGAGAAACACCAATCCGTATACAAGCCGGAGACTCATTTTCAGAGATTTGGGAAATGAACAAATTTGGTGAAGAGAAGAGAGTGTGGAGTAAGATCCAAGTTTTCAGATCTGATTTTTTAAAGTCGAAAACCATACTATATCTAATATTTTAATTAACTACTATTCAACTACAAACACAATATTTATTGATTTGGGTGGTCGAAATAAATTCTTATTTCCTATACAAATTAATGACCATACATATAATCTTTGTCCATTGTGTCAAGGGAAAGAGAGTTTATTTAATCATATATACATAACTAAACTATTAAAATATTTCATCTATAATTACATTTTTATACAAATAACTTGTTTTATAAATCAAACGAATAGAATTACATAGTTATACTTTTGATTGATCAATATTAATATTACCATTTCTAGTTACAACATTTCTAAGGATACACTAAAACTTAAAATGAGATAGGTAATTAGCTCCAATAGTACTCCAATATCAATTTCATTTTTGGTTTTTGGGAAAAAAATACCTAGTTTTAGGTTTACACTAAACTTAAATCCAATTTTTTTTCAAATTTTGTAATAAAAAAGGCACAATATAGAAAATATTCTTTTAAGTTTGAGTTTAGTATAAATGGTTGGAGTAAAATCATATTTGATGTTACATTTATGCTAAAATGAATTTATGTTTAGTGTAAATTGTTGGAGATGCTCTTAAATCAGATTTCATATTTTTAATAAAGTTAACGAAACAATCAAGAAATAAAGATTTCATTCCCTTTATATTTCTTGCGCTTACTAAACACAATATTGAAATTATTCATCCATTTTTATCTTCATTTCATTCCCTCTTTATTTCATTCAATTATACCAATAATGGTCTTAGTCTCGACCAAAAAAAAGCAATCTTCTTTAATTTAATATGTTGTATAGTTAAGTAAAACGGATTAGAATATTTGACCTATTTTGTAAAATTAGTTAATTAGGAGGCTTTGAACTATGGTATTGATAGATTAATTATGGTTTAATTAAAGGTAAATCTGTTTGTAATTTTTCATTTATTTAAAATAATCTCATTTTCATTCTACTTCACTTTTTTAATTGTTGATAATTCACTAATTAATATTTAAATTAATAGAGCTAAAATCATGCACTTACGATCTTACTTTAACAATTTTAATATTTTTGTATTGGTGAAAGAAGAAATAAACATTTTTCTAATGTTGAAAATTGAGAAGCAATTCAAAAAAGATTTGCAAAAGGAGGTGTTTGGATAAAAAAAATATATACTCCTGGGCAATGCATATATTTTTGTGGGACCTATATTATTAAATTAATATAACTTTCTAACAATGGAATGCGCATATTTTTGTGGGTTGGACGAAAATGGAAAGTGCACATATTTTTATGGGATGAAAAGAGTATATATTAATATATATTTATTATATATATATATATATATATATATATATATATATATATATATATTGATTGAGAGGTTTTCGGTATAATTTTAATAAAGCAATTTTGAATTGTTTTCAAGATAGAATATTCATAGTAATTTAGTTCTCTACTTTTCTCTCTCTTATACTTTATTCTTTCTATTTTAACTCTTTAAATATCAATTTTTTAAATTATGTACTTAAAAGAAGTGCTTCGCTTATCTTGGGACAAATGTAATATTACCTAAAATTTATAATAAACCGTTAATTGGATAATTTCCCCTTTCCTCCCACATTTTTGCAGAGAAATTTCGGAATATGAGTTTAAATTCGCTGACCTTTCGAGATAAGGGATTCAATTCGCTTACCTTTCGAAATATGGGTCAGAGACATGCGATTTTTTCGGAATAAGGGTTTTACACCTTTTTATGTTTATTCTCTTCATTTTTCTTATTATTTCCCTTCCAATAATTATAGATTTACTAAACTATCATTTAACCCATCTCTCAAAAATTTCATTTTACCTCCCTCCAAACGATTTGCGCTCCACTCTTTAAAGTCAATCTTCTCTCAAATTCTCACGTTCACTCCGCCTCCGCTGATACAAAAATAAGGAATGAATGATTCTTAAAATGTCCATAACAATATATATAAAAGTTAAGAATTGCAGGAAAAAATGAACTAATTCCATCCTATTAATTCTATTAATCATGCGCTTCAAATTTGATATTAAACCTCTGAATTTCTCCTACTTCTCATTGGAAAATTGCAGATCATTCTTCCTAATTGGTTTTGTTGTCTCTGTTTTATTAGAATTACACAAACAGATCAATTACAAGAACTAATAAAATTACACGAACAGATCAAATACATCAAAATTAGAAAACGAAAAAAAGACTTCAAATACAAAACCGCATAATTTGAGAGAGAAGATTGACTTTTAAGAGTGGAGTGCAAATCGCTTGGAGGGAGGTAAAATGAAATTTTTGAGAGATGGGTTAAAGGATAGTTTAGTAAATCTATAATTATTGGAAGGAAAATAATAACAAAAATGAAGAGAATAAATATAAAAAGGTGTAAAACCCTTATTCCGAAAAATTCGCATGTCTCGGACCCATATTTCGAAAGGTAAGCGAATTGAATCCCTTATCTCGAAAGGTCAGCGAATTTAAACTCATATTCTGAAATTTCTCCATTTTTGCATCAGATTTGACCATGTGTTAGCGTGGAAATTGACCATGTGTTAGCGTGGAAATTTGTTTGGAAATATAATTGGCCTTTGTGTAGAAGTGGATAAATATCGATTTTTTAGGGAAAAAAAGAGAGTAACTAAATGTCTTTAATTGGACCAAAACTCGAACTTGAGACTTGAGTGCAGGTGAAACCTCGTGTATCTATCAGTGCATCTCCAAGACAGAAAGGTAAATTGAGAAGGTATATTTCTCATTTACCTTTCCAAGATAATTATACCTTCTTAAAAAATAATGTATTTCAGAAAAAGAAAGTAAATTAAAAAGGCAAATAAAAAGAACTAACATTTTAACATTTCTACTAAGAAGAGGTAAAGATACATTCTCAAAATGAAAGAAGGTATAATACCTCCGCTTTTCATTAGAGCATGAATTTTTTTTAAGAAAATATAAATATGATAGTTATTTCCTTTTACCTTTCCATTTACTATTTCCCTTGGAGATGCTCGATAGACTTACAGAAAACAAACAAACAAATAAATTTGAACAATACTTGTATTATGGCTGATCTATGACATTATGTAAATTGTAAACTACATACAACAATTTAATTTAATTTAATTTAATTTGACGAAGCGAAAACAACCAAACAAAATTGTAAAGAGGGGCCAGGTCAGGAAACTTCACTGTCATCACTAATCTCTACAGCAGAAGATTCATGAATTTAGTTTGTTGCATTGATACATAAATTTACACAAACTGAACAAAAAAACATACCACTACTCTAGAAGTATTTTTTTCTAAGAACCCTTCATTCCCAAGCTTATGCTACTCTGTATTACCTTGCCCCCAAAACTGCTGTCCTGCATCATCGCCACGAACTCGCTGTAGTCAATGCGCCCATCCTAAAACAAATAAACAAACAACACAGGTTTAATCATTCACAGGTATAATCCAACATTCGTATGAGCCGAGAGAGTGGGAGGTAGGTACGTTGTCTTTGTCGACTTCCCGGATGATGTCGTCCAGGTGGACATCTTCTATTCCGAATTGCTCGCAGACCTGCTGGAGCTCATCCCTTGTGATGTAGCCGCTGCCATCTTTGTCGAAATACGAAAAGGCCGCGTATACATGATCCTCTTTCTGCACCTTGTTTAGGTGCAACATTGCTGCCACAAACTCCCGATAATCTATCGTGCCACTGTTGTCGAAATCAGCCTGCATTGTCAACAAAATCTAGTTAAATCAAGACAACAACCAACCACTCAAGCCTGGTTACTAATATACATGATCAAATCAACTTACAGCTTGCATAAGATTCTCTATTTCTGAGTCTTTGAGGTGGGCTCCAACTCTTGATAGCCCTTTCTTGAGTTCTTCAAGGGTGATGTGTCCACTATTATCTACGTCGATCATTTTAAACATTTCCTTTAGTCCTGCAATTTCCTCCTCAGATAGGCTCTCGGCAATAACCTGCAGAGTTGAATGGAAGGAATGATATTGCTATCAGCTGTAGTGACACACTATATATATATATATATATATCCGATGAAGATTGTATCGTTTCAATTAAATAATGTTCTCCATGAGATGTGAATAAGTAACACAGAGAACTCACTCTGATGGCAATCTTCTTGATCTTGTTCATCGCAGAGAATTGCTTTAGACGACTTAGAACAGCAGAATCAAGAGGCTTATCCGGAGCAACGCCACCGACTTGTACCCATGGATGGCCTGAACACAACATATTCTTACTTTAATAGGCATTCCACATTTCTTTGGATATTCACAAGCAATTCAACAGTTTCAACATAGATTAGAGAAGAGTGACATAATATACTTACAAAGAACTTGATGAGCTGTGAGCCTCTTCTTTGGGTCTCGTACAAGCATTTTCCGGACAAGATCTTTTGCACTCTCAGATATGCTAGGCCAGGGTTCCGAAACAAAGTCAAGTTCACCTTTCAAAACCTGCTCGAAAATTCCCTGTTCTGATTCTGAAACAAAGCATACATTAGCATGCTAGAAACCAGATTGCAACTATTAATGGGGATCAAGAATGAATGCTTACCATCCCAAAATGGTGGAACTCCACATAGCAATATGTAGATGATAACTCCCGCACTCCAAACATCACATTCTTGGCCATAATGCTTCCTTAGTACCTCTGGGGCAACGTAGTAAGGGCTTCCGACAACATCAATGAATGTTTCCCCTGAGTAAACAAATTAGAAGTTGAAGGAATTTTCGCCCCTTA
The DNA here is from genome assembly GCF_004379255.2 of Salvia splendens. NCBI lineage: Eukaryota > Viridiplantae > Streptophyta > Magnoliopsida > Lamiales > Lamiaceae > Salvia > Salvia splendens. Next base: position 28,556,281 of record NC_056034.1, read on the forward strand.
GTTAGAAACAAAGCATGACTTTAGTAGGGAGAAAACATATTTTATTTTGCTCTTCCAACAGTAAATAGAAAGAGCTACAAACTCATTCACAACATTTATGTATAGGTATTTTTCAAATTGCTACACTTTCCAAATAATCTGTTTATTTGTTGTCAAAATATCAATTCGGCAAGTGATAACAAAAAAAAGAAGAAGTTGGTATGAATGAGCACCTGGCTTGAAGAAAGCAGAGAGGCCAAAATCAATGGTTTTGAGCGGCGACTCCTCCTGCTGATTAACAAAGAGGAAATTCTCAGGTTTCAAGTCTCTATGCATAACTCCAAGAGAATGGCAAGCTTGCACCACACCAACTATTATCCTAGCCAACTCAGCCGCCTTCCTCTCGGTGTAATGCCCCCTTTGAATGATCCTATCGAAGAGCTCCCCGCCAGAGCAAAGCTCCATCACAACATGAACTGCCACAGCATCCTCAAAAGCCCCCACAATCGAGATCACATTGGGATGCCCTGCCAAATGGTGCATGATCTGAATCTCCCTCCTCACATCCTCCACATCCTCGGGCGTCGTCAGCTTCCTCTTAGCAATGGTTTTGCAAGCGAACTCCTTGTTCGTCCCCTTCTCGATGCAAAGGAACGTGGTCCCAAACTGGCCTTGCCCTAGCTTCCTCCCGAGAGTAAACTTTTCCTTCATATTCTCCGTTTTCCGCTGCAGCACAGACTCCACCTGCAGTCCTGCACTGGACACTCTCTTTATGTGTGCAGGCTTGTTCTGCTGCTTCACTGCATCGCCTTGCTTGTTATTATTATTATTATCAGTATCATTGGTGTTGGTTGTCTCTGGCTTTGGCGGCGGAGTTTCCGGTTTCTTAGGCTCCTCAGGGGCAATGACCATCTGCGTGGGAGGTGTGCTCTGGACAGCGGAGTCGGAATTGACGGAGTTTTCCTTGTTATTACTGCTGCCGACGGAGTCCTGATCCGGCGGCGGAATGCCCTGCTTAGGCTTCCACACGGCGGCGGTCATGGATTGGAAGAATCCATTCTTCCCTGTGTTTGGGCCTGCGCATGTATTCCCCATCCAAATGCTATACTACCACCGATCTATGGAGATCTCTCTAAGCCTTTTGAATCTCACCATTGAAATGTGGCCTAATTGATTCCATCCACAACCTTGGATCAATCACCCCCTCCCAATTCTCAACGCCAATGGAGATGAAGAATCCCTATCGAGGAGATTCACTGCGACTGCCAAATCAAAATTGAAAAATCAAACACATTTGCGGATTAAAGGAAAATCTGAGGGATTGGAGAGAAACGGCAAAAATGAAATGAGAGTAACGGGGTGAGTCAACTCGGATCAGAATTGCAGCTTTGCAATCAAATTGAAGCATCGATTTCTCTCTTCTGATTCTCTCAATGCATGCATCTATATTAACCATATACTTATATTTTACTATCGATAATTACTACTCAATCACTATATTCTCATTATATGTTTGCTTATTAATTAAATATTGAAATACATATGAAACCATAGGGGCTGTCATTTTTGGATGAATACCCAACCTAATCTAATATCCTCCACTGTGTAGACGAGAGTTATTTGCAAATTTATTAGTCCTAACTTATGCCAATGAGATTTCGCTATAATATTCAAATAGAAAAATAGTTTAAATAAAAATAAGTTATGTAAAATATTTTTTTTTTGGGATTTTGTAAAAAAAACTTTGATGACTTTATGGGGCGCCTCGAGGTATACAGTATTGTGAGGGTGTTGAAGGATTTTGATTCAGTGATGGTAACACGTGCATAGAGAAAAGAACTTTGATGACTTTATGTCAAATTATGCTTATGGCTTTTGTTGGGGGATGCATGTGTTAGAAACAGTGCACGTGGAACTCTGTAGTTGGCTTATGCATGATAGAATAGACGTATCTTATAGTATTCGTTAGTTAAATTTTGATGTCAAGGCGTTAGTTATAACAAAAAAAGAATTGAAATTGAATAAGAATGCATCGACCACATTATGTACAAATTGGTGTACGACATTATTCAAATAAATCGAGCTCTAGCCGGACTTAGTAAGTAGTATCTAGCAAAATGAATTCTGATTTGATCCATTTACCTATTTATTTATAGATGGATAACCAAAAAGAGGGAAACACATAATTCAAATCAATCCAAACATATTTTTAACGGAGACGCACTTTCGCCAAATTCCCGCTTCTCCGCGATCACCCGAACATTCTTCGAATGATTTATACAGAAGTCTGATTCGCTGCCATTGTTGTTCATCTCTAACTGCGATTAATAATCCTTATTTAGTTTGATACTCAATTGTTTTTTTCTGTAATTGATCCCTATACTGAGGACGACTTTGATTTATTCTCCCGCTCTGAGTTGTGCTTGTGTGCGTGGATCTTAATCATTCAATTCCTATTATTTGCAGATAGAATGAGTAATGTTGCGACTGCCGGTCAGTTTCCGGTGCCTAATAATCTTCACTCTGGAGGAGTTCCGAAGAATAAATTGAAGCGGAAAACTCCCTCGGAGTTGAGGGTAACGTCTCCTCCTTTCAATGTCGTTTAACAGTTCACCGATTGCTATTTTGAGGCTGAATTGGGATAAAATAATACACTATGGCATTGTGACTCATTATCATATAATTATCCATCTAAAATTAAGTTGTGAGTCCTATTTTAGTTGGAGGGAACATATGATTATGCATCTATGATTAAGTTGTGAAATTACCAAACTTAATACGTATTCAATCATGTGATATAATCTTTCAAACTGAACGGGCTCTGTATAAAACTGCGGTGGATAGTGGAGTAACCTCCAAGTTTTTCTTCTAATTTTTGTTATTAATTAAATACTACTTCCTCCGTCCCTTAAATATTGTCACACTTTGACCGGGCACGAGTTTTAAGAAACGTAATGGAAAGTGAAGTGAAAAAGTTAGTGGAATGTGAGTCCTACTTTTATAATATTAGTTTTATAATAAAATGTGAGTGAGAATGAGTTAGTGGAATATGGGGTGCACTACCGAAAATGGAAAAAAGTGAAATGTGACAAATTTTGTAGGACGGACGGAAATGGAAAAATGTGACAAAATTTTAAGGACGGAGGGAGTAGGAGTTTGGCACCTAGCTTCAATATTTATCCCATTCCATGCACATGTCTTTGCATGGTGCATGTTTGTTTCTACACATACACATATTGGCCTTTAGGATTGATATTATAGTGAAACTAAAAGGGTCCTGCATCCATTTCTGAGCAAAAAACAGGAATAGTGTGCTGTTGGATATATTGTTAAGAAGCAAGAAAATAGATGGAGTTTGATATGTGATCATGGGCATAATTTCTTTGTACTCATCATTGGTTGCTCTGCACTCATGTACACTGCCAACGAAATGATCTTACATGGTTCTAATTTCTACATCTGTGTTTCTCAAGATATGCACAATGGGTCCAAAATCCTTCATTTAGTATGTATGATGTATCTGTTAAAAACCAAGCAGCAATAATTAGCTATGAACTGTAACTTAATACTCCTCCTTTACTCAACAGGGGGAACTACTGAAGAAAAAGAATTTACTGGATGGCTCAGATGATTCCGGAACTTCTACTGGTTCCATGAGGTAGATGCATTCCCTTTTTTTCTTTTATTACCATAGATACCTCAGAGTCATTTCTTTCTTCAGAAATGCTGATGGAGCAGTTTCTGAGAGCAACAACTCTGATCCATTAAAAGCGGTGCAATTGAGAACGTTGGATGAACACTTTCCTGTCACTAAATCGAGTAGGCTTTTTTGCAGAAAGGAAATTCTCAAGGTTACAAAATTTTAGTCTAGGACAATTTTTTGTTCACATCGTAATAACGTAATTTACTACTCCCACCACCGTCCACAAATATGAGTCGTACCTTTTTCCGACCCGGGTTTTAAGAAATGTGAGTTGAAAAAGTGAATGGAATGTGGGTTCTAATTTTATACTATTTTCATATTGAATATGAGTGGAATGAGTTAATGGAACGTGGCCTACTTCCCATTTATGGAAAAAGTGAATGAGACTAGTATTTTGTTATGAGATGGTAGAGACTTGTATCTGCCTAGTAATGTTTCAAGATGTTGTCTGTTGACAACTGCAGGAAAATATTCCTAGCAAGTGTGTTGGCAGCATGAAGAATTCAAGTCTCAGTTCAGATTCAAAAGATAAACATGAAGTGCAGAACTCATGGTATGTATTATTCTGAATGAATCATTATCATTCAGTTTTTATCTTTGCTTTTGTAACTGATAATGTTTGTTTTCTTCATGTACTTGGAAGTTTGGAGGGCACTGTTGCTTCAGAAGATGGCAATGACACTTCAAGACAAATTAACAACTCATCTGACAAATGTATTACTAATACTTTTAAGAGTGTTCGAGATTTATCCTTTGGGGGTGGAATGATATACAACTCCACATTAGTAGACATGGTATTTTCACTCTCCACAACTTTCATGGCCAGAAAAGGACTCTTTTTGGTTTATGATGTGAAGTGCTCTTCTTGTCTTCAGGGTAGAGCTCTAAAAGGACTTGTTTCATGTGAACCTCATGCGGCTTCTGCTCCACTTGCTCGGCCTATGCATAGATCAGGGAATATGGTGCATCAACGCCTTTCAGAAATCCATATACCTGGGCAGAAAAGTCCCCTCGATTTGACACTAAAAACTAGTATGCGTGTGCTGTCATCATCATCTGTTAATTGGTAAGCTCAGAAATAAATTTCCTGATTTCCCCATAAATATATTAGTGAAGAAACCAGTTAAAAACAAAAATTTCTTAGTAGTATATACTAAGGGATCGTTTGGAAGGAAAGATAGATAATGGAAAAACATTATACGAACACACATGTTTTAGGTCAGATAACACCACACGGACCCTAAATGGCATCATTGACTTGTTTTCTGCCACTCCCTGTGACATGTGTACCTGTTTTGTGAAAGGTAGAAACAAGGAGTTTATTATATTGTTATTTGCCACTCCATAAAAATGAGATGGAAGATGTCTGTTTAGTTCTTTTTCTACTGGTGGTACTTTTTCACAATTTATGTATCCCCTCTATGCTACAGCCCAACATTCAAAGCTCGGATGAAACTTCCACTTCTGGATATGTAGTTATCAATGTAGCAGACTTGAAATGCTGATCAATATACTTAATGGTTGTACAGGTTTCATAGGTTAAGTAATTGTGCCACTTTATATGTCATGGGTCTATTTTCACATGAGCATTTCCAAGGCCAAAATATGACCTCGGCACACCCTACCTGCACCAGCCAAATCGCAAGGTTTGGGGTATTTCATTCTTGGGTGCACCCCCAATCCAGTCTACCCCATGTAGTTATATCAGCATTGACATCTGCAGTAGGAGGTATTTTTGGTTAAGATCACATATTCCTAGTCATTTCTTATCTCATTCATTTTCTCCACTGTTAACAATGTTATCATTTCTCAAGGGCAATCGGACTTCCTAAGTAAACGGCAGCAGGGATGGGAGGATTCATTTCGAAGTCTCTACTACATGTTACGGAAGAAATTGTGTAAAATATTTTATGGTAATGATCTTTTTAAATATAACCTTTTGATGTATCTGATTGTCTGGTGAATTGTCACACTCCGAATTCTGCTGCTCCAGTCTCAACTCAACTATTATCATTGGATGAAAATTACTATAGTTATCTATCAATATATTCATACCTAAACCATCAATCAAAGTGTTTAGAGACTCTCAAAGTTGTCTTCTCCTGGCACATAAGGTGGATGGGACAATAATTTTTTTTAATTGAGAATGCAATAGTACATTACCAGTTCTCAAAGTATCCCAACCTTGCTCAGTCATGATATTTTTCTGTTCCAGCTGTAGGGATTTGCTATGCCTTCTTAAATGAAATTCATCTGTTTTCCATCCTGTACATTTGCAGTGTGCACAGTGCACTTTGTAGCTATGTTTACCATATCTGATGGCCCAAACAAAACTAAGCATCCTTGCTATGCCTATGTGTCACAATCAACGAGAAGTCTGAGGTCACTTCTGAAAGAACATGTGAGTAATTTATTCTTCTATAGCTACATGAAGTTGCAATCTGTCATTGCTTGGATTTACCTATTTCTTTGTGTGGCCATTCACTTTATCATCTGGCTGGTTAGCAAGAAATAATGCTTTCTTACACCCTATGCTTTTGCAGGATGCTTCATTTTCTATGCCTCTTTGCCACTCTAAAGTGGAGGAAGTCACTGCAGAAGACCTAGTTGCACTTTCTGAAATTGAAAGAAACAACCTTGGAAAGGTTTGAAATCTGTCCATTTTCCCTCAAAGGTATCTCGTGAAATAGGGTGCTTGAGGTATAGGATAAATTATTCAATTTTGTTTGTATTCTTTGTTGAGGAATGTGCAGCTGTTAGATCTTATATTTCCAGTTACATTACTGTCTGATCCAAGGTTGCTTGCTTTTAGAGGATCAGAATTTTCAGTCATCTCTGTTACTTTTGTTCTGTTGATTTTGAAGAATGGTTCACTTGGATTCAGCAAACCAATCATGGCCATCCGCCATAGCTAACCCACAAATTTTATTCAACTGAACGATGCAGACGCGAGCTATGGAGTCCCTGATTGGAGTTGATAATACTCCACAATCTTTGTTAATGTTTGCTGGGAGGAACGTCCATGCTTTGTATGATTTTTTGTTAAATTATAGGTTAGTATCTGGCATTTGTTTGTTCATTTATTTATTATATGGCAAAGAAGAAGAAAAAGCTGCATATTATATTTTTATCTGTTTTTTTCATCATCTCAAATCTCTTCATTTCTTTGGTGCCAGATCCCTTTACACCCCTTTGAGTGGTACTGATGTACCTGTTCTATATTGCCCAGTTCTTTTTGAAAATGCTGCACTGTGTGCTCCTGAGGTAGGTTCTTAGTATATGTTTTCCTAGAGCATGCATAATGATTCATTAATAAGGCAATACCATATCAATTGCAGTTGTTTGTTTGAATGTTTGCAATGAAGAGCATGCCATGATAACTTCTAGAATAAAGTTATCCGTTACAGTTTCTTCAGAAACATGATTGTACCTCTTGATTTCCACTTCAAATTTTAGCAGAAGGGAAGATAAAAAGAAAAATACACACTCTTGATGAATATTTTAATTTCCATGGCATTACTCTCCGTGTCTCAGCATTTGCTGCACATGTGAATTGTGCAGGTCAGATGCAAACAGGTTAGAAGGGTTGAGATGAGAAGTTCAACTCCAGGCATTAGCTATAGTATTGAAATTAGGGATGCATATATTCCGCCTTGGGTAATTTCTGGAGTTTGCGATACTTTGCGCTCAAATGGGGGTGACTTTCAAGCCAGGTTTCTCAACCTCATTTTTATCTGTTTTCTTGTCTAGTTTGCTCTTCTGCAATGTTGATTAGTTGTGTCTACTTTCTGCAGCCTTAACTTTGATGTGATACACATGCAGTTTCGTGACGGAGTCCACATCTATTGGCTTGAACGTTGGTCTAGACACAGTGACTAACCAGCCTCCCCAGCAAGCCGAGGCAGGTATACAAATGGGTGAGAACGGATTTTCTTTTGGTATTCCGAACACCTCTCTTTCCCTTCGAAGACATTCTGCCTTTTTAAAAGGACTGAAGTATGGTGATACTTCTTACACAGCCTTCCTATCACCGATTGATTAAGGTTTAGTATACAAGCTCTTTCATATCTGAGTCTGGAACTGCTTGTTTGTAGGTTCTGGTCAATCACATTTTGTTTTCGATGCATCAATAGAGACATTTCAGTTTCTCAGAGAAACATTTCACTTTTTTCAGTGTTAACTTTATAACATATAGCGAAATGTGGAAAGAAATAAGAATAAAAATGGTTAAACAAATAAGCTTTGCAAATCTGAAGAGTCAAATTTAAACAAGGGTGGAAAATGGTTTATTTAGCAAGTAAACTAATGAAGTTAGAGAGGTCATCCAAAAATGAAATATACACAGATGTGGAGCAGCTAAGAGAGACTGACATTGCTAAGGAGAGACAGTATTCATATACTATTTGACAACTGACAACATCACTAAAAGAATGTAAGTAAAGTCGAACAATGGCTATCAAGTACCCAATCAATCCAGCTGCAACTAGGACTTGAAGAAAAAACTACATCCATTTTGATGATCTCCATTTAGTTTTGCGAGTTTGTAATGAAATGATGCCTCCATAACCCCACACGAGGACTTCGGTCTAAAAGCACTAGCATGCCAATGTTGTTGGCTGATAAACCGAACATATACCTGAGAAATTAAGAACAACCTTCATAAGCACAAATGCTCCCTAAAATCAAGTGCACCACACTTTTCAGAGCATTAGTGCAAGATTTGTTTTAATCCACTTGTTATGTTTCATTGTTTTATCTTCTAAATCCGGTTGGCTTAGAATTAAAAGCTCTATATACAGAGGTCATCAAGAGTTCCAGGTAATGTATCCGGACATAACAGATTTATACATAATGTCAGGTGATATATATAAGCAGCTTTGCTTGGTGGTGAATAATTCAATGGGTAAAGTGAAAAGTAACCTTTAAGCAGTAGCGCATGCAGCAAAAAGTCAATCGTTTAGAGTTTGATGGATATGCACTTACCTGGCTCTTCGGCCTCTTTTCCTCCAGCTAAAAATAGGAACAATCCACTGAAAATGACGAGTAAAAAACGATCAGCAGCTAATGAGATAACATATCCTTGGGATGAAAAGAGAAACTAACAGGCAAACGCATTAGTAATAATAAGTATAAGATGAGGCAAATGATAATCACTACACTAGTGAATGTAATTGAAACTTCTTAACATGGTCCAAACTCCAAAGAGAAATCTAGAAGGTGTGTGAACTCTTGTATTCATCAATATGTTGTAAATATCCAACAAGCCGAGCTGTATAACAAGACACTGATGAGATGAGACCAAGCAGAGCAATATGATAACAGCAAACAAACGAGAAACTATTATTTTTTCTGGTGATTGTCCCAACAATTGAAAACTGAAGAAGTACTGCACTACTAATAGGCAACAAGGAGCAATTTTTTAGTAAAGAGCAGGAATATATAGACTGTACTGCACAGCTGCACTATTAGTTGGGCAAAGATTATATTACGGGCAGTTGTAGAGAAGATAAATAAACAAAACATGATAAGAACATACATTTTAGGTCATTTTTTGCCATAAAACTCCAAGATAGATTAGTCATCTACCCTACCAAACTGTCCCATGATAAAAGCCTACATTCTACTATCTCATTAAATGCATATTTAATCAATGGGGGTAACAGATGACAATCAGCATAACACAAAGCTGGCAAGTCATGCCAAAAACATAGAGTTACATAACGGGGAGACATGAACGAACAGAAATATTGCCAAATACTGTAATCAGCATTACCTTGAATATTGACATGAAGGAAAATTTCCTAGTCTCCAATTGCTTCCTCAAGAGCGTATGCTTTGGAGACATTTCTTTGCATAAGTTCTGTGCTATTTCCTTCAACAGTACTACTTGTGCTTTCTCAGTCCCCATGGAAATAATGGCTTGTCTCATAGACTCTCTATCAGCCTCAAGAGAATGAAGTCTTGCATATAACTTTTGAATCTCAAGGTCTCTAGAACTGGAAATATTCAACTCCTTCAGAGTTCCCATATATTCATCACCACCAGCAAAAGAAGCATTGCAACTCATTGCTCGATTATTTAAAGGTCCCTGTTGAACAGAATCAATTGTGCAGACTCTGTCGCACGATTCATCTCCATATTCTGATGCATAATCTGCCTTCCTGGGATTCTCCTCAATATAAGAAAATACAGATTTCTTGAAGCTGTTGGCAAACCTTGGAGAATAATACCTGGAAAACTCTGGGCCTTTTTCTTTAGCCGTTGCAAAAGGCGACTGTGGGCCATTCCTTGCGCTCATAGCTCTTGGAGAATGGCCAATGATTACTTTTTCAAGCACATTCTTTGAATTAACTAGTTCCCCATCAGGATAAATGGCTCTAGGACTTTTCTCCAATTGATTGATTCGACACTCCAAATCTTTCAATTGGTCACTTGAATGTGGATTTTCCCCAAATGCATATTTCTCAATATCAGGCATTTCATCATCACCATTTGGATAGGTTTGTGATTCATTCAATATGCACCTGAGAGGAGGGTACATCTCATTTACGTAGTCAAATTGACCTTCAATGTCCTCAATCATGCTGAAATTCCGGCTCATAGCCTGGACGACTCCATCAACTTCAGTCTCTGAGAGCCCATAACTCATCATCTTGTGTCTATAGGCCTCAATCTCACATGAAAGTGACTGTATGGCCTCCTCTCTCTTATACAACATATCCTCCAATCCCAACGTCTCCTGCTGATCATGAGCCATTTTCTCTTCTGCAAACCTCTTGAACTGCCTTAATTCCATCTGAATCTCTGCTTTATCCTTCTGAAGCCTCAGGATCATTGAGAGAGCTTCATTGGCAGCTGTGGACGCAGCATTCCTCTCCTCCTCCAACTCAGAGATTAGGTCCTCAATGGTCTGCTGCTGACTGATCACCATCTCACGGAGTGCTGTACACTCATTTCCTAGCTCTACACGGGCATTTTGCGTCACGATAACCCCTTGGCTGGAGAGGCAGGTTTCTTCCACAAGCTCATTACATTTTCGCTTCTCCATCATAGAAGGATCGTTGCAATCGAAGTCGCGGTCACACCATTTTATCTCGCCAGACTCCATTCACCGCCAATACTTGTCTAGTAAACCCTCAATTCCACCATACTCGAGAATCGTAGTTTCTTCAGATTAATCGAAACCACACTACTTCCCTCGGTGAATAAATTAAAAAATTAAACAATAAATCACAAATTTCTAGCAGGTTATCGGTTCGTTGCTGCAAAACAGAAAACATGTAGCGTTCTGGGTCAAATATTATCCCTAAAACAATACAGTATCCCCAAATTTTCCATAAGAATGATATAAGGCATTAAATCCGAATTTAATCGTCCAAATCAGTTCCGCGCAATCAAAGAAATATATGCATTTCAATTACCTAGCAGCTCTGTTATAAAAAATAAAAAAAACTTCCAGGAAAATGCCTTCCACAACGAAATCAATTAGGTCGGAAAGTGGCTGGTAAAAGAAATTTTCCGGCCGAAAAGGAGATTAGAGGTAAAGAGAGGGGAGCGGAGAGGAATTCGCAGCCCTAGAAGCGTTGTGCGGTGTGTGCTTCAGTTATAAAGCTGTAGAGAGAGAAAGAGGATTAATCGCTGTTTCCTAATTTTAGAGAGAGAAATCAAAACTGGGAAGAAAGGAGAGGGGAAGGAGAAGAAATGAAAATTTAAACTTGAGCAGCGTAATGACCTTTTTGCCCTCCAAAATTTGAACAAAAAAAACCACCACTTCTATTCTCTATACTCTAGCCGTGTCTCTATTGCTCTTTCTCTTTAATCTCGTATTTGTCTCTATAAATACATATAATCACATTATTGGACATTTCCATTATCACCTCACGAATATTTTAAGTACACATATTACTCATGGTTAGCTTATTTTCCGACAATTTGGCTACTAACTTTTGACTATAATATTAATGTTTTGTATTTATATATATATATTTATCACTACTCATATAATCCTCCACCTTCATTGTTTTATTCCCTAACATATATATTAATGTGTTTTAAAATATTTTAAAAAATTATATGTTGAACTAATAAGGGTATCATTAAGGTAGCCGGTTTCATGTGATTAAGTCGAAGAGTCATTTTCCTGAAAAAGGAAGAAAAAAGGATTTATCTTTATTAATAACAACACATGAAATCGTAAGTTCCTCTCCTTTTGTGTTCCTACTTTAAGGACTTATCCAACTAATAATCGCAATGCGATAACTCTACGTTACAGATAATGATTCTGATATTCATGATTTCTGTGGGGTATAACTTTTTGTTAAAATCGAAAGAATTGATAATAAATTGTGTTGAGGTTGGCGTTTAAACCTTGAGACTTACAAGTATTGGAATTTTTCTGCGATTGAACCCAAACACTGTCATTTCCTTCTTCTCACTTTCTCTACCACAGCCCATTGTAAAAAGAAAACTAGTTAACTTTGGCTTGATCGATACATTTTGGTCCTGTTTTTTGTCCCCTACACCAACGATCAAAACACATGAGGCTCACGTTTATACTTCGTTCTTACTCACTCTTTTTCACCTCTCCAACAAAAATCTCATTTTGTCAGTAAATACTTTGACCATCTCTAACGGTACCGCAAAACTTAAAATAGAGTAGACAAATAACTCCAACAGTACTGCAAAACCAATCATATTATAGGTTTTGAAGAAAAAATACATATCTTTATGTTCACACTAAAACTATAACAAAAACATTTATATTAGTTATATTGGAAAAATGTTAAATTAATATTATTACTTTAATTACACTACACATAGTAACTTAACACTACATGTACATTAATATTTGAGAACTTATACACGTTCATAATTTTAAATATTAAGGATTGTTTATTTTATTTTAAAATTGACAAAATTATTTATCATTAATTGTCAATAATAAATTTCATATATATACGAACAATTGATAAAATAATGAGGTTTTTTTTCTTATTATTTACGTCTGATAATTTTTATTCTAGTCCAATTAAAATATACCAACAATTGATAAAATAATGTGATTTGTGGATGTGGCGTGGCTTTTATTGGGCAGGACAAGTGTTTGTAGCTGTTGACTGCGCGGACAAGTTTTTGTAGTTGTTCCATCTTATTGTGAAGACTCTTATAAACTTAATCGTAGATTCCACTAACAATTTGAACTTACATTTCTTAAGAAAAAGAAAAAGGCAGTGGAGTCTTTTAGTAAATAAACTGCAAGAGTCAGTGGTCATAAAGAAATGCGAAATTAGTATAAATACAATAGGATTAGGACTACAGCATTTGTATTATTATCCGAGCCAGCCTAGAGTTTTAAATTTTAGAAACAAACCGAAATAACTTATAGGGAAAGTTGCAACCGAAAAAACATGCTTTCTTGTTTTTTGTAAGGAATTTTTATGAGAAGTATGGTTAACCAAAATAGTAGAGTAATATAAAAAATGAAGAATGCTTCCTTCAACTGTTTACATTAATATTGTTGGATAATAATAAAAATGAAATTTTACGGGAAAATGATTTACAAAGACGCACTCCAGAGAGCCGCGAAGTTCAATCGACACACTTAAAACAACAAGAAAATGTAGAAGCACCGCAATTAGAAGAAACTGTTGTACTGGCTAGTGAGGGAGTCCCTGAGATTGGAATAGAGGCCGAATAGAGAATATTGACGGAGCTTCTTAACCTCATACCACGAGTTGAAAACTGATTCATGCTTGTCTGTGCCAGAGAACGCCACTTGAATTCCGATGCTGCAATCTACAGCTCCCCCTCTGTTCTTGCAGCTGTTAGTTCTGATGGCACAGTCTTGATTGTTGAGGCAGACAAAGTTCGATTTTCCTGAGCATGAAGCGCAGCCATCTCTTTTCCAGTACAAGTTTTGAAGCCTCCCCTTTTTGAATTCGTGAACCTGCAGTGTCACCATAATATATAAATCCTAAGGGAAGGCAACTGTACTGCAAAAACCTATCTTCTTACCAGAGTGAAACTGGTCACGATATATGAAGTATTCGCAACAAACGCAGGAATGGACCTTGCAGCATACTTCCGGCCAGCAAATGCGACCATATAACCTCCTACAGAATCCTGGTGAGGATAGAACAAAAATATTGTAACAGATTTTAAATCACGCTAACCTGCTAGAAGTCCAATATCGTAAGATCTATGGCAGGATTAGATTAATAAAAATAATAATTTATTTAGAAAAGCACACTCACAGATATCTTAAACACCATTGCTTGGGAACAAGATAATAGAAAAGTTTTGGTGATAGCTTTAAGACGCACGTTTACATGCAGTTAATTCAACAGCATCACTAAATAACCTCAATAAGAATGTACTCTGAGTAAACTTATAAAATAGACAAGGTTATGAATGGCACAGGTTTAATTGTATAATTGGTAAAGTAAGAGAGAGATATGAAAAAGGTAGTGGAATGAGTGTTAGTGGATTGTGGGTCCTCGGTTAGAATGATGTGTAGGGAGAGTATTGGTAGAAAACTTTCCATTTTTAAACTTAGTCTAATTTTGGTGGACACCCCAAAATGGTACAACTAGTCTATTTTTTGTGGACGGATGGAGTACAAAATACTCTTTGGTATGCTGTTCATAAGTAATATATGAGCATAGAAATATATCTTGATGAATATGATGGTACTGAGACGTCTTTAGCTTTCACTTAGAGCATCTCCAATGGCGGACGTCCGGTCGGACGTGCGCGACGGGCGACCGGGACGTCCGCCATTATGGCAGGGGAGGTCGGATACGGACGTCCCGTGAGGACGTCGGGTGTCCTCGGATGTCGGCGCGACGGGCGGGCGGACGTCCGCCATTGTGGCATGGGTCGGACGTCCGATTTTTAATTTTTTTTTAATTTTTTTAAAACTCTATATATACGGCTCGTTGAATTTTATTTCATTCGCTCCAGAGTCGATGGGCGGTAGTCAAGGGTCCTGCACGGCAGTGGTTTATTCCCAACATCGGCGATGTCATGTACGCATGTATCATAATGCACAACATGATTGTCGAAAATGAAGGTGCGGAACTGACTCAGTGGACCAATGAAGATGATACGGGTGCAGGTCCAAGTCACGGCGTGGCCAACGCGAATGTGAATATGGGGGTACCTCATGGAGAGGTCGAGCGGATGCGTGCATTTGCCGACATGCGGCAAACAGATGCCCATGTTCGACTTCAGAACGATATTATCGAAGAGGTTTGGACGCGGAAGGGTTGACGTTGATGTTAGTACTTTTTTTTGTTTTATTACTATGTAATTTTTTTTTTCAAATCATTTATGTTTTTTTTAAATGAAGTTGTTAATTTTTCCGTTCGTATTCGTGTTGAAATTTTATTTCCGTAAACGTAAATTGTTTTATTTGTGAATTTGTGATTTTTTTTTATTGAGGGAAGTCCTTGTGGGAAGGGCGGATTGTGAAGGGGAAGTCCTAGTGACGTGGCAGTGGGATGAGAAGTCCTAGTGACGTGGCAGGAGGTGTTTTCGGGATGTCCGAGTGGGACATCCGCCCACTGGAGATGCTCTTACTCAATCAATCTATCGATATAATTAGAAATGCGTTAATATGATACATAAATCAGAATGTAGTTACCTAATTGGAAACTAGCAGTTTTAGGATCCTTGGAAAGATGGTAACCTAATGTTTCCTATCTTGAGTAGGTGCAGTAGTGTAGTTTTCTCTAAGAGACAAACTCAATAGTTAATACACAGTTGCAAACACATACTTAAGAAGCCCTTGTACTGCCATCTTTCAGATTAAATTTAGACGAAACCAGGTAGGTACCATTAAAATCTCAAACTAGGTTCATTATGAAGTCCACAACCATATCTTGACTTCCAATCCCCCAACGATAATGCGAGTAAAAGAGATGATATAAGACCAATTTCCCAAGCCAGAAGAGTAAACCAAACAAGGAAAATCGAAATAATTGGGCGAGATAAAATCGTGGCATGATTCGACTAATTCTACATTAAAATCACAAGTCAGTTAATAGTACCGGGAAGAAGCTGGAGGTGTTGACTGTGAGGAGCGAGATCTCATCGACTTTAGGGCGGAAAACCGCGAGCTGAGCGCTGGAGGAAAGCCCGAGGCGGCGGTCGCAGGGAGACAACTGGACGGAGGTGTTGAAGAAGAAGGAGTTTCTGGTGGCGAAGGCGATTCCGAAGGTGAAACCATCGGATTTCTGCACCGCCGCATCGCCGCACGGTGAGAACACGCGGTTTGTGTCGCTACTCGATTCGGCCAGCCAGATTGTGCTGAATACAAGTACGAGCAGAGCAAGCAATCGCCTGGGAATCGCCATGTTCGAATCGGGGAAGCGATTCAACTATATTAGGTGAGCTGTGAATTTGATGTATGATTGCGATTTGGGGTTTTTGTTTTTGGACTGATGGACTATTGTTCCACTTTTCAAATTAGAGGTGGAATAGCACTTCGGTCCTTCAACAATCTATATATCCCACTTAATGCATCACGATTATCAAAACAGCACGTTTTAGGCCGCAAATTTCATTTCATTATCGTTTTAGACCGCTAATTTTTTTTTGAATAAATGTCAATTTTGGTCTAAAACATTCGCTTTTTAAAAACAAACCCATAAGAAATGAAAATGTCATCGAAGTAGTCATTTTTTTTACGGTTCCGTCAAAAAACTAACGGTCAACGCTTATTGCACAGTGACATGACCGTTATGTTTTTGATAGAACCGTCAAAAAAGGACCACTCCGACAAGGATTTCATTTGTTATGGACATATTTTTCAAAAAGTGAATATTTTGGACCAAATTAATATTTTGGTCATATGTTTAGGACCAAAATTGATCTTTAGAAATAACTACGTCCCTGTTTTGATAACGATAATTGATGTGTTGTGTGGCCTTTTGATTGCTTAAAATTTAATAATGTATCATGAAATTTTTATTCATAGTATTCAATTTTTATTTAGAGTGAACTTCATTTTTATATTTAAACTTTATCATAATATCAAACGCGGCCTCTGTTTTCTAAAATATCCCTACTGATGAATCCGCGAATTATTGATGATGAGGAATGCTCGTAAAAATAAATTACGACACGGTGAATTTACGTGGTTCGATTTACTGAGGTAAATCTACGTCCACGGGAAGAAGGGAGGGCAAGATTGTATTGCTTGATCTGGGATTACAGCTTACAATACAGACTTGCTATATGATTTTATCTCTAGAGAGCTTAACCCTTTTCTATCTGATCTAAGTTCTATTTATACATTGAACTAAGGTCGTGGTTTGCAGCCCCACTAACAAGATCGTGGGTGAGCAATAACTGCTCAATAACTGCTTCGTACCACTAAATAGATCGTGGGTATAGCGGAGGTCGTGGAGGCCTTTCATGAGTCCACTAACTCCTAGTTCGGTCGAATGCTGAGACCGAACTGCTGGACTTTACCGATCAGCTCTTGCTGATCTGAGAGGAGAGCTTGACTGGTCGGCTTTTACCGAGCTGTAGGCTGAGTCCGAACTCTTTGGTCGTGCCGAACTCTTTGGTGCCGAACAGATACTCTTTCTTGGGCTCTGGGCTGATGGGCCGTCACTGTTATTGGGCTTGCCATTAGGGTTTAGTTCGTACCCCATCACTACCCCCCCCGAAAAGCGGAGTGAATCACTTCGGCGAGGTGAGTCACTTCGGCATTCTGGATAATGGTAAGGGGGAGGCTGACGTCAGGGGACGTGCCTTGCGCGTGCCTGCATTAAATGCGACAGTAAAATCCGGCCGTTGAATCCTGAAAAGGTGGGATTCGAAACGGCGCAACGATCTCGAAATCTTTCCCGAATCTGATAAATATGCTCCTTTTTCCTCATTTGAACACCTTTGCTGTTGCGTCTTCTATACTCTCTCTTTCTCGAGAAATTTTCTTCCGCTTTCAAGAGCTTCTTCAGATTTTCTTCACCTTCAAAAAGTAAGAAAAATGTCTTCTTCTTCTTCGGAGTCGGGTAGCGGTAGGAAAGGGGATAAGGGGTCTTCTGGCCGGAAAGAGTCCGGGGAGAAGACCGTAGAGTATTTCCCTAGTATTTTGAGTAAGGATACTGTGATATCCCTACCCGAAAAATACTTTTTTCCTGGGGGGAAGGCGGTGGTACCTGACGGTGATCATAGGGCTGACTCCCCGCCGGAGGGGTACGCCACCGTGTACGAGGCCTGCTTAGAATGCGGGCTTCGTTTCCCTCTTCCCCCACCTTTTGTAGAGCTTCTTGATTTTTTTCAACTCCCTTTAGGTCAGGTGACTCC
This sequence comes from Salvia splendens, assembly GCF_004379255.2. NCBI lineage: Eukaryota > Viridiplantae > Streptophyta > Magnoliopsida > Lamiales > Lamiaceae > Salvia > Salvia splendens. Next base: position 28,574,279 of record NC_056034.1, read on the forward strand.
GAATTCTTGGAGGCACTTGTCGGCTTTTGCTGCCGAACTCCGTAGGTTAGATAAGGATCTGTCTCTGCGGGCAATCCTTAATTTTTTCCAATTTAAAAGGAAGGGATCTTGGTTTTACTTGATCCCCTTACAGCCTTTTAGGGCATTCTGCAAAACCAAGTGGCCGAAATGGCAAAACCGCTTCTTTTTTTATAATAGGACAGCGGCTCCGGGCTTCCCCTGGAGAGGGCCGAAGTCCGTGATTCCTCATCCTCGGTTAGAACCATTGGCCGAGCTCGATGGCGAGCTCAACAAGATTCCCATAGTTAGGAAACAATACACGGAGTCTGAGCTCGTCAAGGGCGACGTCGTGTTCGACATCTCGTCTTCGGACGAAGAGGCCGAGGGTGAGGATTTCTCTTTACCTTTATGTTCTACTGCTTTAACGAAGAAAACTAACCTTGCTTTCTTGCTTTTTGGCAGTGTACATGCTGAACAAGGCTACCCGAAAATCTTCGGAGTCCAAGGAGCCGGAGAGGCCGAAAACCACCAGCTCGGCGTCTGATGCCGAGAGGACTCCGAAAAGGCAAAAAACCTCTTCGGATCCGAAGAAGCCGGAGTCAACTTCGGCAAAGGGGAGGGGGAAGGCCCAGAAGCCCCCGAGAGCGCCAGAGAAAGACGTGGTCTTGGCGCCTCCTTCGGAACATATCTGTGAGCCGTTTTTATGGCCCACGGACTTCGCCGAGGTGAATTCTCTTCTTGATTTTCTGGCCTTGCTTTTTTCCTGTATTTTTTGTGGTCCCTTTGTTGACTTTTTTCTTTATTCATTTTCAGAGGAACGATATGCTCTCCAAGCTCGTCGCCGTCGAACTCTCCAAAGCGTCCAATGACTATGCTGAGATGCAGAGGAAGTTGGCGGCTGCTTGTCATCGGGCCGAACAGGCTGAGGCTAACTTTGAGAAGGCCAGAGCTGCTAGGATTTCGGCCCAGGATGAAGCTCAGTTTGCCAAAAACCAGCTCGTCATCCAGCGGGAGCAGACGAAACGGAGGGATGCTGCTGCCGTGGTTGCCCAAGGGGAGGCTCTCCGTGTTTACACGGAGAAACTCTTTTTGAGCAGCCAGTTCTCGGCCTTTGTCGGTAGTCTGGTAAGGCTAATTGCCGATAAGGGCGAGCAGGGGGCCGATGTCGTGCTGCCTCTGTACAGCCGAGAGATAGCGGCTCGGCTTCAGAATCTGCCGCTCCTTGAGGAGCTCGCTTCATCTTCGGTCCTGCTTTCTGCAGACCAAGTCCGGAGTTGTCGAGCTGATCGGGACGAGAACCTGGAGGCTATCTTTGCCTCCGTGGGACCCGTTTCACCCGCTTCGACTTACAACGGAGAGGGTGAGGCCGAGCCGCTGGAGCGGGAGGCCGAAGTCGATCAGGCCGGGCATCCGGAGAAGGAAGCCGATCAGGAGGCGGAGGCGAGGCCGGCAGGAGGCGAGGCTGAGGCTGAGGTAGCCCAGGAGAAAGAAGCTGTACCAGACCGAGGAGCCGGAGACGAAGCTGGCGGAGTATGATTTCGTCTCCCTTCTCTTAGTCTAGTTTCTTCCTTGTAAAATGGCCTTGAAGCCCTAGTGTAAAAATTTTTCCTTGTGAATGAAAAATTCTCTACACTTGTCTTCGTATAGCTTTTCGTACTTGCCTTTATTCCTGTTGTATTTTACTATCTGCTCGGTACAGCTGCCGAACTAATATAGCTGCTTTGTACCCAAGGAGATGGAGATACTTCACTGGAAACGGCTGTACTCTTCGGCTTTGGACGAAGCTGAGAGAAGAGCTATAGCCGATCAGACGAAGAATGACGAGCTTCTGGCTCGTTTAGTGAAGCTGGAGGCCGATATCAAGGACTTAGAGTCCGATAAGAAAGATCTGGAGGCCGAGCTGAATACGGCCATTGCTGAGAGGACTGCGTATGAGGATTACATCCGTGTGCGCGGGGGAATGACCATATCAGATGTTCAGAGTCGAGTTGACGAACTGTGGGAGGAATATCATGTACTCCGTATGAACAATGTGCTGGAGAGCCCGGCTTGCCAACAAGTTGTGACATCACTGCGGCGTTGGGCTTCTCGGTACAACATTGTTCTTTCTCGGCGCCCCTCCATAGAAAGATTCCTTCGGCATATCGCGCCAACAGATGCTCGCACTCCAGATCAAACCTCTGGTTCCCTTGTTCAAAATCCTACTCCCAGCCAACAACGAACTCCGGAACAGCCGGAAACGTCAAGACGAGAACGGGCTCAGGAGCAACCGGAATCGTCAAGACAGGGACGGACTGAAATTCGCCGAGGAGTTGTGACTATGAGCGAGCAAGATCAGCAGATGCTTATTGCAGAGACTCTTCATCGCCGAGGTGTTAGGACTTCTCGGGCTCGGGGAAGAGGCGTTGGGTCGAGGATAGCATCTCGTCGACCTGCTTATTCTTCATCTGCTCGGAACAACCGAACTCGGCTTCCAGAGGATTTTGCAGATAGGTGGCTTAACTTCAGCAACCCTGGACAGTAGAATAGTCCTTTGTAATAGCGTAACGCCATTTTGTAGGGTAGCTAAGTTGTATGCCGAACAAGATTTGAAAAATGAAATTTTGTTTTCGCTTCTAACACTGTATTTACAGCTTAGCGAAAAAATTTCATCGTACTCGTCCTCGGTCTTATGAAGTAAACTTCTTTGACCGGACTTGGTCCTTGGTCTGATGAAATAAACATCTTTGACCGGACTCGTCTTTGGTCTGATGAAATAAACATCTTTGACCGGACTCGTCTTTGGTCTGATGAAATAAACATCTTTGACCGGACTCGTCTTTGGTCTGATGAAATAAACATCTTTGACCGGACTCGTCTTTGATCTGATGAAATAAACATCTTTGACCGGACTCGTCTTTGGTCTGATGAAATAAACATCTTTGACCGGACTTGGTTTGTGTTCTAATTTGGCGATTTTTGTCGCCGGGATCGAACTTTCCCTTGTCCTAATTCGGCGAGTTTTATCGCGTGGATCGGACTTTCCCTGTTAACCGAAGTGGTCTTATGCAGTAAACCTCTTTGACTAGACATGGTCGTCCCCGGTCTTATGAGGTAAACTTCTTTGACCGAACTTGGTCGTCCTAATTCGGCGAGGTTTATCGCGTGGATCGGACTTTCCCTTATTGCAGTTCGTTTCAGACGAAGTGCTTGTTAAGCTGAATCGCGGTCTTGTATCTTCCTTGGAAGCTTGGACTCACAATCGTTGGCTTATTGCAGTTCGTTTCAGACGGACTGCTTGTTAAGCTGAATTGTGGTCCTATATCCTCCGTAGAAGCTTGGACTCACAATAGTCTTTAATAATCGATCTAAAAAGGAGATCAGTCTTTAAAGAACGATATACCTTGGTACCATTTGTAAGAGACGACAAGCACATAGAGACAAAACACATAGAGAAAAAAAGAAAAGGACGAAGGAAAAAAACTTTAAACCCTTTTTTTTAAAAAACGACAAGTAAAAGGTACAAGTAAAAAACAAACAAATAAAAACACATACCCCTATGACCGAACTAGACACGAGACGGACTGACCGGACTTTTGTCTCTTACAAGTGGAACTTCTTGAGGTTGGAGACGTGCCATGTTCGGGGTACTTGTTCTCCTGACATGTGAGTCAATTTATAAGACCCTTTGCCGAGGACTTCTGACACCCGATATGGACCCTCCCATGTGGGTTCGAGTTTGCCCAGCTTTTCTGCTCGGCTTACTTCGTTGTTTCTCAAGACGAGATCTCCCACTTGAAATTGAAGCCTTTTCACCCTTTGGTTATAATACCGGGCTACTTGCTCCTTGTACTTGGCTGCTTTTATGCACGCCAATTCTCTTCTTTCTTCGGCGAGATCTAGTTCTGCTCTCAGTCCGTCGTCATTCATTTCTGAGGAGAAATTTAGAGTTCGGGGACTGGGTACGCCGATCTCCACCGGAATTACGGCTTCAGTGCCGTACACCAGACTATACGGAGTTTCACCGTTGGAGGTTTTGGGTGTAGTTCGGTAGGACCATAGGACTTGAGGGAGATTTTCTACCCATTGTCCTTTGGCTTGTTCTAACCGAGCTTTTAACCCTTTCACCAGAATCCGGTTCGTTACTTCCGTTTGTCCGTTTGCTTGGGGATGGGAGACCGAAGTGAACCGCTGTTGAATGTTCAGCTCTTGGCACCAATTCTTGAACGTCTTGTCGGTGAACTGAGTCCCATTATCCGAGATGAGGATGTGGGGTATGCCAAATCGGCACACTATGTTCTTCCAGACGAAGTCCAATGCCTTTGAGCTCGTTATCGTAGCTAATGGTTCAGCCTCCACCCACTTCGTGAAGTAGTCCACGGCAACGATAAGGAATTTCATTTGCCGAGGAGCTTGAGGAAGTGGTCCCACTATGTCTATGCCCCATTGCATGAAAGGCCAAGGGCTTTGCATAGTGTATAGATCGGTCTGCGGCATCCTTGGGACATTTGCATGAATTTGGCACTTCGTACACTTCTTGACGAGCTGAACTGCCTCTTGTACCATGGTTGGCCAATAATATCCCCATCTCAGAACTTTTTTAGCTAAAGCTCTGGCTCCGATGTGGCTACCGCACGATCCTTCATGAACTTCTCTGAGGATGTAGTCCGTCTCTTCTGGTCCTACGCACCGCAATAACGGCTGGAGGTAAGACTTTCTAAAGAGGACTCCTTCATGAAGTTCGTACCGAAGAGCTCGGCACGTGATCTTCCGAGCTTCTCTCTTATCCTCGGGCAATTGTCCTTGATCCAGATACTGCAAGATCGGCGTCATCCAGTTCGGCGAGCTGGATACTGAATGTACCTCGGCTTCATCAATGCTTCGATGCATTAATTCTTCCGCCTTTGAGCTCGGATCTGAGGCCAACTTACTTAAGGCATCTGCTCGGCTATTTTCCGCTCTGGGAATGCGGATTATCCGAAAATAGGAGAAACTTCGGCTGATGCTTTGCGCTTTGTCCAAATACTTCTTCATTCTCTCGTCACGAGCTTCACTTGTACCCAACACGTGATTTACTATGACTTGTGAATCACAATGGACTTTGAGAGATTTGACGAGCAGACTTTGCGCTAACCGGGAGTCCGGCCAGGAGGGCTTCGTACTCGGCTTCATTATTAGTAGTGGGGAATAGGAAACGAAGTGAGTAGGTTACCTCGTGTCCGTCGGGAGCGACAAGTAAAATACCAGCTCCACTTCCCATCTTGTTTGAAGCTCCATCTACGAATCCGCTCCAGCAGTCCGGCGGCTCTACTTCGGATTCCAAGGGCTGTGCTAGTTCGGCATTGGCAGAATTCTTCTGTTCGGCAATAATAGGAATTGCTTGATCGAACTTCGCTTCTGCAAGAAAATCTGCCAAGGCTTGTCCCTTGATGGCTTTCCGAGGTAGATATTCAATTGTGTGCTCTCCCAACTCTATAGCCCACTTGGCGATTCTGCCTGATGCTTCTGGTTTGGTCAACACTTGCCGAAGTGGCAGATCAGTTAAGACGCATACCTTGTGAGCATAGAAGTATGGCCGCAGTCTCCTTGCTGCATTTACTAATGCCAGAGCAATCTTTTCCAGTGGTTGATACCTGGTTTCTGGACCTCTTAATGCTCGGCTTGTAAAGTAGATGGGAAGCTGCTTTAGGCCTTCTTCTCGAACAAGTACCGCGCTGATGGTTTGATCCGATGCCGCTAAGTATAAGAATATTACTTCGGCTTCGGTTGGAGCAGAGAGAATAGGAAGCTCGGCTAGATAACTTTTGAGCTCGTCAAAGGCCTTTTTCTGCTCGGCTCCCCACTCGAACTTTGGTGCCTTTTTCAACACCTTGAAGAACGGCAGTTGCTTTTCGGCTGCTTGGGAAAGGAATCGACTCAGTGCGGCTAGACATCCGGTTAGCCTTTGCACGTCATGTATGGACTTCGGCATTGCCATGTTCTGAACGACTTGAACTTTTGAGGGGTTTGCCTTGAGTCCGAATCTACCAAAC